>NC_092343.1:226480000-227220000 GCF_046630445.1 Rutidosis leptorrhynchoides
GGAGTATTAAAAGAATGAGTCAAAGTCTTGGATACAAAACTCTTATCGGCACTCGAATCGAATAAACAAGTAACATAAGTGTTGTTGAGAAGAAACGTACCCGTGACTAATTCATTATCATCTCGGGCTTCCTCGGTGTTGATGTTGAAAGCTCGGCCGCGCGTGTTGGGGTTATCTTTCTTCTTTGGGCATGCATTTCTATAATGACCCGTTTGGCCACATTCGTAACAAGTGCCCGTATTTGGTGCATTGGGCCACCTTCGAGCGATGGGGGTAACACTTTTACACTCATTGGCCTTATGACCAACTCCTTGGCACCGGTGGCAAATTAACTTGCCACATTCACCAAAGTGATGTTTGTTGCATTTGTTGCAAAGAGGTAGGTTCCCGGCATAACCCTTCTTGCCGTCGGAGGTGTAAGGCTTCTTAGCAAAGTTGTTGTTGCTTGATTGGGAGGGTTCCCACTTTCTTTTGTTGCCGCCCGATTTATCCTCGGCCTTAGGTGCCGGAACTACGATTTCGTCAACCGTTTCTATCAATTTGCGGGCCATGTTCAAAGCTTCTTGATGATTAGTGGGTTTGGATGACATTACTCCGTGTTTGATACTCTTTGGAAGACCATCTATTTAAAGTTCAACCCTTAAAGCTTCGGGGTTCACAAGATTTGGGCACATCAAGGCTAGTTCGGGAAATCGTTGATTATAAGCCTTGAGATCATTTCCAATCGCCTTTAAACTTCTTAGCTCTTGTTCGAGCCTTTGGGTTTCTTCACGAGGGAAATATTCTACAATCATCTTTTCCCTCAAGTCGGCCCAAGAGAGGGCGTGAGCTTCATCGGTACCCACCGATTGTACATAAGTATTCCACCATGTAAGAGCGACACCGGCGAAGGTGTGAGTGGAGTATTTGACCTTGTCTTGGTCCCGACAACCGCTTATGCTAAAGACGGCTTCCGTTTGCTCAAACCATCGGGTGAGCACGACCGGTCCCCCGGTTCCATCAAAAGTGTGAGGTTTGCACCCCATGAAGGATTTATAGGAGCAACCTTCATTTGAGTTACCGGCTCCATTGTTGTTGTTGTTGTGGTTGTTATTATTATTGTTGTTGGAAGAGTGACCGGCCATGGCCGCATCCACGGCGGTGGCTATCATTCGTTGTAGAGCTTGTTCGGGAGTTTCGGGAGGAGCGCGTCGACGAGCCATTGTTCCTTCAAGACACAAGAATACCGTTGGTTAGTATTCTAAATAACACTAACCGTGATATGGAATAAATATAGAGAGAAAATTTTCCTTGACTCGCCTTAAATTCTTTATGCCACAATGTCGGAACGTTCATATGAGTCACCGTAATATAATCCCGGAAATTATATTACCATGATTCATATGTGCATTCGACATCATTTCATATAGTCAAGGTGGTGTGTCAATCAAATTAAACAACGTGAGATTAAGATGAACTAAGAGTAGATATGAGTAGAAGCGTTCGAGTATAAATGCACAAGTAGTCAAGTAATTCCTACTTCAAGTCTATATGCCGGTTGTAGTCTAGACTCACCAATGTACCCTATGACTCGAGGTTGACACCAATGAACTCTAAATCCCTACAACCAACGCTCTGATACCATCTGTAGCGACCCGACAAAATTGTCATTGACGACGCCGTCTACTTAGGTCCCGTTACGTGGTCATAAGTCTTTAAAACAACGTTTGACCAAAAGATATGTCGCATTCATTTCAAATGTAAAGATTGTTCAAAGTTTACAAGAATAGTTCCACCACAAGTTACGTTACAAAGTTATAAGTACAAATGAAACTTATGCGACACAATTTAAAAGTAGCCAAAAGACGCTCCATGTATGCATATATACTCGACATCCAATGCAAGTATCAAAATAATGAGCGGAAGCATGTATCATGTATCGTTCAAGGACCTGAGAAAAACATAGAAATCTGTCAACGAAAACGTTGGTGAAATCATAGGTTTGAGTAAGTAACTTCAAGTGAACCAAAAGATTTGCAACAATGAGATAATAGTAATACATTCCAAAAGTTTGTTTCACGAGCACCCAATTATCAATGCTTAACATTCCTTCCATAGAACCCCATCACAATAGTGTTAGAACATACACTGTTTCTCGAAAATACATTTCATTCGTAAACGGTAGCGAACCGTTTGAATGAGGGTTTGTCAAACCCATATGGCCATATAACATAAGTTCTCGCTTACACCCGGCAAGTGTAACTAATGATAATCGAATTGAGGATTTTTGTTCTAAACTCGTATGTAGAATGTTTGTTTTCCTGTACTTGTGTTCACTTAGTTAAAAAGGAACGTTTATGTTTTCTCATCCCAAATGTAGGTTTCAAAAGAGTAAAAGTGGGACTATGATCTCACCTTGAGCGGAAGAGTATATAAGTACTTCGACAAGTAACGTGTGCAAAGAACAATGCTAGTCTTGACCTAAACAAGTAGGTTGTATCAATAACGGTAAACACGATAGGTCAAAGATGTTCAATTAGTCCTACGGCTCGTTACGACTCGATTATGTAGCATGTGAAATCAAATTGTCAAGTTTCATGCAAGATACAAGTATAGAAACAAGTTAGGAAGGTTGCATAATCATTTGGTTAAGTTTGACAAAAAGTCAAACTTTGGTCGGTCAAAGTCAACGAAAAAGTCAACACGTTCGGGTCGGGTCCCGAGCTATTTTTCTGAGGTTTTTAATCATGTATGAGCATGTTAGAACAAGTTACATGTGAATCGGAGGTCCATAGCATAGCAAACATTTTCCGTAAAATGACCAGCGAAGACAGAGCCTGCCAGTGTATCTGGACGGCGTCCAGATTGTCTGGACGGTGTCCAGCTTTGAAGACTGGGACGGCGTCCAAGTATCTGGACGGCGTCCAGCCTTGAAATCTGGGACGGCGTCCACGGGTCTGGACGGCGTCCAGATTGGTATTCAAGTCTGATGCAGAAACCTTCTAAGTGCACGAACCAAAAACCAAATAAACACAATTTACGATCCGCAAACTCAAGTCAAGTATTTTATACCGTTGGGAAGGTAATTTGACGAGGAAGACAACTAAACACATTTCATCAATCAATCTACCTATTATAACAACCAAAACCGCATCTAATGCTCAACATTAATCGCATACAAGTTCATAAATGCAATTCAATGATTCGGGCAACCAATTTACATGAATGATATGCCGTTTCGAAGGTAATCAAGCATACAATCCAACTAAACACTTACTAACAATAATCCATGGCATTCAATGCATCAAAAGTCCATTTCAAGTTCATCAAACCCTAACCCAAATTCACCAAAATCATAAATCAAGTTCATGAACTTTTCTAAAGCAACCTACACATCAAATTGAAGCTAGTGATACTAGGAACACAATTAGAACATGAACTTTTAACATCTAACAACATATGATCATCCAAAATTCAAGAACAACACACCAAAATTCAAGTTCATGCTAGTTACACTAAAACAACGAGATCGAGCATATAAATCATATAATCATGTTAGACTTGAGCCATAGACACTAATTAACATTTTTATAAGTTAAAAACATAAAGAACACAAAATCTAGTGATTTTAGAAAGTTACCCAAATGTAATGAAATCGGTATGGAATCGAAGAGGAAGATGCAAGGATCACGAATTTGTAATTTGTTTTGTTGCTAGCTTCCTAATCCGAATTTAGATGATGAATTCTTGTTGGTGTTCTTGAGAGAAAAAGGGAGTAGAAGAAAGATGGAGATGTTGAAATGAGAGGAGGAGGTTGAAGGTTTGACTAGTTGACCTAGTCAAATCTTTGGCCTCTTGGCAAGTTTAGTCCCTCTAATTTGAATCGGGTGCGTGAATTACCTAAACGAGATAATTTAAAACGCGTATTAACGGGAGATGTTATAAACATATAACGGAGTTTAAATTAGTATAACGGAAAAGTAAATGGAAAAAGGCGGGATGTTACAAGCTCCTGGCGTGCCTCATCTTTTGCCTTGACAGACTGTTTATCGAACTCAGGCGTAGTTCACGTCGAATCATGAAGGAGTGCCTTCGACGCACCGGTCTGCCTATCTCCCTCTCTTGCTGTAAGCATGGGTAGAATGAATTCTCCTTTTGCCAAGAAACGGATAGCCTCCTCTCCGTTGATTGTCTTCAGGCTAGAGTTAGCAACAATGTCTGGGCTAGTAGGGCCCCAGACGTTTGGTCCAGTGTTAGTGTTATCTTCAAAGTCAAGCCTAGTTCGACGAACATTTTCACTTGGAGTCATATAACCAGTTTCGACGTCAGGTCTCAAAGGGTTATATTGTTCTCCAACACTTGTGATTGGTGGTAGGTCAAAACCTCCTAACATGTTAGCGAAAATGGATTTTTTCGTGGTCACACGGATGGCACCAAATGGTCAAACCAAAATAATTTGGTTCGAGTGCAGGTAAATGAAAGAATGGTCTAACCTTCGGAAGGGGTTCTTTTGGTTAGATGGGATATGGAGGGTGTGGTGTTGTTTGTCTTTTGCCGAGCCTCCAAGGTAGGAATGGTGAGAAGATAGAGTGTTCGAGAGTTGATTAGCCTTCAAATGAGGCTTTAGACCACTATTTATAGATATATAACGGCGGTTATATTCAATAACCGCTATATTAGTGTCCACTCCTTTAATAACTGCCTCTAGAACTTTCTAATCATACCTACAATCTACTTGACGTTCTACATGTGCCTGATATGTTGGACTTTGCTCCAGGTCAGCGATAACAAGTCAACATTGCCAGTACGTTACGCTACCAAACACGTGGCGTTGACTTGATCATGCTCTTACAAGCTCAGCAGACCAAGGATCCAAATAAAGGAAGCTAGACGTCACGCGTTGTACGTGACGTAGCGTGGCGTGACGTACGCCATTACTCTTCATTATTCCACAAGTTTATACGCCCTGCATTGTTGTCAAAAAGGTGACGTCATCCGAAATTTGTTGTTTTTTCAAGTAAATTCAGATTCAGATGGTTGAGTTTTACTGATTGCTTCTGTCACGATTGTGTCGAAGATGATTTTGCAGTTGAGGTCTAGTCTAGTGTTGTAGTATGTAAAAGTAGTATTGTTATGTACATTTTTTTTAATACCTGAAGAGGCTTTAGCTAGGCGTTTACAATACTAATCTTATTATATGGTGTCTTGTCATTTTAGTGTATTGAAGTGTTATGATCTATTAAGATAACAAAATGAAATAGTATAAGTTCCATATTATATATATATATATATATATATATATATATATATATATATATATATATATATATATATATATATATATATATATTCCCAGATAGAGTTATTGTGGATTGTTTTTGACAGGTTATCCATCAAAAGTTTGTTAACGGTTTGATCATTTGTCACTATAGGTTGTGAGTTGTGAGTCATTTTTGATTTACTTTCAGCCCTTACTGAATTTGCTTTGTTGCTTTCTTCTTCTTCATAGTTTGCTATTGTGAATTGTGATGTATTGGGTTGTGGTCCAACTTATGCTCATTAAACATTGGCTTTGAGATCTTTTTATCAATGACTATCAAGAGTTTTATGCAAGTTGATTATCACAAAAGCAGCCATTATTTTGAAAAGACTAATTGCATTATTAACTTGGATGTTTTTCTATGATTCTTTTTCTACGTTCTTTATAGCTCAAACGTTACTTAGACCATATGGTCACTGTTCCGCCACTCAGGTTGGCGTTCCAGTGTGACGTTTGCTGAGAAATGTTTTTTTTCTTCTTTTTGCTCTTTCCTTGTTATTGTGAATGTATATGTGTTGATTCTGTATGACATAGGTGTACTGTAGGCCACCTATATTTGAAAATGATTCGTAGGCCATCGAAATTTGTATGTTACATATATATTAAATTCGACTAAATCTCTTTGTAGAAAAATATAAAAAAAAGAAACGTAAATGCTCGTGTATCTGTATGAACTAATCATCATATAAATAATATTAATTAAGAAAAACTTTGTTATTTGTGTTATTTTTACATTTTTCTAATGAGATTTTAAACAGATGTGGTATCGATGGAAGTACAAACGAACTTGAATTACCTACGAAATCATTTTGGAATATAGGTGATTTAAAAATACAAAAGGATAAATTTTGATAACCTACAAAATCATTTTTAAATATGAATTTCTTAAAAACACAAAACGATAAACTTGGATGACCTCCCGATATATAACCCCTCTAATGTATCAATACAGGAATATTTATTGTAGCCGTGGTACACTGTAAGTAGACAAAAGGACGTTAACATGATTAGAGGTGGTGAACACACGAAGTCATGATTATTAATGTTTCATATGATGTGATCCGCACATTTTAAGGTTAGCTTTCTGTCTTGTTGGTGTCTTGTTGGTGCTAAGTTATCAAAAGTTTCATCACTTAATTAAATATTCTAGTAACTACACATCAAACATTGGTTTAACTTTTTGTACTACTTTCTTTATATGCTAGTATAACATTATAAAGTAATTGCGAGCCGTCCACTTTTTAGTCTTAGGACCAACGTCAAATATAATCATAACACTTCTTGTTTAATATGTCTCTTATCTCATTGATCATGCGTACATTTCATTTTTAGCTGTGAATCACTCAACATGTTTTAAAATATTATATTGTAAGATAGAATATCATTCATAGTGAAACACTTTTTTTTGAAGAAACTGAGGGGTTGTTAATTTTTTTTCATTTTTCTGAAAATTTTACTTTCAAATTAAGATTAAGATCAAATAAAAATATGAACATTTAAAAAAATACTTTGTGATGAATGTTATTATTTTGACGGGAAAATACTTGAAGAAATAAATGATAAAATGTATCATTAGTAATGTTTTGATTAGAGTTTTTTTTTTTCATCGATTTTTTTTCGTCTTATGTGAAGTTTATTTTATTTTATTTTATTTTTTAATTCTAGCCCGACTTAGAGTTTAGGGTTTAGTGTTTTAGTCCCGAAACTCAAAACCCAAAACCCAAAACCTTAAACTCTAAACCGTTCGTGTTAAAAATTCAATCTAAACCATAAATTCCTTAGACCATGCTCTGATACCACTTGTAACAACCCAAACCAAACCACGAACAACCCGTGTAAAAATACAAAACAAAAAATTTTTTTTTTTTTGCTCGTTCAGCAAATGGCGCGGCGCGCCATATGGCCGCGCGGCGCGCCAAACTGGTCTGTCCCAAAAAGTTTGGAATGCGAAAAAGATCGACTAGTTCCCGACATTTTTAGACGAAACGCTTTTAACCACACATTCAAATATGTAAAACTACCACATTCAAACATAAAAATGATGTTTTACAAGCGGGGCCCACACGACCCAAAATACAAGTTTAATACAATTTATGAGTTTCGACCACCAAAAAGTTTAAGTACCAAACTACACTATGAGCATGTCGTTTGGGATTAAACTACCCACGTCTCGGTCAAACTCCCAAAAGTCAACACATCCAAAAGCGTCCCCTACAATAAAGCGGGATCTCTAGTCCAAGGTAATGCCCTTACCCTTGTCCACAACCGAACCTATAAAAATTGTAAACAACGAGAGGGTAAGCAAAGCTTAGTGAATGCAATAATTATACGAATAAATATATAATTATACCTACTTGCAAACACTTACACAAACCGCAAACATGCTAGCAAACACAATTAGCTTATCGTCACAATAACAAGCTATAAATCTCCAATACCACAAGCTAGCATAACAACCGCATATAAATATAACTCGAATAATATAGTATGCTTACAACACAAATAACCATGGTTAACCAATAGTACAAGGGAACGGCGCTCGCGAAAACGCCATCGGTGTTCATAACATCCGTTAGGGCACTTAACACCTCGCACCACTAACCCCTAGGGTGGTACCTTAACACCTCGGCACATCACCCCGAGTGGCATCTTAACACTCGATGCATCACTCATAAATTTACGGAGTGGCGTCTTAACACCTCGACACTACACTCCTAGGTGGCATCTTAACACCTCGATGCTACACCCGAGTGGCATCTTAACACCTCGATGCTACACTCTTCATGTGAAACGTGGTGTCTTAACACCTCGACACTACACATTTCACGCTACAACAAATAGATACATTATATACCTACACATATAATTATTCCACTCACCTCGAATACTTGAAGAACGGATCCCGCAATCTTAACTTCTTCCACCGACTTCACGCAAATCACCTACGCAAAGTATAAATGCAAATAAGCTACACACAATGCTTATTCGACTCAAACAACACTTATGTTCTTCTAGAACATCCTACTTGACCAACTTTGACCAATGACCATTTTTTGCTCGAAAACCTTCATAATCCCAAATGACTTGTGATTATGCCTCAACAACATCATTTAAACATGGTTTGGTCAACCGATCACTCATTTAAACACACGACCCGCCCATTTGGTCCTAAAGTGTGTTTTACACCATTTTATGCATAAAACGATACTCAAAAGTCCAAAACTTATGAAATCACATCCCGCGTTCTCGAAATAGCTAATCTTAACTCTTATAGCCATTAAACGAAATTTATAGGGCCGTTTACTCAAAAACCCATTTTGTGAACTAAACTAGTCAAACTTTCAAGTTCATGAGTTCTTTCATCAATCCTTTAATCATAAGACTCTTAGATGAATTAAACCCTTTAATTAAGTTCCTTAATCAGCTAATCACCTTTATCAAACCCTAATCTCATTAAAACAACCATTTTCATCATCACTAGTTTAAACCTTCATGTTCATGACTAGTGGGGTTCTTTAAACTAACCAACAAGATCATTAACACAAATTAAACCCCAAATCATATGAGAAATCAATCAAAAACGGATCTTGAAGTTAACACTTACCGTTTGTACTTTCGTGTAGCCAAGAACGAGAGGAACGAGAAACATTCACGCACCGAAAGTCGAATCACGAGCCTTGAACCTCAAATCTCCACTTGAATCTTGAGTGTGTTTAGAGTTTAGAGAGAAAATGGAGAAATAAATGGAAAATAAAATGAAATAAAAAGATATGTGGAGGTGAATGAGTCCCCCAAACTGCCTTTTGTGGCCTAAAACCGTCCATATGCGAAAGGACCATAATACCCTTCATTTAAACACTTAAAATGCTGAAAAAAACGCATCAGACGCTTTTGGCGCGCCGCGCCAAATGGTGGGGAGCCGCTCCAATATGCAGGTCAGATTTCAGAAACTTGTTTTGGCCATAACTTTTTGACCGTAGCTCCGTTTTCGATGAATAAAATATCGTTGGAAACGTAATAAGATATTATTTCCAATGGTAAGGCTTTGAAACATCAACTCAAACTTTATTTGGGGTCGAAAAGATACGTACACACCTTGTCACTTCAGACAACGTCCAGTTTCCTTCGACGTTCGAGCAAGCAACATGTACACTTCATACACGCATCATACACCATAAATACATTATGTACAATAAATATTTGGGTCTTACAACTCTCGCCCACTTAAACTCGATCACGTCCTCGTGATCTTCTCCACTTAACCAATCCGGAACTACTCAACGGTCCTCAATTATAAGTCCCAATCCGACTTTTCTAAGCAATTCTTCCCAATGAATCGCCTTTAACAACTAAAATCATCACCCGCAATTTTATCGAAACTAAAATCGGAACACTAAAACCTGCTCAATCCCCCATACATCGGGAAAAATCTCAACCGATCTCGTACCGAGATATCAACCCTATAGCGTACCCTTTCCAAGTACAATGCTAAAAACAACCAAATATCGACCTAAGGTCAACAACCCAAATGATGAAGACCAAGTAAAGACGAATCCTTACGGATAACACTTACCACCTAACACCCTTAGTAGTGCGCAAACATAGCTAATACCCAACTACCCAATTACGTGAGCCAAATACAGCTATTACATCACTAATCACACAACATGGTCCTTATGACCGAACCATCAAAGTTTAAAACAACCAGTGGTTCTCAAGTCCAACAACGCGAAGGTTAGTTCACACGAAACCCATGGTGTACAAAAACGGCTATCGTGATATATCCGTAGTGTGCAAAAACGGCTATTGCGACACTACCAACCATATGTGAGCGAAACACGGCTATCGCATCACTATTTACCAACGTGTGAGTAAAAATCGGCTATCACTCACAACCATGTGCACAAAACGGCTATGTGCACAATTTATACGGGCAATTAGCATCATAACCCTACAAGTAACGGTTCCTTCCAAAAACCGCGCACCATCAATTACAACCACGAGTGGTTAACGAAGAGCTAATCCTTCCAGATATCCCTCGTCACCTATCATAAGTCAAACACGGTCAACATAGAGATAACCCCAAATAAACACCACGTAACCACCTTGTAGTTCACAAAATGGCTATCGTGTAACTACCACCCAAGGTATACGATAATGAGGCATCGTAACCTTTCTCAAAGTCCCATTACTCTATTCCCAAAGGTAACCACACGGCTACCACAATCGAGCCAAGAACCACCCATATTACTCATAGACACAACAATAATTCCCTAGAAGAGAATCTGGCATACACATCCCTTAACCGAGGGATCTTACTTTGCTCGTCGAACACGTAACTTATCTCCCAATGAGATTTACCACCTTACCACCTCGGTGATAATTTAAATCCAAAAACCATAAGTACAATTTATTCCAAATCGCACTTTTACCACAATCGACCAATGTAGGTCTCAACACTAGCTTCGAATCCCTACGAGCATCATCCAAATATCACTGCAATAGAACACCTTCGTGCAAGAGTACAAACTCCCCCACTTAGAACTCCGCTTCGTAACCACATCATCGAACAATAGCATCCCGTGGAATGACCACTTATCAACATACACAACCAATATCCTCATTGGTCATAGTACTTGAATTCTCGCGAATTCGTCCTTAACAATAAATCCCGACGATAAACACATATATCTAATTTCCTCGTAGTACACAAAATGGCTATTTTGTAACTACTACCCAAAGTATACGACAATGAGGCATCGTACCCTTTCTCAAATCCCATTACGCTTCCTCGGTAGGAATATAAATCCTAATAAAGTCGACACAATTTCTTTGATGTAACACTACCAACTTCCCAACGTAGAACCTCGTTCCTAAATCAAATCCTCAAGATTACAAAGTCAAACGATTTCGCCATTTACCGTCGTACACGACCATACTTGGCGTCGGTCCCTCTTCCTGAATTCTCGAGAGCTCAATTCGATAATAATAAATACTAACGTCTACCGTCACCCGATTGCGCCACTAAAGTGATGACACAATGTCAACATAACACGTATCCTTTTAGAACGAAATTACCGCTACCCGCAAGGTAGACTATTCCAACTATCAAATCCTTTCTACCCGTTACCACTACGAAAGCATTCGGTCAACGATACATACATGCTCTCAAGGGTTTCACCCCTTTCACTACAAAAGCGAACCCGCGCTCACAACCTAATATCAAAGTCCGTTCTCATGGCCTAGTAGAATCATTTACCCCATCACTAAGAAATGCTTGGTTGCACCAAGTCTTACGCCCTTGTCCATCAATACAAACGTCATCATAGGGTGTTTCCATTAGGAATGTCACCCATACTAATACTACGTATTACCGCCATGCATTAGTCCCCAGGGCGCATTTCCACGAGTCAACGACTCAAAAGCTACCCCGGTGCACTATCACTAAAATTGCTAACAAACCGAATCTTCACCGAGTTCACTAATCCCGCACCCTTATGGGTACCTTTGAAACATACACTCACTTGAGACTAATTAGACCACGAAACAAAGTTTAAGTCTCTAATACATACATGAATCCATCGGCACACAATAAACAATATGTAACATCCCGCGTTTTTCCGTTAAATTATTTTAACACCGTTTTTTTTTTTAAAATAATATCCCTCGTCACCTATACTCGTGCACTTCGTTAACTAGTGTTCATGATAATCCCGTTACTCGATTTTAACATCTCTCGTTAACTTGCGTTTTGAAAATATTCGTTTGGTTATTTCCCGCACCCGACAACAAACTTGAGGGACTAATCTCGCCACTCGGGTAAACTTGGCTAACTAGTGACTCCTCACCACCCCACACTTCATTTCACGATCTTCTTCCTCTTTTTCTTTCTTCCTTTTCTCTCAAGAACACAAACACAAAATTCATCATCTAATTTTGATCTTGGAAGCTCACAACAAATCCGACTACATATTCTTAATCCTCTCGTCATCCTCTACGATTTGATACTAACTTCATCGATTTTGGGTAACATTTCTAAAACTCTAGATTTCTCAAATTCGTGTTTTTGACTTGATATGTTGTTTAGTTAGTGTCTATGGCTCGTGTATAACATGAATATATGATTTGTATGCTCGATCTTGATGTTTTGGTGTAACTAGCTTGAAAATGAAAAGTGTATGCTTAATCTTTGATTTTGGATGATGAAATGTGTTTAGATGTTAATGTTTGTGTGTTTAAAGTGTTAGTTACTTCAATAGCTTCGTTTTGGTGTGTTGATTGACATGAAAACCTTACATTAACATGATTAGTGATTTTGAGGTTTGGTTAGGGTTTGACAACTCTTAAAACGAACTTTTGATGCGTTGAATGCTTATTAATGTTATTGATAAGTATTTAGTTGTATTACATGTTTCATTACCTTCAAAACGGCATATCATATGTATAAATTGGATTCCCGAAACTTGAATTGCAATTGATGAACTTGAAACCTTGTTTTGGAACGTTTAACGAACTTTCGACGAGATTTTTGTTGTCTAAAATGATAAATTTGATTTAGGAAATGTATCTAGTTATGTTCCTTGTCGAAAGAGCTTTTCGGTGATATAAAATACATGTCTAGATTGTTTGCGGATCATAAACTAGGATTGATTGAAGTTTGGCTCGTGCCTTGTGTTTTCTGCAAACAGGACCTGTAAGCCTTTTGGGACGCCGTCCCAACCTCCTAGACGCCGTCCCACCTTTTGAACCTAGACACCGTCTAGGATATCAGGACGCCGTCCCACCCTTCATTGTGGGACGCCGTCTAGCCAATTGGGACGCCGTCCCATTGTACTAAAACTGGCTGTTTGGGTTGTCTTTTGACGTAAAAATGTTTGCTATGCTACGTACCTCCGATTAACATGAAACTTGGCCAACATACTCATATATGATTATATAACTTAGAAAAATTGTCGGATACCCGACCCGACCCCGTTGACTTTGACTTTGACCAAGTTTGACTTTTAATCAAACTTAACCAAATGGTTGTGTAATCGTTCTAACATGCTTTTATACTTGTATCTTGCCTGAAACATGACAACTTGATTCACATGCTACATTATTGAGTCGTAACGAGCCATAGGACTAATTGAACATCTTTGACCTATCGTGTTTACCGTTATTGATACAAACCTATTGTTTAGGTCAAGACTAGCATTGTTCTTTGCACACGTTTACTTGTTGAAGTACTTTATTAACTCTCGCGCTCAAGGTGAGATCATAGTCCCACCTTTTTCAACAACTTTTATACTTTTACATCGTGGGCTGAGAAAACATATACTTTGTTACATCTTGTACTACTTACTTTTATGTTTTGAACACAAGTGTGAAAACAAACATTCCACGTGCGAGTTAGAACAAAAATGCCTCAATTCGATTATCATTAGTTACACTTGCAGGGTGTAAGCGAGAACTTATATTGTGTGGCCATACGGGTTTAACAAAACCTCATTCGGACGGTTCGCTACCGTTATGCGGATGAAATATATTTTTGTGTTTTAGTGTGGGTTCTAGCACTGTGTGATGGGGTAACGTTGGTTAAGTTTTGATAATTGAGTGCTCGCGTATAACAACACTTTTGGAATGCAAATGATTTGGATAATCTACGTTATGGAAATACAAAATCTTGTGGTTCAAAAACAACGTTTAATACTTACTAAACCTATGATTTCACCAACGTTTTCGTTGACAGATTCTTCTATGTTTTCTCAGGTTTTGAATGCTTAGTGATACATGCTTCCGCACTCTTTTGATACTTGCTTGGATGTCGAGTATACATGCATTTTGGAGCATCTTTTGAACTTATTTAAACTGTGTCGCATAGTTTTCATTTGTACTTATAACGTTGTAACTTAACTTGTGGTCAATTATCTTTGTAAACTTTGAAACAATCTTTACACTTGAATGGATGCGACATATTTTGGGTCAAACGTCTGTTTTAAAGACTTATGACCAGGTAATGGGACCTACGTAGTCGACGCCGTCACTTGACGATTTGTGGGGGTCGCTACAAGTGGTATCAGAGCTTTGGTTGTAGGGATTTAGAGTTCATTTGTGTCCACCCCGAGTCATAGGGTACATAGGTGAATCTAGACTACAACCGGCATATAGACTGAAGTAGGAATTACTTGACTATTTGTGCATTTATACTCGAACTCTTCTATCATATCTAACTCGTATTCGATCTTGATCTTAAGTTAATAAATTTTGTTGACGCGCCACCTTGACTTTATGAAGTAATGTTAAATGCACATGAGAATCAGGGTAATATAATTTCCGGGATTATATTATGGTGATTCACATGGACGTTCCGACATTATGACATAGAGAATTTAAGGCGAGTCAAGGAAAATTTTCTCTCTATCCTTATTCCATGCCACGGTTAGTATTATTTAGAATACTAACCAACGATATTCTTGTGTCATGAAGGAACAATGGCTCGTCGACGCGCTCCTCCCGAAACTCCCGAACAAGCCCTCCAACGTATGATAGCCACCGCCATAGGTGCGGCTATGGCTAGTATCTCCTCCGACATCAATAACAACCACAACCACAACAACCATGGAACCGGTAATTCAAACGAGGGTTGCTCCTACAAAACTTTCATGGGGTGCAAACCTCACACCTTCGATGGGACCGGAGGACCGGTTGTGCTCACCCGATGGTTTGAGCAAACAGAAGCCGTTTTTAGCATAAGCGGTTGTCGGGACCAAGACAAAGTCAAATATTCCACCCACACTTTTGCCGGTATCGCCCTCACATGGTGGAATACGTATGTGCTGTCGGTGGGTATCGATGAAGCTCACACTCTCTCATGGGCCGACTTAAAGAAAAAGATGATCACCGAATACTTCCCGCGCGAAGAGACCCGTAAGCTCGAACACGAACTAAGAACTTTAAAAGCGGTCGGGAATGACCTAATGGCATATAATCAACGATTTTCTGAGCTATCCTTGATGTGCCCAAACCTCGTAACCCCCGAACCTCTAAGGGTTGAACTTTACATGGATGGTCTTCCCAAGAGCATCAAACAAGGAGTAATGTCATCCAAACCCAGTAATCACCAAGAGGCCCTGAATATGGCCCGTCAATTGATCGAAACGGTAGACGAGATTGAAGTGCCGGCACCTAAAGCCGAGGATGAGTCGGGTGACAACAAAAGAAAATGGGAAGCCCCCCAATCGAGTAACTACAACAACAACTTTGCCAAGGAACCTCTCACCCCCGTCGGCAAGAAAAGTTATGTCGGGACACGACCTTTTTGCAACAAATGCCACAAGCATCATTTTGGTGAATGTGGCAAGCTAATTTGCCATCGGTGCCAAGGTAGTGGTCATATTGCCAAGTATTGTGGAAGTACCGCCCCCGTCACTCAAAAGGGGCCCGACGCACCAAAGCCGAGTATTTGCTACAAATGTGGCCAATCGGGTCATTTTAGGAATGAATGCCCAAAGAATAAAGCAAAAACCAACGCGCGCCGTTGAACTTACAACATCGACACCTAGGATGCCCGAGACGATGAGGGACTAGTCACGGGTACGTTTCTTCACAACAAACCGTATATTTCATACTTATTCGATTCGAGTACCGTTAGACGTTTTATAACCAAGGATTTGACTCGTGCTCTTTATATTCCACCTCTTTCCCCCAGATACTACTTAGACGATTTAAGTGACCGACGGAAAATATTGTGTGCCTATAAATTTTATCGGAGAATATGCGTTATGAAATTGGACTCGACAACTATAGAACTAAGGAACTCAAAACCTATTCATTAAGGAGAAATTGTTGCCCTACATTTATGTATAGATTATCGTGAACTAAATAATTTCCGTTTGAGAACCGATATCCTCTTCCCCATATCAACAACCTCTTGAACCGTTACACGGATCTCGCGTAAATTCTAAAATCGACCTTCATTCTGGTTATCATCAATTGAGGGTTAAGGGAGAAGATGTCTCCTAAACCGCTTTCCGAACTCGCTACGATAGTTATAAATTTCTTTTAGTGCCGTTCAATTTATCTAAGGCTCCGCCCGTATTCATAGACCTCCGGAACCGCGTATGCAAACTTATCTAGACAAATTCGTTACCGTACTTATAATTATAAGCTATTCAAGCGAAAAAAAAAAAAAAAAAAAAAAAAAAAACGAACAACGTCTCCGTCTTACGCTCGAACTCTTGAGAAAAGAGCAACTCTATGCCGAATTCTCCAAGTGAGAATTTTGGTTAAACGAAGTCCAAATTCTAAACCATATTGTTAGTGGTCAAGGTATTACAGTAGATCTCGCCAAAAAAAAAAAAAAAAAAAAAAAAAAAATTTAACATTTTCCGTGTCCGGACTTTGAACGTGATTTTTCACACCAACTTTACTAGATAAATTCGTGTGACACAAAATGGAACTCAAATATAGAAATACTTCTACGTGAACGCCTGAAAGGCAACCCCTCTTGACTCGAAATCAAGGAAGCTGAAATTCGTTATTTTACACGGAGAATTTGAATACTTATTTATGGATCCGATCAATCTTCTCGTCATCGCATACCACGATACATAGCTCTGCTATTTCACTATTACCGTCTGATATTACTGAGACCAAAGATAACACACAATCCAAGGATACCCCTTTCTTCTTTGACTTAACGTCCTTGTGTTTCTGTTATACGGCCAACTACTACTCAACCCCGAGCCATACAACTACGTGTACTATCTCGTTTCCCACCAAGTCTCAACATTTGGCCACTAGAGGCACGTTATGGCAACCTCGAGATGCAAGCTCATCCTATTCTAAGTCCTCATTTCACTCCTATCTTTATCGCTCGCATTTCCGTTTAAGGAAACTCCTTGTAACATTTCTCCATGGATAGAGAAACTCCTTATATTACATTAGTATTCGCCACGAGGGTGAATTGTTCTAACGAACATTTTCGAACCCTAACTAACTTGTTCAAACGTATATTAAGAAATTCTATTCCAACACGGTGCATCTTTGTCAATTATCACGTATCGAAATACTCGTTTCACTTCTAGTTTTGCAAGAAACCTTGGAGACCCGCTTAGACATGAGTACCGCGTACCACCCATAAACCGACGAACCGAGCAAACGAACGATTTACGTCTTGGAAAGACATGTCACAAACTCGTATTGTCACCTTTAGTAGATCACTCTTACAACAGTAGATACCACTCGTGTGTTCACACGCACTTTCCGAAACCCTATATGACCGCTAATGTCATACCCCTGTTCATTTAACCAAAGCATCAACCACCGAAATCTGAACTCCATCAAGAAACAACAATTGAGATCGTTCAAGTCCGAGAAGGGCTCGAGACAACCCATTTTCGCCAGAAGAGTTATACCAAACTTAGATGAAAACCTCACCAAACCCAGTGTGTAACCGCGTAATTTTGAGAAACCGCACCTTGGAAGGGTGTGATCCATTTTGGGAAATCGAGAAAGGCTATACCCGCATTATTGAACCTTTTGAAACCTTGGGGCGTATTAGAACCGCTTCCTACCGTTTAGAACTTCCGACTCAATTAAGTTTCCGTTTACCCTACCTTTCGTGTAACAAACTTAGAAACGTGTCCTGCGGAACAGGAACGTGCAATCCTGCTAGATACATCAACTATCGATGACAAACTACTCTTCATAGGAAAACCAGTTGAAACCGGGGATCGTAAAAACCAAACCTTAACACAACGTGAAACCCTGACTATCCAAATTCATGAGAACACGCAAGGACGTACCTACACTTATTCATATCATGAACAACGTAAAGTCTCGAGTAAGAGATATCGACTACTACTTCCAACTAAATTTCGGGACGAAATTTCTTTTAAGGTGTGGATAATGTAACATCCCGCGTTTTTCCGTTAAATTATTTTAACACCGTTTTTTTTTTTTTAAAATAATATCCCTCGTCACCTATACTCGTGCACTTCGTTAACTAGTGTTCATGATAATCCCGTTACTCGATTTTAACATCTCTCGTTAACTTGCGTTTTGAAAATATTCGTTTGGTTATTTCCCGCACCCGACAACAAACTTGAGGGACTAATCTCGCCACTCGGGTAAACTTGGCTAACTAGTGACTCCTCACCACCCCACACTTCATTTCACCATCTTCTTCCTCTTTTTCTTTCTTCCTTTTCTCTCAAGAACACAAACACAAAATTCATCATCTAATTTTGATCTTGGAAGCTCACAACAAATCCGACTACATATTCTTAATCCTCTCGTCATCCTCTACGATTTGATACTAACTTCATCAATTTTGGGTAACATTTCTAAAACTCTAGATTTCTCAAATTCGTGTTTTTGACTTGATATGTTGTTTAGTTAGTGTCTATGGCTCGTGTATAACATGAATATATGATTTGTATGCTCGATCTTGATGTTTTGGTGTAACTAGCTTGAAAATGAAAAGTGTATGCTTAATATTTGATTTTGGATGATGAAATGTGTTTAGATGTTAATGTTTGTGTGTTCAAAGTGTTAGTTACTTCAATAGCTTCGTTTTGGTGTGTTGATTGACATGAAAACCTTACATTAACATGATTAGTGATTTTGAGGTTTGGTTAGGGTTTGACAACTCTTAAAACGAACTTTTGATGCGTTGAATGCTTATTAATGTTATTGATAAGTGTTTAGTTGTATTACATGTTTCATTACCTTCAAAACGGCATATCATATGTATAAATTGGATTCCCGAAACTTGAATTGCAATTGATGAACTTGAAACCTTGTTTTGGAACGTTTAACGAACTTTCGACGAGATTTTTGTTGTCTAAAATGATAAATTTGATTTAGGAAATGTATCTAGTTATGTTCCTTGTCGAAAGAGCTTTCCGGTGATATAAAATACATGTCTAGATTGTTTGCGGATCATAAACTAGGATTGATTGAAGTTTGGCTCGTGCCTTGTGTTTTCTGCAAACAGGACCTGTAAGCCTTTTGGGACGCCGTCCCAACCTCCTAGACGCCGTCCCACCTTTTGAACCTAGACGCCGTCTAGGATATCAGGACACCGTCCCACCCTTCATTGTGGGACGCCGTCTAGCCAATTGGGACGCCGTCCCATTGTACTAAAACTGGCTGTTTGGGTTGTCTTTTGACGTAAAAATGTTTGCTATGCTACGGACCTCCGATTAACATGAAACTTGGCCAACATACTCATATATGATTATATAACTTAGAAAAATTGTCGGATACCCGACCCGACCCCGTTGACTTTGACTTTGACCAAGTTTGACTTTTAATCAAACTTAACCAAATGGTTGTGTAATCGTTCTAACATGCTTTTATACTTGTATCTTGCCTGAAACATGACAACTTGATTCACATGCTACATTATTGAGTCGTAACGAGCCATAGGACTAATTGAACATCTTTGACCTATCGTGTTTACCGTTATTGATACAAACCTATTGTTTAGGTCAAGACTAGCATTGTTCTTTGCACACGTTTACTTGTTGAAGTACTTTATTAACTCTCGCGCTCAAGGTGAGATCATAGTCCCACCTTTTTCAACAACTTTTATACTTTTACATCGTGGGCTGAGAAAACATATACTTTGTTACATCTTGTACTACTTACTTTTATGTTTTGAACACAAGTGTGAAAACAAACATTTCACGTGCGAGTTAGAACAAAAATGCCTCAATTCGATTATCATTAGTTACACTTGCAGGGTGTAAGCGAGAACTTATATTGTGTGGCCATACGGGTTTAACAAACCCTCATTCGGACGGTTCGCTACCGTTATGCGGATGAAATATATTTTTGTGTTTTAGTGTGGGTTCTAGCACTGTGTGATGGGGTAACGTTGGTTAAGTTTTGATAATTGAGTGCTCGCGTATAACAACACTTTTGGAATGCAAATGATTTGGATAATCTACGTTATGGAAATACAAAATCTTGTGGTTCAAAAACAACGTTTAATACTTACTAAACCTATGATTTCACCAACGTTTTCGTTGACAGATTCTTCTATGTTTTCTCAGGTTTTGAATGCTTAGTGATACATGCTTCCGCACTCTTTTGATACTTGCTTGGATGTCGAGTATACATGCATTTTGGAGCATCTTTTGAACTTATTTAAACTGTGTCGCATAGTTTTCATTTGTACTTATAACGTTGTAACTTAACTTGTGGTCAATTATCTTTGTAAACTTTGAAACAATCTTTACACTTGAATGGATGCGACATATTTTGGGTCAAACGTCTGTTTTAAAGACTTATGACCAGGTAATGGGACCTACGTAGTCGACGCCGTCACTTGACGATTTGTGGGGGTCGCTACACAATAATAAGGCATATTTGTACCAAAGACGAAAATACCTGAAACATCATCGTTGGACCCTTGCGCTTCACTGACCCTCGGATAGTCACGCTCTAACCTCCTAACCCGATCGACAAACGATTCGGAGCACTCCGACTTACGGTGTCCCTTCTTTTGGCAAATAAAGCACTTGATTGTGCTTAAAGGTACACTCGTACAATCCCGTTCCAAATGACCTCGTCCTCCACACCTAAATCACGTAGGCCCATAACCTCCCTTAATCCTCTTCTTCACTTTTTCAACACCTTCGGGCGTACTTCTCGCCCTCTTACTAGGAGCACCTCTTGATTCCAACTTTCTCTTACCCAAAGAGTGATCCGCAAATTTTGGAGCATGAGATTTAATCCCCATAGTTGCTCCTTTGTCACCGACACCTTGAGGTTTAGGAAACCTCTTTTCTAACTCTCCCTTCACGACCTTAGGCACTTGGTCTCGGACCATCTCGGTCACTACTCTTGAAGAACTTGTTTAACCTTGTCGGCGAAAATCGAAATATAGCGTTCGAACTCGGCCTCAATCCTTAACTTTAACTCATCCTTCCCTTCGTGAATAGGCTCACTCGTTCCACATCCATCTTCCGTTTTCATTCTAAGGAATGCAAACTATTAGATCACGAGCGTATAAACCATACGCACAACACCGTTCCATCTTGCTAAACACTCATCGTACATAACTTGTTAGACATGATTTGCACCCGTAATAAGGTATGCAATTCCTTATTACGCATACACGCCGTATCAACTTGTTAGTACAACGACCGCCCCGCTTGATGATATAAACAAACACAAACAAATTCTACACGACAAATCACACGCGAAAATTATTATCACAATACAATAATATATTAATAATATCCGCATTACTAATATAAACGTTAGTCCACTTACAAACGAGGCACTAACTATAACCCGTTCCGACCCGTAATCCTACAAGTCCCGCAACAAATTAAGCACACACAAAAGTCTAAGTCTAGGCACCTATCTCAAGTCACCTAAATCCCTTAGACCATGCTCTGATACCACTTGTAACAACCCAAACCAAACCACGAACAACCCGTGTAAAAATACAAAACAAAAATTTTTTTTTTTGCTCGCTCATCAAATGGCGCGACGCGCCATATGGCCGCGCGGCGCGCCAAACTGGTCTGTCCCAAAAAGTTTGGAATGCGAAAAAGATCGACTAGTTCCCGACATTTTTAGACGAAATGCTTTTAACCACACATTCAAATATGTAAAACTACCACGATTCAAACATAAAAATGATGTTTTACAAGCGGGGCCCACACGACCCAAAATACAAGTTTAATACAATTTATGAGTTTCGACCACCAAAAAGTTTAAGTACCAAACTACACTATGAGCATGGCGTTTGGGATTAAACTACCCACGTCTCGGTCAAACTCCCAAAAGTCAACACATCCAAAAGCGTCCCCTACAATAAAGCGGGATCTCTAGTCCAAGGTAATGCCCTTACCCTTGTCCACAACCGAACCTATATAAATAGTAAACAACGAGAGGGTAAGCAAAGCTTAGTGAATGCAATAATTATACGAATAAATATATAATTATACCTACTTGCAAACACTTACACAAACCGCAAACATGCTAGCAAACACAATTAGCTTATCGTCACAATAACAAGCTATAAATCTCCAATACCACAAGCTAGCATAACAACCGCATATAAATATAACTCGAATAATATAGTATGCTTACAACACAAATAACCATGGTTAACCAATAGTACAAGGGAACGGCGCTCGCGAAAACGCCATCGGTGTTCATAACATCCGTTAGGGCACTTAACACCTCGTACCACTAACCCCTAGGGAGGCACCTTAACACCTCGGCACATTACCCCGAGTGGCATCTTAACACCTCGATGCATCACTCATAAATTTACGGAGTGGCGTCTTAACACCGAGACACTACACTCCTAGGTGGCATCTTAACACCTCGATGCTACACCCGAGTGGCATCTTAACACCTCGATGCTACACTCTTCACGTGAAACGTGGTGTCTTAACACCTCGACACTACACATTTCACGCTACAACAAATAGATACATTATATACCTACACATATAATTATTCCACTCACCTCGAATACTTGAAGAACGGATCCCGCGATCTTAACTTCTTCCACCGACTTCACGCAAATCACCTACGCAAAGTATAAATGCAAATAAGCTACACACAATGCTTATTCGACTCAAACAACACTTATGTTCTTCTAGAACATCCTACTTCACCAACTTTGACCAATGGCCATTTTTTGCTCGAAAACCTTCATAATCCCAAATGACTTGTGATTATGCCTCAACAACATCATTTAAACATGGTTTGGTCAACCGATCACTCATTTAAACACACGACACGCCCATTTGGTCCTAAAGTGTGTTTTACACCATTTTATGCATAAAACGATACTCAAAAGTCCAAAACTTATGAAATCACATCCCGCGTTCCCGAAATAGCTAATCTTAACTCTTATAGCCATTAAACGAAATTTATAGGGCCGTTTACTCAAAAACCCATTTTGTGAACTAAACTAGTCAAACTTTCAAGTTCATGAGTTCTTTCATCAATCCTTTAATCATAAGACTCTTAGATGAATTAAACCCTTTAATTAAGTTCCTTAATCAGCTAATCACCTTTATCAAACCCTAATCTCATTAAAACAACCATTTTCATCATCACTAGTTTAAACCTTCATGTTCATGACTAGTGGGGTTCTTTAAACTAACCAACAAGATCATTAACACAAATTAAACCCCAAATCATATGAGAAATCAATCAAAAACGGATCTTGAAGTTAACACTTACCGTTTGTACTTTCGTGTAGCCAAGAACGAGAGGAACGAGAAACTTTCACGCACCGAAAGTCGAATCACGAGCCTTGAACCTCAAATCTCCACTTGAATCTTGAGTGTGTTTAGAGTTTAGAGAGAAAATGGAGAAATAAATGGAAAATAAAATGAAATAAAAAGATATGTGGAGGTGAATGAGTCCCCCAAACTGCCTTTTGTGGCCTAAAATCGTCCATATGCGAAAGGACCATAATACCCTTCATTTAAACACTTAAAATGCTGAAAAAAACACATCAGACGCTTTTGGAGCGCCGCGCCAAATGGTGGGGCGCCGCTCCAATATGCAGGTCAGATTTCAGAAACTTGTTTTGGCCATAACTTTTTGACCGTAGCTCCGTTTTCGATGAATCAAATATCGTTAGAAACGTAATAAGATATTATTTCCAATGGTAAGGCTTTGAAATATCAACTCAAACTTTATTTGGGGTCGAAAAGATACGTACACACCTTGTCACTTCAGACAACGTCCAGTTTCCTTCGACGTTCGAGCAAGCAACACGTACACTTCATACACGCATCATACACCATAAATACATTATGTACAATAAATATTTGGGTCTTACATCGATGGGAGTGGATTATAGTCGATGATGGGATATTCAAGGTATGTGATACCCGTACATTTATCCAGTGTTGTGAATCTCCTTATTTGCCTCGAGATCTTCCCGAGATCTCTTTTTTGGAAGGCCACCGAGACGAGATGTCCATCTCCCGAGATTTTTCGGTCAACGGGTTCAAACTTGGTCAAATCTACAATTTCTCGAATTTTCTCGTTCATTTCTCGAATTTTCTCATAAAATCTCGTAATTTTTCGCTCGCATATTTCTTAGATTTACTTGTAAAATTTCATAAAAATGTAAAAAAAATGTACATATATTTATTTATTTATATACATTTATATTATAAAAACTAAAAAGTCAACATAAGTCAACACCCGAAATCTCCTCGAGATTTTTCCGAGATGCCGAGATCTCCCCAAAAATGTCTAAACGAGATCTCTCCGAGATCCGAGATCTCCAACCTTGCATTTATCGATAAAGCTATACTTCCAAATTCTAGCATTGTAACAAGATGGGTTAAACACCTTCCACGAAAATAATTGTGTTTATCTGGAGAGTTACATGAAACCGGTTACCAACACGTTTAAATTTTTCGGCGAGAGTTACGTATATTAATGGCATTGGTTGTGTCGTTTGTGATTATAGAGTGGAATCACATGATCACGTCCTCTTTGGCTGCTCGGTTGCTACCGATTTGTGCTCTAAGATCAAGCGTTGAGTCGATATAGATGTATTAATCGACTTTGCTTCATGGCTGGAATGGATTGTATGGTTTGATTCTTGGAATGCGGCTTCTGTGTTCAAGGTTAAGTTGTATGTCATCGTGGCTTCGTACATGTCGCATAATTGATATCACATCAATGTTTTTTCGGGTCTTGCTCAATGAAGAAGGATACATGATAATGCTAAAAACGAACATATATTTCATAGCATTATTCCTCAAGAAAGACAAGCTTTTAGTTGCAATTGTTCTATTTACAAGTGATATTCGTTTAAATAATAAAAGGTGAAGACAAAAGACAGATTCGACGAATTGAAGACGCAAATGACCAAAAAGCTCAAAAGTACAAAATACAATCAAAGAGGTTCCAATTATTGATAAGAAACGTCTCGAAATTACAAGAGTACAAGATTCAAAATGCAAAGTACAAGATATTAAATTGTACGCAAGGACGTTCGAAAATCCGGAACCGGGACCGGAGTCAACTCTCAACGCTCGACGCAACGGACTAAAAATTACAAGTCAACTATGCACATAAATATAATATAATATTTAAATAATTCTTATAATTATTTAATATATTATATTATTTATAAAAACCGTCGGCAGAAGAAAACAACCAAAAATGAGCCTCCCCAGCTGGCCATGCGATCGCATGGCCTGGAAGGCATAAATCCATGCGATCGCATGAGCCCCAGTTCCAGCCCACATGCCTATAAAAATCGAGCTTTGGTGCACCACAAATCCATCTATCTTTCTCTTTTCTCATTCATACGATATATTTATATTTATAATTTATATTTTAATTTTAATTTTAATTTTAATTATAATTCTAATAATAAGGGTATGTTAGCGAATATTGTAAGGGTGTAAGTCGAAATTCTGTTCGTGTAACACTACGCTATTTTTAATCATTGTAAGTTATGTTCAACCTTTTTACATTAATGTCTCGTAGCTAAGTTATTATTATGCTTATTTAAAACAAAGTAATCATGATGTTAGGCTAATCACTAAAATTGGGTAATTGGGCTTTGTACCATAATTGGGGTTTGGACAAAAGAATGACACTTGTGGAAATTAGACTATGGGCTATTAATGGGCTTTATATTTGTTTAACTAAATGATAGTTTGTTAATGTTAATATAAAGATTTACAATTGGGCGTCCCTATAAATTACCATATACACTCAATCGGACACGATGGGCGGGGTATTTATATGTACGAATAATCGTTCATTTAACCGGACACGGGAATGGATTAATAGCCACTAGAATAATTAAAACAGGGGTGAAATTATGTACAAGGACACTTGGTATAATTGATAACAAAATATTAAAATCTTGGGTTACTCTCAGTCGACATCCTGGTGTAATTATTAAACAAAGTATTAAAATCTTGTTACAGTTTAAGTCCCCAATTAGTTGGAATATTTAACTTCGGGTATAAGGATAATTTGACGAGGACACTCGCACTTTATATTTATGACTGATGGACTGTTATGGACAAAAACCAGACGGACATATTAAATAATCCAGGACAAAGGACAATTAACCCATGGGCATAAAACTAAAATCAACACGTCAAACATCATGATTACGGAAGTTTAAATAAGCATAATTCTTTTATTTCATATTTAATTTTCTTTATTTTATATTTAATTGCACTTCTAATTATCGCATTTTTATTGTTATTTTATTTAATTGCACTTTTAATTATCGTACTCTTTAATTATCGCAAGTTTATTTTATCGCACTTTTATTATTCGCAATTTCATTATCGTTATTTACTTTATACTTTAATTTAAGTCTTGTATTTATTTTTAATATTTTACATTTGGTTTTAACTGCGACTAAAGTTTTAAAATTGACAAACCGGTCATTAAACGGTAAAAACCCCCCTTTATAATAATAATATTACTTATATATATATATATATTTGTATTTTTATAAAAGTAAACTAATATAGCGTTGAGCTTTGTTTAAAAAAGATTCTCTGTGGAACGAACCGGACTTACTAAAAACTACACTACTGTACGATTAGGTACACTGCCTATAAGTGTTGTAGCAAGGTTTAAGTATATCCATTCTATAAATAAATAAATATCTTGTGTAAAATTGTATCGTATTTAATAGTATTTCCTGCTAAAATTTAATAGTATTTTATACCCCTTAGCTTTGACATCAAGTATTTTTGGCGCCGCTGCCGGGGAATCGTCTTAAAAGCCGGAAGCGCAACGCTATAAAAAAAAAGATTTTTACTTTTAGTACGCTTTTGTAAAAATACGTTTTAAATATTAAAAAAAAAAGAAAAACAAAAATATAAATATTTTTTCTTAGAGTTTGGTAAATATTTAAGTTTTATAAAGTTTCTTTATTTCTATTTTTTTTATTTTGTAAAAATATAAGTTTTATTTAATTAATAAATATATTTTATATTTTACAGCAAAAACAGAAAAAAAAAAAAAAAAATTTTAATTGGCCTGTACTGTAGCAGCCCAACTCTGGCCCGAAACCCTAGCCCATGCGATCGCATGGCTGGGTAACTTAGAACTCATGCGATCGCATGAGCGTATCTGACAGGCCATCATCGTACAGCATTTAATGCGATTAGGGTTTTAATTAATTATTAATTTTATTATTAACCCTAATTAAGTTTTATTATTTAATTAGTTATTAGTTTAAGTTTAATTTGTATTTTTAGTTTAATTAGTTTATTTAAATTGTAAAATTAATAGTTTTATAAAATAAATAATATAAAAATAATATTTTTATAAAAATTGTACTTTTTACAACTTTTTATATATTTTTATATTTTTTTCCTTTTTAATCGTTTTAGCGTAACTTTTGTATTTTTAGCTCATATTTAGTTTTAATTCATAGTTTTTGCCATAGTTATTTTTACTTCTAGATTTTTAGGCTTTGCCGTAAAATCCCTTAAGTACTTTTTCTTTAGACTAAGATTTAGGTACTCTAGAATTTTGCGACGCCTTTTTAAGTTTTAGTTTCTTTTTAAGATATTTCCATTTGGGATTTAGTTTTTCCTGTAAGCTTTAATATTTTAGACGACTTTTACCTATGTATCAATTATCATTCCAATTAATAATTTCAATTTGCGATTATAATTTTAAGTTAGTTGTAGTAATAAGGTTAGGTTAGTCAAGTATTTTTAAGTTTTATAAGTTTCTTTCATTTTTCCTTCACCTTTTATTTTTCAACCATTTTTCTTTTTCGACCTTTTTCGACGAACTCTTTTTCTTTCTTATTTCTCGCTATTCTAGTTTTAGGACATAGATTTTTATTCTACTTCTTATCTAAATTTCTTAAAATTACGAAAATTTATTTTGAGTGGTTAAATTGATAGACATCAAAATTTTCTGGTTCGTAGTAATAGTTGGATTTGTACGTGGACCGGGTTATTGGAGCCAAACAGTCCTCAATTATATTGAGACCAAACGAATCCTGCCCCTCTGCTGCATCTTTTGGCTATTCAAAACGTGGGCAAAATCAGAAAAGTCTATTAATTGGATAACTTATTATAATTTTTCTTTCCTTTTAAAAACTAATAGGATATTCAGTGAATGCACCGAGCAAGACGTTCACCACCTTTTGTACGTTCACCACCTGTAACTAGATCAAGACATTTAGCAAATATAACCGCCGTTGATTTCTCTTTAGAATCGTCATCCAGTCGACCAAGTACTTCAGTTCAAATTTCCGATAATCCATTTTTTGAACCCGACCTCACAATTGAGAATCCGGAGAATATTCAGGAACGGTTCGTAGATCCTGAACCACTAAACTTTCCCTCGGAATCACCAATCATTCAAACAGAGATTGTTGAGGAACG
This sequence comes from Rutidosis leptorrhynchoides, assembly GCF_046630445.1. Lineage (NCBI taxonomy): Eukaryota > Viridiplantae > Streptophyta > Magnoliopsida > Asterales > Asteraceae > Rutidosis > Rutidosis leptorrhynchoides. The sequence goes on from NC_092343.1 coordinate 226,508,678, forward strand.
AACCATTAAATCAGAATCCTCTAGTGATTCCGATTCAACAAATTCAATTATGGAGAATCTGGAACCTTTAAGTATGGAAGACCGAATGAGAGCTAAACGCACTGGCCAAGGTCACGCAATTACTCATCCAGACATTAATGCGCCAGATTATGAAATCAAAGGAAAAATTCTACACATGGTGACTAATCAATGCCGATTTAGTGGTGCGCCGAAGGAAGATCCAAATGAACATCTACGTACCTTTAATAGGATCTGCACACTATTTAAAATCCGAGAAGTGGAGGATGAACAGATATATCTCATGTTATTTCCCTGGACTTTAAAGGGAGAAGCCAAAGATTGGTTGGAATCGTTACCTGAAGGGGCGATTGATACATGGGATGTTTTAGTTGACAAATTTCTTAAACAATTCTTTCCTGCATCTAAAGCCGTAAGACTTCAAGCAGAAATTGTTACGTTTACACAGAAGCCAAATGAAACTCTATATGAGGCATGGACAAGATATGGAAAGTTGTTAAGAGGATGTCCACAACATGGTTTAGACACCTGTCAAATAGTACAAATATTCTACCAAGGATGCGACATCACTACAAGAAAAGACACAGATATAGCAGCTGGTGGTTCTATTATGAAGAAAACCGAAACTGATGCTTACAAAATTATTGATAACACTGCTTCCCACTCACATGAGTGGCACCAAGAAAAAGATATCGTTAGATCATCTAAAGCAGCTAGAGCCGATTCTAGCCATGACTTAGATTCCATTTCCGCAAAGATAGATGCTGTGGAGAGACGAATGGAAAAGATGACTAAAGATATTCACTCAATACGAATTAGTTGTGAGCAGTGTGGAGGACCACATTTGACAAAATATTGTCTCAGTATTGAATTAACAATGGAATAAAGAGAGAATATTTCATACATAAACCAAAGGCCTGGAAATAATTATCAGAATAATTATCAACCGCCAAGACCGATTTACAATCAAAACCAGAATTATAACCGAAATATTCCATACAACAACCAACAAGGTCCTAGCAATCAACAAGTATCCAATAATAATTACAATCAGCAAAGACCTAATTTTCAAAACAAACCACCACAACAAACCGATGATAAAAAGCCGAATTTAGAAGATATGATGACGAAGCTAGTTGAAACTCAAACGCAGTTTTTCACATCTCAAAAACAAACTAATGAACAAAATTCTCAAGCATTTAGAAATCAACAAGCTTCTATTCAAAATCTGGAACAAGAAGTAAGTAACCTAGCAAGGTTAATAGGTGAAAGAAAACCGGGAAGTCTACCTAGTGATACAAATGCTAACCCCCGGAATGAAACAGCTAAAGCCATTACCACAAGAAGTGGTACAACACTTAAACTGTAACGACCCGGCTTTTTCGACTTGCTTTTGTGCCTTGTGTTTTTGCGAAACTGCGTATTTGTGCGTACTGTGTTACTTTATACTCTGGAAACTTGATTTACGTGGTTTACTTCCATTTATATGTTAAAACATGCCTTAGAGTACGTAGGATACATAACTTGATCATTGGAAGCCTTTATAATCATTAGTGTTATTTGACGTTTCGAATAAACCGCGAACTTGCGCGCACGTTTAACTTTTGTCATAATCGGAATATTATGACTGCGAAATATTAATTATTATTTTATAATAATAATTACCTGGGTTTTTGGATGCTTAATTATGCGTAGTAATTTAATTATGCACAATAGTTAGTCTTGTTGGACTTTCTACCTTGTTGGGCTCAAGCCCACCCTACTCTAGCTAGTGACCCAATTAATTAGCCCTTGTCCATGTCATCAATCCTTGTCAAATTCCTTGCTTATAAATACTAGCCCTTGTCCATGTCATCAATCCTTGTCAAATTCCTTGCTTATAAATACTAGCCCTTGTCCATGTCATCAATCCTTGTCAAATTCCTTGCTTATAAATACTAGCCATTTACCTCTCATTCAAATCACTTGCTCATTTGGTTTTCACACACACTTGTTCTTTCTTTCTTTCCTTTCTAGTATTGCTTGTAAGTCTTCTTTTTCTTCTTCTTTTCCTTTCATTTTCGTGGCCATCATCATCATATTATGGAGATCAAAGTTCCTTTTAGCTTTGATCTTGCTTATATCTTGTTGATTCAAGCATGAATCTTTCAAGAACATGGAAGATTCAAGCTTTCTAGCTTTGAATCTTCACCAACTTTGTAGATTCATCTTTCTTTTACTTTAATCTTGTTATTTTGTAATAAAGATTCAAACTTTTGTTTGTTATCTTCATATATCTTAAAGATCCAAGCTTTATGCTTCAAGATCTTCAAGAACACTAAAGGTTCAAGCTTTCTAGCTTTGTGACCTTATAAATTGTGTGAAAGGGATCCAAGCTCTCTAGCTTAGGGTTCCATCACCTCTTTTGACTTGGATCATGTTCATACTTGTTTGATTGATGTAAAGTTTGTAACTTTGTTTGTAAATAGGACTTGTAATTGTGTTAAGACTAAGGATATGATGTAACCTTGGTTCATCATCCATCTAAGACTCTTAAATGAGTTGTGTTACCACTTGGTCTTAACATATTGTGTATTAATGGTAGAATCTTGGTCAAAAGTGATGCTAAACCATCAACGAGTTGTACACTTGAAGCTACAAGCATCAAGGATGAGAACCGTGATGAGCATCAAGCACCAAGAACCTCACCGGAGCACTTATCCACTGATTTTCTTATCTGATCAGACCACCTGGGCTACTAGAAAGTTTATTTTCAGTTAGTTCGGTTCTAGTAGATGATTTTCTGTTTAGGCCTCATCTTAATCCGAGTTACGGTTTAGGATTTATGGCCCTCCGAGAGTCACTACACCCTATTAACGTTGTGCTGAAATTTCTGACCTACTCGCACTTAAACCGTCGCCACGGTCAAACGAAGACGAGTTAGGTTCTGAAAATTGGTCAGCGGTTAGGGGACTCACATACGGAGCCATAGCCACTAACTATGCATCTTTTTGATTTACGTAGATTTCGCAACAGCTGACCGAAGTCAGCCTATTGTTTCGATCTCTATTCTTATCGAACTTACTTAGCTTTTATGATGATGAATGATGATGATGATGACACTTAAACTTATTTTATGCACTATTAGAATTTATAAAAATAACCTACTGACCTAGTAACCCTTGATTTAGGTTGACGACCTTTCGGACCGACTTACTACTTGCGTACTTTCATTACCGACTTTACCGCTTTTATCACTGTGAGTTATAGCATTCCCTTTTTACTTTAACTTATTTTGGGAACTGAGAATACATGCGGATTTTATGTTTTACATACTAGGCACGAGTACTTAAACTTATATATGTGTGGGTTATACAACGGCATAAACATTCCCTTTAGCTCGGTAACGTTTAATCATTGGTTTTTGAACCGTGAATGCGAATCTTAGATATGGATCCATAGGGTTTGACATCCCCACTCGGGCTAGTCGCGCTAGCATTTAACGAGTGTTTAATACTTCGTAGACATACGCACTTGCTAAGTGTACTTTCAGGGGGTATAAACGTTAAGTTAGTTACCGAGTGCCCACGGTTATACATATACTTTATCATACTGATTTGAATTACTGATTTGAAACGCTTGTTTGAAGCACTGAAATCTCGTGGCCTACATTACATTACTGAATACAAACAAACTATAGCTCACCAACATTCGTGTTGACTTTTTAAGCATGTATTTCTCAGGTGTTTAGACGTTGTTGCTTCTGCTATTAGCCTTGCTGTTCTAGTCTCGGTGTATAGACTTGCTGTTACAGACTTGCTGTGTTAGACTTCCGCTGCATTACTTAGAGATGTCTCAAGCATGAAACTTTTACTTTACATTCCCAACTTATGTTATTTTCAAAACAATAGCTTTGTAATGACCTTAGTATCATGTACTCATGTTAATGTTTCCTATTCATCTTTTGTAAAACGTTATCTGTTCATGAATGCAAAACTGGTTTTCAAACAGCATATAGTGTTTGACCTTGTAATGATCCTGTTGTTGATGTACCGTACACGATGATTTTGTACGGGGCATCACAGTTGGTATCAGAGCATTGGTTGTAGGGAATTAGGTTGCATTAGTGAGTCTAGGACCGACCCAAGTAGGATTCACTAATAGGACTAATCTACAACTTGCTAGTTTACTTGTTTCTGCGGAACTTGCTGCATGCTACCGTTTCCTTTTACTGCTATGTAAACTCGCTGCATGCTTTTGCTTATTCTAGCTACTGCATGCTACTATCTGCTTTCGATTGCATGTTACTTCTGTTTAGTACTGTTAATATTGCCATGCTATATACTGCTGTAAACGAGCTAGGTTGCTGTAGTGCCTGATTATGTGCTTGCTTCATGCCTGCTATTCACTGCACCGACTTGGAAAAACTTACCTTTCCTAGTTCAGATGTTCTTCTAAACCCATTTCCCACACGTCTAACCCTAAGGATTAGTATTGTAATCCACCTGTTACTACTGTTCCACCGTTCCAGAGATCGAAACGATTCTTCACGCAATCTAGGAGGAGTACCCCTCGGATTACACGCCCACTAAAGTCGATCCTCGGAGGAGGAGATATTGGAGGATTTTTCGGAGTAACCGCACCCCGAGCTCACTCTAAATAGCCACGTACGACGTGTGAACATTCGAAGGTTGTTCAGTTCCTGCAAGATGGCTCGTATCTCGTATGCTTTCATGACCGTCACTTATCTCTTTCGTTTTTCACCACTGCTCGACGATCTGACGACATTTCTGGATTTAGTACCCTAACACTCTTAGGCATTGGGGAAGTCGGGAGGACATCTCCTTTCACAAGGTCAGAGTGCCTTCTACTGATGCTCAACCATACCCAAACACTTGGGAGTCGCCTCAAGACATATCGTACTACTACTTGCTACACATACAACTCGACGCGAGACCCAGATTGAATTTCTAGAAAGGAACCTAACGATGTTACCTGAACCTAAACATTTTGAAGAAATTTCAGGACATTTAGGCATTGGTGCATGACCTACGGAACTTACGCACCCACACCGAGAAACCGTGAGATTAATTATGTAGATTTTGTTTTGAGATAGCATAGATAAAGCACCGTTGGATGAAATTGAGTAGAACTGAAAGTGATCACGTTACATTGACCATATGGAGTGATATTGGAATGAACGTACAATTTAGTACAATATAATGACGCCAGGCCAGCGTAATTATATTGAAGTGAATCATGCAGAAGTCCCAATGTTACTACATAAGGAATATGAAGCGATTCAAAGGAAATTTTGGTAGGAACCACTTGAGTATACGCATTATGGTCTGATAAAGGCAGGAATAACCACTTAGTCTAGATACTGTACGAGAAGGGCCTGGACTGCAGGCCAGCGTAATTATATTGAAGTGAATCATGCAGAAGTCCCAATGTTACTACATAAGGAATATGAAGCGATTCAAAGGAAATTTTGGTAGGAACCACTTGAGTATACGCATTATGGTCTGATAAAGGCAGGAATAACCACTTAGTCTAGATACTGTACGAGAAGGGCCTGGACTGCAGAATTGATAACCCGAAAATTTGTTATAGATATAGACACCCTGGATACTTAAGGAAAAAGTTCTAAAATAGGAAGAAAAAAAAACTTTAGACTCACATACGATAGAGCAATCGTTATCTCAGCTATGGAGACTCGCATGGATCCTGATTTTAGTTAGGGTACGTTTCTTCACAACGATTTATCGTCTCGGAATTGTTTAATACTAGAGTGATAGAAACCTTATATCTAAGAATCCTAGTGTGATGACTAATAAGCCATTAACAATCATGAGAGTTAAGTATTCTATAGGACAAGCTAATGGTAAGTTGGCAGAGATAGAGGAGTAATTTAAGATAGTACCTTAAAAATTAACAGGTGGGTCATTTGGAGATGACCTCATGCCAACAAAACTTGGAAGTTTTATAGTAGTAGTTGGAAAGGATTAGTTACCTGCGCACAAGCAGATGTTATTTGAGAAGGTTGATAAAAATTTTCACGGCAGTATAATAAGATTTGGTTGGAATGGACCTTAAAATTAACCTAATACTCATCGAGTTAGAAAGCTTTGAGGAAATAGTTGGAACGGACTGACTTTCAAGGACGAAAGCGAAAGTTATTTATAGTAAGAAGATTATTCATATACCTCGCGAGAATGGTGAGCCAAAAGCCATCTGGATTACTTCAACAACCCGAGATCCCACAATGGAAATGGGAAGGGATGACGATGGATTTCATTCTGAAACTACCGAAAACAGTCGGCAGTTATGACACTATCGGGGTTATCGTTGATTGCCTCCCTAAATCTGCTCACTTTCTAGCCATGAAAGAAACCGATACAATGGACAACGATACATAAAGGAAATTGTATCCCGTCACTTCAGCAATTCAAATTCTATACTACCCAAGAATCGTATTTGATACTCATTCTTATGCGACACTGAATCCTAACTTATTCCGAGAGAATTCTTAATCAATGATAATCACACCATCACCCTTCTTACTTCGATATTAGTCATACCAGTTCGGAATTTCCAAAATCAATGGGTAGTTAATCCCCGTCCTCATACTCTCCCTTTCGTTTCTCACTTATAAGCAACAACTTTATACTTAAGCATTTTTGGTCGAAGGACTTATGCCCTACTAATAGTCATCAACCACATTAAAAATTCAACAGTTTTCATTACCTCGTAACATTTTTGCTCAAATATCACCCGAGATTTACAAAAGTCTTTTACTCGATTCTCATCAATCTTTTTTCAACTCGTAACCTCCGAAATATGAAAATTTTGTTTGCCAAAATTTTACGTACACTATTTTACTGTGCGATCCTCTCAAAACTTAATAAAAATAAATTTATTTTATTTGCCATTCTTGCAAATTTTTGAAATCATATACGTTATATAAAATAAAGTAAATAATTACTTCTTTTTGACAAATACATATGAAATTTTACTTTCACTTTTACAAATCAAATCTTTTATTCAAAGGATATTTTACCTTGAATGGTACGTGTTGTACATAACCCTAGTTTGCTAAGAACTTAATTTCTTTTCTTACATCGTCACCTTAAATGAATTCTATAAAATTTTCGTTACTTGTCAATATAAAATTTTTCGTTGCTTATTCGTATCCAAGTCATCATGAAGACAGACAACTGTCGAAACTAAGATATTCATGTGTGTGTATGTGATGAAGGCACTTACTACCACGTCATGCAGAGCCTTCGGGCATCCACAAACACTTAAACCATTCAAAATTACTGCGTTACCCCAGGGATCTTATTCTTCACACCTGTCGGAGCGATGCTCTATCTTACATAACTCAAAGTCCTGACCTATTCCAAGGAAATTCTCATCTAGCGATATTAACATCATTAGTATTCTGACTTTAATATTAGCCATAACCTGTGTGGCATTCTGCAAAGTCAAGAAGCGATTAACTTCTCATCCTCATGCTCTATCCTTCATACCTCACTTTTTAGCAACGGCTTCGCACGTAAACATTTTTGGGCCAAAGACTTAAGTTCGGATAATCATCAAAACTACATTTAATTCATTAGTTTTCATTACCTAGTAACATGTCAACCGATGATTCAAAGATTTTTCACTCGACCTTTTTCAACTCGTAACCTCTGAAATACGAAAAACTATGTTTATCAAAATTTTTACACGTTGATTTACACGTTGCTTATTTGTGCAGTGCTCACGAGATTTATGGACAAATGAAAGTACTAAAAACTTTTCTATCACTTACGCGATTTATAAAATCATATATGTATAAATTTACCCTTACTTATTTTGAGTTAGTACATACTAAGTTATACCTTCAAGATGATTAAAAATCGCTCCTTTATTGAGTTGTTTTAAGTCAAATAATTTTGTGCAAATGGTACTCGTTATACATACTTCTAAATTTACCAAGAACTTCGTTCCATTTATGTTGTCGCATCAAACGTTTAAAGGTTTTTCAAAACTTCCTCGGTTGATTTTATTAAAGGTTTCCGTATTAGACTACACCATGTAGGGATCACACTTCTTCTCTCCCTCCGTTAGGGATGAAGCTTACTATTAAAATCCTTGTTAAAAACGCTTGAGCCACTTTGGGTGGCAGATTTATAAAAAAAAAAAATTTGTTAGGAAGTCTTTGTACTCGAAAAATGTTCCTTTTAAGGTTAAACATGGCAAAATCGCGAGCCGATAAATCAGTTTTCTGAGGTACACTCAATGGTCACCCCATTGTAGGAAGGGCACTAGGTGGGTTTCTATTCTCAATATTTCACGGCTAATCGCAACATCCTCGTAAAAATCATATCTATGAATTAGTAGGTTGAGGTACAAGGAATCGTTTTGAGATTCTTTTCACTTAGAGTAAACCGTTCTTTACGACCAAGGGTCCACGTATCTTCTTGTCCGCGCATCTCCTTAAGTATAAGGATAAATTCAGAACAAACCGCTCGAAGAGTTCACCCTGGTTCAAAGATCACACCTTTCGTGCGATTCTCTTTCGGAAATGTAAAGTAACATACTTTAGGAATCTATGAATCTTGTTATCCTCTTGGAAGGGACTGCTTAAAACATCTGTAATACGGATATGGTTACTCTACACATTCCTTTCTTCGTTGGTTGCAACTATATGTTGTTCTAGTTAATGTTAACCCTAACTTCAACATGTAACTGAAAGGATAAAGTTACATTATGGAACTGTTCTTTCATTCCATCTAAGGATAAGTTCACCTGCAGTATGCTAAACTGGGTGATATCCTTCATTGTTCGTTCAGACCGTCCTGAAGGCACTATAGATAATTATGGCTTGCATTGCATATAAGTCCGATTATTCACTTTTAGCAAAAGTTTCAATTCATATAGTCAAATGAAACGTTCTTAAATATCGAGTTCTTTATGCCTATGGTCTCTTTCCGAAATCAAGGGGTTAGTAAAATCCGTGGGTAACACTATCCAGACATCAAATCGCATGGTTATGATCACCATGTTTTCCATCCTACCTATTAGCTTTGTATTGCGACATAAGCGCTCAATGTTTTAGATGAATTTAGTAACATTCATGATGTATTTCATGCATCCAGCTTACTAAAGATGCATGTAAGGCTAAAAACATCATCTTTTCTTTTGTGGATATATTCAGACAACATACTCATGTTAACCAGAAACGAAATCAATTTATTGATCTCCTAAGAGACTTAATTAATAGCATATACCTATTCTTACTTTTATACGCCAAAGTACCTTTCAAGGTAAATAGCTCACTTTTTAGCCCACGAATCTTTCGGAACTTTGATACGCTACTTCTTATTTAAATACGGTACCATTTTTTTTGTCACTCCTCAAATTTCGGGACGAAATTTCCATTAACAGGTAGGTAATGTAACGACCCGGCTTTTTCGACTTGCTTTTGTGCCTTGTGTTTTTGCGAAACTACGTATTTGTGCGTACTGTGTTACTTTATACTCTGGAAACTTGATTTACGTGGTTTACTTCCATTTATATGTTAAAACATGCCTTAGAGTACGTAGGATACATAACTTGATCATTGGAAGCCTTTATAATCGTTAGTGTTATTTGACGTTTCGAATAAACCGCGAACTTGCGCGCACGTTTAACTTTTGTCATAATCGGAATATTATGACTGCGAAATATTAATTATTATTTTATAATAATAATTACCTGGGTTTTTGGATGCTTAATTATGCGTAGTAATTTAATTATGCACAATAGTTAGTCTTGTTGGACTTTCTACCTTGTTGGGCTCAAGCCCACCCTACTCTAGCTAGTGACCCAATTAATTAGCCCTTGTCCATGTCATCAATCCTTGTCAAATTCCTTGCTTATAAATACTAGCCCTTGTCTATGTCATCAATCCTTGTCAAATTCCTTGCTTATAAATACTAGCCCTTGTCCATGTCATCAATCCTTGTCAAATTCCTTGCTTATAAATACTAGCCATTTACCTCTCATTCAAATCACTTGCTCATTTGGTTTTCACACACACTTGTTCTTTCTTTCTTTCCTTTCTAGTATTGCTTGTAAGTCTTCTTTTTCTTCTTCTTTTCCTTTCATTTTCGTGGCCATCATCATCATATTATGGAGATCAAAGTTCCTTTTAGCTTTGATCTTGCTTATATCTTGTTGATTCAAGCATGAATCTTTCAAGAACATGGAAGATTCAAGCTTTCTAGCTTTGAATCTTCACCAACTTTGTAGATTCATCTTTCTTTTACTTTAATCTTGTTATTTTGTAATAAAGATTCAAACTTTTGTTTGTTATCTTCATATATCTTAAAGATCCAAGCTTTATGCTTCAAGATCTTCAAGAACACTAAAGGTTCAAGCTTTCTAGCTTTGTGACCTTATAAATTGTGTGAAAGGGATCCAAGCTCTCTAGCTTAGGGTTCCATCACCTCTTTTGACTTGGATCATGTTCATACTTGTTTGATTGATGTAAAGTTTGTAACTTTGTTTGTAAATAGGACTTGTAATTGTGTTAAGACTAAGGATATGATGTAACCTTGGTTCATCATCCATCTAAGACTCTTAAATGAGTTGTGTTACCACTTGGTCTTAACATATTGTGTATTAATGGTAGAATCTTGGTCAAAAGTGATGCTAAACCATCAACGAGTTGTACACTTGAAGCTACAAGCATCAAGGATGAGAACCGTGATGAGCATCAAGCACCAAGAACCTCACCGGAGCACTTGTCCACTGATTTTCTTATCTGATCAGACCACCTGGGCTACTGGAAAGTTGATTTTCAGTTAGTTCGGTTCGAGTAGATGATTTTCTGTTTAGGCCTCGTCTTAATCCGAGTTACGGTTTAGGATTTATGGCCCTCCGAGAGTCACTACACCCTATTAACGTTGTGCTGAAATTTCTGACCTACTCGCACTTAAACCGTCGCCACGGTCAAACGATGACGAGTTAGGTTCTGAAAATTGGTCAGAGGTTAGGGGACTCACATACGGAGCCATAGCCACTAACTATGCATCTTTTTGATTTACGTAGAGGTCGCAACAGCTGACCGAAGTCAGCCTATTGTTTCGATCTCTATTCTTATCGAACTTACTTAGCTTTTATGATGATGAATGATGATGATGATGACACTTAAACTTATTTTATGCACTATTAGAATTTATAAAAACAACCTACTGACCTAGTAACCCTTGATTTAGGTTGACGACCTTTCGGACCGACTTACTACTTGCGTACTTTCATTACCGACTTTACCGCTTTTATCACTGTGAGTTATAGCATTCCCTTTTTACTTTAACTTATTTTGGGAACTGAGAATACATGCGGATTTTATGTTTTACATACTAGGCACGAGTACTTAAACTTATATATGTGTGGGTTATACAACGGCATAAACATTCCCTTTAGCTCGGTAACATTTAATCATTGGTTTTTGAACCGTGAACGCGAATCTTAGATATGGATCCATAGGGTTTGACATCCCCACTCGGGCTAGTCGCGCTAGCATTTAACGAGTGTTTAATACTTCGTAGACATACGCACTTTCCAAGTGTACTTTCAGGGGTATAAACGTTAAGTTAGTTACCGAGTGCCCACGGTTATACATATACTTTATCATACTGATTTGAATTACTGATTTGAAACGCTTGTTTGAAGCACTGAAATTTCGTGGCCTACATTACATTACTGAATACAAACAAACTATAGCTCACCAACATTCGTGTTAACTTTTTAAGCATGTATTTCTCAGGTGTTTAGACGTTGTTGCTTCTGCTATTAGCCTTGCTGTTCTAGTCTCGGTGTATAGACTTGCTGTTACAGACTTGCTGTGTTAAACTTCCGCTGCATTACTTAGAGATGTCTCAAGCATGAAACTTTTACTTTACATTCCCAACTTATGTTATTTTCAAAACAATAGCTTTGTAATGACCTTAGTATCATGTACTCATGTTAATGTTTCCTATTCATCTTTTGTAAAACGTTATCTGTTCATGAATGCAAAACTGGTTTTCAAACAGCATATAGTGTTTGACCTTGTAATGATCCTGTTGTTGATGTACCGTACACGATGATTTTGTACGGGGCATCACATAAACCACCTGAAATACCTGTAACTTCTGATGAAACTATTCCTACTCCACAAGAACCACAACCTGATCAAGATAAGGAAAAAGAACCGGTAGTTGAAAAGGTTAATGAAGATAACACAGTTAAGGATAAACCTTATGTTAAACCATACCAACCACCACTTCCTTACCCGAGTAAAATGAAGAAAGAGAAACTTGAAGCCGAGCAATCCAAATTCTTGGATATGTTTAAACAGATAAATGTAAATCTTCCTTTCATTGATGTGATTTTCAGGAATGCCTAGATATGCTAAATTCTTGAAAGATCTAATCTCAAATAGAAAGAAAATGGAAGAACTCTCGGCTGTTACTGTGAATGCTAATTGTTCAGCAGTGCTGTTGAATAAGATACCAGAAAAATTATCTGATCCAGGAAGTTTCACAATTCCATGTTTTCTGGGTAGTCTTAGTTCAATAGAAGCATTGGCAGACTTAGGTGCTAGTATAAATCTAATGCCATATTCACTATACGCTAAACTAGACCTTGGAGAATTGAAACCAACCAGAATAAGCATACAACTAGCCGATAGATCAATAAAATATCCTAGAGGGATAATGGAGAACATGCTAGTTAAAGTTGGTACTTTAGTATTTCCAGTAGATTTTGTTGTTCTGGACATGGAAGAAGATTCTCAAGTTCCTCTCATATTAGGAAGACCATTCTTAAACACGGCTAAAGCAATGATAGACGTGTTCGGTAAGAAACTGACCCTAAGTATAGAGGATGAGAGTGTTACCTTTTCAGTTGATAGAGCAATGCAACAACCACAATCTGCAGATGATACATGTTATTATATTCAAACTATAGATGCACATGCAGAATTATTAGAAGAATTTCCAGAATTACAAGGAACAGGAGAATGTTCTTTAGGAGAAGGTAATGAACCAATTGATGAAGCTGAAATGTTAGCCACACTTATAGCTAATGGATATGAACCAACAACAGAAGAAATTCAAATGCTAAAAGAAGAAGACAGATATCGATACAAATCATCGATAGAAGAACCTCCGAAATTAGAGTTAAAGCCACTTCCAAACCATTTGGAATACGCTTATTTACATGGTGAATCTGAATTACCTGTAATAATATCGTCTTCTCTTACTGAAAATGAGAAATCACAACTCATTTCTGTGTTGAAAGCTCATAAACCAGCCATTGCATGGAAGATTCATGATATTAAAGGAATAAGTCCTTCGTATTGCACACATAAAATCCTTATGGAAGAAGGTCATAAAACGTATGTGCAACGCCAATGAAGACTAAATCCTAATATGCAAGATGTAGTTAAGAAAGAGATTATTAAACTGCTAGATGCAGGTCTAATTTATCCAATTTCTGATAGTCCATGGGTAATCCCAGTTCAATGCGTACCTAAGAAGGGTGGCATGACTGTCATTACAAATGAGAAAAATGAGCTTATTCCTACTAGGACTGTAACAGGATGGCGTGTGTGTATTGATTATAGAAAATTAAATGACGCCACCAGAAAAGATCACTTTCCCTTACCTTTCATAGATCAAATGTTGGAAAGATTAGCCGGAAATAGTTACTATTGTTTTCTAGATGGATTTTCCGGATATTTTCAAATTCCAATAGCACCCGAAGATCAAGAGAAAACCACATTCACATGCCCTTATGGTACTTTTGCTTACAAACGCATGCCATTTGGACTTTGCAACGCCCCTGCAACCTTTCAAAGGTGTATGATGGCGATTTTTCACGACATGATAGAAGAATGCATGGAAGTTTTCATGGATGACTTTTCAGTCTTCGGTGATACATTTGAATCATGTCTAGTTAATCTGGAACGAATGCTTATTAGATGCGAACAATCAAATCTAGTACTTAATTGGGAAAAATGCCATTTCATGGTTAAAGAAGGCATCGTTCTTGGTCATAAAATTTTAAAAGAAGGAATTGAAGTGGATAGAGCTAAAGTAGATGTAATTGCTAAACTTCCACATCCCACCAATGTTAGAGGAGTTAGGAGTTTTCTAGGGCATGCCGGTTTTTACCGATGTTTCATAAAAGATTTTTCTAAAATTGCCACTCCTATGAATAAACTCCTAGAAAAGGATGCTCCATTCATCTTTTCAGATGAGTGTATCAAATCTTTTAATATTCTTAAAGAGAAACTCACTAATGCACCGATCATGATAACACCAAATTGGAATCTACCATTTGAACTAATGTGTGATGCAAGTGATTTTGCAATGGGAGCCGTTTTAGGACAAAGGATTGAAAAACGATTTCAACCTATATATTATGCTAGTAAGACGTTACAAGGAGCACAAACGAACTATACAACTACTGAAAAAGAACTCCTTGCTATTGTCTTTGCTTTTGACAAATTTCGATCATATCTCGTTCTAGCAAAAACGGTGGTCTATACCGACCATTCTGCTCTTAGATACCTATTTTCAAAACAAGATGCTAAACCAAGATTAATCCGTTGGATCTTACTCTTACAAGAGTTTGATATTGAAATCCGAGATAAAAGAGGAGCAGAAAATCTCGCCGCTGATCATCTTTCTCGTCTTGAAAATCCCGAATTAGAAGTTCTAAATGAATCAGCCATACAAGACAACTTTCCTGATGAATATCTATTGAAGATAGATTATAAAGAAATACCATGGTTTGCAGACTATGCAAACTATTTAGTATGTGGATTCCTTGAAAAAGGATTATCGTACCAAAGACGAAAGAAATTCTTCAGTGATATAAAACACTATTTTTGGGAAGATCCACATCTGTTTAAAAGTTGTCCCGATGGAATAATACGCCGATGTGTATTTGGAGATGAAGCTAGTAAAATATTAAACCATTGTCACACAGGACCAACAGGAGGGCATTATGGGCCTCAACTAACAGCAAGAAAAGTTTATGATGCTGGATTCTATTGGCCTACAATTTACAAAGATGCACACCTTCTTTGCAAATCCTGTGATGCTTGTCAAAGGGCCGGAAAAATAAGTCAACGTGATGAAATGCCACAAAATGTCATCCAAGTATGTGAAGTATTTGACATTTGGGGTATTGACTTTATGGGTCCATTTCCAAAATCTCATAATAATCTATATATACTCGTAGCCATTGATTATGTATCTAAATGGGCGGAAGCACAAGCTCTCCCAACTAACGATGCACGAGTTGTAGTCAACTTTTTAAAACATCTTTTTGCAAGGTTTGGAACACCGAAAGCTTTAATAAGTGATCGGGGTACTCATTTCAGTAATAATCAACTTGAGAAAGTTCTTAAAAGATATGGAGTAACTCATAAAATCTCCACCGCATATCATCCACAAACAAGTGGACAAGTTGAAAATACCAACCGAGCTTTAAAACGTATTCTAGAGAAAACCGTAGGATCAAATCCAAAGGAATGGTCCATTAAATTGGAGGATGCACTCTGGGCTTTTAGAACAGCCTACAAAACTCCAATTGGAACCACACCTTTTAGACTTGTTTATGGAAAAGCATGTCATCTTCCAGTAGAAATTGAACACAAAGCATTCTGGGCTTTGAAAACATGTAATCTTGATTTACATGAAGCTGGACGTCTACGATTAAGTCAACTAAACGAACTAGAAGAATTAAGACATGAAGCATACGAAAATTCGTTAATCTATAAGGAAAGAACGAAGAAATGGCATGATAAAAGAATCAGAAGTTCAAAAGAATTTAAAGAAGGAGACAGAGTTCTTCTTTTCAATTCAAGATTCAAGCTATTTCCTGGAAAATTGAAATCAAGATGGTCTGGACCATTCATAGTCAAAAGAGTTTTCCCATACGGAACGATAGAATTAATAAATTCAAATGGGATGGAATTTAAAGTTAATGGTCACAGAGTTAAACATTACATACATGGTCCGATGGAAGTCGACAACGAAGTTAATCACAATTTCGACACCACAGCTAACTAAGTGTGGGGAGAATCAAGTCTTTAAAGGATAATATGTATTTCTGTTAGAGTTAGATTGTCTGTTTTCGTGTAGTTCTCGAAAATGGAACCCGAATGGTCTTTCCCTAGCAGACCCTAAAGAACTAGTCTTCTCCCCCCATTCTGAATTTTTATTTTTTTTTAGGTTTTTACGAAATGAAGACTGCCTGTGAACTAAACCATGGTCTAATGCTACACGCTTTGATCACTAAATGTAATAATGACATACTACCGAGTGAATTAGTATCAGTAATCAGAGAAAGAATGGACAGAGTTAGAAAAGAATCCAGATGCGAAGATAATAAATTACAATTTGGTAAAGGAAAATCAAAATCCGCAGCGAAAAGAAGAGCACGACACCTAGAAAGATGTCACAAATGCGGAAAATGGTCACATGGAGGTAAATGTTCAAATAATCAAACCTATTCAAATACCGAATTTGTTACTTTATGCAGAGACGGACCGTTCATATGTTTAGAAGAAAAGACACTGAATGCTCGAGGTTACGCCTATGTAGCCATGAAAAACCAATTAAACCGACTATCTTATGAATGAGATAGATCATATAACTAAGAAATCTATTTCACAGGTATGTCTGTACAGTTTTTATTTTTATTTTTATTTTTAACCTTTTGATAATAAACGCTAATTTGTTCGCTAAAAAGTATTAAATTGGTATTGAATAAAATTAGGTTTGGCGACCGAAATTATTGATATCATTCAAAAATTTATTACATCACTGCGAAATTTAACGTTTATTCTTAAGGTATAAATATCTTTAATCAATCAACCCAAAATATTTCAAAAATTCGTCATGAGTTAAATTAGGTCTTGGAACCGAAATTACTTTACCGAAAAAAGGGGCACATATTTTTGATAATATTTGATTGATTAAAGTGGGATAAAAAGCCAAAAAGATTTTTAATTTTATTTTTACCATGTTTTTTTTTAAAATTAATATTTAAATCTTAAATTAATATTGTAAACTTTGTAAAAACAATATTTTTTAAAAAAAAATGTAAATATTTGAAAAATTAATATAAGTTTGGTGTGAATTTATAATGTGAATTTTTAAAATTAAGTTTGGTGTGAATTTATAATGTGAATTTTTAAAATTAAGTTTGGTGTGAATTTTTAATTTTTAAAATATGAATTTTTAATTTTATGCATTTCAAATTTTAAGTTTGGTGTGAATTTTTAATATTAATTTTGAATTTTATATTTATGTTGTGTGAATTTAAAAACAAAAATTTACTTTATCTCATTAAGTTAAAAATATGATTTTTAAAATTCGTTGTAAGTTGAAGACTAGGTCTTTGAACCGAAATTGCTTTACCCGAGGGAGGGACGAGAACTTTTATTATCATTATTTTTAATCTTATTGAATTAAAGTATGCCAAAAACATTAAAAAAAAATCCAAAAATCTTTACTTTTAAAAACCGCGCTTTGATTTGATAAATTTTAAAATTTTGTCGAGAGATAGACTAGGACAACGATCCGAAACGCCCTCGATCCTAAAGGAAAACAAAATTTTTAAAATTTAATTAATTATAAGTTTTATAAAGCATAAGGTTTAAAAAAAAAAAAAAAAAAAAAAAAACCTGAAAACACTGTAGCCGGCACCCCATGCGATCGCATGGGGTTTGCACTTGGAACCCATGCAATCGCATGGGGACCAAATGCAGGTCAGAAACAAATAACAGCAGCGGGTCTGTTCTTCACCACAACACACACACATACACCCGAAACTCACCCAAAAATTCACCAATTTTCGCCATTTTTCCACCGTAATTCGTCATTTTTCTTGCTCTAATCATGCCTAGATTCTCATTCTTCAGCAAATTGGTAAAAATTACACCCCTAAACTCTATAAATTCCTAGTTTTTGTGATAATTACCAATTTTTTTACCTAATGCAATTTTGTTAATTTCTAGTGTAATTAGTGATAAATTGTTAGTATTTTATGCATGTATAACCTAGATTGATGCTATTTAACATGATTTGAAGCCAAAAACTTCAAAATTTTTAGAAATCTAGGGTTTGTGTTCTTGAGCAATTTGGGGCTTTTTGATATAAACAGGTTATGGCCGATTTTTGTCATGAATTAAGTAGTGTAACATGTTTAGATAGTTAAATGATCCAAACAATGATCCTAAACATGATTTTTGGAGATTAAAGTGGACTTTTTAAGTCTAAAATTCATGAACTTGATTAATTTGATATATTTGCCATATAAGACTTGTTTAATTATCAGTAATGACTATTTTGACATGTTATTTGAGTTAAATGCTTATGAATTTTGTATACATTTTCATATGTGCTTATTTGAAAAGTGTAGAATTGTGAAAAATTGTAAAAATGTGTATAAGTTTAATTTTGATTTAACATGTTATAGTGATTGTTTTAAGTTGTTATTTTGCTAAAACTAATGCATATTTGGATGCACAAATTTTGTGTTTAATGTGTTTTACAGAGAGCCGATACTGGAGGTTCAGGAGCATCATCATCTAGACGACCAGCACCAGAACCAGAACCAGAAATGCAACACGAACAAGAACCACAACAGGAACAACAACAGCCTGATCAGCACATACCTTATTATGATCCGGTACAGTTTGTTGATGAATTCATAGTATTCCCAATGAGGCCGCCAGTAGAATTCCCAACGATTCCTGAGCACACTCTACATCCTAATCTGAGATTTGATAGAAGATGGAGAGATTACGAGACATATCAAAGGAACAAATTCAAATTGGTAACAAAAAATGTAGAGGTGCCAAGGGTAATTGATTGGGCCCCTTTGGAAACGGTCCATCTAGCTGACCGTGTTAGACAGCTTTTAGTTCAAAGGTATGGCAGTTCTTCTTTTACAGATTGAGAACGTCTTTTCACCATTCGTAGACTTCGTAGACCTGTATATAAGGAATGGTGTGTTGAGTTGATGAGTACTGTATCACTTGATACAAATATAGTTAGGATAGATGATAGAAGATTTCTTAGGTTTATCCTTGGCGGTAGGATGTACAGAATGTCCATGCTGGACATGGCCAGGGCCTTACAGATATATACTCCTGGTGAGTTGCTATTACCCGATTGTACAAACTTGATTCATTATGGTGAACGGGTAGATAGTAACTTTGACGCTGGCGCCATTTGGAGGCGTATGTCACATTTTGATGTTTTTACACGAGCAGGAGGACACTCCTATACACATATTGACAGAGCCGAGCTTCGTATTATTCATAGATTTTTGGCTAACTCGATTACACAAAGAAGTCATAATAAAGAAAAAATTACCTTATATGATTTATTCTACCTAAAGTGTATTCGGGATCCTAGAAGCTTTGTCAATATCCCTTACTGTGTTGCTTTTTATTTATCTAAAATGGTAGAGGGAATGCAGGACGGGAGTATAATAGGAGGAGGTATTTTTGTTACTCTCATTGGAGAGTATTTAGGTATTGATAGGAACCAAGGGGGTCCATTACAGATTTGTAGAGAACAGGTTGAGCCCTTAGGATTGAAAGTTTATGTGGGTGCTAAGGTATTGAAAAGTAGACGTAACCAGGCAGTACCCTATGAGGGATCTCATCCTCAGGTAGAGAGAGGCTCAGAAGAGGAAATGGAGGAGGCGGAAGACATTAGGGATGTCTTTCGAGATGCTATTCTTGACGTCCACGTTCGTATAGATGAGGAAGCAATGACGAACGCGGCAAGACATAGTATGTATGAGCAGCGAAACTCCGAGCGAGTATACGAGGATTATAGGCGACGCCAACACGATAGCTGGTTAGTTCATCAGCACCAAATCATGAGCCAGCTATCATATCAGGTACCAAATAACTATGTACCTACTCGACCTGCTCATTTTCCGCCACATAGCCCCGATATCCGACCACCCTTTAACCGGTATGACTATAACCAAGCCTATCAGAACACCTATAACCAACAATGGAACCCGCCCGATGAGATGAACTGGAACCCCTATCCAGACTGATTTAGTTCCATTTGGTTATTTTTATGATTATTATGTTTTTATCTTTTGACTTTTTCATGTTTAAACTTATGTTATTGGATAAATTTGTGTAATTTTTATTATTTTATTATTATTGTGTACTAATATTTCATATTTAGAATTTGAAAGTGGGATATTAAATCCCATTTCAAATTGCCATGCATGATTATACTTGTATGTATGTATATTGTCGATTGTTCAAAACAGGGTAAAACAGCGCATTTTCAAAGACTGGCATTAAGTTCAGCAAAAGCTACTAATTTTGACGACAAGATGACAAATAAATGTGATGTAACAACAGAAGAAATGAACAAATGCTATGCACCATTTATCATTCAGCAAACAAACGCCAATATATTTGGAAACTTTGGTAAAATTTAATCATTTCTACGCTAATCACCCTCAATAATTTAAATTGTACTGATTTCTTGCAAATGAGGGCATTGCAAGATCTTGAGTGTGGGAAGGGGTTAAATTCTTTCGGATTTTTAAAATTTTTATCTTTATACACTTGGTTACCATTAAAAATACTAGTAACGTAGTAGTTGTATTAGAATCTAGTGCTCTCTGATAATAAAGAACAGCCCTAGTCTTATATACTGACTACCCAATTCTAGTAAAATTTTTCAAAATTTTCAATTAAATGAACTTAAAATCATGTTTATACATATTTATGAACGATAAAACTAGGTTTTAACACCGAAATTATTGTTACCTCGGAAAGGACATAAATTGAGAAACAAACCAAAATGTTGAAATTCATTTAAAATGGAATAGAGGACGATAAAAAGGAAAATAAAAGCCAAGTGTGGGAAAATTTACCAAGTTATCTTAAACATATGTCACATATATCTGTAACAAATAACTGAAAATACTTTTGCTTTGGACTAAACTAAACCATTTTACCCGATGAAAGAAAAGAAGAGATGGATCTACACGATGAATCAATTCCATCATTAAAAGGAAGTAAAGTCTTCCGAAAAAGACACGCGCTTCTTGATTTAGTCAAGAAGTTGTCGTCTAGACCAGCTGTAGGTTGACGAAAAATCTAGAAAAGTCATCACTAAAATCAGCAGGAAATCCACGGACCTCAGCATCAAACAGGGTCGCCAAGTGGTCAGATTTATCCTAACCATGAGAAGGATTTATCTGGTACAATGGGGAGGCACCATGCAAATTAGCTGGATAAGACTAATGAATCAGATCCCCAGAAAGGATAATCTCCTTAAAGATTAAAAATCAGCTTTTAAGACTGATATTACTCAATCCTAGAGATTGACCTTAAAGATTGAGAATTACAAACTCATGGAATTCAATGATATCTAAACTCGAGCTTAAACGAGAAAATATTTTGATCAAAAATTACAAACCGATTTGTTTTCTGAAAACCCTATTTTCAATGCGTTCATTACCATTGAACGTAAAATCCTAGGAATTCACCTGGAATTCATTAGGTCACCTGAACTAAATCGGGTGTCAACCGTAAGAACGGTGGTTGCATAGCATGGTCAAAGATAGGACTTTGTGCCAAACCGACAAATTATAAGGGTGAGCTTTACTATTGCTCCTACCAAGGATAGTAATTGCGTTCGACACGTTATAGACCATAATCAAAAGCATGTCACGGGACATTGCCTTAACAGTTGCTTGTTCAACGCTTTCCTTTCAACCGGACGGTAGTTTACCGAAAGGTAATATACGGGACAAGTAAACTGGACGTGTTGCTCTCCAAATACAAGGTTAGCAAGTGGGTGACACAAAACCGCAAGTTTTGAGCTAAAATTTTCAAATCTGAAACCCACCAAACCCACAAAAATATTTTGCAAACACCGGTAAAGGGTTATCCCGGAAAACTTATCTAGGGTAAAAACTAGATTTAATTTTCAAAAGATCAAATGTTTTCATAAAGATCCAATTTCCTTAATGGATCTAAATTTTTATAGTCATGTGGGACTGTAAACCATATCGTTACTACCATTGTTTATACCGCCGTATAGAAATCACTGATGTACAAAGTGTGAAGAATAAAGAAGTGATTCTAGTATTTCAAGACGATATTGCTTGAGGACAAGCAACGCTCAAGTGTGGGAATTTCTGATAATGCTAAAAACGAACATATATTTCATAGCATTATTCCTCAAGAAAGACAAGCTTTTAGTTGCAATTGTTCTATTTACAAGAGATATTCGTTTAAATAATAAAAGGTGAAGACAAAAGACAGATTCGACGAATTGAAGACGCAAACGACCAAAAAGCTCAAAAGAACAAAAGACAATCAAAAAGGTTCCAATTATTGATAAGAAACGTCTCGAAATTACAAAAGTACAAGATTCAAAACGCAAAGTACAAGATATTAAATTGTACGCGAGGACGTTCGAAAATCCGGAACCGGGACCAGAGTCAACTCTTAACGCTCGACGCAACCGACTAAAAATTACAAGTTAACTATGTATATAAATATAATATAATATATAATTAATTATATTAATTATATATATATTATATATATATAATAAAAACCGTCGGCAGAGAAAACTCCAAGGACTGAGCTGTAATTTCTATCTCCGCGACTCGCGGAGTTTGAAGAGGCTTTTGCCGCGAGTCGCGGAGCCCCAAAAATCAAGTCTGGCTATAAAGCAAACCGAATTCTGATCAAATTTCATATCTTATTTCTCTATCTCTCTCAATATATACGATATATATATATATAATTTATATTTTAATTTTAATTTTAATTTTAAATCCTAATAATAAGGGTATGTTAGCGAATGTTGTAAGGGTGTAAGTCGAAATTCTGTCCGTGTAACGCTACGCTATTTTTAATCATTGTAAGTTATGTTCAACCTTTTTACATTAATGTCTCGTAGCTAAGTTATTATTATGCTTATTTAAAACGAAGTAATCATGATGTTGGGCTAATTACTAAAATTGGGTAATTGGGCTTTGTACCATAATTGGGGTTTGGACAAAAGAACGACACTTATGGAAACTAGACTATGGGCTATTAATGGGCTTTATATTTGTTTAACTAAATGAAAGTTTGTTAATGTTAATATAAAGATTTACAATTGGGCGTCCCTATAAATTACCATATACACTCGATCGGACACGATGGGCGGGGTATTTATATGTACGAATAATCGTTCATTTAACCGGACACGGGAATGGATTAATAGCCACTAGAATAATTAAAACAGGGGTGAAATTACATTCAAGGGTAATTGGTGTAATTGTTAACAAAGTAGTAAAACCTTGGTTTACACGCAGTCGATAACCTGGTGTATTCATTAAACAAAGTATTAAAACCTTGTTACAATTCGAATCCCCAATTAGTTGGAATATTTAACTTCGGGTATAATAATAATTTGATGAGGACACTCGCACTTTATATTTATGACTGATGGACTGTTATGGACAAAAACCAGACGGACATATTGAATAATCCAGGACAAAGGACAATTAACCCATGGGCATAAAACTAAAATCAACACGTCAAACATCATGATTACGGAAGTTTAAATAAGCATAATTCTTTTATTTCATATTTAATTTCCTTTATTTTATATTTAATTGCACTTCTAATTATCGCACTTTTATTTATTTTTATCGCACTTTTAATTATCGTACTTTTTAATTATCGCAATTTTATTTTATCGCATTTTTATTATTCACATTTTTATTATCGTTATTTACTTTACGCTTTAATTTAAGTCTTGTATTTATTTTATATTTTACATTAGGTTTTAACTGCGACTAAAGTCTTAAAATCGACAAACCGGTCATTAAACGGTAAAAACCCCCCTTTATAATAATAATATTACTTATATATATATTTGTATTTTTATAAAAGTAAACTAATATAGCGTTGAGCTTTGTTTAAAGATTTCCCTGTGGAACGAACCGGACTTACTAAAAACTACACTACTGTACGATTAGGTACACTGCCTATAAGTGTTGTAGCAAGGTTTAAGTATATCCATTCTATAAATAAATAAATATCTTGTGTAAAATTGTATCGTATTTAAGAGTATTTTCCTAGTAAAATATAAACTATTTTATATACCATCCCTACGACATCAAGTATTTTTGGCGCCGCTGCCGGGGAACTATCTTAAAAGCCGGAAGCGCAACGCTAATATATAAAAAAAAAAAAAGATTTTTAGTTACTTTTATTAAAAGTCGTTTTTTAAAAATACGTTTTAAATATTCGAAAATATAAAAAGAAAAACAAAAATATTAGTATTTTTAAGATTTTGTTAAATATTTAAGTTTTATAAGTTTCTTTATTTCTATTTTAGTTTATAAAAATATAAGTTTTATTTTAAAACCTTTTATTTATTTAAAAAAACAGAAAAAAAAAAAATAAAGAAAATCGCGTAAAAAATTGAAAGCTGTCAACTGAATTTCTAAACCCCGCGACTCGCGGGGTTTTCTTCTTTAATTGCCGCGACTCGCGGAGCTCATCTGACACGCGGACAGGAAGCCCTAAATCTGCATTAATTACGGTTTTAATTAATTATTATTATTATTTAAATCTAATTATTATTATTATTATTATTAGTTTTATTTTTACTTTTTACTTTTTATTTATATATTTTAGTTAAATTAGTTTTATTAAATTATAAAATTAATAGTTTTATTAAATAAATAATATAAAAATAATATTTTTATAAAAATTGTACTTTTTACAACTTTTTGTATATTTTTATATTTTGTACCTTTTTAATCGTTGTAGCGTAATATTTGTATTTTTAGCTCATATTTAATTTTAAACTTAGTTTTGCTATAGTTATTTTTACTCCTAGATTTTTAGGCTTTGCCGTAGAATTCCTTAAGTGCTTTTTCTTTAGACTAAGATTTAGGTGCTTTAGAATTTTGCGACGCCTTTTTAAGTTTTAGTTTCTTTTTAAGTTATTTCCATTTGGGATTTAGTTTTTCCTTGTAAGCTTTAATATTTTTAGACCTTTTACTATGTATCAATTATCATTCCAATTAGTAATTTCAATTTGCGATTATAATTTTAAGTTAGTTGTAGTAATAAGGTTAGGTTAGTTAAGTATTTTTAAGTTTTTATAAGTTTCTTTTATTTTTCTGTCACCTTTTATTTTTCAACCATTTTTTTTTTTCAACCTTTTTCGACGAACTCTTTTTCTCTCTTATTTCTCGCTATTCTAGTTTTAGGACATAGATTTTTATTCTACTTCTTATCTAAATTTCTTAAAATTACGAAAATTTATTTTAAGTGGTTAAATTAATAGACATCAAAATTTTCTGGTTCGTAGTAATAGTTGGATTTGTACGTGGACCGGGTTATTGGAGCCAAACAGTCCTCAATTATATTGAGACCAAACGAATCCTGCCCCTCTGCTGCATCTTTTGGCTATTCGAAACGTGGGCAAAATCAGAAAAGTCTATTGATTGGATAACTTATTATAATTTTTCTTTCCTTTTTAAAAACTAATCGGATATTCTGTGAATGCACCGAGCAAGACGTTCATCACCTTTTGTACGTTCACCACCTGTAACTAGATCAAGACATCGTTTAACAAATATAACCGCCGTTGATTTTTCTTTAGAATCGTCATCCAGTCGACCAAGTACTTCAGTTCAAATTACCGATAATCCATTTTTTGAACCCGACCTCACAATTGAGAATCCGGAAAATATTCAGGAACGGTTCATAGATCCTGAACCACTAAACTTTCCTCCGGAACCACCAATCATTCAAACAAGTATTTTTGAGGAACGAACCATTAAAACAGAATCATCTAGTGATACCAATTCAACAAATTCAATTATGGAGAATCTGGAACCTTTAAGTATGGAAGACCGAATGAGAGCTAAACGCACTGGCCAAGGTCACGCAATTACTCTTCCAGACATTAATGCGCCAGATTATGAAATCAAAGGACAAATTCTACACATGGTGACTAATCAATGCCAATTTAGTGGTGCGCCGAAGGAAGATCCAAATGAACATCTACGTACCTTTAATAGGATCTGCACACTATTTAAAATCCGAGAAGTGGAGGATGAACAGATATATCTCATGTTATTTCCCTGGACTTTAAAGGGAGAAGCCAAAGATTTGTTGGAATCGTTACCTGAAGGGGCGATCGATACATGGGATGTTTTAATTGACAAATTTCTTAAACAATTCTTTCCTGCATCTAAAGCCGTAAGACTTCAAGCAGAAATTGTTACGTTCACACAGAAGCCAAATGAAACTCTATATGAGGCGTGAACAAGATATGGAAAGTTATTAAGAGGATGTCCGCAACATGGTTTAGACACCTGTCAAATAGTACAAATATTCTACCGAGGATGCGACATCACTACAAGAAAAGACATAGATATAGCAGCTGGTGGTTCGATTATGAAGAAAACCGAAACTGATGCTTACAAAATTATTGATAATACTGCTTCCCACTCGCATGAGTGGCACCAAGAAAAAGACATCATTAGATCATCTAAAGCAGCTAGAGCCGATTCTAGCCATGACTTAGATTCCATTTCCGCAAAGATAGATGCTTTCGAGAGACGAATGGAAAAGATGACTAAAGATATTCATGCTATACGAATTAGTTGTGAGCAGTGTGGAGGACCACATTTGACAAAAGATTGTCTCAGTATTGAATTAACAATGGAACAAAGAGAAAATATTTCATACATAAACCAAAGGCCTGGAAATAATTATCAGAATAATTATCAACCGCCAAGACCGATTTACAATCAAAACCAGAATTATAACCGAAATATTCCATACAACAACCAACAAGGTCCTAGCAATCAACAAGTATCCAATAATACTTATAATCAGCAAAGACCGAATTTTCAAAACAAACCACCACAACAAACCGATGATAAAAAGCCAAATTTAGAAGATATGATGACGAAGCTAGTTGAAACTCAAACGCAGTTTTTCACATCTCAAAAACAAACTAATGAACAAAATGCTCAAGCATTTAGAAATCAACAAGCTTCTATTCAAAATCTGGAACAAGAAGTAAGTAACCTAGCAAGGTCAATAGGTGAAAGAAAACCGGGAAGTTTACCAAGCGATACAAATGCTAACCCCCGGAATGAAACAACTAAAGCCATTACCACAAGAAGTGGTACAACACTTAAACCACCTGAAATACCAGTAACTTCTGATGAAACTATTCCTACTCCACAAGAACCACAACCTGATCAAGATAAGGAAAAAGAACCGGTAGTTGAAAAGGTTAATGAAGATAACACAGTTAAGGATAAACCTTATGTTAAACCATACCAACCACCACTTCCTTACCCGAGTAAAATGAAGAAAGAAAAACTTGAAGCCGAGCAATCCAAATTCTTGGATATGTTTAAACAGATAAATGTAAATCTTCCTTTCATTGATGTGATTTCAGGAATGCCAAGATATGCTAAATTCTTGAAAGATCTAATCACGAATAGAAAGAAAATGGAAGAACTCTCGGCTGTTACTATGAATGCTAATTGTTCAGCAGTGCTGTTGAATAAGATACCAGAAAAATTATCTGATCCAGGAAGTTTCACAATTCCATATTTTCTGGGTAGTCTTAGTTCAATAGAAGCATTGGCAGACTTAGGTGCTAGTATAAATCTAATGCCGTATTCACTATACGCTAAACTAGACCTTGGAGAATTGAAACCAACCAGAATAAGCATACAACTAGCCGATAGATCAATAAAATATCCTAGAGGGATAATGGAGAACATGCTAGTTAAAGTTGGTACTTTAGTATTTCCAGTAGATTTTGTTGTTTTGGACATGGAAGAAGATTCTCAAGTTCCTCTCATATTAGGAAGACCATTCTTAAACACGGCTAAAGCAATGATAGACGTGTTCGGTAAGAAACTGACCCTAAGTATAGAGGATGAGAGTGTTACCTTTTCAGTTGATAGAGCAATGCAACAACCACAATCTGCAGATGATACATGTTATTATATTCAAACTATAGATGCACATGCAGAATTATTAGAAGAATTTCCAGAATTACAAGGAACAGGAGAATGTTCTTTAGGAGAAGGTAATGAACCAATTGATGAAGCTGAAATGTTAGCTACACTTATAGCTAATGGATATGAACCAACAACAGAAGAAATTCAAATGCTAAAAGAAGAAGACAGATATCGATATAAATCATCGATAGAAGAACCTCCGAAATTAGAGTTAAAGCCACTTCCAAACCATTTGGAATACGCTTATTTACATGGTGAATCTGAATTACCTGTAATAATATCGTCTTCTCTTACTGAAAATGAGAAATCACAACTCATTTCTGTGTTGAAAGCTCATAAACCAGCCATTGCATGGAAGATTCATGATATTAAAGGAATAAGTCCTTCGTATTGCACACATAAAATCCTTATGGAAGAAGGTCATAAAACGTATGTGCAACGCCAACGAAGACTAAATCCTAATATGCAAGATGTTGTTAAAAAGGAAATTATTAAACTGCTAGATGCAGGTTTGATATATCCAATTTCTGATAGTCCATGGGTAAGCCCAGTTCAATGCGTACCTAAGAAGGGTGGCATGACTGTTATCACAAATGAGAAAAATGAGCTTATTCCTACTAGGACTGTAACAGGATGGCGTGTATGTATTGATTATAGAAAATTAAATGACGCCACCAGAAAAGATCACTTTCCCTTACCTTTCATAGATCAAATGTTGGAAAGATTAGCCGGAAATAGTTACTATTGTTTTCTAGATGGATTTT
Organism: Rutidosis leptorrhynchoides; assembly: GCF_046630445.1. NCBI lineage: Eukaryota > Viridiplantae > Streptophyta > Magnoliopsida > Asterales > Asteraceae > Rutidosis > Rutidosis leptorrhynchoides. The sequence goes on from NC_092343.1 coordinate 226,537,540, forward strand.
CCGGATATTTTCAAATTCCAATAGCACCCGAAGATCAAGAGAAAACCACATTCACGTGCCCTTATGGTACTTTTGCTTACAAACGCATGCCATTTGGACTTTGTAACGCCCCTGCAACCTTTCAAAGGTGTATGATGGCGATTTTTCACGACATGATAGAAGAATGCATGGAAGTATTCATGGATGACTTTTCAGTCTTCGGTGATACATTTAAATCATGTCTAGTTAATCTGGAACGAATGCTAATTAGATGCGAAAAATCAAATCTAGTACTTAATTGGGAGAAATGCCATTTCATGGTTAAAGAAGGCATCGTTCTTGGACATAAAATTTCAAAAGAAGGAATTGAAGTGGATAGAGCTAAAGTAGATGTAATTGCTAAACTTCCACATCCCACAAATGTTAGAGGAATTAGGAGTTTTCTAGGGCATGCCGGTTTTTACCGACGTTTTATAAAAGATTTTTCTAAAATTGCCACTCCTATGAATAAACTCCTAGAAAAGGATGCGCCATTCATCTTTTCAGATGAATGTATCAAATCTTTTAATATTCTTAAAGAAAAACTCACTAATGCACCGATCATGATAACACCAAATTGGAATCTACCATTTGAACTAATGTGCGATGCAAGTGATTTTGCAATGGGAGCCGTTTTAGGACAAAGGATTGAAAAACGATTTCAACCTATATATTATGCTAGTAAGACGTTACAAGGAGCACAAACGAACTATACAACTACTGAAAAAGAACTCCTTGCTATTGTCTTTGCTTTTGACAAATTTCGATCATATCTCGTTCTAGCAAAAACGGTGGTCTATACCGACCATTCTGCTCTTAGATACCTATTTTCAAAACAAGATGCTAAACCAAGATTAATCCGTTGGATCTTACTCTTACAAGAGTTTGATATTGAAATCCGAGATAAAAAAGGAGCAGAAAATCTCGCCGCTGATCATCTTTCTCGTCTTGAAAATCCCGAATTAGAAGTTCTAAATGAATCAGCCATACAAGACAACTTTCCTGATGAATATCTATTGAAGATAGATTATAAAGAAATCCCATGGTTTGCAGACTATGCAAACTACTTAGTTTGTGGATTCCTTGAAAAAGGATTATCGTACCAAAGACGAAAGAAATTCTTCAGTGATATAAAACACTATTTCTGGGAAGATCCACATCTGTTTAAAAGTTGTCCCGATGGAATAATACGCCGATGTGTATTTGGAGATGAAGCTAGTAAAATTTTAAACCATTGTCACACAGGACCAACAGGAGGGCATTATGGGCCTCAACTAACAGCAAGAAAAGTTTATGAAGCTGGATTCTATTGGCCTACAATTTACAAAGACGCACACCTTCTTTGCAAATCTTGTGATGCATGTCAAAGGGCCGGAAAAATAAGTCAACGTGATGAAATGCCACAAAATGTCATCCAAGTATGTGAAGTATTTGACATTTGGGGTATTGACTTTATGGGTCCATTTCCAAAATCTCATAATAATCTATATATACTCGTAGCCATTGAGTATGTATCTAAATGGGCGGAAGCACAAGCTCTCCCAACTAACGATGCACGAGTTGTAGTCAACTTTTTAAAACGTCTTTTTGCAAGGTTTGAAACACCGAAAGCTTTAATAAGTGATCGGGGAACTCATTTTTGTAATAATCAACTTGAGAAAGTTCTTAAAAGATATGGAGTAACTCATAAAATCTCCACCGCATATCATCCACAAACAAGTGGACAAGTTGAAAATACCAACCGAGCTTTAAAACGTATTCTAGAGAAAACCGTAGGAACAAATCCAAAGGAATGGTCCATTAAATTGGAGGATGCTCTCTGGGCTTTTAGAACAGCCTACAAAACTCCAATTGGAACCACACCTTTTAGACTTGTTTATGGAAAAGCATGTCATCTTCCAGTAGAAATCGAACACAAAGCATTTTGGGCTTTGAAGACATGTAATCTTGATTTACATGAAGCCGGACGTCTACGATTAAGTCAACTAAATGAATTAGAAGAATTAAGACATGAAGCATATGAAAATTCGTTAATCTATAAAGAAAGAACGAAGAAATGGCATGATAAAAGAATCAGAAGTTCAAAAGAATTTAAAGAAGGAGACAGAGTTCTTCTTTTCAATTCACGATTCAAGCTATTTCCTGGAAAATTGAAATCAAGATGGTCTGGACCATTCATAGTCAAAAGAGTTTTCCCATACGGAACGATAGAATTGATAAATTCAAATGGGATTGAATTTAAAGTTAATGGTCACAGAGTTAAACATTACATACATGGTCCGATGGAAGTCGACAACGAAGTTAATCACAATTTCGACACCACAGCTAACTAAGTGTGGAGAGAATCAAGTCTTTAAAGGATAATATGTATTTCTGTTAGAGTTAGATTGTCTGTTTTCGTGTAGTTCTCGAAAATGGAACACGTATGGTCTTTCCCTAGCAGACCCTAAAGAACTAGTCTTCTCCCCCCATTCTGAATTTTTATTTTTTTTAGGTTTTTACAAAATGAAGACTGCCTGTGAACTAAACCATGGTCTAATGCTACACGCTTTGATCACTAAACGTAATAATGATATACTCCCGAGCGAATTAGTATCAGTAATCAGAGAAAAGAATGGACGGAGTTAGAAAAGGATCCAGATGCGAAGATAATAAGTTACAATTTGGTAAAGGAAAATCAAAATCCGCAGCGAAAAGAAGAGCACGACACCTAGAACGATGTCACAAATGCGGAAAATGGTCACATGGAGGTAAATGTTCAAATAATCAAACCTATTCAAATACCGAAATTGTTACTTTATGCAGAGACGGACCGTTCATATGTTTAGAAGAAAAGACAATGAATGCTCGAGGTTACGCCTATGTAGCCATGGAAAACCAATTAAACCGACTATCTTATGAATATAATAGATCATATAACTAAGAAATCTATTTCACAAGTATGTCTGTACAGTTTTTATTTTTATTTATTTTTAACCTTTTGATAATAAACGCTAATTTGTTCGCTAAAAAGTATTAAATTGGTATTGAATAAAATTAGGTTTGGCGACCGAAATTATTGATATCATTCAAAAATTTATTACATCACTGCGAAATTTAACGTTTATTCTTAAGGTATAAATATCTTTAAACAATCAACCCAAAATATTTCAAAAATTCGTCATGAGTTAAATTAGGTCTTGGAACCGAAATTACTTTACCGAAAAGAGGGGCGCATATTTTTGATAATATTTGATTGATTAAAGTGGGATAAAAAGACAAAAAGATTTTTAATTTTATTTTTACCATGTTTTTAATCTTAATATTTAAATCTTAAATTAATATTGTAAACTTTGTAAAAACAATATATTTAAAATTGTAAATATTTGAAAAATTAATATAAGTTTGGTATGAATTTATGAATTTTTAAATTAAGTTTGGTGTGAATTTTTAATTTTTAAAATATGAAATTTTACTTTTATGCATTTTAAATTTTGAGTTTGGTGTGAATTTTTAATATTAATTTTGAATTTTATATTTAAGTTGTGTGAATTTAAAAACAAAAATTTACTTTATCTCATTAAGTTAAGAATATGATTTTTAAAATTCGTCGTAAGTTGAAGACTAGGTCTTTGAACCGAAATTGCTTTACCCGAGGGAGGGACGAGAACTTTTATTATCATTATTTTTAATCTTATTGATTTAAAGTATGCCAAAAACATTAAAAAACCCAAAAATCTTAGCTTTTAAAACAATCGCTACAAAAAGACAAATTTTAAAATTTTGTCGAAGGACGGACTAGGACATCGATCCGAAACGACCTCGTCCTAAATAACAAGGAAAACAAAATTTTAAAATTAAATACTTAATTGTTTTATAAGTTAAAGATTATTTATTAAAAAAAAAAAAAAAAAAAAAAAAAGCAAACTCCGCTACTCGCGGAGTTTGAAGTGCAAACCTCCGCGACTCGCGGAGGGACCAAAATCTAGAAAAAAAATAAAAAGAGCTGAACGATCAGTACACACAAAACACAAAAACACTGCGAAAAATAGCTGCGAAATACTGCCGAAAAAACCCGAAAATCACCCCCAAAAATCTCAATTTTTAACCGTTAATCACCAAATTTTTTGCTAAAATCATGTTGAGAAAGATGATATCTAAGAATTACTCAAGAAAAACGGTAAATTTCTACACCTAAACACCATTTAATTCGAATTTTAGTGTTCTTGAGCTATTTTTTCCCCAATTTGATTTTGATGCTTTTTAGTGTAATTAGACTTAAATTGTTTATGTATTATGCTTGTATAACCTAGATTGATGTTGTTTAACATGATTAGAAGCCTTAAACTTCAAATTTTGAATAATCTAGGGTTTGTGTTCTTGAGCAAATTTGGGGCTTTTTGATATAAACAGGTTATGGCCGATTTTTGTCATGAATTGTTGCTAAATTGAGTAGTGTAACATGTCTAGGTAGTTAAATGATCCAAACTTTGAGCCTAAACATGATTTTGAGAATTAAAGTGGACTTTTTCAAGTCTAAAATTCATGAACTTGATTTTTGAAAGATAATGCCATTTGAGACTTGTTTATTTGCTAGTAATGATTATTTTGACATGTTATTTGAGTTGAATGCTTATGAACTTGGCAAAAATTTTCGTATATGCTTATTTGAAAAAGTGTAGATTTGATAAAAATGTGAAAATAAGTTTAAGTTTGATATAAATTGATAATGTCATTGTAATTATTTTGATTGATGATTTTGCTGACACTAATGCATATTTGGATGCACAAAATTTGTGTTTGATGTGTTTTGCAGAATGAAAGGGGTGAATCTTCATCCCAAGCCCGCAATGCTCCTGCTGAGAATTTGGAACAACAGGAGGTAGATAACTACTACAAGCAGGATGTACCTCATCCAGTCATGACCTTTTCAGATATGCACTTGGAACAGTTGCACCCGAACCTGAGATTTGACAGACTTTGGATAGATTATCCAAAATATCAACGGGGTTTGCATACTCTTGATTCCAAGGTTGTTGAGGTACCGAGGGTCATAGAATGGGGACCCTTAGAAGCTGTAGAATTGGCCGGGCCAATTAGGGAATTACTTGTACAGAGGTATGGTAATTCTTCTTTTAATGACTGGATATGTTTATTCACCATACGCATACCTGTATATAAAGTATGGTGTGAAGAGTTGTTATGTAGTATAGAGTTGAATGATCGGGTAGCTAGTTTAACCGATCGTTCTTTTATTAGATTTTTGTTAGGCGGTTCGATGCGCCACATGTCTTTACTGGACATGGCTCAGGCTTTACGTATATATACGCCTGAGGAGTTAGCGTCTGCCGATTGTAGAGGATTGATACTAAACGGTAGAAAGATAGATGAGAATTTTGATACACACGGTGTGTGGAGTCAAATGACAAGCCATCACCGTTTCAAAGGGGGAAACTACTCTTATTTGGATATAGATAGAGCCGAATTAAGAGTAATACATAGGTTTTTAGCTAATTCGATTACACAAAGGGGTAAAAACAAAGAAAAGGTAAATGAACAAGATTTGTTTTACCATATGTGTATTCGAGACCCATAGAGCGCTGTAAGTATACCATATTGTGTGGGTTATTATTTATCAGCTATGGTTCGGGGGATGCGACCACATAGCATAATAGGAGGTGGTATTTTTATTACTTTGATTGGTGAATATCTCGGTGTGGATATAAGTCGGGGGGGATTATTAGTAGAAGAACCAGAACCCCGCGATACTATAGGATTAAATGTATACCATGGTGCGAAAGTTTTGAAGCGGCGAAATAACGCCGCAGTACGATACCATGGTAGACATCCACAGGTGGAGAGAAACCAGGAACAAGGTAATGTAGGAGGGGGGAATGAGATGCAAGAAATGCATAGGTTTATAGCTTCTCAGGAATACGAAAATGCTAGACAGAGAGCATTTGAAGATTGGCAAGTTTATCAGAACCAGATCATAGCGCATTGCCAACATATAGGTAGAAACTATATTCCTACACCGAAACCCGTCTTCCCTCCTTGGTCGATAGAGATGCAGCCACCATATCCTACGTATGACCCTGCCGAAGCATTCTATAGCACTTATGGTTATGCCTGGAACCCCTATTGGTACCAATATCATCCTTAGTTTACTTATTATTTTTTTTTTATTTTGTAATTTGTAATTATTAATACATTTAATATTTTTGTTAATATTGTAATCATTTTTATAATTTCTAACTTTTATTCTTAGATTTTAATAATTTTTGAATGTGGGGTAATATACCAAACTTCAAAAATATGTATATATGTTTGCAGTTTATCTTATGTACACAACAGGGTAAAACAACGCATTTTCAAAGACTGACATTAAGTTCAGCAAAAGCAACTAATTTTGACGACAAGATGCAAAATATATGTGAAATAACAACAAGACGGAATGAACAAATGATGTGCACCATTTATCATTCAGCAATCAAACGCCAATATATTTGGAAACTTTGGTAAAAAATTTAATAATTTTCACACAAATCACCCTCAATAATTTAAATTGTTACTGATTTCTTGCAAATGAGGGCATTGCAAGATCTTAAGTGTGGGAAGGGGTTAAATTCTTTCGGATTTTAAAATTTTTTACTTTATACATTTGGTTACCATTAAAAATACTAGTAAAGCAGTAGTTGTATTAGAATCTAGTGCTCTCTGATAAAAAAGAACAGCCCTAGTCTTATATACTGACTACCCAATTCTAGTAAAATTTTTCAAAATTTTCAATTAAATGAATTAAAATCATGTTTATACATATTTATGAACGATAAAACTAGGTTTTAACACCGAAATTATTGTTACCTCGGAAAGGACATAAATTGAGAAACAAACTAAAATGTTAAAATTCATTTAAAATGGAATAGAGGACGATAAAAAGGAAAATAAAAGCCAAGTGTGGGAAAATTTACCAAATTATTTTAAACATATGTCACATATATCTGTAACAAATAACTGAAAATACTTTTGCTTTGGACTAAACTAAACTGTTTTACCCGATGAAAGAAAAGAAGAGATGGATCTACACGATGAATCAATTCCATCATTAAAAGGAAGTAAAGTCTTCCGAAAAAGAAACGCGCTTCTTGATTTAGGTCATGAAGTTGTCGTCCAGACCAGCTGTAGGTTGACGAAAAATCTAGAAAAGTCATCACTAAAATCAGCAGGAAATCCACGGACCTCAGCATTAAACAGGGTCACCAAGTGGTCAGATTTATCCTAACCATGAGAAGGATTTATCTCGTACAATGGGGAGGCGCCATGCAAATTAGCTGGATAAGACTAATGAATCAGATCCCCAGAAAGGATAATCTCCTTAAAGATTAAAAATCAGCTTTTAAGACTGATATTACTCAATCCTAGAGATTGACCTTAAAGATTGAGAATTACAAACTCATGGAATTCAATGATATCTAAACTCGAGCTTAAACGAGAAAATATTTTGATCAAAAATTACAAACCGATTTGTTTTCTGAAAACCCTATTTTCAATGCGTTCATTACCATTGAACGTAAAATCCTAGGAATTCACCTGGAATTCATTAGGTCACCTGAACTAAATCGGGTGTCAACCGTAAGAACGGTGGTTGCATAGCATGGTCAAAGACAGGACTTTGTGCCAAACCGACAAATTATAAGGGTGAGCTTTACTATTGCTCCTACCAAGGATAGTAATTGCGTCCGACACGTTATAGACCATAATCAAAAGCATGTCACGGGACATTGCCTTAACAGTTGCTTGTTCAACGCTTTCCTTTCAACCGGACGGTAGTTTACCGAAAGGTAATATACGGGACAAGTAAACTGGACGTGTTGCTCTCCAAATACAAGGTTAGCAAGTGGGTGACATAAAACCGCAAGTTTTGAGCTAAAATTTTCAAATCTGAAACCCACCAAACCCACAAAAATATTTTGCAAACACCGGTAAAGGGTTATCCCGGAAAACTTATCTAGGGTAAAAACTAGATTTAATTTTCAAAAGATCAAATGTTTTCATAAAGATCCAATTTCCTTAATGGATCTAAATTTTTATAGTCATGTGGGACTGTAAACCATATCGTTACTACCATTGTTTATACCGCCGTATAGAAATCACTGATGTACAAAGTGTGAAGAATAAAGAAGTGATTCTAGTATTTCAAGACGATATTGCTTGAGGACAAGCAACGCTCAAGTGTGGGAATATTTGATAATGCTAAAAACGAACATATATTTCATAGCATTATTCCTCAAGAAAGACAAGCTTTTAGTTGCAATTGTTCTATTTACAAGAGATATTCGTTTAAATAATAAAAGGTGAAGACAAAAGACAGATTCGACGAATTGAAGACGCAAACGACCAAAAAGCTCAAAAGAACAAAAGACAATAAAAAAGGTTCCAATTATTGATAAGAAACGTCTCGAAATTACAAAAGTACAAGATTCAAAACGCAAAGTACAAGATATTAAATTGTACGCGAGGACGTTCGAAAATCCGGAACCGGGACCAGAGTCAACTCTTAACGCTCGACGCAACCGACTAAAAATTACAAGTTAACTATGTATATAAATATAATATAATATATAATTAATTATATTAATTATATATATATTATATATATATAATAAAAACCGTCGGCAGAGAAAACTCCAAGGACTGAGCTGTAATTTCTATCTCCGCGACTCGCGGAGTTTGAAGAGGCTTTTGCCGCGAGTCGCGGAGCCCCAAAAATCAAGTCTGGCTATAAAGCAAACCGAATTCTGATCAAATTTCATATCTTATTTCTCTATCTCTCTCAATATATACGATATATATATATATATATAATTTATATTTTAATTTTAATTTTAATTTTAAATCCTAATAATAAGGGTATGTTAGCGAATGTTGTAAGGGTGTAAGTCGAAATTCTGTCCGTGTAACGCTACGCTATTTTTAATCATTGTAAGTTATGTTCAACCTTTTTACATTAATGTCTCGTAGCTAAGTTATTATTATGCTTATTTAAAACGAAGTAATCATGATGTTGGGCTAATTACTAAAATTGGGTAATTGGGCTTTGTACCATAATTGGGGTTTGGACAAAAGAACGACACTTGTGGAAACTAGACTATGGGCTATTAATGGGCTTTATATTTGTTTAACTAAATGAAAGTTTGTTAATGTTAATATAAAGATTTACAATTGGGCGTCCCTATAAATTACCATATACACTCGATCGGACACGATGGGCGGGGTATTTATATGTACGAATAATCGTTCATTTAACCGGACACGGGAATGGATTAATAGCCACTAGAATAATTAAAACAGGGGTGAAATTACATTCAAGGGTAATTGGTGTAATTGTTAACAAAGTAGTAAAACCTTGGTTTACACGCAGTCGATAACCTGGTGTATTCATTAAACAAAGTATTAAAACCTTGTTACAATTCGAATCCCCAATTAGTTGGAATATTTAACTTCGGGTATAATAATAATTTGATGAGGACACTCGCACTTTATATTTATGACTGATGGACTGTTATGGACAAAAACCAGACGGACATATTGAATAATCCAGGACAAAGGACAATTAACCCATGGGCATAAAACTAAAATCAACACGTCAAACATCATGATTACGGAAGTTTAAATAAGCATAATTCTTTTATTTCATATTTAATTTCCTTTATTTTATATTTAATTGCACTTCTAATTATCGCACTTTTATTTATTTTTATCGCACTTTTAATTATCGTACTTTTTAATTATCGCAATTTTATTTTATCGCATTTTTATTATTCACATTTTTATTATCGTTATTTACTTTACGCTTTAATTTAAGTCTTGTATTTATTTTATATTTTACATTAGGTTTTAACTGCGACTAAAGTCTTAAAATCGACAAACCGGTCATTAAACGGTAAAAACCCCCCTTTATAATAATAATATTACTTATATATATATTTGTATTTTTATAAAAGTAAACTAATATAGCGTTGAGCTTTGTTTAAAGATTTCCCTGTGGAACGAACCGGACTTACTAAAAACTACACTACTGTACGATTAGGTACACTGCCTATAAGTGTTGTAGCAAGGTTTAAGTATATCCATTCTATAAATAAATAAATATCTTGTGTAAAATTGTATCGTATTTAAGAGTATTTTCCTAGTAAAATATAAACTATTTTATATACCATCCCTACGACATCAATTTCATAGCATTATTCCTCAAGAAAGACAAGCTTTTAGTTGCAATTGTTCTATTTACAAGTGATATTCGTTTAAATAATAAAAGTTGAAGACAAAAGACAGATTCGACGAATTGAAGACGCAAACGACCAAAAAGCTCAAAAGTACAAAATACAATCAAAGAGGTTCCAATTATTGATAAGAAACGTCTCGAAATTACAAGAGTACAAGATTCAAAACGCAAAGTACAAGATATTAAATTGTACGCAAGGACGTTCGAAAATCCAGAACCGGGACCGGAGTCAACTCTCAACGCTCGACGCAACGGACTAAAAATTACAAGTCAACTATGCACATAAATATAATATAATATTTAAATAATTCTTATAATTATTTAATATATTATATTATTTATAAAAACCGTCGGCAGAAGAAAACAACCAAAAATGAGCCTCCCCAGCTGGCCATGCGATCGCATGGCCTGGAAGGCATAAATCCATGCGATCGCATGAGCCCCAGTTCCAGCCCACATGCCTATAAAAATCGAGCTTTGGTGCACCACAAATCCATCTATCTTTCTCTTTTCTCATTCATACGATATATTTATATTTATAATTTATATTTTAATTTTAATTTTAATTATAATTCTAATAATAAGGGTATGTTAGCGAATATTGTAAGGGTGTAAGTCGAAATTCTGTCCGTGTAACACTACGCTATTTTTAATCATTGTAAGTTATGTTCAACCTTTTTACATTAATGTCTCGTAGCTAAGTTATTATTATGCTTATTTAAAACAAAGTAATCATGATGTTGGGCTAATCACTAAAATTGGGTAATTGGGCTTTGTACCATAATTGGGGTTTGGACAAAAGAATGACACTTGTGGAAATTAGACTATGGGCTATTAATGGGCTTTATATTTGTTTAACTAAATGATAGTTTGTTAATGTTAATATAAAGATTTACAATTGGGCATCCCTATAAATTACCATATACACTCAATCGGACACGATGGGCGGGGTATTTATATGTACGAATAATCGTTCATTTAACCGGACACGGGAATGGATTAATAGCCACTAGAATAATTAAAACAGGGGTGAAATTATGTACAAGGACACTTGGTATAATTGATAACAAAATATTAAAATCTTGGGTTACTCTCAGTCGACATCCTAGTGTAATTATTAAACAAAGTATTAAAATCTTGTTACAGTTTAAGTCCCTAATTAGTTGGAATATTTAACTTCGGGTATAAGGATAATTTAACGAGGACACTCGCACTTTATATTTATGACTGATGGACTGTTATGGACAAAAACCAGACGGACATATTAAATAATCCAGGACAAAGGACAATTAACCAATGGGCATAAAACTAAAATCAACACGTCAAACATCATGATTACGGAAGTTTAAATAAGCATAATTCTTTTATTTCATATTTAATTTCCTTTATTTTATATTTAATTGCACTTCTAATTATCGCATTTTTATTGTTATTTTATTTAATTGCACTTTTAATTATCGTACTCTTTAATTATCGCAAGTTTATTTTATCGCACTTTTATTATTCGCAATTTCATTATCGTTATTTACTTTATGCTTTAATTTAAGTCTTGTATTTATTTTTAATATTTTACATTTGGTTTTAACTGCGACTAAAGTTTTAAAATCGACAAACCGGTCATTAAACGGTAAAAACTCCCCTTTATAATAATAATATTACTTATATATATATATATATATATTTGTATTTTTATAAAAGTAAACTAATATAGCATTGAGCTTTGTTTAAAAAAGATTCCCTGTGGAACGAACCGGACTTACTAAAAACTACACTACTGTACGATTAGGTACACTGCCTATAAGTGTTGTAGCAAGGTTTAAGTATATCCATTCTATAAATAAATAAATATCTTGTGTAAAATTGTATCGTATTTAATAGTATTTCCTGCTAAAATTTAATAGTATTTTATACCCCTTAGCTTTGACATCAATACACTATTTGATTTTATTCATCATTTTTTCTTTACTTGACTTTGTAATAGAGGTAAATTTTGTTCCTGTTGAGATGACCGGCTGATAAAGTAATAATTGTTGTATTTTAATCTCTAGCTACTTGCTAGAAAGGTTTTATGAATAAAACTTCGACTTGCTGGTAAAAAGAAATACGTCATTTCAAAATTAGGTTTAACCATACTCAATTACCAAAACTTAAGTAAATAAATATCATCAACGAGCTGATAAAGTAGTAGACAAAGGTGCATTAGGCAGAACCCTTGCCACTTAAAAAACTCAAAAGCTTGAGCCATAAACTAACAAAAGGCCATAAACAAACCAGCTAACAATCAAGACATCAAATACAAACTATCCCTTATAAGAACAGGGGCTTTTTATAACCAGAGCTAACTAGACATGCCACGAGCTCAACAACCATCTATCAACACCCAAGGCTGAGAATCTAAATATGCACTTGATGACCTGAGTGACAAAGATTAGATCACACGGCCTAAAGGAACACTTTGCGTTTGATCATGTGAAAAACAACCACCAATATACAAGTATAATTACCATCCAAACATCACCTTATTTCTCTTAAGCCATAACTCATAATAACTTAATTAAATGATAATGATCAAAAAGAATTGTTTAAATTAAATGGAATTTTAAAAAGTGCATTTAGAACCATTCTTCTGAAAACAAATCCCTTTAACTGATACTTAACGTATATGTATACTTTTTTGACCAAACATACAAGGTCCTACTTGTCACCCTCATTATTTAAACCACTATTTCACATTTTCATATGCATGTTCTTATCAAATTTGAAGTGTCTTTTATCATTCTATATAAAGTTGTAACTTTATATGCACGAATAAAGCGGCCATTAGATGAAATCAAACATATCTTAATGAAATTAATTAAAACTAAATGGGTAAATATCTAGAGGTGTTAGGAATGAATGTATACATAGTCTAAATGTCTAATCGAGTTATCTCAATATTATTTTCGATCCTTCCTTTGGCCATCGATAACTGATCAATCCTATATCAAGTTATCACTTAATTAAGGATTGAGTGCAATGAAATTATGAAGAATGGGATGTTTGATGATTATTTTGGGCTCTGATGATCGTCTTTCACTTTAACAATCAAGTGATTAATGGTGTATCTGTTAGTACGATTTTCCGTATAGCGGCTGTAAGGTACTAGTACAGAAAACTAGCTGCTCAGCGTGTAGCGTATACTGTTGATTGTTGTTTGCCCTCGAGAAATAATCTCGGCAGACCCGGAACACAGATGCAAGATCTGTGGGGTGGCCTCAATCAATCTGTGGATCAATCTGTAATGATCCGTCTAGCGCACTGCTGCTAAGCGGCTAATGTTGTTTTAGAGTGAGAAAGAACTGTGTGAGAGAGAAAGTGTACTTCTCTCTGACTGAAGTTCAGATCATAATGATGTGAAATGTGGTGACCCAGGGGGTCTATTTATAGGCATAGAATGTCCAAAATTCACGGGATACACGTGTCAATCACTGAATGGTTCTGTTACGTGAAGTATCCGGAATGTCGGTGGCGTGTGCTGACGTGGCTGCGTGCCGTTCACTCGCTGAGTTAAAGGGCTTATGCATAGAAGCTGCCTGCAGGACTTACGCTTGACGCTGGGCGGCCTGCTTAACGCTGGACGGCAAATGCTGAACACCGCTAGATTTTGTTATTTTCTGTGCTCTTTGTTCGATTTTTCTGTATAAAATAATGTTTTTATGCGTGTATCCCCTAGGATACACCATTAATTCCCCCCAGTTTAATGTCTTTATTTTTGTAAAAAATAAAGTCATTAAACTAAAAAATAAGAAATGTCTTTTTCCTCGAAGACACAAAACTGCTGCAGCCGTCTGATTTTCTGCTCTGACGTCACACATCTAATTATGAATTTGCCCCCAAAATCTTTTTGATATATTTTCAAAATTCAAATTGTTCTGTTCGATTAATCTGATCCATACACACGTCGTAATCTCGTCCCCTCTTCCATTCATTAATCTACTTATACATAAACCGTTCCCTTTTTTCTTTTTACTCTTTCGAAAACCGATCATCTGTGCTGAAGACAACTGCAAATATTTGTTTTAGCAAAGCTGTGAATTTCAAGGTTAGTGTAATTATTCGTCACTTGTCTACCTCTTTTCCCTGTTTTACTTTTCACACTACCATGGCCGAATCCTGCAGCACTTCATCTCAAAGAGATAATCGAGATGCGAGCACTATTCCATCCAGTATCACTGAAGCTGAAATCGACAAGCTATGTATAGATCATAGAAACTTTAGATTATTAAACCCCATGGTTCCCTCTCCTGATGCGAGGGCAAATAATCCCCCTAAGAAGATGATTACACTGTATAAGCTTCAGCTTACAATTGGAAATCTTCGTATTCCTCCCACAATTTTCCTGCAGACACTGTTATCTCACTATGGGATTGTTCTTAGTCAGATTCACCCACTAGGTTTACAAAAAATTTTGCTTTTTGAACTATACTGCAATGTTGTTAGCAAGACTCCAAGTATAAATATTTTTCACGAGTTGTTTAGGACTCGATTGGTTGGTAAATGCTGGTATACTTTTGATTGTAAAGCTAATAAAGCCTTTACTGGAACAAAAGAAACTTCTCTGAAAGGATAGAAAGAACCCTTTTTCTTTGTTAATGAAAGAGTTATTCAGGATAATTGTGTAGTGACCCGAACTTTTCCATGTTTATATATATTAATTGAGATTGATATTTACATGATTAATGTTTCCAACATGTTAAGCAATCAAACTTGTTAAGACTTGATTAATTGAAATAGGTTTCATATAGACAATTGACCACCCAAGTTGACCGGTGATTCACGAACGTTAAAACTTGTAAAAACTATATGATGACATATATATGGTTATATATATAGTTAATATGATATTATGATAAGTAAACATATCATTAATTATATTAACAATGAACTACATATGTAAAAACAAGACTACTAACTTAATGATTTTGAAACGAGACATATATGTAACGATTATCGTTGTAACGACATTTAATGTGTATATATCATATTAAGAGATATTCATACATCATAATATCATGATAATATAATAATTTAAAATCTCTTTTGATATTATAAACATTGGGTTAACAACATTTAACAAGATCGTTAACCTAAAGGTTTCAAAACAACATTTACATGTAACGACTAACGATGACTTAACGACTCAGTTAAAATGTATATACATGCAGTGTTTTAATATATATTCATACACTTTTGAAAGACTTCAAGACACTTATCAAAATACTTCTACTTAACAAAAATGCTTACAATTACATCCTCGTTCAGTTTCATCAACAATTCTACTCGTATGCACCCGTATTCGTACTCGTACAATACACAGCTTTTAGATGTATGTACTATTGGTATATACACTCCAATGATCAGATCTTAGCAGCCCATGTGAGTCACCTAACACATGTGGGAACCATCATTTGGCAACTAGCATGAAATATCTCATAAAATTACAAAAATATGAGTAATCATTCATGACTTATTTACATGAAAACAAAATAACATATCCTTTATATCTAATCCATACACCAACGACCAAAAATACCTACAAACACTTTCATTCTTCAATTTTCTTCATCTAATTGATCTCTCTCAAGTTCTATCTTCAAGTTCTAAGTGTTTTTCATAAATTCCAAAAGTTCTAGTTTCATAAAATCAAGAATACTTTCAAGTTTGCTAGCTCACTTTCAATCTTGTAAGGTGATCATCCAACCTCAAGAAATCTTTGTTTCTTACAGTAGGTTATCATTCTAATATAAGGTAATAATCATATTCAAACTTTGGTTCAATTTCTATAACTATAACAATCTTATTTTAAGTGATGATCTTACTTGAACTTGTTTTCGTGTCATGATTCTGCTTCAAGAACTTCGAGCCATCCAAGGATCCATTGAAGCTAGATCCATATTTCTCTTTTCTAGTAGGTTTATCCAAGGAACTTAAGGTAGTAATGATGTTCATAACATCATTCGATTCATACATATAAAGCTATCTTATTCGAAGGTTTAAACTTGTAATCACTAGAACATAGTTTAGTTAATTCTAAACTTGTTCGCAAACAAAAGTTAATCCTTCTAACTTGACTTTTAAAATAAACTAAACACATGTTCTATATCTATATGATATGCTAACTTAATGATTTAAAACCTGGAAACACGAAAAACACCGTAAAACCGGATTTACGCCGTCGTAGTAACACCGCGGGCTGTTTTGGGTTAGTTAATTAAAAACTATGATAAACTTTGATTTAAAAGTTGTTATTCTGAGAAAATGATTTTTATTATGAACATGAAACTATATCCAAAAATTATGGTTAAACTCAAAGTGGAAGTATGTTTTCTAAAATGGTCATCTAGACGTCGTTCTTTCGACTGAAATGACTACCTTTACAAAAACGACTTGTAACTTATTTTTCCGACTATAAACCTATACTTTTTCTGTTTAGATTCATAAAATAGGGTTCAATATGAAACCATAGCAATTTGATTCACTCAAAACGGATTTAAAATGAAGAAGTTATGGGTAAAACAAGATTGGATAATTTTTCTCATTTTAGCTACGTGAAAATTGGTAACAAATCTATTCCAACCATAACTTAATCAACTTGTATTGTATATTAAGTAATCTTGAGATACCATAGACACGTATACAATGTTTCGAACTATCATGTCGACACATCTATATATATTTCGGAACAACCATAGACACTCTATATGTGAATGTTGGAGTTAGCTATACAGGGTTGAGGTTGATTCCAAAATATATATAGTTTGAGTTGTGATCAATACTGAGATACGTATACACTGGGTCGTGGATTGATTCAAGATAATATTTATCGATTTATTTCTGTACATCTAACTGTGGACAACTAGTTGTAGGTTACTAACGAGGACAGCTGACTTAATAAACTTAAAACATCAAAATATATTAAAAGTGTTGTAAATATATTTTGAACATACTTTGATATATATGTATATATTGTTATAGGTTCGTGAATCAACCAGTGGCCAAGTCTTACTTCCCGACGAAGTAAAAATCTGTGAAAGTGAGTTATAGTCCCACTTTTAAAATCTAATATTTTTGGGATGAGAATACATGCAGGTTTTATAAATGATTTACAAAATAGACACAAGTACGTGAAACTACATTCTATGGTTGAATTATCGAAATCGAATATGCCCCTTTTTATTAAGTCTGGTAATCTAAGAATTAGGGAACAGACACCCTAATTGACGCGAATCCTAAAGATAGATCTATTGGGCTTAACAAACCCCATCCAAAGTACCGGATGCTTTAGTACTTCGAAATTTATATCATATCCGAAGGGTGTCCCGGAATGATGGGGATATTCTTATATATGCATCTTGTTAATGTCGGTTACCAGGTGTTCACCATATGAATGATTTTTATCTCTATGTATGGGATGTGTATTGAAATATGAAATCTTGTGGTCTATTATTATGATTTGATATATATAGGTTAAACCTATAACTCACCAACATTTTTGTTGACGTTTTAAGCATGTTTATTCTCAGGTGATTATTAAGAGCTTCCGCTGTCGCATACTTAAATAAGGACGAGATTTGGAGTCCATGCTTGTATGATATTGTGTAAAAACTGCATTCAAGAAACTTATTTTGTTGTAACATATTTGTATTGTAAACCATTATGTAATGGTCGTGTGTAAACAGGATATTTTAGATTATCATTATTTGATAATCTACGTAAAGCTTTTTAAACCTTTATTGATGAAATAAAGGTTATGGTTTGTTTTAAAATGAAAGCAGTCTTTGAAAAACGTCTCATATAGAGGTCAAAACCTCGCAACGAAATCAATTAATATGGAACGTTTTTTAATCAATAAGAACGGGACATTTCAGTTGGTATCCGAGCGTTGGTCTTAGAGAACAAGAATTTTGCATTAGTGTGTCTTATCGAGTTTGTTAGGATGCATTAGTGAGTCTGGACTTCGACCGTGTTTACTTGAAAAATGATTGCTTAACAAATTTTGTTAGAAACTATATATTTTTAACATGTGAATATTATGTGATATATTAATCTCTTAACGCGTTTGATATTATGTGATAGATGTCTACCTCTAGAACAAGTTCCATTGACTCACCTAATAATAATGAAGAGTCAAATGTAAATTGGAATGATCCGTGGACTGATTCACAAGTTCCCGAAGAGGAACCGGAAGAAGAGTCGGAACCGGAAGAAGAATCGGAACCGGAAGAAGAATCGGAATCGGATGAAGAAATAGAACCGGTGGGGGAAATAATAAAACGGTTAAGTAAAAGAAAATCCTCAACCAACCGACCAAGGTTAATTATGGTCAATGGTGTTTCCGCCAAGGAAGCAAAATATTGGGAGGATTACCAATTCTCCGATGAATCGGATTCCGACGAGAATTCCGATGATGTTATAGAAATTACCCCAACTGAATTTAAAAAGGCAAAAGAAAATAATAAGGGAAAGGGCATAAAAATAGAGAAATCTAATTCCAACCCCGATGAACTTTATATGTATCGTCAACCCCCGAAGTCCTTAAGTTGTAACAATGACCCGGGAACCTCTAAACCACCAGGTTTTTCTAAACCAATGTGGATTACGACGGCTCGTATTAGGGGAACATCATATATCCCTAAAAACTTGGAAAAACGAACCAAAACCGAAGAAGAAGAAACAAGCGAGTCGGAATAAGATAGTTGTATTCGTGTGGTGTAATATATGTAATATAGTGTGCTTATGCTTTATGATATATGTAAAAATTGCTTGTATTAATAAGTATTTTTTTTATGAATCTAACTCTTGTCTATTTTACAGTATAAAAACACAAAATGGATAGACAACCCAATATTTTAAGAGACCTACCCGGAGACATGATTGAAGAAATATTGTCTAGAGTCGGTCAGAATTCTTCGGCACAACTATTTAAGGCGAGATCAGTTTGTAAGACATTCGAAGAACGTTCCAAGAATGCCTTGGTTTATAAAAGACTTTCGTTCGAAAGATGGGGGATATCACATTGGGAAATCCATAAGTTACGATGTGTTTACTTTGACGCATATATTGCGGGGAACCCAAATGCTATTTTACGCAATGGGTTAAGAAATTATTTTGACTCAATATATCCGAATATTGGACTTCGTGATTTAAAAAAAGCAGCTAACATGCAACATAAAGAAGCATGTTATGCTTACGGATTAGTAATGTTCGCTTCTCACCAAAGTGAGAACAAGAACATCGGGCTACAACTATTAAACAAAACATTCCCACAAGTGACGGAGTCGGTAATTGGGGTAAGAAATGAGGTTTTTAGATTGTTACGGGACTGTTGGACATTACGTAACCCTCGCCCCTTTGACGACGTTACAACACGCTGTCTTATCAACGGCCATAACGGTTATGTTCCACAAGACCAAGGATGGGAAGTAATCCTAGTAAAACCAGAATGCATGACTTGTTTCTGGACGTATGAATTACGTGTCTTTATTGCCTTTGCTGAACGACTTGTGTACTAGCTAGAATTATCTTCACAACCATCTTGTATCAAATTTATTGTGTGCTATATTTCATGCTATATGTAAAATAAGCGGTATTGTAAGTTTGTAAAATATTGTGTAAAAGTTTGAACGCGAAATATTATTATAATCAGTTTTTCATATAGAATTGTAGTAGTTGAATTGTATATTAGCTACTAAGTATGAACTTAACGGGTAGGTACTACCCGAATTTAAACTTATAAAACGCTAATATGAAGAAAAAGCTTTTATAAATGAGTTCATATTATGCTACGAAATACTATTAACTACTCTTAATATTCTGTATGATTAACTTGTTCCATTTGACTATTTTGAAGGAAATGGCACCGACTACTCGACACACCGTGAATATGAATGAAGAGGAATTCCGTACTTTTCTAGCTTCAAACATAGCCGCAGTACAGGCTGCGCTACATACCAACAATAACCTTGGATCTAGCAGTACAGGAAATCGTGTAGGATGCACCTACAAAGAATTTACTGCCTGCAAACCTTTGGAATTTGATGGAACCGAAGGACCGATCGGATTGAAACGGTGGACCGAGAAGGTCGAATCGGTGTTTGCCATAAGTAAGTGTACTGAAGAGGACAAAGTGAAGTACGCTACGCATACCTTCACAGATTCTGCGTTAACATGGTGGAATACCTATCTAGAGCAAGTGGGACAAGACGATGCGTACGCACTACCGTGGTCAGCATTCAAGCACTTGATGAACGAGAAGTACCATCCCAGAACCGAGGTCAATAAGCTCAAGACAGAACTTAGAGGGTTACGAACCCAAGGATTTGATATTACCACGTACGAAAGACGATTCACAGAATTGTGCCTATTGTGTCCGGGAGCATTCGAAGATGAGGAAGAGAAGATCGACGCGTTTGTGAAAGGATTACCAGAAAGAATCCAAGAAGATATAAGTTCACACGAGCCCGCCTCCATACAACAGGCATGTAGAATGGCTCATAAACTAGTGAACCAGATTGAAGAAAGAATTAAAGAACAGACTGCTGAAGAGGCCAATGTGAAGCAAGTCAAAAGAAAGTGGGAGGAAAACGGTGATAAGAATCACCAATACAACAACAACAGCAATTACAACAATAATCGCAGCAATTATCCCAACAATCGCAACATCAATCGCAACTACAACAAACGGCCCAACAACAACAACAACAAAACTAACAGTAACTACAACAATCATCCCAACAACAATAATAACCGCAATAACAACAACAATCAGAAGCAGCTATGCCAAAGGTGTGAAAAGTATCACTCGGGGTTCTGCACCAAATTTTGCAACAAGTGTAAAAGAAATGGTCATAGCGCAGCGAAGTGTGAGGTCTACGGACCAGGGGTTAATAGAACAAAAGGAACAAATGGTGTCAGAACGAGTAATGGCGGAGCAAGTAGTGTCGGAGCAAGTTATGCCAATGTAGTTTGTTATAAATGTGGAAAACCGGGCCACATTATTAGAAATTGCCCGAACCAGGAGAACACGAATGGACAAGGCCGCGGAAGAGTTTTCAATATTAATGCGGCAGAGGCACAAGAAGACCCGGAGCTTGTTACGGGTACGTTTCTTATTGACAATAAATCTGCTTACGTTTTATTTGATTCGGGTTCGGATAGAAGCTATATGAGTAGAGATTTTTGTGCTAAATTAAGTTGTCCATTGACGCCTTTGGATAGTAAATTTTTACTCGAATTAGAAAATGGTAAATTAATTTCAGCAGATAATATATGTCGGAATCGAGAAATTAAACTGGTTAGCGAAACATTTAAGATTGATTTGATACCAGTAGAGTTAGGGAGTTTTGATGTGATAATCGGTATGGACTGGTTGAAAGAAGTGAAAGCAGAGATCGTTTGTTACAAAAATGCAATTCGCATTATACGAGAAAAAGGAAAACCCTTAATGGTGTACGGAGAAAAGGGCAACACGAAGCTACATCTTATTAGTAATTTGAAGGCACAAAAACTAATAAGAAAAGGTTGCTATGCTGTTCTAGCACACGTCGAGAAAGTACAAACTGAAGAAAAGAGCATCAATGATGTTCCCATTGCAAAAGAATTTCCCGATGTATTTCCGAAAGAATTACCGGGATTACCCCCACATCGATCCGTTGAATTTCAAATAGATCTTGTACCAGGAGCTGCACCAATAGCTCGTGCTCCTTACAGACTCGCACCCAGCGAGATGAAAGAACTGCAAAGCCAATTACAAGAACTTTTAGAGCGTGGTTTCATTCGACCAAGCACATCACCGTGGGGAGCTCCTGTTTTGTTTGTCAAGAAGAAAGATGGTACATTCAGGTTGTGTATCGACTACCGAGAGTTGAACAAACTTACCATCAAGAACCGCTACCCACTACCGAGAATCGACGACTTATTTGATCAACTACAAGGCTCGTCTGTTTATTCAAAGATTGACTTACGTTCCGGGTATCATCAAATGCGGGTGAAAGAAGATGATATTCCAAAGACTGCTTTCAGAACACGTTACGGTCATTATGAGTTTATGGTCATGCCATTTGGTTTAACTAATGCACCAGCTATGTTCATGGACCTTATGAACCGAGTGTGTGGACCATACCTTGACAAGTTTGTCATTGTTTTCATTGATGACATACTTATTTACTCAAAGAATGACCAAGAACACGGTGAACATTTGAGAAAGGTGTTAGAAGTATTGAGGAAGGAAGAATTGTACGCTAAGTTTTCAAAGTGTGCATTTTGGTTGGAAGAAGTTCAATTCTTCGGTCACATAGTGAACAAAGAAGGTATTAAGGTGGATCCGGCAAAGATAGAAACTGTTGAAAAGTGGGAAACCCCGAAAACTCCGAAACACATACGCCAGTTTTTAGGACTAGCTGGTTACTACAGAAGGTTCATCCAAGACTTTTCCAGAATAGCAAAACCCTTTACTGCATTAACGCATAAAGGGAAGAAATTTGAATGGAATGATGAACAAGAGAAAGCGTTTCAGTTATTGAAGAAAAAGCTAACTACGGCACCTATATTGTCATTGCCTGAAGGGAATGATGATTTTGTGATTTATTGTGACGCATCAAAGCAAGGTCTCGGTTGTGTATTAATGCAACCAACGAAGGTGATTGCTTATGCGTCTAGACAATTGAAGATTCACGAACAAAATTATACGACGCATGATTTGGAATTAGGCGCAGTTGCTTTTGCATTAAAGACTTGGAGGCACTACTTATATGGGGTTAAAAGTATTATATATACCGACCACAAAAGTCTTCAACACATATTTAATCAGAAACAACTGAATATGAGGCAGCGTAGGTGGATTGAATTATTGAATGATTATGACTTTGAGATTCGTTACCACCCGGGGAAGGCAAATGTGGTAGCCGATGCCTTGAGCAGGAAGGACAGAGAACCCATTCGAGTAAAATCTATGAATATAATGATTCATAATAACCTTACTACTCAAATAAAGGAGGCGCAACAAGGAGTTTTAAAAGAGGGAAATTTAAAGGATGAAATACCCAAAGGATCGGAGAAGCATCTTAATATTCGGGAAGACGGAACCCGGTATAGGGCTGAAAGGATTTGGGTACCAAAATTTGGAGATATGAGAGAAATGGTACTTAGAGAAGCTCATAAAACCAGATACTCAATACATCCTGGAACGGGGAAGATGTACAAGGATCTCAAGAAACATTTTTGGTGGCCGGGTATGAAAGCCGATGTTGCTAAATACGTAGGAGAATGTTTGACGTGTTCTAAGGTTAAAGTTGAGCATCAGAAACCATCAGGTCTACTTCAACAACCCGAAATCCCGGAATGGAAATGGGAAAACATTACCATGGATTTCATCACTAAATTGCCAAGGACTGCAAGTGGTTTTGATACTATTTGGGTAATAGTTGATCGTCTCACCAAATCAGCACACTTCCTGCCAATAAGAGAAGATGACAAGATGGAGAAGTTAACACGACTGTATTTGAAGGAAGTCATCTCCAGACATGGAATACCAATCTCTATTATCTCTGATAGGGATGGCAGATTTATTTCAAGATTCTGGCAGACATTACAGCAAGCATTAGGAACTCGTCTAGACATGAGTACTGCCTATCATCCACAAACTGATGGGCAGAGCGAAAGGACGATACAAACGCTTGAAGACATGCTACGAGCATGTGTTATTGATTTCGGAAACAGTTGGGATCGACATCTACCGTTAGTAGAATTTTCCTACAACAACAGCTACCATTCAAGCATTGAGATGGCACCGTTTGAAGCACTTTATGGTAGAAAGTGCAGGTCCCCGATTTTTTAGAGTGAAGTGGGGGATAGACAGATTACGGGTCCGGAGATTATACAAGAAACTACCGAGAAGATCATCCAAATTCAACAACGGTTGAAAACCGCCCAAAGTCGACAAAAGAGCTACGCTGACATTAAAAGAAAAGATATAGAATTTGAAATTGGAGAGATGGTCATGCTTAAAGTTGCACCTTGGAAAGGCGTTGTTCGATTTGGTAAACGAGGGAAATTAAATCCAAGGTATATTGGACCATTCAAGATTATTGATCGTGTCGGACCAGTAGCTTACCGACTTGAGTTACCTCAACAACTCGCGGCTGTACATAACACTTTCCACGTCTCGAATTTGAAGAAATGTTTTGCTAAAGAAGATCTCACTATTCCGTTAGATGAAATCCAAATCAACGAAAAACTTCAATTCATCGAAGAACCCGTCGAAATAATGGATCGTGAGGTTAAAAGACTTAAGCAAAACAAGATACCAATTGTTAAGGTTCGATGGAATGCTTGTAGAGGACCCGAGTTCACCTGGAAGCGTGAAGATCAGATGAAGAAGAAATACCCGCATCTATTTCCAGAAGATTCGTCAACACCTTCAACAGCTTAAAATTTCGGGAAGAAATTTATTTAACGGGTAGGTACTGTAGTGACCCGAACTTTTCCATGTTTATATATATTAATTGAGATTTATATTTACATGATTAATGTTTCCAACATGTTAAGCAATCAAACTTGTTAAGACTTGATTAATTGAAATAGGTTTCATATAGACAATTGACCACCCAAGTTGACCGGTGATTCACGAACGTTAAAACTTGTAAAAACTATATGATGACATATATATGGTTATATATATAGTTAATATGATATTATGATAAGTAAACATATCATTAATTATATTAACAATGAACTACATATGTAAAAACAAGACTACTAACTTAATGATTTTGAAACGAGACATATATGTAACGATTATCGTTGTAACGACATTTAATGTATATATATCATATTAAGAGATATTCGTACATCATAATATCATGATAATATAATAATTTAAAATCTCTTTTGATATTATAAACATTGGGTTAACAACATTTAACAAGATCGTTAACCTAAAGGTTTCAAAACAACATTTACATGTAACGACTAACGATGACTTAACGACTCAGTTAAAATGTATATACATGTAGTGTTTTAATATGTATTCATACACTTTTGAAAGACTTCAAGACACTTATCAAAATACTTCTACTTAACAAAAATGCTTACAATTACATCCTCGTTCAGTTTCATCAACAATTCTACTCGTATGCACCCGTATTCGTACTCGTACAATACACAGCTTTTAGATGTATGTACTATTGGTATATACACTCCAATGATCAGATCTTAGCAGCCCATGTGAGTCACCTAACACATGTGGGAACCATCATTTGGCAACTAGCATGAAATATCTCATAAAATTACAAAAATATGAGTAATCATTCATGACTTATTTACATGAAAACAAAATAACATATCCTTTATATCTAATCCATACACCAACGACCAAAAACACCTACAAACACTTTCATTCTTCAATTTTCTTCATCTAATTGATCTCTCTCAAGTTCTATCTTCAAGTTCTAAGTGTTCTTCATAAATTCCAAAAGTTCTAGTTTCATAAAATCAAGAATACTTTCAAGTTTGCTAGCTCACTTCCAATCTTGTAAGGTGATCATCCAACCTCAAGAAATCTTTTTTTCTTACAGTAGGTTATCATTCTAATATAAGTTAATAATCATATTCAAACTTTGGTTCAATTTCTATAACTATAACAATCTTATTTTAAGTGATGATCTTACTTGAACTTGTTTTCGTGTCATGATTCTGCTTCAAGAACTTCGAGCCATCCAAGGATCCATTGAAGCTAGATCCATTTTTCTCTTTTCTAGTAGGTTTATCCAAGGAACTTAAGGTAGTAATGATGTTCATAACATCATTCGATTCATACATATAAAGCTATCTTATTCGAAGGTTTAAACTTGTAATCACTAGAACATAGTTTAGTTAATTCTAAACTTGTTCGCAAACAAAAGTTAATCCTTCTAACTTGACTTTTAAAATAAACTAAACACATATTCTATATCTATATGATATGCTAACTTAATGATTTAAAACCTGGAAACACGAAAAACACCGTAAAACCGGATTTACGCCGTCGTAGTAACACCGCGGGCTGTTTTGGGTTAGTTAATTAAAAACTATGATAAACTTTGATTTAAAAGTTGTTATTCTGAGAAAATTATTTTTATTATGAACATGAAACTATATCCAAAAATTATGGTTAAACTCAAAGTGGAAGTATGTTTTCTAAAATGGTCATCTAGACGTCGTTCTTTCGACTGTAATGACTACCTTTACAAAAACGACTTGTAACTTATTTTTCTGACTATAAACCTATACTTTTTCTGTTTAGATTCATAAAATAGGGTTCAATATGAAACCATAGCAATTTGATTCACTCAAAACGGATTTAAAATGAAGAAGTTATGGGTAAAACAAGATTGGATAATTTTTCTCATTTTAGCTACGTGAAAATTGGTAACAAATCTATTCCAACCATAACTTAATCAACTTGTATTGTATATTATGTAATCTTGAGATACCATAGACACGTATACAATGTTTCGACCTATCATGTCGACACATCTATATATATTTCGGAACAACCATAGACACTCTATATGTGAATGTTGGAGTTAGCTATACAGGGTTGAGGTTGATTCCAAAATATATATAGTTTGAGTTGTGATCAATACTGAGATACGTATACACTGGGTCGTTGATTGATTCAAGATAATATTTATCGATTTATTTCTGTACATCTAACTGTGGACAACTAGTTGTAGGTTACTAACGAGGACAGCTGACTTAATAAACTTAAAACATCAAAATATATTAAAAGTGTTGTAAATATATTTTGAACATACTTTGATATATATGTATATATTGTTATAGGTTCGTGAATCAACCAGTGGCCAAGTCTTACTTCCCGACGAAGTAAAAATCTGTGAAAGTGAGTTATAGTCCCACTTTTAAAATCTAATATTTTTGGGATGAGAATACATGCAGGTTTTATAAATGATTTACAAAATAGACACAAGTACGTGAAACTACATTCTATGGTTGAATTATCGAAATCGAATATGCCCCTTTTTATTAAGTCTGGTAATCTAAGAATTAGGGAACAGACACCCTAATTGACGCGAATCCTAAAGATAGATCTATTGGGCTTAACAAACCCCATCCAAAGTACCGGATGCTTTAGTACTTCGAAATTTATATCATATCCGAAGGGTGTCCCGGAATGATGGGGATATTCTTATATATGCATCTTGTTAATGTCGGTTACCAGGTGTTCACCATATGAATGATTTTTATCTCTATGTATGGGATGTGTATTGAAATATGAAATCTTGTGGTCTATTATTATGATTTGATATATATAGGTTAAACCTATAACTCACCAACATTTTTGTTGACGTTTTAAGCATGTTTATTCTCAGGTGATTATTAAGAGCTTCCGCTGTCGCATACTTAAATAAGGACGAGATTTGGAGTCCATGCTTGTATGATATTGTGTAAAAACTGCATTCAAGAAACTTATTTTGTTGTAACATATTTGTATTATAAACCATTATGTAATGGTCGTGTGTAAACAGGATATTTTAGATTATCATTATTTGATAATCTACGTAAAGCTTTTTAAACCTTTATTGATGAAATAAAGGTTATGGTTTGTTTTAAAATGAATGCAGTCTTTGAAAAACGTCACATATAGAGGTCAAAACCTCGCAACGAAATCAATTAATATGGAACGTTTTTAATCAATAAGAACGGGATATTTCAAATTGGGCAAACATTCGAAAATGGAGGAAAACCAAAATAGGGGTAAGTAAGTCAATTGTTTTGTCTGATGATGAAAGAATTACTGTTGAAAAATGGAAATCACTGGAACTACCACAGCGTTCATATGCTGATAATGAAGCCATCTTAGCACGGTGTGGAATGAGTGATAATTGGCGTGATGGATTTGTGCTAGTGTTGCATTGGAAAGGCTGTGGTAGGCAACTTATATGTGTTTTACTTACATTATGTTACTGTAAAATGTATTCGTATGTGCCTTGCATTCAATGCGTTTATTATGCTTTGCAGAAAACAAAATGCAGATTTTTAAAATATTCAAGAAGGCCAATCTGGATGCTCTTACTGTTTCTGAACGTCCAAAAACTGCTGCTGAACTTGAGGCTGACAAGGCCAGAGATACTGCATTTGAAGAATAATTGAAAAGCCCTGAACGACCTACGGAAGGTGATAATGATGATACTGTGCAACCTTCCTCATAGGATGTGGAAATTATTGAGTCTGATCCAAAACCGCCTATCACTAAGAAAACTGGAAAACGTACAAATCGTTTGTGGAATCGTGCATCTAGCAAAGCTTCTCAACAATCAAAGAAAAGAAGTATGTCTTCATCATTTTCTTCTGTGCTATACAATGTTTGTTAATGTTTATCTATAAGATTGATTATCTATGATGTAGAACTGAATTTATCAATAGATGGTGACAAGGCCACTGCTAGTGGTGATAAGAGTGATAAAATTGTTGATGCTGAGAATGATAATGATGAAGAAGAGAGTGAAGAAGCAGATGAAGATAATACTGTTAAAACTCCTCCTTATACTAATCCATTAACTTCATCAAGGGTTGATACAACACAGTCTTCTTCCACATCGCAGCCGCCTTCCGTTGTTCCCCTGGCCGGCTTAAGAGGGTTTTTAGAAAATCTTGTCAATAAATCTGACAGCTTTGCCAATTTTCTGAAGGTGCATATTATCAGCTAATTCTTGGAAATCTATCTGTATTATTCATTTTGACTGTAATTTATTGATCGTATGGTTATGTTGCAGGGAAATACAATTGCTGATCTTTCTTCTTCTCTATCTGCAATGACCCTTAAACAAAGTTGCCAATCAACAGTTGCATCACTACTGCTTCTGAATCACCATGTTCTTCATGGTCTGAAAATGCAAGAGGCTCAAGCAACTCTTGTGGATAATGCTATCCATACTGCCAGCAAGCTAAAAAGGATGGAGATTGACTTAAAAGATGCTGATCTTAAGTGGAAAACGGCAGTTGACATGGCAAAAAAGAAGGAGGAGGCATTGCAGCTAATTGAGAAAAAATGTGTTGCAGAGAGGACTAAGAAAGAGAAGGTTATAGAAGAGAAAGAAAAACTGTTGAAAGAAGTAGAAGAATTGAAAAGAATGGTTGAACGAGAAAAAGGTCATGCTGATGAAAAAGCCATTACTGCTGCTGCTTCAGAGAAAAAATTTGTGGAATTGAAGAATGGGATTCCTGCACTAATGCAGAGGGTGTTGAGTTCTTCCCTTGTTGGGCAAACTTTTCATAGATATCTTGAGGCATCCACAGAAAGTGATCTTTCAGATGCTACTTTGGAAATTTTGGATGCTCTTCCCGTGAAGCCTGACCCCCTACCAGCTGCTATTGCAAAATTTATCAAACCAGGTGCTGATGCTAGACTGAAAGTGGCCATGGATGAAGTTACTTTGTTGAAGATTAACTCTGTAGAGGAGGTGTGTGCTAGGGAAGATGCGTCTGTTAAGGACATTTTAGATGTGCCTATTTAAGAACATATTTTCTCTGTAATAACAATATGTAATAACTTGATGCTGATAATTTGTTTGTATATACTGTTGTTATGCTTAATGCTAACATGCTCTGTTGCTTTTATTATATTGCTGCTATACGTATGTGAATTTCATATATCATGTCCTATGAAATGATGTTTGTCTTAAACTGATTTTTGATTATGTATTGAACTGTTATCCGTCGTTCGTTGTCCGTAATGCATCATCATAGAATTCCCCTGTATGGATCTAAAATATACAGCTACCTAAATGTCATTGTCTATTCAGGTTAAAATTGTATATCTGGTTTGTATTGAGCAAATCATGTATAATTCTATGATTGCTGCGTAAACAATGTATCCGTTCTCCGTTCTGCTTTAGCTGAATTATTTTATGAAGAAATATCGAGAAGTCTTTCAATAACTTCTGAAATAGGATATAAATTAATCATAATGTTGGTATTCTGTCTATATGTTATAAAAATTGATAAATGTGTTAGAGATAATTCTGTTTATGGAACTAGCAATGTTCCGTCTAGCGTGTTGCGCTTAGGTTTTGTGCGCCTTTAAAAAATATACTTGTATTTAATGTTTTCTGTTTACAAGTTATAAATGGATTTATGCCGTTGTGATAAACCATTCTGTATGTCATGACATTATGAAATCTTTAGTTTTGCCTCGGTGCCCTCTAGTGAAGTAAATACTTTACGCTAGCCGATCCCTTGTGTCTATAATGTTGACACAAGAGCTTCTACCATCGGGGGCATAAAAATGCCTTGCCTTATGTGGGTAGGAATGAATGCTATGCTTTACATTCGAACGCGTAATGCTGTGCATAAGAAAAATTTAAAATTTTATTGATAATACTATCACACATACAACATTTTTGTGTAATATCTTCGCATGGGGTGATCAAGTCCCAATTAGAAAATTACAAAAAGTGTATTGTGTTGTTGCCTGAACTGATGAAAATTAAAAATGTGATAAAAACTATTCAGCGAGATTCATGCTGTTATACTGTCTTCCGTGTACCGTGTTGCATCCTGTTTTCAATGTTGCCACATTTTAGGTGGTTTGAAGTACTCGTTCACATCATTTCTACTGAACAACTGCCTTGATGATTCCCCCCTGACAAAATTCCCTGGAGCTTCATGAACAACTGATCTCTCCCTTGGTGGTCCAACATATTCAGAGTGT
This sequence comes from Rutidosis leptorrhynchoides, assembly GCF_046630445.1. Taxonomy (NCBI): domain Eukaryota; kingdom Viridiplantae; phylum Streptophyta; class Magnoliopsida; order Asterales; family Asteraceae; genus Rutidosis; species Rutidosis leptorrhynchoides. The sequence continues at coordinate 226,568,571 of NC_092343.1, forward strand.
ATCACTGTTACACCGTTTGGTGTTGGGAACTGCAATTTTGCATGCGGTGTAGAAGTAATTGCTCCAAATTTGCGAAGGGTCCGTCTACCGAACAACGCACTGAACCGTGATCTGCCATCAAGAACTGTAAATTCTACAATTTCTGTGCGGACTAAAGGGTGTGTTCTAGTGTGACATCCAGTTTCACTTTACCAACTGCTCTTATTGATTCACCCGTGATACCATCAATCTTTAAGTTCGTGTAGTGTAGCCGATCCTTCACGCTGAACGGATATTCCTTAAAACAATGCATATACAAAATATCTGCTTCACAACTTGTGTCAGTATAAATGCGAGTGATGTTTCTGTTTTCTATTACAGCTGAAATGACCACAGGCTCTTCTGACAGGCGCCAATTTGAAATGGTATGAAATATAATTGGAGCATACATCTGAAACAACCCAACCCGTATTAAAACCGGCCCATAAATTTTTTTTTTCTTTTAATACGCGTTAAATAATACTTTAGGTCCCATTACACAATTTCCAAAACATATTTGTTACCAAAGTAAGTTCAACGAACTTAAAACATACATTAATAGTTTAAACTCCCTAATACAATGGTTCATTAATTAAATCGTAAACCGGTTATAATCATTATGACCCGACTAGTTACTTTTACACAAAACCGAGCATGGTGATTTGGGACTACGCTACCCAAATCCTAATCGAGTCCAAAAGCAAGATCTTCTAAAGCAACCTAGCCAAGATCTCTAATTCCCAAGCTTACCCGAGCCGCCAAGCATGCGAACCTATAAAAAAATATCAACAACGATAGGGTAAGCTAATGCTTAGTGAGTGAGAATATACTGCATACATATATATGCATAAAATGGACAAGCCACACAAATAATCAAATACCGCATACCGGAGCATCCAAGTGTAAAGGCAAGCTAAGCTAAGCATACCATACGATCACTAAGCAACAAGTTAATAATATCAACAAATATAAGTTCACCCACGACAATGTGAACAACGCCAAGGAGCTACACCCGGAGGGTTAGCTACATCACGACAATACAACAATAAATATATATATATATATATATATATATATATATATATATATATATATATATATATATATATATATATATATATGTAACAATATATAAACGTCCAAGGTTAACCCCTTAACCCAATACCGAAACCCAATTTCCACAATGAAGATTGGCCGAACTACACGAGCCTTAGTAGATCCGCATACACACGAGACTACTATCTTCAACAACACAACATCGAGGTTGGCCGAACTACACGAGCCTTAGTAATCCGAAACCACACGAGATCACTACCTCAATAAGATGACCGAAGTACACGTGTCATCGTGAATCCGAACTACACGAGATTCACTTTCATGATACAATAAGATGACCGAAACTACACGCGTCATCGTGAATCCGAAACCACACGCGACTCACTTCTTAACATCAAAACCCTTCGCCATTGGGTTTATATCATCCACATCACAACCACGTGTGATAATGTACACACAAAACGTGTACTTCGCCAAAGGTTGTCAACCAAACGCACAACCGTGCCAATTGGACCTATACACAAGTCCATCAAATCCACCTATATGTGAAGTGAGCTCTATAGCCGAGAATCACTTCACCCGACCCGCACCCATCCTACACATACATATGCACATCGGATATTAACACTCACCTTAAACGCCTTGATGAATGCTTCCAAGTAATCCGCAACTCGTTAATGGAAAGTACCTATTCCATTAACACAAATACAACAACACAATTAGGGTGGATTTACAAATCGACCCAAATTGTCAACTAGTGCAAATTCGACCCAAATTGCACTTCCAAGCTCAAAGCATGCCAAAACTAACCAACAATCACTAACACAAGTGAAAATGGTCCTAATATGCCAATTAAACCCAAGCATAAGCGTTAAACACCAATCTTGCCCAATATGACACCTTAACCCTAATTTTGACCCATTTCAAAATTAGTTAACCAAAATACACCCAAAGTGGTTCCAACACTTCTATAATCACTAACACTAGTGATTACACACTACTTTCAAGCCTTAAACATGGTTAAATCATTAACCAACCCAAAACCCACCAACATCAACAATAACTAGTTACAATTACCCATTTCACCTCCTAAATGGGTTTTACAACAAACTAGCTCAAAACCCTAAACTTGAATATCAAATCACCAAGATGAAATTCGGAGATAGAGCTTACCAATACCGCCAAAGTGATGCCGTTGACGAGTGGAACAACTTTAACACTTGAGGTTTAACCCGAAACAACCTCCTTCTTCTCCAAATGGAGTTCTCTCTCTCTAAAACTCTCCTCTCTCTCTAGGATTTGAAGGTGAAAGTGTTTTTGAGTGGAAATGAAGATAAATTGAGCCTTGGATCAGTCTTAAGGCTCTAGAACCGGCCATAAGTGAATTTACCAAAACACCCTCAAAAGATTCCATTAAAATGGGCTAATAATGTCATTACAGCGACATTTGTCGCGTTTCGCGACACCTTGTCGCGTTTCGCGACACCAATACGCGACACACAACACTCAAACGTGACAAAGTGGACAGAAATCACCATCAGAAGTTGTCTCATTTCAAGTATGTTTGTCACGGAACGCGACGCACCAGAACGCGACAAACTGCACTCAAACTCGACAGTTTACCTGATGTACTCCAATTTCACTTTTAAAACATCCCAAAGTCAATCGTGGTCAATGCATTACATTCAAACTATTAAATAATCATTCTTGGACTTCAAATGACGCCCCGAGCGTCATGTTTAGAAAAACGGGGTGTTACAACTCTCCCCACTTAGATTCGATCACGTCCTCATGATCATAATCACTTAATCAATCCAAACCGACACACTACGGTTCTCAACAAACGTTTCAATCTGACTTTCATCACATTACTCATTAACCCAAGGACTAATCCATTAACTAAGACACACACTTGCACGCATTCTGAGCCGTGCAATACACGCAACAATCGAAGTTTACAACAATCACTTAGAATACAAGGAATCACCATGTATTCTTCTAACTCCTCTAGGTAATCCTTCTCAAAGAGTTACCCTTAACAACTAAATCGTCACCTGCAATTTATCAAGTCCACAATTCTGAGCACTAACACTAACTCAATCCCTCACATCGGGAAAAACTCAACCAATCTCGTACCGAGATATCAACTTCTAGCGTACTATGCCAAGTACATCGCTAGTAACAACCACAAGCCAAAATAAAGTCAACCATCAAACCAAAGAAGACCGAATAGAAGCGAATCCTTACGGATAATACCAATCACTAAACATACCTCGTAGTGCGCAACACAACCAATACGCCCCTACCGTAACATCATAATCCACGGCTAAAACCGATAACGCCCAAACGACTATGGCAACGCTAATCCGAAGGTGTACAAAATCGACTATTGTCACACCCGTAACAACATGTGAGCGAAACACGGCTATCGCATCACTAATCGCACAACATGGTCCTCACGACCCCACCATCGGTGTATAAAAAAACCGATTGATCACACCACACGGTCCTTACGACCCCACCATCGGTGTATAAAACAACCGATAAATCACACAACACGGTCCTTACGACCCCACCATCGGTGTATAAAACAACCGATAGATCACACAATACGAAGGCTGGCCGAAAACTACACGCGCCTTAGTGAATCCGAACTACACGCGACTCACTACCTTCACCACAACAATAATCGGGATTGGCCGAACTACACGCGCCTTAGTGAATCCGAACTACACGAGAGTCACTATCCCGGAGGAATGACCGAACTACACGAGTCATTTGTGAAACCGAACCACACGAGACTCACTCCTCAATAAAATGACCGAAACCACACGCGTCATCGTGAATCCGAAACCACACGCGATCCACTACCATGATGAAGTCAGCGGACCCTGAAGGTCATGCTTCACAAATCTCAACACCGGATGAAGTCAGCGGACCCCGAAAGTCATGCTTCAACGATATAACACTACGCCCATAATGAAATCAGCGGACCCCGAAGGTCATGCTCCTCCAATCGCGTATTCCCATAATGAAGTCAGCGGACCCCGAAGGTCATGCTCCACCAATCAAAAATACTATGATGAAGTCAGCGGACCCCGAAGGTCATGCTTCATCAATCAACGCCCTTTTGGCCTCGAACAACGAGTAGCGTAACATCGCGCTCTGCTACGCCATAGTGAATCCTAACGGATACCACTAACCATTCACACAATCGAGCAAGAACCGCCTATATCAAACATAGGTACCCAACAATAATTCTCCAAAAGAGAACCCGTCTCACACACATCCCTTAATCGAGGGATTTCACCTTGCTTGCCAAACACGTCCATCATCTCTCAACTAGATTTACCATCTTACCACCTCGGTGATAATTTACAAATCCAAAATCATAAGTACAATTTAACCGAAATTGTACTCTACCACAAGTAGACCAAAACTGGGTCACGACCAAATTTCCGGATCCACCAAAAGCATCATCCGAAATCTCACACCAAAACCTCCTCGTACGGGAGTGTAACTCCCCCACTTGGAACTACGATCCATATCCACAATTCATACAATCGTACAACGCTACCAAAGGTAGACTTTACCAACAATCGGGCTCACACGACCCATCACCTCACCTCAATCTTGAGCACACGATGGATTTCAAACCATCCTTAAACACTTCGAACGAAAAGTGTACCACCAATTACACAAACCATACCCTCGCAATCATCCAATTGCTTTAGTTTGTCAAATTCCACCTAGTCACTCATGTACTTAAGGGTTTCACTTCGGTACCCTAAGTACAATGTAACCACAACATAATCGGAGTCGAACACCACGCTAGTAGGTATAAAAGAGGCACCTAATGTCGCGTCACGTAGACTCCTTTACCAACATACATCGAGATCCAAAACACTTGATTTCAAGGGTTTCATCCCACCCACCGAACCTCATGGTTCATCAACTCCAACACACAAGCGAACACGCGCTTAACAATCGAACACCAAAACCCATTTCCATGGCTTGGTAGAAACATTTCTCAAATACTAAGGAATGCTTGGTTGCACCAAGTCTTACGCCCTTCGCCCGTTAATCAAACGTCACCTTAGGGTACTTCCATTAGGAACATCACCCATATCAATAGCACGCACAACACAATGCATTTAACCAAATCAAACTCAATGGCACATAATAAATAATCAAGGACATATTTATTAAAATGAAACGTACCTTAACGTCTCCTTGCCGCACCCGTCCCTGCTAACTCGGGACATTCGGACTTACGATGTCCTTTTTCTTGGCAATTGAAACATACTGTGCCATCACCCTTTGGCACCAGACTTACCCAAGACTTGTAAACCCTCACGCCACAATTGTAACACCTAGACGCATTAGAATCCGATATACCCGTCCGTGTGCCACCCGTGCTCACACTCGGACACTTAGTCCTCTAGCCGCAGCGAATAACTCCGCAAACGATTTTGCCTGAACTCTGCTAATCTTACTCTTCAAGTCATCATTCAAGGTTCGATAGAAATCTTGCATCAACAAATGAGCATTCCCCAAATACTCCGGGCAAAAACGAGCCTTCGTCAAAAAGGTCGTCTTGAGAGTATTCAAGTCCATAGAACCTTGTTGCAAATTTCACAACTCATTACACATTTCCAACAAATCGGCTGAAATTCGGAACTCCTCGAAGAATTCCTTCTTAAATTCGTCCCACGACAAAGTCATAAACGTTTCGCCACCGACAAGATCAATCTTACCATCCAACTAATCCTTCGCCCTACCTCGCAACAAACTAGTAGCGAGTCTTGTCCTCTTCTCGGGAGGGCATTCAATTGTACGAAAACACCCTTCAACATCTGAGATCCAAGTTGTGCTTACCAAAGGATCCGGTTTCCCGTCACACATTGGGGGTTTAGTCCTTATGAAGCTCCTAAGACAACGCTCCATTTCACCACTACTTTGAAGTTCAGAATACTTCCTATCCATTTCTTCTCGAAACACACTTATTTGCTCCGCAACGGCGGCCGTAACTCTAGCGTTAAACTCCGCGTCGTTCGTCTCGATCCCATTTCCCATCGCCATTATAGGGAATGCAAAGCGATTAGATCACGAACGTATAAAACCACACACACAACACCGCCCCATCTTGCTAAACACTCATCGTACATCACTTGTTAGACACGATTTGCACCCGTAATAAGGTTTGCAAGTCTTTATTATGCACACACACCGTATCAACTCGTTAGTACAACGACCGCCGCGCTCGATGATATAAACAAACACAAACAAAATTCTACGCGATATAAACACACGCGAGAATTATTATCACATCACAATAGCATATTAAAAATATCTGCATTACTAATATAAATGTTAGTCAACCTATAAACAAGGCACTAGCTAAACCCATTCCGACCCGTAATCCTACAAGTCCCGCAACAAATTTAGCACACACAAAAGTCTAAGTCTAGGCACCTATCTCAAGTCACCTAAATTCCTTAGACCATGCTCTGATACCACTTGAAACAACCCAACCCGTATTAAAACCGGCCCATAAATTTTTTTTTCCTTTTAATACGCGTTAAATAATACTTTAGGTCCCATTACACAATTTCCAAAACATATTTGTTACCAAAGTAAGTTCAACGAACTTAAAACATATATTAATAGTTTAAACTCCCTAATACAATGGTTCATTAATTAAATCGTAAACCGGTTATAATCATTATGACCCGACTAGTTACGTTTACACAAAACCGAGCTTGGTGATTTGGGACTACGCTACCCAAATCCTAATCGAGTCCAAAAGTAAGATCTTCTAAAGCAACCTACCTAAGATCTCTAATTCCCAAGCTTACCCGAGCCGCCAAGCATGCGAACCTATAAAAAAATATCAACAACGAGAGGGTAAGCTAATGCTTAGTGAGTGAGAATATACTACATACATATATATGCATAAAATGGACACGCCACACAAATAATCAAATACCGCATACCGGAGCATCCAAGTGTAAAGGCAAGCTAAGTTAGGCATACCATACGATCACTAAGCAACAAGTTAATAATATCAACAAATATAAGTTCACCCATGACAATGTGAACAACGCCAAGAAGCTACACCCGGAGGGTTAGCTACATCACGACAATACAACAATATATATATATATATATATATATATATATATATATATATATATATATATATATATATATATATATATATATATATATATATATATATATATATATAACAATATATAAATGTCCAAGATTAACCCCTTAACCCAATACCGAAACCCAATTTCCACAATGAAGATTGGCCGAACTACACGAGCCTTAGTAGATCCGCATACACACAAGACTACTATCTTCAACAACACAACATCGAGGTTGGCCGAACTACACGAGCCTTAGTAATCCGAAACCACACGAGATCACTACCTCAATAAGATGACCGAACTACACGTGTCATCGTGAATCCGAACTACACGAGATTCACTTTCATGATACAATAAGATGACCGAAACTACACGCATCATCGTGAATCCGAAACCATACGCGACTCACTTCTTAACATCAAAACCCTTCGCCATTGGCATTGTATCATCCACATCACAACCACGTGTGATAATGTACACACAAAACATGTACTTCGCCAAAGGTTGTCAACTAAAACGCAAAACCGTGCCAATTGGACCTATACACAAGTCCATCAAATCCACCTACATGTGAAGTGAGCTCTATAGCCGAGAATCACTTCACCCGACCCGCACCCATCCTACACATACATATGCACATAGGATATTAACACTCACCTTAAACGCCTTGATGAATGCTTCCAAGTAATCCGCAACTCGTCAATGGAAACTACCTATTCCATTAACACAAATACAACAACACAATTAGGGTGGATTTACAAATCGACCCAAATTGTCAACTAGTGCAAATTCGACCCAAATTGCACTTCCAAGCTCAAAGCATGCCAAAACTAACCAACAATCACTAACACAAGTGAAAATGGTCCTAATATACCAATTAAACCCAAGCATAAGCGTTAAACACCAATCTTGCCCAATATGACACCTTAACCCTAATTTTGACCCATTTCAAAATTAGTTAACCAAAATACACCCAAAGTGGTTCCAACACTTCTATAATCACTAACACTAGTGATTACACACTACTTTCAAGCCTTAAACATGGTTAAATCATTAACCAACCCAAAACCCACCAACATCAACAATAACTAGTTACAATTACCCATTTCACCTCCTAAATGGGTTTTACAACAAACTAGCTCAAAACTCTAAACTTGAATATCAAATCACCAAGATGAAATTCGGAGTTAGAACTTACTAATACCGCCAAAGATGATGCCGTTGACGAGTGGAACAACTTTAACACTTGAGGTTTAACCCGAAACAACCTCCCTCTTCTCCAAATGGAGTTCTCTCTCTCTAAAACTCTCCTCTCTCTCTAGGGTTTGAAGGTGAAAGTGTTTTTGAGTGGAAATGAAGACAAATTGAGCCTTGGATCAGTCTTAAGGCTCTAGAACCGGCCATAAGTGAATTTACCAAAACACCCTCAAAAGATTCCATTAAAATGGGTTAATAATGTCATTACAGCGACATTTGTCGCGTTTCGCGACACCTTGTCGCGTTTCGCGACACCAATACGCGACACACAACACTCAAACGCGACAAAGTGGACAGAAATCACCATCAAAAGTTGTCTCATTTCAAGCATGTTTGTCACGGAACGCGACGCACCAGAATGCAACAAACTGCACTCAAACTCGACAGTTTACCTGATGTACTCCAATTTCACTTTTAAAACATCCCAAATTCAATCTTGGTCAATGCATTACATCCAAACTATTAAATAATCATTCTTGGACTTCAAATGACGCCTCGAGCGTCATGTTTAGAAAAACAGGGTGTTACAACATCCAGCTTTCCTTGCTGCGTTCTCCGTCGGCTTCATTTTCCTGCTCCTCATTCCATATGACCTTGATGTGCATTTCTAGAGTTGGATCCCTTTCATCATTCCGTTCTTCTCTTCTGTTCCTGTCACGCCGTCCTTCGTGACGCATTTTTCCCTGCCAAGCAAAACGTTTGTTTGGATCATTTCGTCGATACTTTTTTCCTGGCAACAGATGATTCAGCTTGCCAGCCTTGATCTTTGCAATGATCTCTCTCATTAATGACTTTCAATTATCTGTTTCATGTCCATATGCCTCATGGAAGTCACACCACTTATCACTCTATGGTCCCTGATGTTCTTCCATCGGCAGTGGAGGGTGAAATGATTCCTTAAATGGCTCTGTGAACAAGATTTCCTTTGGAGTTTTTGTTAATGCCATAATAAGTGGATGCCTGTCTAATGGCTTTCGATGGTGATAATTGTCATTTGGATGATTATTTCCTCTCTAACCGTTCTGCTGTTGCGGGTAATTATTGTCATAACCCCGTTGCCTCTGATAATTGTCATTCCTGTTCTGCTCTCCGCCTTGCTGCCTGAAGTTTCTCTGGTAATTATCCACTCTTGGATATGCCATTTCACCTGCTCGTAAATGCTTCTGAGCAATACCCAATGCTTTATGTAATGTCTTTGGAATATCATAACGTATAACGACCCTCATTTTTCCATCTATATAATGCCCGAACAAAAGATTTAAGTATAATGAATAAACTCTAAGTACTAATAAAAGGTTGTTATATACATACGAAATTAACGAACGTTAAACGAATAATAAATTTTATTCAACAACGTACGCGTAAGAATTTTTATAAAAAAAAATTTATGTCATAACATGATTACATATAAAATACTTATATTAATTTTGTATTTAGTTAATATATTATACAGTTAATAAATACAAGTATATATAAATGTAGTAACATATATAAAACTAATAAAATTATAAAGTAATAATTTAATTAAATAAAAACCACATTTAGTAATTATAATTTTATAAATACCGAATATATATTTATATTTATCAAAATTCGTATTTAATAATTAAATCAAAATAGAAATTTAGTTAGTTAACATTTTTAGAACTATGAAATATATATATATATATATATATATATATATATATATATATATATATATATATATATATATATATATATATATATATATATATATATTTTTAAAAAGTAGTATTTTTTTATATATAAACTAGATCTAGATCCACTTTTATTTATTTTATTCCTACTTTTAACTTTACTTTTATTTATTTATATTTTGAAATGGTGGCATGACTGACCATAAATACTTTTAATTTTTTTACAAGACACTAGTTATTTTTTTATATAAACTTTTGTATTTTTTTATTTTCTCTTTACCAAAAATTGTAACTATAAATACCATAACCTAGTTCACAAATTTTGTACACTAAAAACTTGAAGAATTCTCTCTCAAACCTCTGCAAAAATTATTTTTGAAAGTTCTCTATATTATTTTTATAGTTTTTATTTAGTTTTTATCATATTTTTGTGCTAGTTTTATGTTAAATACCAAATAAATACGAAATTAATTATAATAAATAATGTAAATACATGATAATTAGTATTAAGTATCCTAATGACTATAAAAATTATTTTTATGAATTATACATTCGAATTTATATTTATTAAAAATCAAAAACAGATTTTGTTTATATTCGGTATATATAGATAATGAAGAAATAAATAGTAAACAATTTTATATATTATGTTTTATAATTTTCGCTTGTTTCTTAGGTCATAACAGTAATTATAAAAATTTATGTTTGATTTATTTGTCAATTTAAATAATTAATTTGTATTTTCTTCTACTTTTGCTACAGTACCAGAAAATCTATTTTAAAAAGAAAAATAGAATTTAATGTATAACATGTTTATGACTACAATAATCAATTAAAATTACTTAGGAACTAATAAGAAAGTTATAAAAATTATTTTTAGAATTAATAATTATATATTTCTATTTAATTCCGAATTTAAACTAAAAACAATACAAAAGTTGAATTAAATAGTTAAACTATTAATATAAATGTACAAATAATTTTTCTAAGCTTAATACACTATATTAGGCATACGAAAATTTTAGATGAATTAATTGAGTTGATATAATAATTATTACATTATAAACTTTGATTTATCTTCAACCGAAAAAGAAATTAGAAATAAATACTTTTACAACATAACAAAAATTTATAAATTTTTCCTAAGTTTATTTTGGTCAGTAGAACCTAAGAAAAATATAAAATATGTTGGTAAACTTGTTTATCTATTTATTTGTATTTTAGCTATAAAAAAAATTTAATATTTAATACATAAAACTTAATATTTATGTATAGAAAATTTTTATAATGTTTTATACATGTCACTTACTGTTATGAAATCAATAAAACACTTGTTAGCATTTTTAGATAATTATTGGTACTTATATTGACATAAAACTTAAAATTAAACTATACATATTTTAACATATATATAAATATATATATATATATATATATATATATATATATATATATATATATATATATATATATATATATATATATATATATATATATATATATATATATATATATATATATATTTTATTAACTTGATATTAATACATACCCATTCATAAAACACAATTTCTATGTATAACACTTGTTTACCTACTTAAATATATCCTACTTATTATTAGGATTTAAAAACCAAACAATCTTAATAACGATAATACATTCGAACTTAAGTAAATACTTATTATATAAAGTATTTAAAGTGTTGTATTCCTATACGCACCTAAAAACGTATTGGAACGGTATATTAGATGGGTATAGATCTTGATCTTTCTCGAGTGGATGGACGCTCGAAAGTCTAGGCGGAGAGTTTGGATTACCGAGTTAAAGGATCCTGTGGCTCAGAAACCTATGACCTGAAAAGGCCATTTTAAATTGAAAGTGTTAGATTGGAAGCTTGTCTAGTATGAAAAGCCTTTCCAAAACGATAAACCTTCTTTAAACTTACTATAAAAGAAAATACTTACACTTATCATAATACGGGCAAAACATCTAAACTATTCTCAACTTATTCTTAGGTTGACTTCTCTGTGCATCGATCATCCATACTTTCTCGTTAAGGAATACTTTCACTCACCGAATTACTAAGGTGACTTTCATAGCCCCACTCTTATTGCTATAGCACTTTTTATACTTACTGGGGTGAGACACATGCTGCTTTTATACTTTAAACAACTTAGACACAAGTACGAACCTAAACTGTACTATGACTAGCTTATGCTACTAAGACCCACAGTGATATTTTTTAATTGCTTTCAGGATAAGGCATTCTTAATTATTGGGGGTAGGCCTATCGGGAGTAACGTCCCCGATACATTTGACCGCGATGTCTTTGTATTACTTAATAATGATTTAAACATGGTGATAAGGTACTGTCAACTTATCATCGGGGCAATAAAACAAACGTTTAGTCTAAAATATCACGAATCAGTACTACTTTTGGATCTGCGTGATCTACTTTTATAACAAATCTTGTGGTCTAAGAACAAACGGTCAATCATATTTGTTAAACCTATGAATTTCACCCAACCTTTTTGGTTGACACTTTTAGCATGTTTGTCTCAGGTACTGAATGATCAGGACCTCTATATCTACTGCTTATGTGATGACTTACTTGGCTAGGATCAAGACTTATCGCATATTTACTTTTCTGCATTTGAACAATTTATAATTCTTGTAACGACATTATTAATCCTTCCGCTGCAAATTTGGTTTTATTCATATAGTATTTGTTCTCATTTTATAATATGTTGGTATGTATTATGATATTGAATCACATTTCGCCCAGGCCCTAACTGGGGGTGTGATAGATTGGTATCAGAGCATAACCAGGCTGTTATAGAGAACCAGGATTACATTTTATGTGTGCCTTACTTGTTAGCTAGGGTACCTTAGCGATCTAGGAAACTATAACCTTTCCTGCCTTAGACTTTAAAACACTTAGGATTACCTTAGAATGTTAAAGCAAAGAGTTCAACCCTACCTCTCATTCTTTACAATCCTAGCTTAAAAATCTAATCAAAATCTCTATCTTAATGTTAGGATGTCAAGCTATCATCAAATAAACAAAATGACTCTTTTCAAACCAGCTGAGGAAGATACTGAAGGATCTTCTACCGAAAAATCAGTTCGAAGCCCACTTTATAGTCCTCCTTCACCACCAATGAACTATAGCCCGAACACTCGTTACAACTCGCGTGGGTCTCCCGAATATTATCCAACCCCGAGAAATGAAAGCAAAGGAAAACATCATGCCAATACTGCTGACTCTCATCAACCGATGAATACTCCCAAACAGAATGCTCTTCAAGACCTCCCTAACTACGATAGTGACTTCTCAGGTTATGAGCCTGAAGAAGAGCCTATTAAAGAATCATCTGAAAACTCATCTCGAAAGAGAAAACAACCCGAACCCGCCGCCACTAGAGAAGCTGATCCATTATTTTGTAATAACATGGAACACGTAAGGGTGAAGTCTGATATCCTCAACCTTCAGCGAAGTTGTGATAAGAATAAAGTGTATAGTAGGCGCCAAGTTGCTCGGATAGAAATGCGTCTAAACAACCTAGAAAAAGAAAACACAATCTTGAAAGAAATCATCAAAGAGTCCTTCGACTCTCAAACTGAAAAACTAGAAAAACTTGTGAAAAATAACATGGACAAAGTAATGGAGACAGTAATGAAAGTGAAGACTGAGGAAGAACGGAATACCCGTTGGGGAAAGCAATCTTTTGCCTACCTCCAAAAACTAGTTGAGTCTAAGATGAAAATAGAGAAAAACTGAATCAATCATCAACTGGCTATCAAGGATTTCAACAACAACTTTGTCAACAGCCGCATCACTAACCTCTACGATAATTTTGAATACCTCCACGAGAAACAAAAGGAGAAAAATGAAAAGATAGAGAAATTTATGAAGGAAGCTGAGAACGAGAAAAAGAAGAACTAAAGCCTACATTTTGTTTTCCTATTTTTCATTTACCCATCTATGTAAAGGCTTATACCTAAACTTTTTCCATTCCAAACTCGTGTAATAAAGGCTTATATAATGCCTCGTTTCCAATAATGTTAAGTGTTTATTTAAGTATATTGTCTTATTCACCTATGTGTGTTGTGCAAACGTTATAAATCATGATTGTAAACTTATAACATCTTGATTCTTCAACTAATAATGTATTTATGTATTGAAGATCAATGGCTCACTCAACTCGTGGTAACAACAACAACAATAATCTTATACCAAATGTCACTCTTTCTACTGAGCAATTTTAATTGCTGCTAGTGGCCGCCCAAGGCAATAACAATAACAACAACAATCATAATGTTCCTTCTAAAACTTGCTCCTATAAAGATTTTAAGAACTGTAACCCACCCACTTTTAGTGGAAAAGAAGAAGCCGTAGAACTGGTCCGATGGTTTGAAAAGCTAGAATCAATCTTCCGTAGCTGTAACTGCGGAGATAATGATCGAGTGAAGTTTTCCACAAGTTCACTCACTGGCAATGCTATGACATGGTGCACTGCTCATGCCAAATCTGTGGGAATAGATAATGCTAATGCTACCCCATGGGATGAACTCAAAGGCATGATGATCACTAAGTTTTGCCCAAGAAGTCAAGTCCAAAAGCTCGAGGCTGAGTACTGGGAACTCAGAGTTAAAGGAACCGATATTGAAAGCTATACCAATCGTTTTTTGGAGCTTTCTACCTTATGTCCCGAAATGTTCCCAACTGAAGCCCGCAGGATAGAGCGGTATATCGAGGGTCTACCCGAGGATGTTCAAGGGAATGTGATTTCTGCCGAGAAGGTTACTGTGGATGCTGTGATCCACATGGCACAGAGTTTAATGATGGCTAAACGTAGGAGAGTTTCGGTTAATAAACAAGTCGAAGTTAAAATCGGTGACAATAAGAGGAAATTTGAACCATCTCAGGGTTCAGCTCAAATGTTAACAAGAAACCGGGAAATGGTACGAGACCCGGTTATCAGGGTACTAGTCCGTTTTGTTCTAAATGTGAAAGGCATCATCCGGGAAAGTGCACTGCTGTGTGTACAATATGTAAGAAGATAGGCCATGCTGCAAAGACTTGTAGAACCCTACCTCAGAATAGAGCCATTGTTCCGGCTAGAGCTCCTCCAACATGCTATACTTGTGGTGAAAAGGGGCATATTAGCCCAAATTGTCCAAAGAAGAAAGATACTCCAGCTACTGGAGCAAATGCTACTGCCAAAGGTCGTGCTTTTGTGATTACTGCTGCAGAAGCCAGTGATGAGGATGAGGTCATTACCGGTACGTACCTCGTCAATAATTGTTATGCCACTATTTTATTTGATACGGGAGCCGATAAGAGTTATGTGTCAAATGAGTTTTGCACCCTTTTTACTGAAAAGCCCCAAACCCTACAAACCAGACGATTATTAGAAGTGGCTAATGGGAAGTTAATGAAAGTTGATAAAATATATAAAAACTGCAACCTAATTCTAGCCGATAAGGAATTCAAGATAGACCTTTTGCCGGTCGAGCTAGGTAGTTTCGATGTAGTGGTTGGAATGGATTGGTTAGGTCCATTGAGAGCAGCCATCATGTGTTTCGATAAGACCGTTCAAATTCCGTTAGGAAGTGGAGAAACTCTTATTATCCAAGGCGAACGAAGTTGTTCCAATCTTAATATCATCTCATGTCTTAAAGCCCGTAAGTACCTTGTGAAAGGTTACTCCGCCATACTAGCTCACGTTAAAATGATCGAATCCGAAGAAACGAGTATTGAAAATGTCCAGGTTGTTAAAGATTTTCCCGATGTGTTTCCCGAAAATCTCCCTGGTCTTCTACCTCCTCATCAAGTTGAATTTCAAATCGATTTATCTCCAGGTGCTGCACCCATTGCTAAAGCACCGTATCGTTTAGCACCTTCCGAAATGAAGGAACTTTCTAACCAACTACAAGAACTTTTGGATCTAGGTTTTATTCGTCCAAGTTCGTCCCCGTGGGGAGCTCCTATCTTATTTGTCAAAAAGAAGGATGGTACGTTGAGAATGTGTATTGATTATCGAGAACTCAACAAGCTTACCATAAAGAACCGTTACCCGTTACCTCGCATTGATGATCTATTCGACCAACTTCAAGGGTCAAGCGTTTATTCTAAGATTGATTTAAGATCCAGTTATCACCAGCTCAGAGTCAAGGAGTCCGACATTCCTAAGACTGCATTCCGCACCCGATACGGACATTACGAATTTTGTGTTATGCCTTTCGGTTTAACCAATGCTCCAGCCGTATTTATGGATCTTATGAACCGTGTTTGCAAGCCTTACCTTGATAAATTCGTTATTGTTTTCATTGACGACATCTTGATCTATTCTAAAAGCGAGAAAGAACATGAGCAACATTTACGATTGATTCTTGAACTCTTAAGAAAAGAAAAACTCTACGCAAAATTTTCTAAGTGTGAGTTTTGGCTTAGAACCATACAATTCCTTGGACATATTGTAGATAGTAATGGAATACATGTCGATCCCGCTAAAATCACCGCTGTTCAGAATTGGGAAGTGCCAAAGACTGCGAAGCATATTCGCCAATTTTTGGGACTTGCCGGTTACTACCGAAGATTTATTAAAGATTTTTCTCTTCTTGCAAAGCCTCTCACCAAGTTAACTCACAAAGGGAAGAAATTCGAGTGGTCCGAAGAACAAGAGTCTGCATTTAAGATTCTGAAAGAGAAGTTGACCACTGCTCCGATCTTATCTTTACCTGAAGGTTCCGACGATTTTGTTGTCTACTGCGATGCCTTGAAACAAGGGTTCGGTTGTGTTCTAATGCAACGCAAGAAGGTTATCGCTTATGCCTCCCGACAATTAAAGAAACATGAAGTTAATTACACCACACACGATTTGGAGTTAGGTGCTGTGGTATTCGCTCTGAAGATGTGGCGACATTATCTATACGGTACTAAGTTTACGATATTCACCGACCATAAGAGTCTTTAGCATGTCTTTAATCAGAAACAGCTAAACATGAGACAGAGACGATGGCTCGAATTGTTAAATGATTATGATTGTGAACTAAAGTATCATCCGGGAAAGGCAAATGTAGTTGCCGATGCTCTAAGTCGAAAGGACGAAGTTAGGCATGTTCGTGCCTTGAATCTTAAGATCAAATCGAATCTCATCTCTCGAATCTGCGAAGTTCAAGTTGAAACTATCAAACCTACACTTATCGAAGGAGAAGGACCTATAAATTTCGAAAACTAACTGCAAGTTAAGTCCAATGGTACAAGATACTTTGGTAATTGAATTTGGGTTCCTCGTTATGGTAATCTCTTTGAACTAGTCTTGGATGAAGCACATAAGACTAGGTATTCTATTCATCCCGGTTGTAGTAAAATTTATCAGGATGTGAAAGAGTTCTACTGGTGGCCCAACATGAAAGGCGACATTGCTACTTATGTGAGTAAGTGTCTTACTTGTTCGAAAGTCAAAGCCGAGCACCAAAATCCTTCTGGTCTTCTAACTCAACCCGATATTCCACAGTGGAAGTGGGATGGTATAGCTATGGACTTTATCACAAAATTGCCTAAGACTGCAAATGGCAATGATACGATTTGGGTCATAGTTGATCGTCTCACTAAGTCTGCACATTTCATACCAATCAAAGAGACTGACAGAATGGAAAAGTTAGCTCGACTCTATGTTAAAGAGATTGTTACTCGTCATGGTGTCCCTACTTCTATTATCTCGGATCGCGATAGTCGATTTACTTCCAATTTCTGGAAATTCTTGCAAGCGTCTCTTGGAACTCGACTCGACATGAGTACAGCTTATCATCCGCAAACGGACGGTCAAAGTGAACGAACTATCTAAACTTTGGAGGATATGCTACGAGCATGTGTTATCGATTTCGGTAAAGGGTGGGATAAACACCTACCTTTAGTCGAGTTTTCTTACAACAACAGCTATCACTCTAGTATTAAAGCTGCACCATTCGAAGCTTTATACAGTCGCAAATGTAGATCTCCGTTGTGTTGGGATGAACTCGAGGACAGACAATTAACTGATCCTGAACTTATTCATGAAACTTCCGAAAAGATCGTGCAAATCAAGAAGCGTTTAGAAACCGCTCGTAGTCGACAAAAGAGTTATGCCGACCCTCACCAAAAACCGTTAGAATTCCAAGTTGGAGATAACGTTATGTTAAAAGTATCTCCTTGGAAAGGTGTTATCCGCTTCGGTAAACGAAGTAAACTCAGTCCGCGTTATGTTGGACCTTTCAAAGTTATTCAAAGATTCGGTCCCGTTGCGTATCGATTAGAACTTCCAGCTGAACTAAGTCAAGTACATGATGTGTTTCATGTCTCAAATCTGAAAAAGTGTCTCGCCGAAGATACTCTTGTTATTCCTTTGGATGATATCCGCATTGATGAGCAAATGCACTTTGTCGAAGAACCTATAGAGATTATGAAAGAAGAGGTCAAAGAGACTCGTAAGAGCAACATACCTATTGTTAAAGTCTGTTGGAATTCGCGTAGAGGCCCCGAATATACCTGGGAACGCAAAGACCAAATGATACGAAAATACCCCCATCTCATCCCAACTGTTGATGAAGCAGACGGGAACTCCACTTAAAACTTCGGGACGAAGTTTTCATTAACGGGGAGGTACTATAACGACCCTCATTTTTCCATCTATATAATGCCCGAACAAAAGATTTAAGTATAATGAATAAACTCTAAGTAGTAATAAAAGGTCGTTATATACATACGAAATTAACGAACATTAAACGAATAATAAATTTTATTCAACAACATACGCGTAAGAATTTTTATAAAAAAAAATTTATGTCATAACATGATTACATATAAAATACTTATATTAATTTTGTATTTAGTTAATATATTATACAATTAATAAATATAAGTATATATAAATGTAGTAACATATATAAAACTAATAAAATTATAAAGTAATAATTTAATTAAATAAAAACCACATTTAGTAATTATAATTTTATAAATACCGAATATATATTTATATTTATCAAAATTTGTATTTAATAATTAAATAAAAATAGAAATTTAGTTAGTTAACATTTTTAGAACTATGAAATATATATATATATATATTTATTTATATATATATATATATATATATATATATATATATATATTTTTTTTTTTAAAGTAGTATTTTTTTATATATAAACTAGATCTAGATCCACTTTTATTTATTTTATTCCTACTTTTAACTTTACTTTTATTTATTTATATTTTGAAATGGTGGCATGACTGGCCATAAATACTTTTAATTTTTTTACAAGACACTAGTTATTTTTTTATATAAACTTTTGTATTTTTTTATTTTCTCTTTATCAAAAATTGTAACTATAAATACCATAGCCTAGTTCACAAATTTTTTATACCAAAAACTTGAAGAATTCTCTCTCAAACCTCTGCAAAAATTATTTTTGTAAGTTCTCTAGATTATTTTTATAGTTTTTATTTAGTTTTTATCATATTTTTGTGCTAGTTTTATGTTAAATACCAAATAAATATGAAATTAATTATAATAAATAATGTAAATACATGATAATTAGTATTAAGTATCCTAATGACTATAAAAATTATTTTTATTTATTATACATTCGAATTTATATTTATTAAAAATCAAAAACTGATTTTTTATATTCGGTATATATAGATAATGAAGAAATAAAGAGTAAACAATTTTATATATTATATTTTATAATTTTTGCTTGTTTCTTAGGTCATAACAGTAATTATAAAAATTTATGTTTGATTTATTTGTCATTTTAAATAATTAATTTATATTTTCTTCTACTTTTGCTACAGTACCGGAAAATCTGTTTTAAAAAGAAAAATAGAATTTAATGATATAACATGTTTATGACTACAATAATCAATGAAAATTACTTAGGAACTAATAAGAAAGTTATAAAAATTATTTTTAGAATTAATAATTATATATTTCTATTTAATTCCGAATTTAAACTAAAAACAATACAAAAGTTGAATTAAATAGTTAAACTATTAATATAAATGTACAAATAATTTTTCTAAGCTTAATACACTATATTAGGCATACGAAAATTTTAGATGAATTAATTGAGTTGATATAATAATTATTACTTTATAAACTTTGATTTATCTTGAACCGAAAAAGAAATTAGAAATAAATACTTTTACACCATAAAAAAAATTTATAAATTTTTCCTAAGTTTATTTAGGTCAGTAGAACCTAAGAAAAATATAAAATGTGTTGTTAAACTTGTTTATCTATTTATTTGTATTTTAGCTATAAAAAAAATTTAATATTTAATACATAAAACTTAATATTTATGTATAGAAAATTTTTCTTATGTTTTATACATGTCACTTACTGTTATGAAATCAATAAAACAGTTGTTAGCATTTTTAGATAATTATTGGTACTTATATTGACATAAAACTTAAAATTAAACTATACATATTTTAACATATAAGATAAATATATATATATATATATATATATATATATATATATATATATATATATATATATATATATATATATATATATATATATATATATATATATATATATATATACATATTAACTTGATATTAATACATACCCATTCATAAAACACAATTTCTATGTATAACACTTGTTTACCTACTTAAATATATCCTACTTATTATTAGGATTTAAAAACCAAACAATCTTAATAACGATAATACAATCGAACTTAAGTAAATACTTATTGTATTAAGTATTTAAAGTGTTGTATTCCTATACGCACCTAAAAATGTATTGGAACGGTATATTAGATGGGTATAGATCTTGATCTTTCTCGAGTGGATGGACGCTCGAAAGTCTAGGCGGAGAGTTTGGATTACCGAGTTAAAGGATCCCGTGGCTCAGAAACCTATGACCTGAAAAGGCCATTTTAAATTGAAAGTGTTAGATTGGAAGCTTGTCTAGTATGAAAAGCCTTTCCAAAACGATAAACCTTCTTTAAACTTACTATAAAAGAAAATACTTACACTTATCATAATACGGGCAAAACATCTAAACTATTCTCAACTTATTCTTAGGTTGACTTCTTTGTGCTTCGATCATCCATACTTTCTCGTTAAGGAATACTTTCACTCACCGAATTACTAAGGTGACTTTCATAGCCCCACTCTTATTGCTATAGCACTTTTTATACTTACTGGGGTGAGACACATGCTGCTTTTATACTTTAAACAACTTAGACATAAGTACGAACCTAAACTGTACTATGACTAGCTTATGCTACTAAGACCCCACAGTGATATTTTTTAATTGCTTTCAGGATAAGGCATTCTTAATTATTGGGGGTAGGCCTATCGGGAGTAACGTCCTCGATACATTTGACCGCGATGTCTTTGTATTACTTAATAATGATTTAAACATGGTGATAAGTGATGGAATTCTTCACATAAACAAGTCACAAAACCCATTTGTATATGTATATATATTCGTGTATATATGTGTATAAAGCGGAAGCATTTTACAAGTTTATGCATGCAAAGTTTTAACCTTTTAAAACAAGAATTCCATTAAAGATCTAGTCTTGAAAATACACTCAAATGTAAATAGAAGCTAGTGAAAGGTTATACCTACTCCAAAAGGAGGTGAAGAACAAGGAAGAAGATGATGATGGTGAAAAGCAAGTTTCTAACTTGAGACCTCAAGAGATAATTCCCACAAGCCTTAGAACAACAACACCCTTGTATGTAGTTAGGATTTTTACACCAAAATAAGCTTGAAATCAAACTTGAAGAACCCTTTTGTCCTATCCAAAATTTCGGCCAAGAAATGGGTGAGGAGGAGAATTTTTGGTTGTTCAAAATTGCAAGTAATGATGTGTGAGAAAACTGCCAAAGGTGTGGTATCAAATGGAGATATTTCAATGACCAAGACAAGCATGGGGTGGCTTTTCTTGGAGCCTACAAACCGCCACCCCATCTATTGGGTAGAAAATATTGCATTTTTCCTTTATAATTCAAATTAATAAGATTAATTTGTGGAGGAAAATCCCATTTGATACTTACACTTAATTCTTTATAAAACCCATTATAAAGATAAGTAAATATAAATATATTTACTTGTAAATTATAAAACTTATAAGCCATTTATAAGTTGTCCATTTGTTACTTGCACATATACTTAATTTTATAACCATTTTATAAAATTATCACACTTGCATTTATAATTATCCAAATAATTATTCAAGCATATTATCTTTAGAAAACCAATTTCTAAAGTCAAAGTGTCTAGTATTTATTTTAAAATCCATTCATTAAAACAAATACTATTTAGGTGTTGTCGGTTTGTTATTGGGTATGACCCGACTTGGATCATAACCTATTGGCCACATTAATCACTTATGTCTCTCGGGCATATGAAATACCTTCAATCTCCCACTTGCACGAGAAACATAAGGAATTAATGCAAGTGACAGATACCACCTAACGACCGTCCATCACCCCCAACATGTTATGACTTAGTGCCATTCAATAACATCATCCCTTTCGAGTTCCCATCTCGAATATGATTAGGTGAATCTTTCAATATATCCTTTTGTCCTAGATGTCATGTTAAATCCAAGAGACATAGAATGATCACTCTCTTATAGATTTAACTTTGTCAGGCCTTAGACATCTGACTCTCAACGAATAAGAGGGACAAATTCCATCTTGACTACATACGTCCTAGACACTACACTTCGTACCATACCTGAAGCCTCCCTTATGTACTACCATGTTTCAGAATAGCGAAGGAAAGAATCAAGGCACAATATTCGGTGAATATCTGAACCCAATATGTGTCTCAGGTCAGAGGATATAATGATATTCTCCTTTACTCAAGATTACATGTGATCAACCACAAAGGCTCCATATAGTAAATCTTTAGAGCGGGTCTTCCAATATTTGTGTCCCACAAATATCTATGAACCTTGGTCGCAACCTTGCCCCACATTCACCATTTGAATGTTAACCAATCCAA
This sequence comes from Rutidosis leptorrhynchoides, assembly GCF_046630445.1. NCBI lineage: Eukaryota > Viridiplantae > Streptophyta > Magnoliopsida > Asterales > Asteraceae > Rutidosis > Rutidosis leptorrhynchoides. Next base: position 226,591,737 of record NC_092343.1, read on the forward strand.
GTTCATAATAGTCTAGACCTCACACTTGTTCCCACAAATGTGATCAACTACGGAATTTTGAATAATAGTTTATTCATGGATAAAATATGCAAAATTGGAACATGACTCATAAATAAATTAATACCATAATTATATTAATGAGTTTGAATTAATTCGTTCCGTTACAATACATAAAGTAGATCAATTCCAATCACTAGAATATCGAAGCCCTAATGCACAAACATGTCCCTCATGTTTTGGCCCATGTAAGAGTTTCGTGAGTGGATCCGCAACATTTTGATCTGTGTGAACTTTGTGAATACATATCTTTCCTTTTTCAACCTCATCCCTAATGTAGTTGAATCTCCGCTCAATGTGACGAGTCTTTTGATGAGCACGAGGTTCCTTGATTTGAGCAATCGCACCCTCGTTGTCACAGAAGATCTCAAGAGGGTCCTGAATAGAAGGGACCACTCCTAAGTCGTCGATGAATTTCTTCATCCATGCAGCTTCCTGAGCTGCCAATGAGGCGGCAATGTACTCCGACTCTGTAGTGGATAACGCAACAACTTCCTGTTTCACACTCTTCCAAGAGACCACACCACCATTTAACATGAATACATAACCGGATTGTGACCGAGAGTCATCTCGATCAGTTTGGAAACTCGCGTCCACGTAACCTTTTACAGCGAGTTCCTCCTTACCAGACCCATATATAAGAAACATATCCTTAGTCCTTCTAAGGTATTTCAATATACATTTAACCGCAGTCCAATGACTATTTCCTGGGTTATTCTGGTATCTACTTGTCAAGCTAAGAGCGCATGACACATCCGGTCTAGTACATATCATTGCATACATGATAGACCCAATAGCAGATGCGTATGGGACTTTCTTCATTCTCTCTTGTTTATCTTTTGTGGTAGGACACTGAGATGAACTGAGAACGGTTCCCTTTTGAATAGGTACCAAACCTTTCTTAGAGTTTTCCATCTTGAACCTTTTCAAGACCTTATCAATGTATGTACTTTGGCTTAAACCTATCAATCTCTTGGATCTATTCCTATAGATTCCAATCCCCAATATGTATTGTGCTTCTCCAAGATCCTTAATGGAGAAGCAACTCTTTAGCCAATTTTTGACTTCTTGCATTGTGGTTATATCATTCCCAAATAATAATATATCATCCACATATAGCACAAGGAACATTATAGAGCTCCCACTAGCCTTCTTGTATACACAAGCTTCATCACCATTTTTAATGAAGCCAAATTCCTTTGCCTCTTCATTAAAACGATGATTCCACATTCTAGATGCTTGTTTCAATCCGTAACTTGATTTCTTTAACTTGCATACCTTTTTAGGATTTTTCGGATCGACAAAACCTTCGAGCTGTACCATATAGACATCTTCCTCAAGATATCCATTTAGGAAAGCGTTTTTGACATCCATTTGCCAAATTTCGTAATCATAATGAGCAGCGATGGCAAATAATATCCTAATAGACTTTAGCATTGCCACAGGCGAGAAGGTTTCATCATAGTCAACCCCTTGAGTTTGAGTGAAACCCTTTGCTACAAGTCTAGCTTTGTATGTATCCAAGTTTCCATGTATGTCGGTTTTCATCTTGAAAATCCACTTGCAATCAACTAGCTTAGAGCTAGGAGGTTGCTCAACAAGTTCCCAAACTTGGTTGTCATACATGGATTGCATCTCGGCGTTCATGGCTTCCTGCCATTTATCTTTATCAATCCTTGATAAAGCATCTTCGTAGTTTACCGGTTCATCCAAATCAACCGTATAGCAACCATCCACGAGAAAACCATATCTCTCAGGAGGATTACTAATCCTACTAGATCTTCGAACGTCTTGTGTACCTTGATCATCCTCTTGATCATTTTCAACATCCTCATGTTGAGTGCTAGTGACAACCAATTTTGTATCATCGGCTTGATCTTGTACCTCTACAAGATCTATTTTCCTTTCACCATCACCTTCCATAAGGAACTTGGTTTCAAGGAATTCCGCTTTCCGAGCAACAAATACCGTTTGCTCGGATGGATCATAGAAGTAATATCCCATGTCATCTTTGGGATATCCTATGAAGATACACTTTGTGGATCGAGCATGTAGCTTATTTGCTACATAACGCTTAGGATAAGCTTCACATCCCCATACTTTCAAGTATGAAAGAGAAGGAGGTTTTCCAAACCACATTTCATGAGGAGTTCGTTCCACTTTCTTGGTTGGGGCTATATTTAAAATACGAGCCGCGGAGCATAGACAATAACCCCAAAATGATAGAGGTAACGAGCTTCTAGCCATCATAGATCGAACCATATCCATTAGGGTTCGGTTCCTCCTTTCGGAAACTCCATTAAGTTGGGGTGTTCCGGGTGGAGTAAGTTGTGATATAATCCCACAACTCCTAAGATGATCTTGGAAGGCATCGCTTAGGTATTCACCTCCTCTATCGGTACGAAGTACCTTAATTGTCTTATTGAGTTGATTTTGTACTTCGTTTTGGTATTCTTTGAATGCTTCAAACGTTTCGTCCTTGTGTCTTAATAAGTAGACATATCCGAAACGACTAAAGTCATCAATGAAAGTAACAAAGTATCTTTCACCATTCCTAGTCATGGGTTTAAAGGGTCCACATACATCCGAATGTATTAAACCCAATAAATCTTTAGCCCTTTCATAAGTGCCTTTGAAAGGTGCTTTAGTCATCTTGCCTTGTAAACAAGATTCACATACATCAAACGAATCCATTTCATTTGATTTCAAAAGTCCATTTCTTTGAAGTGTATGCATTCGGTTCTTGTTTATATGTCCAAGGCGACAATGCCATAAATAGGAATCACTCAAATCCCTTTTGAGTTTCTTGGTGCTAGTATGGTATATAGAGCTCGATGATGCGTCATCATGAACCAATTCATAAATTCCATTTGTAGGCGAAGCCTTGAAATAGAATACATTATTTTTAGAAATATGAATGTCATCATCAATAAAATTAACAACGTAACCACATTGTTTTAAGCGAGAAATAGAAATAATGTTTCGACATAAATCCGGTGCATACAAAACATTTTCTAAAATAAGCTCCAATCCACTTGGAAGCTTCAAAACAAATTCTCCTTGAGCTTTAACATGCACCTTTGCACCATTGCCCATATAGAGACTTGATGTTCCCGCTTTATGATCACTTCTTCTGAACCCCTGCAAAGAATTGCAAATATGAGTTCCACATCCCGTGTCTAATACCCATGTATTAGAAGAAGTAATACTAAGCTCTATATATACCATATATATATTACCTGAGGTTTGCCCTGCATCCCTCTTGTCCTTCAACTCTTTAAGATAGACCGGACAGTTTCGTTTCCAATGACCCATCTCACCGCAACCGAAACATGGGTCTTCCTTGGGGTTTGCCTTCTCGGCTACCTTTTGCTTCTTAGCCTTGTTGATGGTTGGGGTAACCATCTTCCCCTTCCCTTTGCCTTGATGGGCGGGTCCTTTTCTCTTAGCCACTTTTGGCTTAGAGGTGTTACCTTTAGACCCACCTTGATCGATTGCTAACACGGGTAAAGCCCTTTTACCCATGCTTGTTTCCGCCGTCCTAAGCATACCATGAAGCTCACCTATACTCTTATCCATCCCATTCATGTTGTAATTAATTACAAATTGATCAAACCTCTTTGATAGGGAGTTAAGGATAAGATCGGTGGCTAACTCATTAGATATGTTAAGGTTAAGACGGTTAGCACGATCGATAAGGCTTTTCATCTTAAGTACATAAGATGAAACCGATTGGGTGTCGTCCATACGACAAGCATGAAGCGCCCGAACCGTTTCGAAACGCTCAACACGTGCTTGTTGGAGAAACATCTCCTTCAATTGTGTTATCATGTCGTATGCGCTATGATGCTCGAAATCCTTTTGGAGTTCGGGTATCATAGTCCCAAGCATTAAGCATGAGACTTGAAGGGAGTCGTGGCAATACTTATCGTAAGAGGCCATTGCCTCCACATCACTCTCATCCGGTTGATCGGGAATGGGGTCCTCAAGCACATACATTTTATCCTCTTGTTTGAGGACAATCCGAAGATTGCGGAACCAATCCATAAAGTTTGTATGGTTGAGTTTGTCTTTCTCGAGGAGAGACCGTAACGATAGGTTGTTAAAGTTAAGTGGTGCGTTGTTCATGTTGTTGTTGTTATTAGCGGCCATCTACAAAATTCAACAAAGTTCTTTTAAGTATTGATTTCAAATTTAATAAACAATACCCTTTTAATTTGTTTTATTAAATATTAGAATCCAACGGTAAATCAAATTTCGGTTAGGTGACCTTTATCCCGTCATTTGATTTAGCTAGGTAGTCTTAATGACAATTGCAATCCTTTTGCAACTTCTAAGTTATGGGATCATGCAATCCTTTTGCATGGCATATTAATCCCATCAACGCCTATTTGTTCCTCATGCTTCGGTGACCCTAAGTTCATGATTCCCAAATCAAGTCGTCCTACTTGTGTAGACATGTAGACTTAACATACAAGTGGTTAGGTGACCTTTATCCCACATGTATGCGAAGTGTACCTTATTCACATTAGTTCACTCATGACGGTTAGGTGACCTTTATCCCATCAAGAGATTCCTAATATGTCTAAGTGTTTCCATAAAAGGATGGCGTTTAACTTGTTTGCCTTGTTATAGTAAAGGGATTTTAGGTTTTCTATATTCTAGTTTAGAAAACAAAGTGCTATACACCAACATGCATTTGGTGTGTAGTATTTTTATGAAAAACCCATTTTCATGTCCTTTTAGTAAACCAATTACCATTTCATTGCTTTTTAAATAAACCATTTTATTTAGGTCTAATAACCAATTATTAGTGTCATTTTGTTATGTTTTATTATAACCAATTATAATGTATTATGCAAGTGGTAAACATGTGATGATCTTGTAGCAACCAAACATACAAACATACATAAACATGCATAACAAGGTGTTCACAATCAAGAGCCATTTTGGTGGACATTTGTTTAGCCAAAAAACAAATGTCACCTAAGGGGTTAACCAAAGTAAGAGATTTTTAACCAAAATCTCCCACTAAATCTTGTAACTTCATAAGCTCCATCTTGTAATCTTCTTCATGAATCTTCACTTTCATTTTACAAAATCATATCCTAATACAATTTTTCTAGAAAATGAAATAACAACCTATTCTATTTTACAAACCAAAATAGAACAAATTAGATGGAAAAATTACAAGATTACATACAACTTATTACAAACCAAATTTACAAAATTATTACAAATCATATGAATGAATATTTCAACCAAATCAACCAAACATACAACCACATGGTCTAGGCTCGATTGTGAACAACAACATAACAATAATCTTGGCCAAATTTGAAGTCCAAACCCACTTTTGGAACCCCAAATAATTCGGCCAAGCCATCATCCCCACCAAAACTCAAAATTTTTACATTCTACTTTCATGCATGTTGGTAGATTGTAAAGAAAGTGAGTTTACTAGCCAAAAACAAGAAGCATATTAACAAGACTTTGGCTCTAGATACCATTGATGGAATTCTTCACATAAACAAGTCACAAAACCCATTTGTATATGTATATATATTCGTGTATATATGTGTATAAAGCGGAAGCATTTTACAAGTTTATGCATGCAAAGTTTTAACCTTTTAAAACAAGAATTCCATTAAAGATCTAGTCTTGAAAATACACTTAAATGTAAATAGAAGCTAGTGAAAGGTTATACCTACTCCAAAAGGAGGTGAAGAACAAGGAAGAAGATGATGATGGTGAAAAGCAAGTTTCTAACTTGAGACCTCAAGAGATAATACCCACAAGCCTTAGAACAACAACACCCTTGTATGTAGTTAGGATTTTTACACCAAAATAAGCTTGAAATCAAACTTGAAGAACCCTTTTGTCCTCTCCAAAATTTCGGCCAAGAAATGGGTGAGGAGGAGAATTTTTGGTTGTTCAAAATTGCAAGTAATGATGTGTGAGAAAAGTGCCAAAGGTGTGGTATCAAATGGAGATATTTCAATGACCAAGACAAGCATGGGGTGGCTTTTCTTGGAGCCTACAAACCGCCACCCCATCTATTGGGTAGAAAATATTGCATTTTTCCTTTATAATTCAAATTAATAAGATTAATTTGTGGAGGAAAATCCCATTTGATACTTACACTTAATTCTTTATAAAACCCATTATAAAGATAAGTAAATATAAATATATTTACTTGTAAATTATAAAACTTATAAGCCATTTATAAGTTGTCCATTTGTTACTTGCACATATACTTAATTTTATAACCATTTTATAAAATTATCACACTTGCATTTATAATTATCCAAATAATTATTCAAGCATATTATCTTTAGAAAACCAATTTCTAAAGTCAAAGTGTCTAGTATTTATTTTAAAATCCATTCATTAAAACAAATACTATTTAGGTGTTGTCGGCTTGTTATTGGGTATGACCCGACTTGGATCATAACCTATTGGCCACATTAATCACTTATGTCTCTCGGGCATATGAAATACCTTCAATAAGGTACTGTCAACTTATCATCGAGGCAACAAAACAAACGTTTAGTCTAAAATATCACGAATCAGTACTACTTTTGGATCTGCGTGATCTACTTTTATAACAAATCTTGTGGTCTAAGAACAAACGGTCAATCATATTTGTTAAACCTATGAATTTCACTCAACCTTTTTGGTTGACACTTTTAGCATGTTTGTCTCAGGTACTGAATGATCAGGACCTCTATATCTACTGCTTATGTGATGACTTACTTGGCTAGGATCAAGACTTATCGCATATTTACTTTTCTGCATTTGAACAATTTATAATTCTTGTAACGACATTATTAATCCTTCCGCTGTAAATTTGGTTTTATTCATATAGTATTTGTTCTCATTTTATAATATGTTGGTATGTATTATGATATTGAATCACATTTCGCCCAGGCCCTAACTGGGGGTGTGATATAACGCAAAGCATGAATTAGTCGTCCAAAACGTCGCTGATCGAGACAAAATATAAATCCTGAAACAAGCTGAGACTCTGGTATGTCTGGTATTTTCTGACATTCAATGGTATAACACTTCATGAAATCACTCAATGATTCATTCTGACGCATTGTTATCTCATGTGCATCAAGATGTGACAACGTGCAGCTTCTCAAACTCTGATACTGCATCATGAACTTTGCCCTCAAATCAAGAAAACTGTTAATACTCCTTGGTGGCAAACTAGCAAACCACTCGCGTGCCATTTTTTGCAGTACTATTGGAAACATATGGCACACAGTTTCATCTTCCCAATGCTGCAACCTCATAACTCCTTCAACATAGTCAGAAAATCCTCCGGATCTGTTGTAACATCATAAACACCAATTGATGGAATTCCCAAATTTCTTGGTAATGGATAATCTGCAATTCGAGGAATAAAACACTGTGTTGATTCTGCCATTGCTGGTGGTTTGATAGCTTCATCACCAGTAATCAAAGCAAACAAATTATCCACAGCTGTTGCACGGATGGTTGGTTGTGCTAACTTTTGTTTGAATCGTGAAGGCGCTGTTTTAGTTAAAATTCCATCCAGTAACTTGCTTGCCATTTCTTCAGTCATAAAGAATTGTTCACCTTCGTCTTTAAAATTCCAATCATCGTCCAAAAAACCTTCATCATCGTGTTGATTATATGTATCATCAACTAAGGCATTCAACTGATTGAATAGCTTGGACAATTGTGATTTGGAAATTGACTTTCCTTTGCTGTTATGCCTAGCGTTCACATCAGAAGTCTTCTTGAAAGAGACATTATGTGTTCCTCGCCTGGCTTTCCACATTCTTGTGCTGGAACCTCCCATCAATGGTTTTCTCAATCGTGGTATGGTTTCATGGACTTGACCATCTGCTGTGTCAGTGTTCAAATGATCTTCTTCGTCAACAGAAGTTTCTTCAAGAGTTAACTGATCAACTGGTATGTTTTCAATGAGATTTTCATCGATTGGCTCAAGTGTTGTTTTCGATGAGGTTGTTTCAGTTGCCTTCGTGCTCTTGGTGGTTTTGGTGGTCTTTGAGACCGGTGGCGCCATCTGTTAGTACGATTTTCCGTATAGAAGCTGTAAGGTACTAGTATAGAAAACTAGCTGCTCAGCGTGTGGCGTATACTGTTGATTGTTGTTTGCCCTCGAGAAATAATCTCTGCAGACCCGGAACACAGATGTAAGATCTGTAGGGTGGCCTCAATCAATCTGTGGATCAATCTGTAATGATCCGTCTAGCGCACTGCTGCTAAGCGGCTAATGTTGTTTTAGAGTGAGAAAGAACTGTGTGAGAGAGAAAGTGTACTTCTCTCTGACAGAAGTTTAGATCATAATGATGTGAAATGTGGTGACCCAGGGGTATTTATAGGCGTAGAATGTCCGAAATTCACGGGATACATGTGTCAATCACTGAATGGTTCTGTTACGTGAAGTATCTGGAATGTCGGTGGTGTGTGTGCTAACGTGGCTGCGTGCCGTTCACGCACTGAGTTAAAGGACTTATGCATAGAAGCTGCCTGCAGGGCTTACGCTTGACGCTGGGCGGCCTGCTTAATGCTGGACGGCAAATGCTGAACACCGCTAGATTTTGTTATTTTCTGTGCTCTTTGTTCGATTTTTCTGTATAAAATAATGTTTTTATGTGTGTATCCCCTAGGATACACCATTAGCCCTCAAATCAAGAAAACTAGTAATACTCCTTGGTGGCAGACTAGCAAACCACTCGCGTGCCATTTTCTGCAGTACCATTGGAAACATATGACACGCAGTTTCATCTTCCCAATGCTCTAACCTCATAACACCTTCAAACATAGTCAAAAAATCCTCTAGATCTGTTGTAACATCATAAACACCAATTGATGGAATTCCCAAATTTCTTGGTAATGGATTATCTGCAATTCGAGGAATAAAACACTGTGTTAATTCTGCTATTGCTGGTGGTTTGATAGCTTCATCACCAGTAATCAAAGCAAACAAATTGTCCACAGCTGTTGCCCGGATGGTTGGTTGTGCTAACTTTTGTTTAAATCGTGATGGCGCTGTTTTAGTTAAAATTCCATCCAGTAACTTGCCTGCCATTTCTTCAGTCATAAAGAACTGTTCACCTTCTTCTTTAAAATTCCAATCATCGTCCAAAAAATCTTCATCACTGTGTTGATTGTCCGTAACATCAACTAAAGCATTCAGCTGATTGAATAGCTTGGACAATTGTGATTTGGAAATTGACTTTCCTTTGTTGTTTTGCCTAGCGTTCACATCAGAAGTCTTCTTGAAAGAGACATTATGTGTTCCTCACCTGGCCTTCCACATTCCTGTGCTAGAACCTCCCATCAATGGTTTTCTCAATCGTGGTATGGTTTCATGAACTTCACCATCTGTTGTGTCAGTGTTCAAATTATCTTCTTCTTCAATGGAAGTCTCTTAGAGAGTTAACTAATCAACTGGTATATTTTCAATGAGGTTTTCATCGACTGGTTCAAGTGTTATTTTCAATGAGGTTGTTTTAGTTGCTTTCGTGCTCTTGGTGGTTTTGGTGGTCTTTGAGACGGGTGGCGCCATCTGTTAGTACGATTTTCTGTATAGCGGCTATAAGGTACTAGTACAGAAAACTAGCTGCTCAGCGTATGGCGTATACTATTGATTGTTGTTTGCCCTCGAGAAATAATCTCTACAGACCCGGAACACAGATGTAGGATCTGTGGGGTGGCCTCAATCAATCTATGGATCAATCTGTAATGATCCGTCTAGCGCACTGCTGCTAAGCGGCTAATGTTGTTTTAGAGTGAGAAAGAACTGTGTGAGAGAGAAAGTGTCCTTCTCTCTGATTGAAGTTCAGATCATAATAATGTGAAATGTGGTGACCCAGGGGGTCTATTTATAGGCGTAGAATGTTCGAAATTCACGGGATACACGTGTCAATCACTGAATGGTTCTGTTACGTGAATTATCCGGAATGTCGGTGGCGTGTGCTGACATGGCTACGTGCCGTTCACGTGCTGAGTTAAAGGGCTTATGCATAGAAGCTGCCTGCAGGGCTTACGCTTGATGATGGGCGGCCTGCTGGACGTTAGGCGGCAAACTCTGAAAACTGCCAAATTTCATTATGTCTTGTGCTCTTTGATCGAGTTTTCTGTATAAAAAATGATGTTTTTATGCGTGTATCTCCTAGGATACACCATTAAGTCCCCCCAGTTTAATGTCTTTATGTTTGTAAAAAATAAAGTCATTAAACTAAAAATAAAAGATACCTTTTTCCTCGAAGACACAAAACTGCTGTAGCCGTCTGATTTTCTGCTCTGACGTCATTTTATCAATCATGAATTTACCCCCAAAATATTTTTAATTTATTTTCAAAGTTTAAATTGTTTGATCTATTGATCTGTCCCATACACGTGTCTCAATCTCATCCCTTTATTATTCATTTGCTTGACTATAAATAGTCCGACCCTTTACCTTCTTCCTTTTCCGAAAACTAATTATTTGCTGTGAAGATATCTTGCAATTTATTCAATTTAGCAATCCGTGAAGTACAAGGTCAGTGATTGTTCATCTTTTCTTCTGTTTGAATTTTCATTTTTCATACTACCATGGCCGAATCCAGCAGCACGTCTTCGCAGAGAGATAATCGTGACGTCAGCACCATCCCTTCTTGTATCACCGAAGCCAATATAGAACAGTTATGTGAGAAGTACATATATCTTAGGTTGTTGAATCCTATTGTGCCTTTGCCTAGCGATAGGACCAATAAACCTCCGAAAAAGATGATTACCCTCTATAAATTGCAATTAACTGTAGGAAATCTCCGTATTTCTCTTTCTTCCTTTCTTCAACAAATTCTTGCCCACTATGGGATAGGTATTAGTCAAGTTCATCCATTAGGTTTACAGAAAATTATTCTTTTTGAAATGTACTGTAATTCTGTAGGAGAAGCTCCCAATGTGAATATTTTCCATGAATTATTAAGAACTAGATTAGTTAGCAAATGCTGGTATAAATTTGATTGTAAGCCGAACAAGGCGTTTACTAGGGTGAAGGAAAGTTCGTTAAAGAACTGGAAAGATCCCTATTTCTTTGTTAATGAAAGGGTTGTTCATGATGCCTGGGCATGTGTTCGTGGTTGGAGAAAAACTACCATAGGAGTTAGCAAATCCACCACATTGTCTGAGGATGAAAGTTTTATTCTTGAGACGTTGAAGACATTCAAGTTTCCACAACGGTCATATGATGATTATGAAGCCATACTGGTTCTCTGTAGAATGAGTAACAACTGGCGTTCTGGATATACACCGGTGCTGCGCTGGCAAGGCCGTGGTAGGCACCTTTATTGATATATTCTGTTATTTGTTATGTCGTTCTGAGTTGTATATGTTCATATATGTTTCTCTGTTTGTTTGTATATTATCTGATTGCAGGAGAAGTAATGCAGGTTTACAGAACTTTTAAGAAGACCAATCTTGATCCTTTAATTATGTCTGAACGGCCCAAAACCCCTGCTGAAATTGAGGCAGAGAAAGCCCAAGATGCTGCTTTTTAACAGCAACTGAAAAGCCCAGAGCGATCTATTGAGGGTGGAGATGGTGGTACTGTTCAACCATCTCCTGATGTTGAAATTGTTGAAGTCACCCCTGATCCGCCCAGCGCCAAGAAGGCTGGTAAAGGTTCAAAGCGTGAGGGGAAACGTCCAATAGGTGAAGCTGCTGACAAACCAAAAAAGAGAAGTATATATCTTTACTGTGTCTGCATAAGTAGATTAATAATTTGATGTTGAAGCTCTATTGTATATTTATCTGCTTTTTCATTTTATAGGATTGGTTCGTCAAGATGATGTGGTTGATGCTTCTTCTTGGAAGGATCATGAAAGCAATAAGACTGTTGATGTTGAAGATGACACTAATGATGATAATGAGGAAACTGATGATGTTGATTCTTTTGAGACTCCTCCATTCAGAACTCTGCATACTTCGAAAGGGACTGATACAACACAATCCTCTGCTTCAACTCAACCATCATCCATTCCATTAAGCGGACTACAAGCCTTTCTTGATGATCCCAATAACAAATCTGATGATTTTGCTGAGATTTTGAAGGTAATTATTTTTTATACTTTATGATTTATCAATCATCACTTTATTGTTAATTGAATTCTTATCTTGTCCATTGTATTTAATGTAGGCAAACAATGTTGCTGATTTATCTTCCTCTCTATCCACCATGACCTTTAAACAAAGTTATCAGTCTACTGCTGCGGCGTTGGTGCTCCTAAATCAACATATGATTCATGACCTTAAAATGCAGAAAGCTCATGAGACTATCATTGCCAATGATGTGCACAATGCTACTAGAGTGAATAAGCTTGAGCTTGATTTAAAGGATATCAACATGAAATTGAAAACTTCGATGGAGACTGTAGAGAAAAAGGATAAGATGTTGGAAGTAGTGGAAACAAAATGTGTTGCAGAGAGGGTAGAAAAAGAAAAATGCATGGAAGAGAAGGATAAGCTGGTGAAAGAAAATGAAGAGTTGAAGAAGTTGCTTGAGGAGAAGAATCAATTGTTGGAGGAGAAGATTGCTGCTGCTGCTGATGTTAAGAAAAACTTTACTGATTTAAAATCCGGTATCCCTGGTCTTGTGCATAGGGTGTTGGGTTCTAAACTTGTGGATGAAACTTTCAACAGGTATTTAGTGGCATCTATAGAAAGTGATCTTGCAGATGCAATGGAGGAAATTTTGATTGCCGTGCCTATGAAGCCTGACCCTTTACCAGATGCTATTTCGAAACACATGAAACCAGATACTGATGCCAAGCTGCAATTGGCCATTGCGGAAGTAACATATTTGAAAATTGATTCTGTAAGTGAGGTTTGTGCTAGGGAGGAGGTGTCAGTGATAGATATTTTGGATGTGCCCATTTAAGAACATATTTTCTCTGTAATAACAATATGTAATAACTTGATGCTGATAATTTGTTTGTATATACTGTTGTTATGCTTAATGCTAACATGCTCTGTTGCCTTTATTATATTGCTGCTATACGTATGTGAATTTCATATATCATGTCCTATGAAATGATGTTTATCTTAAACTGATTTTTGATTATGTATTGAACTGTTATCCGTCATTCGTTGTCCATAATGCATCATCATAGAATTCCCCTGTATGGATCTAAAATATACTACTACCTAAATGTCATTGTATATTCAGGTTAAAAATTGTATATCTGGTTTGTATTGAGCAAATCATGTATAATTCTATGATTGCTGCGTAAACAATGTATCCGTTCTCCGTTCTGCTTTAGCTGAATTATTTTATGAAGAAATATCAAGAAGTCTTTCAATAACTTCTGAATTAGGATATAAGTTAATCATAATGTTGGTATTCTGTCTATATGTTATAAAAATTGATAAATGTGTTAGAGATAATTCTGTTTATGGAACTAGCAATGTTCCGTCTAGCGTGTTACGCTTAGGTTTTGTGCGGCTTTATAAAATATACTTGTATTTAATGTTTTCTGTTTACAAGTTATAAATAGATTTATGCTGTTGTGATAAACCATTCTGTATGTCATGACATTATGAGATCTTTAGTTTTTCCTCGGTGCCCTCTATCGAAGTAAATACTTTATGCTAGCGGATCCCTTGTGTCTATAATGTTGACACAAGAGCTTCTACCATCGGGGGCATAAAAATGCCTTGCCTTATGTGGGTAGGAATGAATGCCATGCTTTACATTCGAACGCGTAATGTTGTGCGTAAGAAAAATTTAAAATTTTATTGATAATACTGTCACACATACAACATTTTTGTGTAATATCTTCGCATGGGGTGATCAAGTCCCAAGTAGGAAATTACAAAAAGTGTAAAATTAAAAATGTGATAAAAACCGTTCAGCGAGATTCATGCTGTTATACTGTCTTCCGTGTATCGTGTTGCATCCTGTTTTCAATGTTGCCACATTTTGGGTGGTTTGAAGTACCCGTTCACATCATTTCTACTGAACAACTACCTTGATGATTCCCCCCTGACTAAATTCCCCGGAGCTTCATAAACAACTGATCTCTCCCTTGGTGGTCCAACATATTCAGAGTGTATCACTGTTACACAGTTTGGTGTTGAGAACCGCAATTCTGCATGCGGTGTAGAAGTAATTGCTCCGAATTTACGAAGGGTCCGTCTACCGAACAACGCACTGAACCGTGATCTGCCATCAAGAACTGTAAAGTCTACAATTTCTATGCGGACTAAAGGGTGTGTTCCCAGTGTGACATCCAGTTTCACTTTACCAACTGCTCTTATAGATTCACCCGTGATACCAGCAATCTTTAAGTTCGTGTAGCGTAGCCGATCCTTCACGCTGAACAGATATTCCTTAAAACAATGCAAATACAAAATATCTGCTTCACTACCTGTGTCAGTATAAATGAGAGTGATGTTTCTGTTTGCTATTACAGTTGAAATGACCACAGGCTCTTCCGACAGGCGCCAATTTAGAATGGTATGAAATACGATTGGAGCATACATCCAGCTCTCCGTGCTGCATTCTCCGTCTGCTTCATTTTCCTACTCCTCATTCCATATGACCTTGATGTGCATTTCTGGAGTTGGATCCCTTTCATCATTCCGTTCTTCTCTTCTGTTCCTATCACGCCGTCCTCCGTGACGCATTTTTCCCTGCCAAGCAAAACGTTTGTTTGGATCATTTCATCGATACTTTTTTCCTGGCAACAGATGATTCAGCTCACCAACCTTGATCTATGCAATGATCTCTCTCATTAATGACTTGCAATTATCTGTTTCATGTCCATATGCCTCATGGAAGTCACACCACTTGTCACTCTGTGGTCCCTGACATTCTTCCATCGGCGGTGGAGGGTGAAATGATTCCTTAATTGGCTATGTGAATAAGATTTCTTTTGGAGTTTTTGTTAATTCCATAATAAGTGGATGCCTGTCTAATGGCTTTCGATGGTGATAATTGTCATTTGGGTGATTATTTCCTCTCCAACCGCTCTGCTGTTGCTGGTAATTATTGTCATAGCCCCGTTGCCTCTGATAATTGTCATTCCTATTCCGCTCTCCGCCTTGCTACCTAAAGTTTCTCTGGTAATTATCCACTCTTGGATATCCCATTTCACCTGCTCGTAAATGCTTGTGAGTAATACCCAACGCTTGATGTAATGTCTTTGGAATATCATAACGCATAGCATGAATTAGTAGTCCAAAATGTCACTGATCGAGACAAAATATAAATCCTGAAACAAGCTGAGACTCTAGTATGTCTGGTATATTCTGACATTCAATGGTATAACGCTTCATGAAATCACTCAATGATTCATTCTGACGCATTGTTATCTCATGTGCATCAAGATGTGACAACATTCAGCTTTTCAAACTCTGATACTGCATCACGAACTTTGCCCTCATTTGCTAACTAATCTAGTTCTAAATAATTCATGGAAAATATTCACATTGGGAGCTTCTCCTACATAATTACAATACATTTCAAAAAGAATAATTTTCTATAAACCTAATGGATGAACTTGACTAATACCTATCCCATATTGGGCAAGAATTTGTTGAAGAAAGGAAGAAAGGGGAATACGGAGATTTCCTATAGTTAATTGCAATTTATAGAGGGTAATCATCTTTTTTGGAGGTTTATTGGCCCTATCGCTAGGCAAAGGCACAATAGGATTCAACAACCTAAGAAATCTGTGCTTCTCACATAACTGTTCTATATCGGCTTTGGTGATACTAGAAGGGATGGTGCTGATGTCACGATTATCTCTCTGCGAAGACATGCTGCTGGATTCGACCATGGTAATACGAAAAATGAAAATTCAAACAGAAGAAAAGATGAACAATCACTGACCTTGTACTTCATGGATTGCTAAATTGAATAAATTGCAAGATATCTTCACAGCAAATAAGCAGTTTTCAGAAAAGGAAAAAGGTAAAGGGTCGGACTATTTATAGTCAAGAAAATGAATAATAAAGGGATGAGATTGAGACACGTGTATGGGACAGATCAATAGAGCAAACAATTTAAACTTTGAAAATAAACTAAAAAGATTTTGGGGGCAAATTCATGATTGATAAAATGACGTCAGAGCAGAAAATCAGACGGCTACAGCAGTTTTGTGTCTTCGAGGAAAAAGGCATCTTTTATTTTTAGTTTAATGATTTTATTTTTTACAAACATAAAGACATTAAATTGGGGGGACTTAATGGTGTATCTAAGAGATATACGCATAAAAACATCATTTTTTATACAGAAAACTGGATCAAAGAGCACAAGACATAATGAAATTTGGCAGTTTTCAGAGTTTGCCGCCTAGCGTCCAGCAGGCCGCCCAGCGTCAAGCGTAAGCCCTGCAGGCAGCTTCTATGCATAAGCCCCTTAACTCAGCGCGTGAACGACACGTAGCCACGTCAGCACACGCCACCGACATTCCGGATACTTCACGTAACAGAACCATTCAGTGATTAACACGTGTATCCCGTGAATTTCGAACATTCTATGCCTATAAATAGACCCCCTAGGTCACCACATTTCACATTATTATGATCTGAACTTCAGTCAGAGAGAAGTACACTTTCTCTCTCACACAGTTCTTTCTCACTCTAAAACAACATTAGGAGCTTAGCAGCAGTGCGCTAGACGGATCATTACTGATTGATTCACAGATTGATTGAGGCCACCCCACAGATCTTTCATCTGTGTTCCGGGTCTGCAGAGATTATTTCTCGAGGGTAAACAATAATCAACAGTATACACCACACGCTGAGCAGCTAGTTTTCTGTACTAGTACCTTACAGCCGCTATACGGAAAATCGTACTAACAGTGATCAACCACCCCGACCCAGTCTTGATTGTCAATTAGCATGATTTACCTTAGCGCAATGTAGAAATCCCTTGGGCAAGATCACAAGTGAAAATCACAAAGGCTTGGGCAAATGGCAGAAAATCAACAACCTATAAATGAGAGGCCAAGCTCTCTATTTATAGTATTCGAAATATTCGCGGTCTGCGGTTTACTTAACCATCCGCGGAAACTTAGCGGAGTAAACCGCAGTCTTTTATTAACGCGAAAGCTGATCCGCAATCTTTACTTTTCAGCGAACATTCCATAACTTTGGATTGTAGTTCGCGCCATTCTACTTTTGGCTTTTAGCAAATAAAACATACATATACATTACTATGTATATGATCAAGTCCCCCAGTTTATTATGATACATTTTGCGGAGAAAATGTGTCATGATAAACTCTAAAAATTCGCAGTTAACTTAACCATTATTGAAATGTCCCGTTCTTATTGATTAAAAACGTTCCATATTAATTGATTTCGTTGCGAGGTTTTGACCTCTATATGAGACGTTTTTCAAAGACTGCATTCATTTTAAAACAAACCATAACCTTTATTTCATAAATAAAGGTTTAAAAAGCTTTACGTAGATTATCAAATAATGATAATCTAAAATATCCTGTTTACACACGACCATTACATAATGGTTTACAATACAAATATGTTACATCGAAATCAGTTTCTTGAATGCAGTTTTTACACAATATCATACAAACATGGACTCCAAATCTTGTCCTTATTTTAGTATGCAACAGCGGAAGCTCTTAGTATTCACCTGAGAATAAACATGCTTTAAACGTCAACAAAAATGTTGGTGAGTTATAGGTTTAACCTATATATATCAAATCGTAACAATAGACCACAAGATTTCATATTTCAATACACATCCCATACATAGAGATAAAAATCATTCATATGGTGAACACCTGGCAACCGACATTAACAAGATGCATATATAAGAATATCCTCATCATTCCGGGACACCCTTCGGATATGATATAAATTTCGAAGTACTAAAGCATCCAGTACTTTGGATGGGGTTTGTTAGGCCCAATAGATCTATCTTTAGGATTCGCGTCAATTAGGGTGTCTGTTCCTTAATTCTTAGATTACCAGACTTAATAAAAAGGGGCATATTTGATTTCGATAATTCAACCATAGAATGTAGTTTCACGTACTTGTGTCTATTTTGTAAATCATTTATAAAACCTGCATGTATTCTTATCCCAAAAATATTAGATTTTAAAAGTGGGACTATAACTCACTTTCACAGATTTTTACTTCGTCGAGAAGTAATACTTGGCCACTGGTTGATTCACGAACCTATAACAATATATACATATATATCAAAGTATGTTCAAAATATTTTTACAACACTTTTAATATATTTTGATGTTTTAAGTTTATTAAGTCAACTGTGCTCGTTAGTAACCTACAACTAGTTGTCCACAGTTAGATGTACAGAAATAAGTCGATAAATATTATCTTGAATCAATCCACGACCCAGTGTATACGTATCTCAGTATTGATCACAACTCAAACTATATATATTTTGGAATCAACCTCAACCCTGTATAGCTAACTCCAACATTCACATATAGAGTGTCTATGGTTGTTCCGAAATATATATAGATGTGTCGACATGATAGGTCGAAACATTGTATACATGTCTATGGTATCTCAAGATTACATAATATACAATACAAGTTGATTAAGTTATGGTTGGAATAGATTTGTTACCAATTTTCACGTAGCTAAAATGAGAAAAAATTATCCAATCTTGTTTTACCCATAACTTCTTCATTTTAAATCCGTTTTGAGTGAATCAAATTGCTATGGTTTCATATTGAACTATATTTTATGAATCTAAACAGAAAAAGTATAGGTTTGTAGTCGAAAAAATAAGTTACAAGTTGTTTTTGTAAAGGTAGTCATTTCAGTCAAAAGAACGACGTCTAGATGACCATTTTAGAAAACATACTTCCACATTGAGTTTAACCATAATTTTTGGATATAGTTTCATGTTCATAATAAAAATCATTTTCTCAGAATAACAACTTTTAAATCAAAGTTTATCATAGTTTTTAATTAACTAACACAAAACAGCCCGCGGTGTTACTACGACGGCGTAAATCCGATTTTACGGTGTTTTTCGTGTTTCCAGGTTTTAAATCATTAAGTTAGCATATCATATAGATATAGAACATGTGTTTAGTTGATTTTAAAAGTCAAGTTATAAGGATTAACTTTTATTTGCGAACAAGTTTAGAATTAACTAAACTATGTTCTAGTGATTACAAGTTTAAACCTTCGAATAAGATAGCTTTATATGTATGAATCGAATGATGTTATGAACATCATTACTACCTCAAGTTTCTTGGATAAACCTACTGGAAATGAGAAAAATAGATCTAGCTTCAAAGGATCCTTGGATGGCTTGAAAGTTCTAGAAGCAGAATCATGACACGAAAACAATTTCAAGTAAGATTTCCACTCGAAATAATATTGTTATAGTTATAGAAATTGAATTAAAGTTTGAATATGATTATTACCTTGTATTAGAAAGATAACCTACTGTAAGTAACAAAGGTTTCTTGATCTTGGATGATTACTTGGAATGGATTTAGAAAACTTGGAAGTAAACTTGCAATCTTGGAAGTATTCTTGATTTTATGAAACTAGAACTTTTGGAATTTATGAAGAACACTTAGAACTTGAAGATAGAACTTAAGAGAGATCAATTAGATGAATAAAATTGAAGAATTAAAGTGTTTGTAGGTGTTTCTGGTCATTGGTGTATGGATTAGATATAAAGGATATGTAATTTTGTTTTCATGTAAATAAGTCATGAATGATTACTCATATTTTTGTAATTTTATGAGATATTTCATGCTAGTTGCCAAATGATGGTTCCTACATGTGTTAGGTGACTCACATGGGCTGCTAAGAGCTGATCATTGGAGTGTATATACCAATAGTACATACATCTAAAAGCTGTGTATTGTACGAGTACGAATACGGGTGCATACGAGTAGAATTATTGATGAAAATGAACGAGGATGTAATTGTAAGCATTTTTGTTAAGTAGAAGTATTTTGATAAGTGTCTTGAAGTCTTTCAAAAGTGTATGAATACATATTAAAACACTACATGTATATACATTTTAACTGAGTCGTTAAGTCATCGTTAGTCGTTACATGTAAGTGTTGTTTTGAAACCTTTAGGTTAACGATCTTGTTAAGTGTTGTTAACCCAATGTTTATAATATCAAATGAGATTTTAAATTATTATATTATCATGATATTATGATGTATAAATATCTCTTAATATGATATATATACATTAAATGTCGTTACAACGATAATCGTTACATATATGTCTCGTTTCAAAATCATTAAGTTAGTAGTCTTGTTTTTACATATGTAGTTCATTCTTAATATACTTAATGATATGTTTACTTATCATAATATCATGTTAAATATATATATATATATATATATATATATATATATATATATATATATATATATATATATATATATATATATATATATATATATATATATATATATATATATATATATATATATATATATATCCATATATATGTCATCATATAGTTTTTACAAGTTTTAACGTTCGTGAATCACCGGTCAACTTGGGTGGTCAATTGTCTATATGAAACCTATTTCAATTAATCAAGTCTTAACAAGTTTGATTGATTAACATGTTGGAAACACTTAATCATGTAAATAACAATTTCATTTAATATATATATAAACATGGAAAAGTTCGGGTCACTACAGTACCTACCCGTTAAATAAATTTCGTCCCGAAATTTTAAGCAGTTGGAGGTGTTGACGTATCTTCTGGAAATAAATGCGGGTATTTCTTCTTCATCTGATCTTTTCGTTTCCAGGTGAACTTGGGTCCTCTAGGAGCATTGCATCAAACCTTAACAATTAGTATCTTGTTTTGCTTAAGTCTTTTAACCTCACGATCCATTATTTCGACGGGTTCTTCGATAAATTGAAGTTTTTCGTTGATTTGGATTTCATCTAACGGAATAGTGAGATCTTCTTTAGCAAAACATTTCTTCAAATTCGAGATGTGGAAAGTGTTATGTACAGCCGCGAGTTGTTGAGGTAACTCAAGTCGGTAAGCTACTGGTCGGACACGATCAATAATCTTGAATGGTCCAGTATACCTTGGATTTAATTTCCCTCGTTTACCAAATCGAACAACGCATTTCCAAGGTGCAACTTTAAGCATGACCATCTCTCTAATTTCAAATTCTATATCTTTTCTTTTAATGTCAGCGTAGCTCTTTTGTCGACTTTGGGCGGTTTTCAACCGTTGTTGAATTTGGATGATCTTCTCGGTAGTGTCTTGTATTATCTCAAGACCCGTAATCTGTCTATCCCCCACTTCACTCCAACAAATCGGAGACCTGCACTTTCTACCATAAAGTGCTTCAAACGGCGCCATCTCAATGCTTGAATGGTAGCTGTTGTTGTAGAAAAATTCTGCTAACGGTAGATGTCGATCCCAACTGTTTCTGAAATCAATAACACATGCTCGTAGCATGTCTTCAAGCGTTTGTATCGTCCTTTCGCTCTGCCCATCAGTTTGTGGATGATAGGAAGTACTCATGTCTAGACGAGTTCCTAATGCTTGCTGTAATGTCTGCCAGAATCTTGAAATAAATCTGCCATCCCTATCAGAGATAATAGAGATTGGTATTCCAAGTCTGGAGACGACTTCCTTCAAATACAGTCGTGCTAACTTCTCCATCTTGTCATCTTCTCTTATTGGCAGGAAGTGTGCTGATTTGGTGAGACGATCAACTATTACCCAAATAGTATCAAAACCACTTGCAGTCCTTGGCAATTTAGTGATGAAATCC
Organism: Rutidosis leptorrhynchoides; assembly: GCF_046630445.1. Taxonomy (NCBI): domain Eukaryota; kingdom Viridiplantae; phylum Streptophyta; class Magnoliopsida; order Asterales; family Asteraceae; genus Rutidosis; species Rutidosis leptorrhynchoides. The sequence continues at coordinate 226,613,574 of NC_092343.1, forward strand.
ATGGTAATGTTTTCCCATTTCCATTCCGGGATTTCGGGTTGTTGAAGTAGACCTGATGGTTTCTGATGCTCAGCTTTGACCTTAGAACACGTCAAACATTCTCCTACGTATTTAGCAACATCGACTTTCATACCCGGCCACCAAAAATGTTTCTTGAGATCCTTGTAGATCTTCCCCGTTCCAGGATGTATTGAGTATCTAGTTTTATGAGCTTCTCTAAGTACCATTTCTCACATATCTCCAAATTTTGGTACCCAAATCCTTTCAGCCCTATACCGGGTTCCGTCTTCCCGAATATTAAGATGCTTCTCCGATCCTTTGGGTATTTCATCCTTTAAATTTCCCTCTTTTAAAACTCCTTGTTGCGCCTTCTTTATTCGAGTAGTAAGGTTATTGTGAATCATTATATTCATAGATTTTACTTGAATGGGTTCTCTGTCCTTCCTGCTCAAGGCGTCGGCTACCACATTTGCCTTCCCCGGGTGGTAACGAATCTCAAAGTCGTAATCATTCAACAATTCAATCCACCTACGCTGTCTCATATTCATTTGTTTCTGATTAAATATGTGTTGAAGACTTTTGTGGTCGGTATATATAATACTTTTGACCCCATATAAGTAGTGCCTCCAAGTCTTTAATGCAAAAACAACCGCGCCTAATTCCAAATCATGCGTCGTATAATTTTGCTCGTGAATCTTCAATTGTCTAGACGCATAAGCAGTCACCTTCGTTCGTTGCATTAATACAGAACCGAGACCTTGCTTTGATGTGTCACAATAAATCACAAAATCATCATTCCCTTCAGGCAATGACAATATAGGTGCCGTAGTTAGCTTTTTCTTCAATAACTGAAACGCTTTCTCTTGTTCATCCTTCCATTCATATTTCTTCCCTTTACGCGTTAATGCAGTCAAGGGTTTTGCTATTCTGGAAAAGTCTTGGATGAACCTTCTGTAGTAACCAGCTAGTCCTAAAAACTGGCGTATGTGTTTCGGAGTTTTCGGGGTTTTCCACTTTTCAACAGTTTCTATCTTTGCCGGATCCACCTTAATACCTTTTTTGTTCACTATGTGACCGAGGAATTGAACTTCTTCCAACCAAAATGCACACTTTGAAAATTTAGCGTACAATTCTTCCTTCCTCAATACTTCTAACACCTTTCTCAAATGTTCACCGTGTTCTTGGTCATTCTTTGAGTAAATAAGTATGTCATCAATGAAAACAATGACAAACTTGTCAAGGTATGGTCCACACACTCGGTTCATAAGGTCCATGAACACAGCTGGTGCATTAGTTAAACCAAACGGCATGACCATAAACTCGTAATGACCGTAACGTGTTTTGAAAGTAGTCTTTGGAATATCATCTTCTTTCACCCGCATTTGATGATACCCGGAACGTAAGTCAATCTTTGAATAAACAGACGAGCCTTGTAGTTGATCAAATAAGTCGTCAATTCTCGGTAGTGGGTAGCGGTTCTTGATGGTAAGTTTGTTCAACTCTCGGTACTCGATACACAACCTGAATGTACCATCTTTCTTCTTGACAAACAAAACAGGAGCTCCCCACGGTGATGTGCTTGGTCGAATAAAACCACGCTCTAAAAGTTCTTGTAATTGGCTTTGCAGTTCTTTCATCTCGATGGGTGCGAGTCTGTAAGGAGCACGAGCTATTGGTGCAGCTCCTGGTACAAGATCTATTTGAAATTCAATGGATCGATGTGGGGGTAATCCCGGTAATTCTTTCGGAAATACATCGGGAAATTCTTTTGCGACGGGAACATCATTGATGCTCTTTTCTTCAGTTTGTACTTTCTCGACGTATGCTAGAACAGCATATCAACCTTTTCTTATTAGTTTTTGTGCCTTCAAATTACTAATAAGATGTAGCTTTGTGTTGCCCTTTTCTCCGTACACCATTAAGGGTTTTCCTTTTTCTTGTATAATGCGAATTGCATTTTTGTAACAAACGATCTCTGCTTTCACTTCTTTCAACCAGTCCATACCGATTATCACATCAAAACTCCCTAACTCTACTGGTATCAAGTCAATCTTAAATGTTTCGCTAACCAGTTTAATTTGTCGATTCCGACATATATTATCTGCTGAAATTAATTTACCATTTGCTAATTCGAGTAAAAATTTACTATCCAACGGCGTCAATGGACAACTTAATTTAGCACAAAAATCTCTACTCATATAGCTTCTATCCGCACCCGAATCAAATAAAACGTAAGCAGATTTATTGTCAATAAGAAACGTACCCGTAACAAGCTCCGGGTCTTCCTGTGCCTCTGCCGCATTAATATTGAAAACTCTTTCGCGGCCTTGTCCATTCGTGTTCTCCTGGTTCGGGCAATTTCTAATAATGTGGCCCGGTTTTCCACATTTATAACAAACTACATTGGCATAACTTGCTCCGACACTACTTGCTCCGCCATTACTCGTTCCGACACCATTTGTTCCTTTCGTTCTGTTAACCCCTGGTCCGTAGACATCACACTTCACCGCGCTATGACCATTTCTTTTACACTTGTTGCAAAATTTGGTGCAGAACCCCGAGTGATACTTTTCACAACTTTGGCATAGCTGCTTCTGATTGTTATTGTTGTTGCGGTTGTTATTGTTGTTGGGATGATTGTTGTAGTTGCTGTTGTTGTTGTTGTTGTTGTTGTTGTTGTTGTTGTTGGGCCGTTTGTTGTAGGTTCGATTGATGTTGCGATTGTTGGGATAATTGTTGCGATTATTATTGTAATTGCTGTTGTTGTTGTATTGGTGATTCTTATCACCCTTTTCCTCCCACTTTCTTTTGACTTGCTTCACATTGGCCTCTTCAGCCGTCTGTTCTTTAATTCTTTCCTCAATCTGGTTCACTAGTTTGTGAGCCATTCTACATGCCTGTTGTATGGAGGCGGGCTCGTGTGAACTTATATCTTCTTGGATTCTTTCCGGTAATCCTTTCACAAACGCGTCGATCTTCTCTTCCTCATCTTCGAACGCTCCCGGACACAATAGGCACAATTCTGTGAATCGTCTTTCGTACGTGGTAATATCAAATCCTTGGGTTCGTAACCCTCTAAGTTCTGTCTTGAGCTTATTGACCTCGGTTCTGGGACGGTACTTCTCGTTCATCAAGTGCTTGAATGCTGACCACGGTAGTGCGTAAGCATCATCTTGTCCCACTTGCTCTAGATAGGTATTCCACCATGTTAACGTAGAACCTGTAAAGGTATGCGTAGCGTACTTCACTTTGTCCTCTTCAGTACACTTACTTATGGAAAACACCGATTCGACCTTCTCGGTCCACCGTTTCAATCCGATCGGTCCTTCGGTTCCATCAAATTCCAAAGGTTTGCAGGCAGTGAATTCTTTGTAGGTGCATCCTACACGATTTCCTGTGCTGCTAGATCCAAGGTTATTGTTGGTATGTAGCGCAGCCTGTACTGCGGCTATGTTTGAAGCTAGAAAAGTACGGAATTCCTATTCATTCATATTCACGGTGTGTCGAGTAGTCGGTGCCATTTCCTTCAAAATAGTCAAATGGAACAAGTTAATCATACAGAATATTAAGAGTAGTTAATAGTATTTCGTAGCATAATATGAACTCATTTATAAAAGCTTTTTCTTCATATTAGCGTTTTATAAGTTTAAATTCGGGTAGTACCTACCCGTTAAGTTCATACTTAGTAGCTAATATACAATTCAACTACTACAATTCTATATAAAAAACTGATTATAATAATATTTCGCGTTCAAACTTTTATACAATATTTTAGAAACTTACAATACCGCTTATTTTACATAAAGCATGAAATATAGCACACAATAACTTTGATACAAGATAGTTGTGAAGATAATTCTAGCTAGTACATAAGTCGTTCAGCAAAGGCAATAAAGACACGTAATTCATACGTCCAGAAACAAGTCATGCATTCTGGTTTTACTAGGACTACTTCCCATCCTTGGTCTTGTGGAACATAACCGTTATGGCCGTTGATAAGACAGCGTGTTGTAACGTCGTCAAAGGGACGAGGGTTACGTAATGTCCAACAGTCCCGTAACAATCTAAAAACTTTGTTTCTCACCCCAACTACTGACTCCGTTACTTGTGGAAATGTTTTGTTTAATAGTTGTAGCCCGATGTTCTTGTTCTCACTTTGGTGAGAAGCGAACATTACTAACCCGTAAGCATAACATGCTTCTTTATGTTACATGTTAGACGCTTTTTCTAAATCATGAAGTCCTATGTTCGGATACATTGAGTCAAAATAATTTCTTAACCCGTTGCGTAAAATAGCACTTGGGTTCCCCTCAATATATGCGTCAAAGTAAACACATCGTAACTTATGGGTTTCCCAATGTGATATCCCCCATCTTTCAAACGAAAGTCTCTTATAAACCAAGGCATTCTTGGAACGTTCTTCGAATGTCTTACAAACTGATTTCGCCGTAATAGTTGTGCCGAAGAATTCTGACCGACTCTAGACAAGATTTCATCAATCATGTCTCCGGGTAGGTCTCTTAAAATATTGGGTTGTCTACCCATTTTGTGTTTTTATACTGTAAAATAGACAAGAGTTAGATTCATAAAAAAAAATACTTATTAATACAAGCAATTTTTACATATATCATAAAGCATAATCACACTATATTACATATATTACACCATACGAATACAACTATCTTATTCCGACTCACTCGTTTCTTCTTCTTCGGTTTTGGTTCGTTTTGCCAAGTTTCTAGGGATATATGATGTTCCCCTAATACTAGCTGTCGTTTTCCACAACGGTTTAGAAAAACCTGGTGGTTTAGAGGTTCCCGGGTCATTGTTACAACTTAAGGACTTCGGGGGTTGACGATACATATAAAGTTCATCGAGGTTGGATTTAGATTTCTCTATTTTTATGCCCTTTCCCTTATTATTTTCTTTTGCCTTTTTAAATTCAGTTGGGGTAATTTCTATAACATCATTGGAATTCTCGTCGGAATCCGATTCATCGGAGAATTGGTAATCCTCCCAATATTTTGCTTCCTTGGCGGAAACACCATTGACCATAATTAACCTTGGTCGGTTGGTTGAGGATTTTATTTTACTTAACTGTTTTATTATTTCCCCCACCGGTTATATATCCTCCTCCGGTTCCTCCTCTTCCGGTTCCTCCTCTTCTTCCGGTTCTGATTCTTCTTCCGGTTCCTCTTCGGGAAGTTGTGAATCAGTCCAATATATATTCGACTCTTCGTTATTATTAGGTGAGTCAATGGGATTTGTGCTAGAGGTAGACATCTATCACACAATATCAAACATGTTAAGAGATTAATATATCACATAATATTCACATGTTAAAAATATATAGTTTCCAACAAAATTTGTTAAGCAATCATTTTTCAAGTAAACACGGTCGAAGTCCAGACTCACTAATGCATCCTAACAAACTCGATAAGACACACTAATGCAAAATTCTGGTTCTCTAAGACCAACGCTCGGATACCAACTGAAATGTCCCGTTCTTATTGATTAAAAATGTTCCATATTAATTGATTTCGTTGCGAGGTTTTGACCTCTATATGAGACGTTTTTCAAAGACTGCATTTATTTTAAAACAAACCATAACCTTTATTTCATAAATAAAGGTTTAAAAAGCTTTACGTAGATTATCAAATAATGATAATCTAAAATATCCTGTTTACACACGACCATTACATAATGGTTTACAATACAAATATGTTACATCGAAATCAGTTTCTTGAATGCAGTTTTTACACAATATCATACAAACATGGACTCCAAATCTTGTCCGTATTTTAGTATGCAACAGCGGAAGCTCTTAGCATTCACCTGAGAATAAACATGCTTTAAACTTCAACAAAAATGTTGGTGAGTTATAGGTTTAACCTATATATATCAAATCGTAACAATAGACCACAAGATTTCATATTTCAATACACATTCCATACATAGAGATAAAAATCATTCATATGGTAAACACCTGGTAACCGACATTAACAAGATGCATATATAAGAATATCCCCATCATTCCGGGACACCCTTCGGATATGATATAAATTTCGAAGTACTAAAGCATCTGGTACTTTGGATGAGGTTTGTTAGGCCCAATAGATCTATCTTTAGGATTCGCGTCAATTAGGGTGTCTGTTCCCTAATTCTTAGATTACCAGACTTAATAAAAAGGGGCATATTCGATTTCGATAATTCAACCATAGAATGTAGTTTCACGTACTTGTGTCTATTTTGTAAATCATTTATAAAACCTGCATGTATTCTCATCCCAAAAATATTAGATTTTAAAAGTGGGACTATAACTCACTTTCATAGATTTTTACTTCGTCGAGAAGTAAGACTTGGCCACTGGTTGATTCACGAACCTATAACAATATATACATATATATCAAAGTATGTTCAAAATATATTTACAACACTTTTAATATATTTTGATGTTTTAAGTTTATTAAGTCAACTGTCCTCGTTAGTAACCTACAACTAGTTGTCCACAGTTAGATGTACAGAAATAAATCGATAAATATTATCTTGAATCAATTCACGACCCAGTGTATACGTATCTCAGTATTGATCACAACTCAAACTATATATATTTTGAAATCAACCTCAACCCTGTATAGCTAACTCCAACATTCACATATAGAGTGTCTATGGTTGTTCCGAAATATATATAGATGTGTCGACATGATAGGTCGAAACATTGTATACGTGTCTATGGTATCTCAAGATTACATAATATACAATACAAGTTGATTAAGTTATGGTTGGAATAGATTTGTTACCAATTTTCACGTAGCTAAAATGAGAAAAATTATCCAATCTTGTTTTACCCATAACTTCTTCATTTTAAATCCGTTTTGAGTGAATCAAATTGCTATGGTTTCATATTGAACTATATTTTATGAATCTAAACAGAAAAAGTATAGGTTTATAGTCAGAAAAATAAGTTACAAGTCGTTTTTGTAAATGTAGTCATTTCAGTCGAAAGAACGACGTCTAAATGACCATTTTAGAAAACATACTTTCACTTTGAGTTTAACCATAATTTTTGGATATAGTTTCATGTTCATAATAAAAATCATTTTCTCAGAATAACAACTTTTAAATCAAAGTTTATCATAGTTTTTAATTAACTAACCCAAAACAGCCCGCGGTGTTACTACGACGGCGTAAATCCGATTTTACGGTGTTTTTCGTGTTTCCAGGTTTTAAATCATTAAGTTAGCATATCATATAGATATAGAACATGTGTCTAGTTGATTTTAAAAGTCAAGTTAAAAGGATTAACTTTTATTTGCGAACAAGTTTAGAATTAACTAAACTATGTTCTAGTGATTACAAGTTTAAACCTTCGAATAAGATAGCTTTATATGTATGAATCGAATGATGTTATGAACATCATTACTACCTCAAGTTTCTTGGATAAACCTACTGGAAATGAGAAAAATAGATCTAGCTTCAAAGGATCCTTGGATGGCTTGAAAGTTCTTGAAGCAGAATCATGACACGAAAACAATTTCAAGTAAGATTTCCACTCGAAATAATATTGTTATAGTTATAGAAATTGAATTAAAGTTTGAATATGATTATTACCTTATATTAGAAAGATAACCTACTGTAAGTAACAAAGGTTTCTTGATCTTGGATGATTACTTGGAATGGATTTAGAAAACTTGGAAGTAAACTTGCAATCTTGGAAGTATTCTTGATTTTATGAAACTAGAACTTTTGGAATTTATGAAGAACACTTAGAACTTGAAGATAGAACTTAAGAGAGATCAATTAGATGAAGAAAATTGAAGAATGAAAGTGTTTGTAGGTGTTTTTGGTCGTTGGTGTATGGATTAGATATAAAGGATATGTAATTTTGTTTTCATATAAATAAGTCATGAATGATTACTCATATTTTTGTAATTTTATGAGATATTTCATGCTAGTTGCCAAATGATGGTTCCTACATGTGTTAGGTGACTCACATGGACTGCTAAGAGCTAATCATTGGAGTGTATATACCAATAGTACATACATCTAAAAGCTGTGTATTGTACGAGTACGAATACGGGTGCATACGAGTAGAATTATTGATGAAACTGAACGAGGATGTAATTGTAAGCATTTTTGTTAAGTAGAAGTATTTTGATAAGTGTCTTGAAGTCTTTCAAAAGTGTATGAATACATATTAAAACACTACATGTATATACATTTTAACTGGGTCGTTAAGTCATCGTTAGTCGTTACATGTAAGTGTTGTTTTGAAACCTTTAGGTTAACGATCTTGTTAAGTGTTGTTAACCCAATGTTTATAATATCAAATGAGATTTTAAATTATTATATTATCATGATATTATGATGTATAAATATCTCTTAATATGATATATATATACATTAAATGTCGTTACAACGATAATCGTTACATATATGTCTCGTTTCAAAATCATTAAGTTAGTAGTCTTGTTTTTACATATGTAGTTCATTGTTAATATACTTAATGATATGTTTACTTATCATAATATCATGTTAACTATATATATATATCCATATATATGTCATCATATAGTTTTTACAAGTTTTAACGTTCGTGAATCACCGGTCAACTTGGGTGGTCAATTGTCTATATGAAACCTATTTCAATTAATCAAGTCTTAACAAGTTTGATTGCTTAACATGTTGGAAACACTTAATCATGTAAATAACAATTTCATTTAATATATATATAAACATGGAAAAGTTCGGGTCACTACAATTATCCGCAGTAATACACTTTCGCTTTGCCTTTGTTACCGTTACACCAAGCAAAATTACCGTTGTTATGTATTATCTTAAAATATTACCGTTAAAATTATCACAACGAATACTTAACATAACTAATTGACACCCATATTTCCCCTATATATAATATATATATATATATATATATATATATATATATATATATATATATATATATATATATATATATATATATATATATATATATATATATATGGGCAACCATGATTAACTATTTCCACTCGCCACCCTGACATACTTCGCAATATAATCAAAACATTATTTTCATTATCTCAATCTGCTTTCTTTTACACCATCCTTTTTTACTTTATCATGAAGATCGACGAAATGGAGTCCAAGGTTAACCCCAAGACCTTGATCACAAAGCTATTAACAAGCCCCGAGGCTAAATCATTGGCGTTGAAAGAGAAGCAGACGATTCCAATCGTTGATTTGACCTCCAAATCTCCCCTGATGAAGCCAAGCTCCACCAAACAACCCTACCAGACGCCGCCACAATCACAAAGTAAAAAATGAAGCAAACCATCCCCACTCTGTATGATAATCCTATTACATCGGATCATGAAGGGGATCAGCAAAAGGGTAGGCTTTAAACACTGTCGCATAATTAATGTTCAGATGTTTGTGCACTTAGTATGATTTACATGCTTTTGCAGGCGGTTCCACTGATGACCCCTTTTTGACGAGCCCAAACACACTTTACCAGATTACAGAACTGTTCCGCACCCCACCCAACTCTTATGGGGTGCGGATTGATGGTTTATCAGGATATACTTATGCCTCTGCTGCTGCAGCATTAGATCAGTGTCAACAAATGAAGTTGGCAATTCCAGGCGAGCTTTGCCGCGAATTTTTGAAACTCTATACGCTTGATGCGCACAACAGCTTCGTTCAGAACTTTTATATGTGCTTTAACTCGGCATATGATGTGATATGCTGTCAAGAACAATTTTTCAATGTTCTTGAGGCTGAACAGTTGAAGTACAACGCTGAGAAGATCATGGCTGAAAACAGTGAAAAATGTTGTGTTGATCTCTCCTATGAACTTACCGTAACAAAAACCGCGGTGGATGACTTGAAACTGCAAGTTTCTGCTGCAGCTGAGAAAGAAAATGACTTTAACACCACCATTAAAGCACTGTCGGAGAATGTAGCGAAGCTAACGATAGAGCGGGACAACGCTCTTGCTTCTAAAGCTTCTATGGAACTTGAGTTCACCAAGCTCCGCCAACATCTCCCCGAACTGGCTAGAAAAATTCTCAACTCCAAGCATGTTTCTACAAATTTTTCAACATTCGCTGCCACGTTAAAACTACGCGAGAGGGTAGAGTTCATGGATGAGATTGCCATCAACTGCCCATTGCCAGATCCGCTACCAACTGCAATAGCTGATCGCCTTTGCTCGCTAGAAGAGGCGCAATCAGCATATTCGGTTGCAGAAAAGGGCATAGCCGAAATTCCCCTCCCTAAGATAACAGCAATAAGCGAACAAGAGGATGTCACTGCAGATGACATCATCAAGCTAGACTTATCCAAAGAATTAAATTTCACTTTGTACAACAGCGCGCAGCTGCCTCTGCGCTATTATTAATAAAATTTTCACTATTCTTATATTTGCAAGTACTTTTATTTATATAGCGCTTTCATCAATTAATATTCATAACACGGACTTGTCCTTTGCAATTTCCAACTTTTATTATCGTGCACAAAATAAGTATGTACTTTTACGAAACAATCTGTATGCGTATATATTTATACGTTATGAACCTTCTAAGTTCGCCAAAGCAATCCTTAGGCAATCAATTAGCATTGCGAAGCATCTAAGTATGGCAACATCAAACACTTAGGATTTTAAATTCCTTTCGCAATAATCATTTTCTGCAAAAGTGGGCAATTTCATCACTTTGCTTATGCAAACATTGCGAAATACCTTGCCATTATGAAACAAAATACAAAACATTCCATAAGCTATTGGTACTTCACAAATAAACTCTTTCCATATTCTTACAAGTGTCAACTTTTAAAATGCTTACAAGCGTGATCAAGACTTGCAACAATTAAAAATAAAAACACCTAAAAATAATATCAAGCATAGATCTTTCATTTAATTTCGCACTTCACACATATGCAACTTTGCCTTCTTATGATTTTCGCAAAATTACGCATAGTATCGTTTTAATAAAGCCGCATGCCATGCATTGGGCAAATTTCGCCCTTCCACATCTGCAAGCTTATAAGAACCTGCCGCATTAACTGCCACAACTTGATAAGGACCCTCCCAATTAGGTCCTAATTTTCCAAGTTTCTCTGCTCTACTTGTATCATTATTTCGCAACACCCATTCGCCAACATCAAAAGACAAAGCACACACTCTTTTGTTATAATACTTGGCAATTTGCTGTTTGTTATTTGCCTCTCGGATAGCAGCCATTAACATTTGCTCTTCAATGAAATTCAAATTCTCGCCCAATGCATCATCGTTTACTTCTTCTTCAAAGTTAGCGACTCTATGCGTTAGCACAAGAATTTCAGCGGGTATTACTGCCTTAGAGCCATATACCAAACTAAAAGGTGTTTCCCCTGTGCTTTTCTTGAAAGTAGTGCGATGTGCCCATAACACATTGGGTAATTCATCTGCCCAACCGGTTCGCTTTTCGCATAACCTCTTTTTAATACGGCTTACAATATCATGATTGGTTACTTCGCATAAACCGTTAGCCTGTGGATGCGCCACTGATGTAAATGTAACACCCTAATATTTGTGGTACAAAAGTGTAAATAGAGTACATAATGCATGGGAATAAATGTGGATTTTAAACAGAAGTCAGAGGCTGTTCAGGCCTCAGTGCACGCAGCGCACACTTATGGGTGCGCGTGCCTCACTCCCACTGTAGCCGGATTTTGCCTTTTCTAATTAGATATTTTGGAAGGACTTTGTGGTAATTTCACTTATGGAACGAGTTAAGGTCACAAGATCAGTAGTTGGGGTATCATAACTCCATTTTCAACCACCTTCATCTTTCTAATTTAATTTAAGTGAGAGAAACCCATTTGAGTGAGAGAAAGCTCAAGTAAAGGAAGAAGGAGCTAGTTTCGGGTCTTAGCTCGAGTCATAAAGTTGTTCATCTCCTCACTAGCTATGTTTTGGTTGTGGTGGTAAGTTCTAATCTTGATTTCCTTAATTTGATTTGTTTAAGGGTTAGGACTTGGGTTAGTGATGAACATAAAACCCATTATTGGTGATTTTGGGGGTTTGTGGGTAAGATTGAGTCATGAGGACTCAAGAACAACCAACCTAAGGTTTTAAAGTAATAAATGGTATTAATGAGTCTAAAATAGTTAGTTAATCACTAGCTCATTTGTGTTCCTAGTAAAAAGTGTTTCTAGGGTTCATGGTTGACTTGAAATGGGTCAAATGGGTAGGTTTGACCTAGCGGGATAAATTATGTATGAAAACACCCTGGTTATGTATTGATAGAGGTCTTAGAACCTTAACCACTAGCTTTTAGTGATTATTTGGGAGTCTTGACCTTTATTGAGTGATTCTAGTGCAAATGGGTCATAAATGCACTAGTGAGGCTAGTTGGTGGAAATTCTAACTTATTATATGAATTAATTGAGAATTAATTGTGTTAGGTGACTCGCTTTGAAGTTACAAGTTGTTATTGGAAATCTCGCCAAGTCGACAAGGTGAGTGGAATGATTATACATGTGTGTATATAATGTATCTATTAGTTGGGCGGGAAAGAGGCCGGGTATATGTTGTCTATACCACGAAGAGTTAGTGATATATTTCATTGTACACTAACGATTGACATTTCGTTGTCCAAATCGCTTAAGAGTTAGTGATATATTTCGTTGTACACTAACGATTGCTTTGAACGGATATTTTGTTGTCCGTGTCGCCTAGGGGGTTAGTGATATATTTCGTTGTACACTAACGGTTGTTATGAACACCGATGGGAAATTCGAAGTACCATTCCCATGTATTATTGGTTAACCATAATTACGCATTGTAGTGTAGCATATTATATTATTCGGGTTATATATATGCTATTATCGTGCTAGCTTGCGATCTTGAAGGGTTTAGAGTTATACTTGCGATGGTATGCTATGTAAATTGCTAGCGTGTATGAGGTATTTGTGTAAGTGTGTGCAAGTAGGTATATTATATATGTATGTGTATAATTATTGCATTCACTAAGCGTTAGCTTACCCTCTCGTTATTTACCTTTTTAGGATCCGGCTTGGATAAGGGCAAAGGTATTCGCACGGATTAGTGGCTTTCGGGGGTTTTAGCTTTTTGGAAGTTCGACCAAGATTTGGGTAGTTTAACCCCAAACACCATGCTCTAGTGACATTTGGCAATTAAACTTTTTGTGGTCGAAACTCGTATTTCGTACTTAATGGTATTTTAGGCATATGTAGGCCCCGCGATGTAAAACTCGTTTTATCATTGATTGGTGCTAGTTTTACTTATACTAATATGATGTGAAAAGCATTTCGTCTAAAAATGATGGGAAGTGTTAGATCTTTTTACGAAAATGGACCAAGTTGGACAGCGGGCTGCCCGGCCCTGTGCACGCCGCGCACAGCTAGGGCTTTAGGTGACTTGCCCTGTGCCCGGCCCTGTGCGCGCCTGCTTCGATTTTTTTTTATTTTGCAGTTTTGGTTGGTTAACGGGTTGGGTCATTACAAGTGGTATCAGAGCATGGTCTAAGGGATTTAGGTGACTTGAGATAGGCGCCTAGACTTAGACTTTTGTGTTGTTGAATTATATGCGGGACTTGTAGGACTACGGGTCGGTGCGGGTTTTGATTAGTTCTTTGATGCATAGGTGGACTAACTATGCTATATTATGATGTTACTAATCATGTGTTATTGTTTGAACATCGAGCAAGATGGTTGTGATACGTTTGAGCATGACACGGCATGTGAGCGTAATAGTGACTCGCGACCACTATTACGGTTGCAAGTCAAGTCAAGCAAGGATGTGGGACAAGTATCGAGCTAGATGTAGTGTGTGTGCGGTCATATGCATAGGTATATATGTGTATTAAATTGTTGGTGATGTCTAATCCATTTTTAATCTTTAGAATGAAGACGAGAAACGGAACGGATACGAATGGCAATGGTGGTCCCTCTCATGTGGAGGAAGATGAGATGACTACCAAGATTGAGACCGCTTTAGAAAACTATGCTTCGGTTTTCTCACGAAGGGTTAAACAAATACTAGAAGAGTCAGTTTCGAAACAAATTGTCGATATGATTCAAGAACGAATGGCCAATGCCGTCAAAGAAGAAGTTGAAAGGAGGTTTCCTAGACCTCAAAATGGGGGCGAGTTGGAGTTTAGATATAAGAACTTCTTGGCGACTAAGCCTCCTCACTTTCACGGGGATCCCGACCCCATTAAAAGTGCGGCTTGGATCTCCGATGTTGCAGGTTGTTTTCACACGACCGAGTGCCCACTCGAGAAGAAGACAAGGCTTGCTACTAGTTTGTTGAGGGGCCATGCTAAAGATTGGCTCGATGGTAAAATTGATATGGTGGGTGATGCGGCTTTTGTGGGGTTGTCTTGGGCGGAGTTCAAGAAGGAGTTTTTCCTCGAATATCGTACGCAAGCGGATCTTTCTTAATTGCACAACGAGTTAAGGAACATGCGTCAAGGGTCTTTGGACCTAAACACTCTCAAAACCAATTTTCTTGCCAAAGCGCGTTTTTGCCCCGAGTATGTGGGGAATGATCAATTGTTAATGGAAGACTTTCATGCGACCCTTAGAGATGATTTGAAGGGTAAAATTAGTATTGGTCATGTTGAGACATTTGCTAAGCTTTTGGCGGTGGCAAAGGGGTTTGAAGCGCAAGCTCCGAGTCCAGTTAGTTATGCACCAAGTAAAAGAAAGTTTGAGGCTTCTAGTTATTCGAACAAGAAGAGTAGGGGAGCATCCGAAAGTGTTAGTAGTGTAAAGAAAGGTACTTCTAATGTCCACGTGCTACAATTGTGGGTAAAAAGGTCACTACTCTCGTGATTGCCCAAAACCGCGTGCTAATGTGATCACATGTTTTAATTGTCAACAAGAAGAGCACCGAAAGTCGGAGTGCCCCGATCTCCGAAATGATCAAGTTAAGAGGATAGAGAAGGCAGCGGGGTCGGCAAGGGGGTGTAATTATTTGATGACCAATGATGAAGCTAAGCAATCCAATGAAGTCGTCTCAGGTACTTTCATGGTAAACTCTAATCCGACGAGGATTCTATTTGATAGCGGTGCAAGTTTGTCGTTTGTGTCTCCAAAATTTGTGCCTAAACTTAATAAACCATTAGCTAAGTTAAGTCGTCCGGTAGAAGTCGAAATAGCGGATGGCAAGACGGTGCTAGTGGTTGATGTGTGTAACAATTGTAATGTTGTGTTTGGTGCCGAAAACTTTAAAATTGATCTCATCCCGATGACTTTGGGTGATTTTGATATCGTGGTTGGTATCAATATTGCATGCCATGAAAAATCTATTCGTGTGAAGACCCCAAGTGTGGGAGAGTTAATTAATCATGGCGATAAGCATAGAAGACTTGTGCCGATATGCAATTTTGCACGGGCACATCGTTTCCTTGTTAGTGGTGGCATGGTTTTTCTTGCCCATGTTGTTGATACTCGTGATGAGCCACCACCCATTCGCGAGATTCCGGTGGTTAATGAATTCGAAGACATTTTTTGGATGAGTTACCGGGTATTCCGGCGGAAAGACAAGTTGAATTTCGCATTGAGTTAGTTTCGGGAGCTACTCCCATTGCTAAAACTCCTTATCGTTTCGCGCCGACAGAAATGCAAGAATTGTTAAATCAAACCCAAGAGTTACTTGAGAAGGGTTTTATTCGACCGAGTGCTTCGCCATGGGGTGCTCCGGTCTTGTTCGTGAAGAAGAAAGATGGTAGTATGCGTATGTACATTGATTATCGGGAGTTGAATAAAGTGACAATCAAGAATCATTATCCATTGCCTAGGATTGACGATTTATTTGACCAACTCCAAGGTGCGACGTATTTCTCAAAAATTGACCTACGGTCCAGCTATCATCAAATGCGGGTCCGTGAGGAAGATATTGAGAAAACGGCCTTTCGAATGCGTTACGGGCATTTTGAGTTTGTAGTTATGCCTTTTGGTCTTACGAATGCACCGGCGGCATTCGTGGATCTTAAGAACCGAGTGTGCCAACCTATGTTAGACTAGTCGGTAATTGTGTTCATCGACAACATATTTGTCTATTCGAGGAGTATGAAGGAACATGAAAAGAATTACCCGACACACGATCTCGAACTAGCGGCGGTGGTCCATGCTTTGAAAATTTGGCGCCATTACTTGTATGGTGTCAAGTGTATGATTTATTCGGATCACGAGAGTTTGAAACATCTTTTTGATCAACGAGATTTGAATTATCGTCAACGTAGATGGATGGATGTGGTGAAGGATTATGATTGTGAGATACTTTACCATTTGGGCAAGGCGAATGTAGTCGAGGATGCATTAAGTCGAAAGAGTCAACATCCGGCGATACGTTTAGGATTGTTGCGCATGACAATTACTAACAACTTTCTCGAAAAGATCGGTGAGATTCAAATTGAAGCCTTTGTCCATAATAAACGTGAAGAGCGGATTGTGGGGCAAACGGAGTTTATTACGTTGGGCCCTCAAGGCTTGTTGTCCTTTCAAGGAAGAGTGTGGTACCAAGGATGGGGGAATTCCGAAAGGTGCTTCTTGATGAAGCGCACAATTCTAAGTATTCCGTTCATCCAAGTACGACAAAGATGTATCTTGATTTGAAGAAAGATTATTGGTGGCCGGGCATGAAATGCGACGTTGTTAAGTATGTTGAGCAATGCGTCACGTGTTTGCAATTTAAAGCCGAACACCAAAAGCCGTATGGTAAGTTGCAACCGCTAGAAATTCCGATGTGGAAGTGGGAACATATTACCATGGATTTTATTACCAAGTTGCCGAAAATGGCAAGAACCCAATTTGATACTATTTGGGTGATTGTTGATAGATTGACGAAAAGTGCATTGTTTCTTCCTATTAAAGAAGCAATTACGTCGGAGGCGCTTGCAAAAATGTTCATTAAAGAAGAGATATCGAGACCTGGCGTTCCCGCGTCTATCGTTTCGGAATCGGGACACGCGTTTTACCTCTCGATTTTGGAAGAAGTTTCATGAAGATATGGGTACGAGGGTGAATATGAGTACGGCGTACCATCCTCAAACGGACGGTCAAACCAAACGTACGAATCAAACATTGGAGGATATGTTGCGAGCGTGTATTATTGATTTTAGTGGTAGTTGGGATGAACACTTGCCTTTGGTGGAATTCTCGTACAATAATAGTTTTCACTCTAGTATTGGAATGCCACCATATGAGATGTTATACGGTAGAAGGTGTCGAACCCCGATTTGTTGGGGCGAAGTGGGTCAAAGGGAAGTCAGGAGCACCGACTTGGTATTGGAGATGAATAGTAAAATCGAAATGATTCGGGATCATTTAAAAGCGGTGCAAGATAGACAAAAGTCTTATGTCGATAAACATAGGCTACCGATCGAGTTTCAAGAGGGTGATATGGTGATGCTCAAGGTTTCGCCGTGGAAGGGTATTATTCGGTTTAAAAAATGGGGAAAGTTAGCTCCTCGGTTTATTGGGCCATTTAATAATTAAGCTCGTGTTGGCGAAGTTGCGTATCGTTTGGAATTACCCGAAGAGCTTGCGGGGATCCATAATACATTTCATGTTTCCTATCTCCGTGAGTGTCTTGAGGATGATTTATCATGGATGCCATTGGATGAGATTGAGCTAAACAACAAGCTAGAGTATGTTGAAGAGCCGATTGCTATACTTGATGAAAAGGTGAAAATGTTGCGTGACAAAGAGGTGAGGACCTTTAAGGTCCAATGGCGTCATAGTAAAGGTTTCGAGTTTATGTGGGAACCCGAAGAATTTGTGTTGGTATATCTTCTTGCTTGTCATGCGGCTTGGATCGCGAGGACGCGCTCCGATTCAAGTGGGGGAGAGTTGTAACACCCTAGTATTTGTGGTACAAAAGTGTAAATAGAGTACATAAAGCATGGGAATAAATGTGGATTTTAAACAGAAGTCAGAGGCTGTTCAGGCCTCAGTGCGCGCATCGCACACTTATGGGTGCGTGTGGCGCACTCCCACTGTAGCCGGATTTTGCCTTTTCTAATTAGATATTTTGGAAGGGCTTTATGGTAATTTCACTTGTGGAACGAGTTAAGGTCACAAGATCAGTAGTTGGGGTATCATAACTCCATTTTCAACCACCTTCATCTTTCTAATTTAATTTTAGTGAGAGAAACCCATTTGAGTGAGAGAAAGCTCAAGTAAAGGAAGAAGGAGCTGGTTTCGGTCTTAGCTCGAGTCATAAAGTTGTTCATCTCCTCACTAGCTACGTTTTGGTTGTGGTGGTAAGTTCTAATCTTGATTTCCTTAATTTTTTTTATTTAAGGGTTAGGGCTTGGGTTACTGGTGAACATAAAACCCATTATTGGTGATTTTGGGGGTTTGTGGGTAAGATTGAGTCATGAGGACTCAAGAACAACCAACCTAGGGTTTTAAAGTAATAAATGGTGTTAATGAGTCTAAAATGGTTAGTTAATCACTAGCTCATTTGTGTTGCTAGTAAAAAGTATTTCCAGGGTTCATGGTTGACTTGAAATGGGTCAAATGGGTAGGTTTGACCTAGCGGGATAAATTGTGTATGAAAACACCCTAGTTATGTGTTGATAGAGGTCTTAGAACCTTAATCACTAGCTTTTAGTGATTAGTTGGGAGTCTTGACCTATATTGAGTGATTCTAGTGCAAATGGGTCATAAATGCACTAGTGAGGCTAGTTGGTGGAAAGTCCAACTTATTATATGAATTAATTGAGAATTAATTGTGTTAGGTGACTCGCTTTGAATTTACAAGTTGTTGTTGGAAATCTCGCCAAGTCAACAAGGTGAGTGGAATGATTATACATGTGTGTATATAATGTATACATGTGTGTATTAATGTATCTATTTGTAGGGCGGGAAAGGGGCCGGGTATATGTTGTCTATACCACCAAGAGTTAGTGATATATTTCGTTGTACACTAACGATGGACATTTCGTTGTCCAAATCATCCAAGAGTTAGTGATATATTTCGTTGTACACTAACGATTGCTTTGAACGGATATTTCGTTGTTCGTGTCACCTTGGGGGTTAGTGATATATTTCGTTGTACACTAACGGTTGTTATGAACACCGATGGGAAATTCGAAGTACCATTCCCATGTATTATTGGTTAACCATAATTACGCGTTGTAGTGTAGCATATTATATTATTTGGGTTATATATATGCTATTGTTGTGCTAGCTTGCGATCTTGAAGGGTTTAGAGTTATACTTGCAATGGTATGCTATGTAAATTGCTAGCGTGTATGAGGTATTTTTGTAAGTGTGTGCAAGTAGGTATATTATATATGTATGTGTATAATTATTGCACTCACTAAGCGTTAGCTTACCCTCTCGTTGTTTACCTTTTTAGGATCCGGCTTGGATAAGGGCAAAGGTATTCGCACGGATTAGTGGCTTTCGGGGGTTATAGCTTTTTGGAAGTTCGACCAAGATTTGGGTAGTTTAACCCCAAACACCATGCTCTAGTGACGTTTGGCAATTAAACTTTTTCTGGTCGAAACTCGTATTTCGTACTTAATGGTATTTTGGGCATATGTGGGCCCCGCGATGTAAAACTCGTTTTATCATTGATTCGTGCTAGTTTTACTCATACTAATATGATGTGAAAATCATTTCGTCTAAAAATGATGGGAAGTGTTAGATATTTTTACGAAAATGGAACAAGTTGGACAGCGGGTGCCAGGCCTTGTGCGCGCCGAGCACAGGTAGGGATGCGCGCTGCACACCCTGCCTGGGCAGGACTGCTTCGAAATTTTTTTTTATTTTGCAGTTTTGGTTGGTTAACGGGTTGGGTCGTTACAGTAAACTTTTGTATTATATTCAAATCAGTGCACCATGTCTTAAAAGGATCTTTCGCTATTTGTGCGCTGTTATCACTAACCAACTCGTGTGCAATACCGAATCTGCAGACAATGTATTCCCACACAAAGTTTCGCACTTGCACACCAGTGACAGTGCGAACCGCCTTAGCTTCAACCCATTTTGTAAAATAATCAATTGCCACAATCAGAAACTTGACATTTCCAGGTCCTGCGGGAAATGGCCCTACAATGTCAATAGCGCACTTGTGAAATGGCCATGGCGAATTAACAAGAATCATATCATGCCTTGGCATCCGATTCTGCGGAGCATGCCTTTGGCAACTTTTACATCGCTTAACAATTTTTGCAACATCGCGATATAGGGATGGCCAAAAGCATCCCATCCGCATAATTTTCGCTGCAATAGTTTTATAGCCTGAATGTAGTGCACAAGAACCGTTATGCACTTCTTCAACTATCATTTTTGCCTCAATTGGTCCAACACATCGCATCATTGGACCACAGTATGATTTGCGATATAAAATATCATTTTGAATGATATACATTGGTGCTCGCTCTCTTACTAGGTGAGCTTCGCGCTTATCACTTGGCAAAACATCACTGTGAATGTATTGCAGGATTGGTTCCATCCAATTTGGCTGTTCCTCTTCGACAGACGCAACCATTAAGTCTTTATCTATTGATTTGCTTGGCAATTCTTCAACCCAAACTTGTTTTTAAAAGTGCGAAAATGTTAGAGCATCTAATTTACTCAAAGCATCCGCCTTCTTATTTTGACTTCTTGGCACTTGCGCGAGTTCAAAATACTCAAAACGTTCCGCCAATTCTTTTAATAACTGTAAATACTTATGCATTGAAGAATCATGCACTTCATAGGAACCATTAAACTGATTCGCTACTAACTGTGAATCTGTAAATGCCCGTAACTTAGTGATATTCATTTTTCGTGCGATATTTAAACCAGCAAGTAATGCTTCATACTCTGCTTCATTATTTGTGACATCAAAATTAAAACGCAATGCATACGTATGCTCTTCACCACTTAGGCTTGCTAAGACCAAACCCACACCTGCGCCCTCTGCACATGAAGCACCATCAGTAGATAAATCCCAAGTTTCACCCATTACCAGTTTTAATGCTATTCGCTCATTCACCTCCAACTCTCCAGATATTTCTGCGAGATAATCCGCCATAACCTGGCCCTTTACAGCACTTCGCGGAAGATAAGATATTTGATAAGCACCTAATTCTACTGCCCATAACGCGAGTCTACCAGATATCTCTGGTTTTGTTAAGACTTGCTTGATCGCATATTAGTTAACACATGCACTGGATGCCCCTGAAAATATCTTATTAACCTTCGCGACGTTAGAATAAGCGCGTACACAAACTTCTCAATCGGCGCATAGTTTATTTCACTCCCTGTAAGAGCTTTACTGACAAAATACATAGGCTTTTGTATCTTCTCCCTTTCCGCAATTAAAACTGAGCCAAAAGTTTCATTTGCCAGTGATATATAAAGATAGAGAATTTCGCCATCAATTGGCACTGTTAATGTAGGAAAAGTTTTCAACAACTTCTTCATTTCTTAAAATGCAGCTTCTGCGTCACTTGACCAAACAAAACTCTTTTGCTTCAAGCAATTGTCTTTCAGCAGCTTTAGACAAGAAACGCGTTAATGCAGCTAACTTTCCTGTCAAACTTTGCACTTCCTTAATCGTTCTTGGTGCGGTCATATTTTCAATAGCCACGATTTTCTTTGGATTAGCTTGAATACCTTGTTCTGTAACAAGGTATCCCAGAAACTTTCCATCGGTCTCGCCAAAACTACACTTTAGCAGGTTAAGCTTCATGTTTATCCTTCGCATTGTGTTAAATTTTTCGCGCATATCTTCAATAATTCGCTCCTGCGTTGTACTTTTGATTACTAAGTCATCCACATAAGCCTCAAGATTATGCCCAATTTGCTTTTCGGACGCGGTGTCAATCAAACGTTGATATGTCGCACCCGCGTTGATTAAACCAAAAGGCATCATTATATAGGAAAATATGCCTTTGCCCGTATGAAAAGCAGTTTTATCTATATCTTCTTGAGCCATTGGGATATGGTGATAACCCCTTGCCGTATACAAAAAACATTTATATGGAAAAGCGTGCAAAGATTCCACTTTTAAATCAATTTTTGGAAGTGGATAATTATCCTTAGGACACGCTTTATTTAAATCCTTAAAATCAATACACATTCTCCATGAACCATCAGGCTTTTTTACCAAAACTGGTCGCAATCCATGATTGGTATTGAGCTTCGCGTAAAATTCCAGCTCTCACCAATTTTGTTACCTCTTCGCATAGCCACTTCACGCGATCTGGGGCCATGCCTCTACGCTTCTGCACCACAGGCTTTAAAGCTGGATTTACATTAAGTCCGTGTTCCGCAATATTACGCGGAACACCAGTCATATCATTTTCACACCAAGCAAAAACATCCATGTACTGCACAAGTAACTGCACAACTTGTTTCCATGTGTCCACACTAACATTACTTCCCACTTTAATTTTTTGCTCGGGATACGCAGGATTAACCACTACCATATTTTCCGCGACTTCCGCAGTTTCTTGAGCTGCACTTTTTACATTAATAGCCGCACAAATGGGCACCTTTCTTGTTGAATTTATTGTCGCGACACCTTTTCGCATTGCAAATTTAATAATGCCATGAATTGTAGATGGGACAATTCTGAGTTTACCTAAGGCATTTCTTCCAAACAACATGTTATAGTGAGATGAGGTTCGCATAACATAGAAATCTAGCTGCACTCAGTGCACTAAACCATCATCATTGTCATCAACAAGCTCAACGTCTAAGAGCAAGACACCCATAGGCAATGAGGATTCTCCCGCAAAACCGGTCAGCGAAGCTGCGGTTGGTTTTAAAGTTGCTCTGATACTCTCCGGCAGTTGAACAAAACATTGCTCGTAAAGAATATCAACGCTACTACAATTATCAACATGAACTTTCATGATTGTCATTCCATTTTCCGTGATCTTGCAAGATACAACTATTGGCATTTCAGAGAAATCTTCGCTCTGCATTTTTGGAAAACTAATTGGCGCAAATTGCCAATTTTGATACATTCTTGCCGACTTTCGCTTTTTTCCTCTTTTTTGAGCATTTGTTTGAACAACGGTATTACTCATTATTTCAATTAATCTAGCAACTTTTCGCCAATTGCAAACGTATTCGCCTATGAATCACCAAAATAATACACGATCAAAATCAAACAAGGCAATTAATCGTTTGATAGCACAAAACAAAAAATTTCAAGTTTAATTCGTAAAACGCGTCCCACGGATGGCGCCAATTGATCAATCGTATATCAAGTTATCACTTAATTAAGGATTAAGTGCAATGAAATTATGGAGGATGGGATGTTTGATGATTATTTTGGGCCCTGATGATCGTCTTTCACTTTAACAATCAAGTGATCAACCACCCCGACCCGGTCTTGATTGTCAATTAGCATGATTCACCTTAGCGCAATGTAGAAATCCCTTGGGCAAGATCACAAGTGAAAATCACAGAGGCTTGGGCAAATGACAGAGAATCAACAACCTATAAATGAGAGGCCAAGCTCTCTATTTATAGTATTCGAAATATCCGCAGTCTGCGGTTTACTTAACGATCCACGGAAACTTAGCGGAGTAAACAACAGTCTTTTATTAATGCGGAAGCTGATCCGCAATCTTTACTTTTTAGCGAACATTCCATAACTTTGGATTGTAGTTCGCGTGTAACACCCCGTTTTCCCGTATATGATATATATAGGCGTATTGTGTATGTACGACTACCGTATGAAGGATTTGATACATGTTCGTGTTTTAAATCTCATGTATGCGAGAAGTGATCAGGCCACGGCTAAGGTCGCGTCGTGGAGCTGCCGGTCGTGGTGCGACAATTAACCAGAATCAGAATCAGGAGACATGGTAAGGCAGGCAACAAATCACGACTAACGTCGCGGCGCGAGGATTGGGGCCGCGGCGCGGTATTCAACTGGTTTCAGTTTCAGTAGGCTCAAAAAAACAGTCCCAGATCGAGGCAACGGTCGCGGCGCGACGATTAAGGCCGCGGCGCGGCTCTCTGGGTGGACTGGTACCTGATTTTTGTAATATTAAATAAGGTTCAAGGGCATTTTGGTCATTTCAAGTGTGAGCCAGATTGGGATCTTAAATCCCATCCATCCACTTCATTTCCTTTTATCTTTTTCCTTTTCTTCTTCATTTTCAGTCAAAAACTCAAACACCCCAATTGATTCAAAGGGATTTTTGGAAAGGAAGAAGCGGGTTTTGATCGAAAGCATAAGAGACAAGTTTGTTCTCCTCGTTCTTAGCTACAAGGTGATACTAGCGGTAAGCTCTAACTCTGAATTTGATTTTCGTGTTCATCATTCAAATTTGGGGCTTTTGGCTTGTATGTTCATAGATGGAACCCATTTAGTTGTTAATTGAGGATTAACACCAAGATTCGGGTTTATTGTTATTATTGGCGGGTTTTGGGTTTGGTGAACAAGTGTAAGTTTGTAAGACTTGCAAATGGGTGTAATCACTAGTATTTAGTGATTATTGAGGGTTTGGAAGCCTTTAGGGTTCATGTGGTTACTAATTTTGATTAGAGTCAAAATTAGGGTTTGGTGATGATTATGACCCAATTGTCGATTTAATAAGGTTTATAATCTTGAAATGGATTAAGTTGAAGTATAAAACCGAGTTAAATATGTTTTGGTGTCAAAACTTGCTAATGGCGTGATGTTGACTTCTTATGGGTCAAAATTAGGGTTTAAGTGTCATTTTGGGCAAGATAGGTTTTAACACCTATGATTGGGTTTAATTGGCATATTAGGACCATTCTCACTTGTGTTAGTGATTATTGGTTAGTTTGAGCGCGGTTTGTGCTTGGAAGTGCATTTGGGTCAAAATTGCACTAGTTGTCAATTTGGGTTGATTTGTAAATCCACCCTAATTGTGTTGTTGTAATTGTTATTAATGGAATAGGTACGTTCCATTGGCGTGTTATGGATTATTCGGTTGCATTCATCGAGGCGTTTAAGGTGAGTGTAAATTTACTATGCACATGTGTATGTGTAAGATGGGGGCGTGTGTGTAGGGTGACCCTTGTTCGGGTTTACTCTATGTTCGTGTGGGAGAATGGACCTTGTGCTTCGGGTCCATGTTATACGCTTATGCGTTGTGGGTTTTTACATTTGGTATTGTGAATTGGCTAGCGTTTTGGATAACCCTTTTGGCAATGGGTTGCTAGCATTTGTTGTTGAGGAAATGAATCTCGGTTAGTGCAGATTCATGATGACTCGGGTTGTTTCGGTCATATTGGTGATGAGGTGGTGAATTTCGGGTTGTGCGTATTCACTAAGGCTCGGGTAGTTCGGCCAACCTCGGTTGTTGAAGTGGTGAAGGAAGTGAATCTAGGGTAGTGCGAATTCACTAAGGTCCGGGTAGTTTGGCCAACCTTCATGTGGTTTGGGTTAAGGGGTTAACCTTATCGATATTGATGATTATATTTATTGTATACGCGTATATACTTATTGTTGTGTTGTAGCTAATCTTGTGGCGTTAGCTTGGTGATTTCGTAGTGTGTAGCTACTTTGTGTATGCGCTCTTTGTAGTTTGTTTACCATGCGGAGATGGTACGTGTTATTTTGATGCTTGGTGATGCGTAGCCATTTTATGCATATGTATGTGTATAGTATCTTTACATTCACTAAGCATTTGCTTACCCTCTCGTTGTTGATATTTTTATAGGTTCGCGTGGTGGCGGCTCGGGTAAGCTTGGGGATTAGAGATCTTGGCTAGGTTGCTTTAGAAGATCTTTCTTTTGAACTCGATTATGTTTTGGGTAGCGTAGTCCCAAATCACCATGCTCGGTTTTGTGTAAACGTAACTAGTTGGGTCATAATGATTATAACCGGTTTATGATTTAACTAACGTATTATTGTATTAAGAAGTTTAAATTATTGTTGTACGTTTTTAAGTTCGTTGAACTTACTTTAATAAAAATGCGTTTTGGAAATTGTGTAATGAGACCTAAATGTTATTAATGAATATTAAAAAGGAAAAAAATTTATGGGCCGGTTTAAATACGGGTTGGGTTGTTTCAAGTGGTATCAGAGCATGGTGTAACATCCCTTTTTCCCGTACGTATCGAAAGGTACATACTTAATCATTTGTACGTTTATAACTCGTTAGCTTATGCGTAAATGTATGAATATATGTGTAGTTATATATATACATATATGTATACTTGATAATGTGTGCATATATAAGTTTAAACATGGGTTTTGTTAGCGTTAAGTCTTGTGAGACTATTGTTGAAGGCTAAGTGAAAATAGGAAGCGGGTTTGGAAGGTACAAATTAAATAAAATCAAAAAAATTGCTTAAAATGGTCGAACTGTCCAGATGCAGCTTTAAGCCGCGCCGCGACAAATGGGTCCGCGCCGCGGCATAACAAGCAAACCTGGATTAGAAAGTGGGTTAAGAAGGGTCGAATTTCCCTTTATGTGTCGCGCCGCGACGAATTGGGCCGCGCCGCGGCAGTCCTGCTGGACAGAATCCGGACTTAGCTCTTTTTAAGAGATTTTCAGGGGTAATTTGGTAATTTGACATCTAGATCAGATTGCAGCATTAAATCTGCACCACTTGTTCATTTAATTCATTTCTTTTTTCTTTTTTCTTTTTTCTTTCATTTTCTCTCCCAAAACTTAAAACCCATTTGAATTAGAAGTGAGATTTGAGAGTGAAGGATTGAGGGTTGATCTTTGGAACAAGAATTAAAGTTGTTCCTTGTGTCTCTAGCTACGCGTTGATAGTCTCGGTAAGTTCTAACTCTAAGTTTTGAGTTTTAATTGGTTAATGGCTAGGGTTTTAGTTACTAGAGACTTGTATGACCCTTTTGGGGGTAAAATGGGTGAATTTGGGTTATGTAGTGGTAATGAAACCCTAATAGCCATAATCTAGGGTTTGGTCTAATGGAAATGGGATTGTAAGTATTGATGGTGTTGTTAAGCATTAAAAACTTGTTAAAATGATGATGAAATGGTAAATAGGTCATGTTTGACAAGTTTGAAAGTGTAAGTGTCAAAATGGGTCAAATAGAGTAACGTTGACCTAGTTTGGGTGAAATGGGTATGAATTACCCTAAGTTTGTGTTAGTTGAAATTGGTAGACTTTAATTCACTAGCTTTAATGATTAAAGTCGAGTCTTAGACATTTAAGGGGCGGTGGTGGTGTGGTTGAGCCATTTAATGCGAGTTGGGTCATTAAATGCTCAAGTAGGTGTAATGTGGTTAATTCCACTAGTTTGTGTATTTAAATTGTATTTAATGTATTAGGTACATTGCTTTGAAGTCGGAAGTGCGTAATCACCATCCTTGTGTCAAGGTGAGTGAAATAATTATGTGTGTACGTATATAATGTATTTATTTGCGTGGTATGAATGTGGAATTGTCGCGGTGTTCACGACACCACATTCTAGTAGCGAGTAGTATTGTCGTGATGTTTAAGACACTACTCATTGTTGATTGACATGTGGTATTGTCGTGGTGTTTAAGACGCCACATTATCATGAGAGTGGAATAGTCGTGGTGTTCCAGACACCACTCATTGTTTTGATTGACGTGTGGATTCGTCGCGGTGTTTAAGACGCCACATTGTCATGAGGGTGAGTTAGTCGCGGTGTTCAAGACATCACCCGGGGGATAAGTTAATACGTGGTGTTTAAGTAACACTAATGGATGTTATGAACTCCAACGGGCTTTCATGTACCGTTCCCTTGTATGATTGGATAATCATGGTTGTGTGAATGTGTATTTAGCATATTACATTGCGAACTATATGCTACTATTGACGCTAGCTTCTTGTGAATTGCGGATCTTGGTTTATGCTTAATGTTTGCATAGTTGTCGAATTGCTAGCTTGTGTACGGTATTGTGTAAGTGATGCAAGTAAGTAGGTTATATATGAACATGTATAATTATTGCATTCACTAAGCGTTAGCTTACCCCTCTCGTTGTTTATCTTTTTTATCGCAGGTGCAGATAAGGGCAAAGGGGTTATCGGGCATTAGGTGGCCCTTGATGATGTTTTGTTGAAGCTTGGAAGTTGGCCTAATGTTTTGGTAGTTTAGTCCCAAACCATGCTCAAGTGTCATTTGGATTATAAACTATCATTTGTAGTGGGTCAAACTTGTATTGAACTTAATTAATGGCCTTCGTGCCTTTTGTAAACATTTAAATTGTTGTACGTTTAAATGAACTTTGTGGAATGGTTTACACGTTTAATTGGCGCGTAAATGTGTATTATTTAAAAAAATATATTATCGTATGGAATACTGGTTGGGTTGTTTCAAGTGGTATCAGGGCATGGTCTAAGGGATTTAGGCGACTTGAGATAGGTGCCTAGACTTAGACTTTATTGTGTATGCGCTTTTAAGCGGGACTTGTAGGACTTCGGGTCGAAATGGGAATTGTTAGTGCTTAGGTTTATGTGATCTAACCATGCACTAATTGTTTTGTGTTGAAGTTGAAATCATCAAGCGAGATAGACGTTGTACTAACGAGTTGATGTGACGTGCTCGCGTAGCAATGAATAGCTACCATTGCTACGAGTGTAAATCGCGTCAAACAAGCGATGTACGATGATTGTTGAGCAAGATGGGGGTGGTATGGAGTGTATGTGTATATATATGTGTCATGTCTTTCGTTTCGTTGTTTGATCTTTTTCGTTTTATAGAATGAAGATGAGAAACGGACACGACACCGATAACAGAGGTACGAGTGAGGACGCCGAGTTTACGGCCAAGATTGAGGTCTTCCTTAAAGCTCAAAAGGCGGAGTATCTCGTAGATATCAAGAAGATGTTCCTAGATTCAATTGACGAACAATTAGTCAATGTAGTAAGGGAACAAGTTAAGGTCGTCCTACATGAAGATAATGTGGGAAGACGCGACTTTTTCTTTAAAAATTTCAAAGATGCTCAACCACCTACTTTTGAGGGCGAAAGAGACTCGTTGAAGAGTGCCCGGTGGATCTTCGATATGGAGGGGGCTTTCCGTACTTGTGAATGTCCTCTTGATAAGAAGACAAGGTATGGTTGTAGCATATTGAGAGGTGATGCTAAGCTATGGTGGGATGCGAAAATCCAAGTTTATGGTGAAGAACAATGCATGGATTTTACTTGGGATGAATTCAAGGTGGAGTGTTTCGATGAGTACCGAACTTCGGCCGATCTTACTAGGCTTAAGGACGAGTTACGTTCCTTGAGGCAAGGGTCGATGGATTTGAACACTCTCAAATCCGTGTTTTTGTCCAAGACTCAATTTTGCCCGGAGTATATCGAAAATGATAAGATGTTGAAGGAAGATTTCTATCGGGTCTTGAATGATAGTTATCAAGAGAAGATAAGTGTGAATGTAGTAAAAAGCTTTGATGAGTTGTTTAACATGGCCAAAGTTTTTGAGGCACTTGTGTTGAGAAAAAGTGGCTTTACCTTGGGCAATAAGAAGTTTGAAGCTACTAGTCAATCGAATTTTTCTAACAAGAAGCATAAGAAGGGCTCCGAGAGTGTTGGTAGCGTGAAGAAAGGTGCTTCGGGGATTTTCCTTATTCTTGTCATAATTGTGGGCGAAGGGGGTATATGGCCCGTGATTGCACCAAACCATCTTCCACAACCAAACTCACTTGTTATAATTGTGGTAAGGAAGGGCACAAGAAGCTGGAATGTCCCGATTTGATTAATGATAATGTTAAGAGGTTAGAGAAGGCGGCGGGTACGGCCCGGGGGCAAAATTATTTGATGACCAATGATGAGGCCAAGCATTCTAATGAAGTTGTCTCAGGTACTTTCATGGTTAACTCTAATCCGGCAAGGATATTATTTGATAGCGGTGCTAATTTATCTTTTGTGTCACCTCGATTTGTATCTAAGCTTAACAAACCGCTAGCTAAATTAAGTCGTCCGGTAGAAGTCGAAATAGCGGACGGCAAGACGGTGCTAGTGGTTGATGTGTGTAAAAATTGTGATGTTGTGTTTGGTGCCGAAAACTTTAAAATTGATCTCATCCCTATGACTTTGGGCGATTTTGATATCGTTTTTGGTATGGATTGGCTCGATCGAAATAGAGCCGATATCGCATACCACGAAAAATCTATTCGAGTAAAGACCCCAAGTGGGGAAGAGTTAATTATTCACGGTGATAAGCGTAGGAGACTTGTGTCAATATGCACTTTTGTACGGGCACGTCGTTCTCTTGTTAGTGGTGGCATGGCTTTTCTTGCCCATGTTGTTGATACTCATGACGAGCCACCACCTATACGTGAAATTCCGGTGGTTAGTGAGTTCGAAGATGTTTTTCCGGATGAGTTACCGGGGGTTCCGGAGGAAAGATAAGTAGAATTTCGCATTGAGTTGGTTCCGGGAGCTACTCTCATTTCTAAAACTCCTTATCTTTTAGCGCCAACGGAAATGCAAGAGTTGTTAAATCAAACCCAAGAGTTGCTTGAAAAGGGTTTCATTCGACCGAGGTCCTCGCCATGGGGTGCTCTGGTTTTGTTTGTATAAAATAAAGATGAAAGTATGCGGATGTGCATCGATTATAGGGAGTTGAATAAAGTGACGATCAAGAATCGTTATCCATTGTCTCGGATGGACGATTTGTTTGACCAACTCCAAGGTCCGGCGTATTTTTCTAAGATTGACTTACAGTCCGGCTATCATCAAGTGCGGGTCCGTGAGGAAGACATAGAGAAAACGGCTTTTCAAACGCGTTATGGGCATTTTGAGTTTGTAGTTATGCCTTTTGGTCTTACGAATGCACCGGCGGCATTCATGGATCTTATGAACCGAGTGTGCCAACCTATGTTGGACAAGTCGGTAATTGTGTTCATTGAGGACATACTTGTTTATTCTAAGAGTATGAAAGAACATGAACACCATTTGCGTGAAGTGTTGAAGACGTTGTGAAAGGAGAAATTGTATGCTAAGTTTTCCAAATGTGAATTTTGGCTAAGGGAAGTTCAATTCCTTGGCCATATTGTGAATCAAGAAGGTATTCAAGTAGATCCGGGAAAGATAGAGACAGTGAAGAGTTGGAGACAACCGAATACGCCTACGGAAATTCGAAGTTTTCTCAGATTGGCCGGTTATTATCGTCGGTTTATCCAAGACTTTTCTAAGATCGCTTCTTCGTTGACGAAATTGACGAGAAAAAACGCGAGGTTTGTTTGGGAGAACGAACAAGAAATTGATTTTCAATTGTTAAAGGAGAAGTTGTGTCAAGCTCCGGTGTTGGTGTTGCCGGAAGGTGTGAAAGACATGAAGGTTTATTGTGATGCTTCTCTAAATGGGCTCGGGTGTGTTCTTATGCAAAGGGGTAAAGTCATCGCTTATGCTTATGGACAATTAAAGGAACACGAGACGAGATATCCGACTCATGATCTTGAGTTGGCAGCGGTTGTACATGCGTTGAAAATTTGGCGCCATTACTTGTATGGTGTCAAAAGTACGATTTATTCGGATCATAAGAGTTTGAAACATCTCTTTAATCAACGAGATTTGAATTATCATCAACGTAGGTGGATGGATGTGGTAAAAGACTATGATTGTGAGATACTTTATCATCCGGGCAAGGCGAATGTGGTCGCGGATGCGTTAAGTCGAAAGAGTCATCACCCGGCGTTATGATTGGGATTGTTACGTATGATTATTACTAACGATTTTCTTGAAAAACTTGGTGTGATTCAAATAGAGGCTTATGTTCACAACAAGCATGCAGAATGAATTGTAGGGCAATCGGAGTTCATCACTATGGGCTCGCGTGGTTTGTTGTCTTTTCAAGAAAGAGTGTGGGTGCCTAAGATGGGTGATTACCGGCGAGTGCTACTTGATGAAGCACATAAGTCAAAGTATTCCATTCATCCGGGCGCGACGAAAATGTATCATGATTTAAGGAAAGATTATTGGTGGCCGGGCATGAAACGTGATGTTGTGAATTATGTGGAGCAATGTGTCACGTGTTTGCAAGTTAAGGCCGAGCACCAAAAGCCGTATGGTAAGTTACAACCGTTAGAAATCCCGAAATGGAAATGGGAGCACATTACCATGGATTTCATTACAAAGTTACCTAAAACGGCGAGAACCCAATTTGATTCGATTTGGGTGATTGTTGATCGATTAACGAAAAGTGCTTTGTTTCTTCCCATTCGGGAAGCGATATCGTCGGAGACCTTGGCTAAGTTGTTTATCAAGGAAGTCATCTCTTGACATGGAGTTCCTATATCTATTATTTCGGATCGAGATACCCGTTTTACATCTCGATTTTGGGAAAAGTTTCACGAAGATATGGGTACACAATTGAAGTTGAGCACGGCATACCATCCTCAAACGGACGGTCAAACTGAACGTACGAATCAAACTTTGGAAGATATGTTACGAGCGTGCATTATTGATTTCGGTGGTAGTTGGGATGAGCATTTGCCTTTGGTGGAATTCCCGTACAATAATAGTTATCATACTAGTATCGGGATGCCACCATATGAGATGCTTTATGGACGTAGATGTCGAACCCCGATTTGTTGGGGTGAAGTGGGACAAAAGGAAATCGGGAGTACCGATTTGGTTTTAGAGACGAATAGCAAGATTGATACGATTCGAGAGCATTTGAAAAAGGTTCAAGATAGGCAAAAGTCGTATGCCGACAAACGTAGACAAACGATCGAATTCCAAGAAGGTGACATGGTGATGCTTAAGGTTTCATCATGGAAAGGTATTATTCGATTTCAAAAACGGGGAAAGTTAGCTCCTCGGTTTATTGGACCATTTAAGGTTTTAGCTCGTGTTGGTGAAGTCGCGTATCGTTTGGAATTACCCAAAGAGCTTGCGGGGATCCATAATACATTTCATGTTTCCCATCTCCGTAAGTGTCTTGTGGATGATTCATCTTGGGTGCCATTAGATGAGATCGAGCTAAACAATAAGTTAGAGTATATTGAAGAGCCGATTCCATACTTGATGAGAAGGTCAAAAGGTTGAGACATAAAGAAGTAAGGACCTTTAAAGTCCAATGGCGTCGAAGTAAAGGTTCCGAATTTACTTGGGAGCCCGAAGAGTTCATATTGGTTTATCTTCCAGCTTGTCATGCGGCTTGGATCGCGAGGACGCGCTCCGATTTAAGTGGGGGAGAGTTGTAACATCCCGTTTTCCCGTACGTATCGAAAGGTACATACTTAATCATTTGTACGTTAATAACTCGTTAGCTTATGCGTAAATGTATGAATATATGTGTAGATATATATATATATATACATATATGTATACTTGATAATGTGTGCATATATAAGTTTAAACATGGGTTTTGTTAGCCGTAAGTCTTTTGAGACTATTGTTGAAGGCTAGGTGAAAATAGGAAGCGGATTTGGAAGGTACAAATTAAATAAAATCAAAAAAATTGCTTAAAATGGTCGAGCTGTCCAGATGCAGCTTTATGCCGCGCCGCGACAAATGGGTCCGCGCCGCGGCATCACAAGCAAACCTAGATCAGAAAGTGGGTTAAGAAGGGTCGAATTTCCCTTTATGTGTCACGCCGCGACGAATTGGGCCGCGCCGCGGTAGTCCTGCTGGACAGAATCCGGACTTAGCACTTTTTAAGAGATTTTGAGGGGCAATTTGGTAATTTGACGTCTAGATCAGATTGGAGCATTAAATCTGCAAAACTTGTTCATTTAATTCATTTCCTTTTTCTTTTTTCTTTCATTTTCTCTCCCAAAACTTAAAACCCATTTGAATTAGAAGTGAGATTTAAGAGTGAAGGATTGAGGGTTGATCTTTGGAACAAGAATTAAAGTTGTTCCTTGTGTCTCTAGCTACGCGTTAATAGTCTCGGTAAGTTCTAACTCTAAGTTTTGAGTTTTAATTGGTTAATGGCTAGGGTTTTGGTTACTAGAGACTTGTATGACCCTTTTGGAGGTAAAATGGGTGAATTTGGGTTATATATATATATATATATATATATATATATATATATATATATATATATATATATATATATATTACCCTAATAGCCATAATCTAGGGTATGGTCTAATGGAAATGGGATTGTAAGTGTTGATGGTGTTGTTAAGCATTAAAAACTTGTTAAAATGATGATGAAATGGTAAATAGGTCATGTTTGACAAGTTTGAAAGTGTAAGTGTCAAAATGGGTCAAATAGAGTAACGTTGACCTAGTTTGGGTGAAATGGGTATGAATTACCCTAAGTTTGTGTTAGTTGAAATTGGTAGACTTTAATTCACTAGCTTTAATTATTAAAGTCGAGTCTTAGCCATTTAAGGGGCGGTGGTGGTGTGGTTGAGCCATTTAATGCGAGTTGGGTCATTAAATGCTCAAGTAGGTGTAATGTGGTTAATTCCACTAGTTTGTGTATTGAAATTGTATTTAATGTATTAGGTACATTGCTTTGAAGTCGGAAGTGCGTAATCACCATCCTTGTGTCAAGGTGAGTGGAATAATTATGCGTGTACGTGTGATGCCCCGTACAAAACCATCGTGTACGAATCATCAACAACAGGATCATTACAAGGTTAAGTACTATATGCTGTAACAAAAGAAGTTGCATTCACGATAAAAAGGTGATGTCATAACCGACATCAAATGTTTTACATTTCAAAAACATGCTCCACTAAGTAGAAGCAAATAATAAGTGTATGTGACCACAATGGTCGTTACAAGTCATAGTTCAAAAGTACGAATGTTTGAATACAAAATAAAGTAGTTCATGCGATAGCAACTCTAAGCAGCGGGTGTCTACAGCACGACTAGTACACAGCGGAAGCTAACCTCAAGCACCTGAGAAAAACATGCTTAAAAACGTCAACACAAAGGTTGGTGAGCTATAGTTTAAGTATAACAGTAAGTAAGGTAGGCCACGAGATTTCAGTGCTACAAAGAGCGTTTCAAAACAGTATGATAAAGTATATGTTAACCGTGGGCACTTGGTAACTAACTTAACGTTTATACCCCCTGAAAGTACACTTGGCAAGTGTGTATGTATACGAAGTATTAAACACTCGTTAAATGCTAGCGCTACTAGCCCTAGTGGGGATGTCAAACCCTATGGATCTATATCTAAGATTCGCGTTCACCAGTTCAAAAACCAATGACTAAACGTTACCGAGCTAAAGGGAATGTTTATGCCGTTGTATAACCCACACATATATAAGTTTAAGTACTCGTGCCTAGTATGTAAAACATAAAATCCGCATGTATTCTCAGTTCCCAAAAAGTTAAAGTAAAAAGGGAATGCTATAACTCACAATGATAATGTAGTCGTAAAGTCGGTTCGGAAAAGGTGTGCAAGTAATCGGTCCGAAGGTCCTCAACCTAAGGCAAATAGTACTAAGTCAGTAAATCATCTTAATAGGTTTAAAAGTATGTAATTAAGGTCTTAAGGGTCATCATCATTCATCATTTAACAAAAGGTGTAAAGTAAGTTTCGTTCATGAAAGTAGTTTAAAACAAAAGCTGATTCAGTCAGTCACCACGGCCTCTACCCTTATTGAATTAAGGTGATATCAGTGTCTATGGCTCCGTCTATGAGTCCCTTAAGTGTGGTAAAATTTACAGAAGCAAACTCGTCTTGGTTTGACCGTGGCGACGGTCTAAGTGCGAGTAGGTCAGAAATTTCTGCACAACGTTAAAGGACATAGTGACGATCGGAGGGCCATAAATCCTAAACCATAACTCGGATTAAGACGAGTCCTATATGAAAAGTTATCTACTCAAAAAGTTATATCTAAAAATCATAGTTAGAACAGCCCAGGTCTACTGGTCTGTTACAGAAACAGCAGGTCAGTAAGTTTTGGACAGAAACAGTAAGTTTAAGTGAGTTCCGGTGGTCTTGGTGCTTGATGTTCATCATGGTTCTCGTCCTTGATGCATATAGCTTCAAGTGTACAACTCATTGATGTATCTACATCATCTTAACCAAGTCTTGACCATAATAACCCTAGTGCAAGTCTAAGACATGAAGCACAACTCACTTAAGAGTTGTATGAAGTTTGATGAACCAAAGTTACATCAAAGTCTTAGATCTAACACATACATGAACTTTAAAGCTAATAACAAGTTATAAACTTGAAAGTAAACTAATTAATCAAGATCTTAAAATGTAGAACATAGTTCTTAGTTAGATCTTGAAGATCCAAGACTCAAAAGTCTAGATCAAGCATAAGTATACAAGGTTATATTTAAAGAAAACTTATTTGTATGTTCTTGAACTTTCAAGGTTAACTTTTAGTTCAAGATTAATGAGATCAAGACTAACTTGTAGTACTTGACCATTTAAACTAATTACATGAAAGTAAAGTGCAAGAAGAAGTAAACTAAGTAAACAAGTAAATTATTCATGGATGTTCATACTTTAAAGATTCAAACCAAAGTTTGATCTTTAGAAAGTAAACTTTAAAGTTTACTTCATGAACTTCAAGTATGAGTTTAATCAACACATGAACTTGTAATCTTTTAAGAAAGTATATGTAGAATCATAACTAGTAAGTTATGTTCTTGAGTGTTCTTGGTAAATACAAGATAAAAGAAGAAAGAAACTAGCTAGTTTGTTTCTTGAAATCAAGTAAGTAAATAACTAACAACTACTAGTAATCAACACAAGTAAACAAAGATTAAAACAAACAAAGTATGATGATGATTATGGGTTGTATAAATTCGGTTTTAAGAAGAAAAGAAGAAAAGAAAAAGTCTTCAAGATTACTTACAAGAACTAGAGAAAAAGTGAGAGAGAATGAAGCAAGTTTGAGAGGAATCAAGTGTGTGTTTTTGAGAGAGTAACAAGTGAGCAAGTAGTAATGAAAAATGAAACTAAAATGCCCATCTAATGGCCTAAAGGCCACGACTTTCTGCAGCAAAAAGGAGGGAATGAGAAGTCTTATGGTTACTTGTATGTAAAGCTTGAAAAAGTTGGATAAAGAATGGTTATGCATGGAGATTATGAGTGAACTAGATTCCAATTCTTTCAACTAACTAGTTAATGTTTCAAGTAATACTTACAAGTGGAAGAGTGGGCTAACTAAGTCCACTAATAATGTAGGTGGGCTTATAAGCCCAAAGTCATAAGTCCATAACACTAATAAAGCCCAAGTTCACTTAATTAACAAATAAATCCAATTAAAGCCCATGTAATTAACTAAAAACCTTAGTTAATTAAAATGATTAATAAAACTAATCATGAATGTAAATAATACTTGAAAATATTATTCGTGAAGTTTCGTGTGTCACAAAGACGTTTCGGGCACTTAAAAGTCAAGTACGGGCAATCATGGTAACATGTAAATGTGATGACATACATTCGTTTAATCATACGTATTAATAATAATAATTATTAATAAATAGACGTTGGAAATTCCAGGGTCGTTACATTACCCACCTGTTAAAGAAAATTTCGTCCCGAAATTTAAGCTGAGGCAGATGGAGGAGTCGGGAAAAGGTGAGGATACTTTCGCATCATTTGATCCTCTCACTCCCAAGTAAACTAAGGTCCTCGTTTGGCATTCCATCGTACTCGGACGATTGGAATCTTATTGCATTTCAAAGTTTTGATCTCACGATCCATAATTTCAACAGGTTCTTCCACAAAGTGAAGTTTGTCGTCTATCATAAGTTCCTCAAGTGGTATGATAAGTTCGGGTACGGCAAGACACTTCTTCAAGTTTGACACGTGGAAGGTAGGATGAACTGAGCTCAACTGTGCCGGTAGATCCAAACGGTAAGCAACGGGTCCAACACGTTCCAAGATCTCAAAAGGACCAATGTATCGTAGGTTTAACTTTCCACGTTTTCCAAAACCGATCACACCTTTCCAAGGTGCAACCTTCAACATTACACGATCACCAACGTTGAATTCAAAGTCCTTACGTTTAAGATCGGCATAACTCTTCTGACGATCGCGGGCAGTCTTAAGTCTAGCTTGAATCTGAGCAATCTTCTCCGTCGTTTCATGGACTACCTCGGATCCGGTGATTTGCTTTTCGCCTACTTCGGCCCAACAAATAGGAGATCGGCACTTACGGCCATACAATGCTTCGAAAGGTGCAGCATTAATGCTAGAGTGATAACTGTTGTTTAGGAGAATTCGGCGAGTGGCAAATGCCTTTCCCAGGCCCTTCCGAAATCAATGACACATGCACGCAGCATGTCCTCCAAGGTCTGAATCGTTCGCTCACTTTGCCCGTCAGTCTGAGGATGATAAGCAGTACTCATGTCGAGACGAGTTCCCATGGCTTCTTGCAAAGAACGCCAGAATCTAGAAGCAAAACGGGGATCGTGATCAGAGATGATCGATAAAGGTACACCGTGTCGTGATACAACCTCCTTGATGTATAATTGAGCAAGTCTTTCCATTGTATCTATTTCCTTCATTGCTAGGAAGTGTGCAGATTTGGTAAGGCGGTCAACAATAACCCAAATAGTATCATATCCGCCCACCGTCTTCGGCAGCTTAGTAATGAAATCCATTGTGATCCTTTCCCACTTCCATTGTGGGATTTCCGGCTGCTGAAGTAACCCAGAAGGTCTCTGATGTTCGGCCTTAACTTTCGAACAAGTCAAACACTTCCCAACATAAGTTGCAATGTCCTTCTTAAGATCCGGCCACCAATACTGTTCTTTAAGGTCGTGGTACATTTTGCCTGCTCCAGGGTGAATCGAATATCTCGATTTGTGTCCTTCATCAAGTATGAGGTTCCGTAGATCTCCATAGAGTGGTACCCAAATTCTACCGGCATAACATCGGAGTCCAGACTCCCTAACCTCGAATCGAGAGACAAGTATGTTCAAATGTTCGTGAGATATATTCTCCTCTTTGAGAGCCTCATCTTGGGCTACTATGATCTGACTGTTGAGGTTTGAATGGATGGTGATGTTCAGAGCTCTTACACGAAGAGGTGCCGTCCTCTCCTTTCTGCTTAAAGCGTCAGCTACAACATTGGCCTTGCCAGGGTGATAATGGAGTTCACAATCGTAGTCGTTGAGTGTCTCGATCCATCGACACTGTCTCATATTCAATTGCTTCTGATCAAAGATGTGCTGGAGACTCTTGTGATCGGTGAAGATAGTACTCTTAGTTCCATACAAATAGTGTCTCCACAATTTGAGCGCAAAGATAACGGCTCCGAGTTCAAGATCATGCGTAGTGTAGTTCTGCTCGTGAATCTTCAATTGGCGAGAAGCATAGGCAATAACCTTTGATCGTTGCATCAGTACACAACCAAAACCACTCTTCGATGCATCACAATAAACAACGAAATCGTCACTGCCCTCAGGAAGTGATAGGATAGGTGCGGTGGTTAACTTCTTCTTCAAAGTTTGGAATGCTGATTCATGTGCGGGTTCCCAAATGAACTTCTTGCCCTTGTGAGTCAGCGCGGTCAAAGGACGCGCAATCAGAGAAAATCCTTCGATGAATCTTCGGTAGTAACCAGCGTGACCTAGGAATTGGCGAATATGCGTCGGAGTAGTGGGGGTCTCCCACTTGCTGATGGCTTCAATCTTGGCGGGATCAACTTTGATACCCTGGCCGCTCACAACATGACCCAAAAACTGTACTTCCTTCAACCAAAATTCGCACTTGGAGAATTTGGCGTAAAGTTGTTCTTATCTTAAGAGTTCAAGCACTAATCGGAGGTGTTGCTCATGTTCTTCTTCGTTCTTTGAGTAGATGAGGATATCATCTATGAAGACGATAACAAACTTATCCGAGTAAGGCTTGCAGACACGATTCATGAGGTCCATGAACACGGCAGGTGCATTTGTTAAACCGAATGGCATCACGAGAAACTCATAATGACCATAACGAGTTCTGGACGCAGTTTTCATCACGTCACTTTCCTTCACCCTCAACTGGTGATAGCCAGATCGCAAATCGATCTTTGAGTAGACACTCGATCCTTGTAGTTGATCAAAAAGATCGTCAATTCGTGGAAAAGGATACCGATTCTTGATAGTCAATTTGTTGAGTTCACGGTAGTCAATACACATACGGAAGGATCCATCCTTCTTCTTTACAAACAACACAGGTGCGCCCCAAGGCGAGAAGCTTGGTTGAATAAATCCTCGATCAAGTAGTTCTTGTAGTTGGCTTTGTAATTCTTGCATTTCGGAAGGTGCGAGTCTATAAGGTGCGCGAGCTACAGGTGCAGCTCCTGGCACTAAGTCGATCTGAAACTCTACGGCTCTCTGCGGCGGCAATCCAGGCAATTCCTCTGGGAAGACATCGGAAAATTCGTTCACAATTCGAACGTCGTTCACGCTCTTTACCTCAGTTTCTACCACTTTCACATGTGCTAGGACAGCAAAACGTCCCTTCTTCATAATCTTTTGCGCTTTCACGCAACTAATGAGGTTCAACTTCGAGGTACATCTCTCTCCATAGATAACCAGTGGTTCGCCATCTCCTTTTGGTATGCGAAGTGATTTATCTCCACAGATAATATCGGCCTTTATCTTGCTCAACCAATCCATACCAACGATCACGTCAAAGCTTCCCAGTTTGATTGGTATCAAATCAATTTCGAAATCTGCACTAGCTATGTTGATAATAGCTCCACGACTAATATGGTCAACCTTTTCAATTTTTCCATTGGCGACCTCGACAAGCATACTTTCTTTTAACGGGACTAATGACCAATTAATCTTATCGCAAAAATGTCTACATACATAACTTCTATCCGCACCAGTATCAAACAAGACAGAAGTTAAAAGATTGTTGATTTTGAATATACCTGTCACCAAGTCGGGGTTATCGCGTGCATCCCTTGCATTATAATTAAAAGCTCTACCTCGCGGTGGTCCTCCGTATTTTCGCTTGTTTGGGCACGCATTTCTGAAATGGCCCTTCTGCCCACATTCGTAGCACTTCTTCAGCCCATTGGTGTTTGGCTTCCCATTCAAAGTGGTGACCTTGCAGTCTTTCCCGATATGCCCAGACCGTTGGCACTTCTTGCAGACAACATTGCAATACCCAGTTTGGTGTTTATAGCATCGCTTGCATTGTGGTAAGGTTCCTTTGTAGTTCGGGTTGGTGTTGGTGTTGTTGTTGGGATTAGGGTTTCCACCATTGTTGTGCCTCTTGGCGGGGGTTTGATCGTAGTTTCTCCCCCCTGTTGTTGTTGTTGTTGTTGTTGTTGTTGTTGTTGTTGTTGTTGTGGTTGTTGTGGTTGTTGTGGTTGTTGTGGTTGTTGTGGTTGTTGTCCCATTTCCTCTTTTCGCTACTACCAGCCTCAAACTTAGCCTTCTCCGGCTCATCAATAAGAATCTGATTCATGAGGGTATGCGCCATGCGCATTGCTTCGGGAACATTCGGTGGTTTGGACGATGTGACGTTTCCTTTGATGGACTTAGGGAGTCCCCAGAAATATCTCTCCATACGCTTGAATTCCGGGGTGACCATTGTCGGACACATAAGGGCTAGTTCCAAAAATCTCCTGTTGTAGCCATCAAGGTCATTCCCAACGGCCTTTAACTGCATAAATTCGATTTCCATCTTCTGAATTTCGGTTCTCGGACAATACTCATCAATCATAGCAGCCTTGAATTCCTCCCATGGCGTAGCATACGCCTCATCGATACCTTTCGCTTGAGCTAACGTGTTCCACCACGTTAGTGCACCGTCAGATAGCGTGCAAGATGCAAACTTGGTTTTGTTGTCCTCCGAACAGTTGCTAACTCGGAATACTGATTCAAGTTTCTCGAACCATCTGATGAGACCAACCGGTCCCTCGGTTCCACTGAAGTTATGCGGTTTGCAGCTCTGGAATTCCTTGTATGTACTCCCATTTCGAATGGGTGGAATAACCGATGGTGGTGGCGGTGGAGCTTGGAGATTTCTTTTTGCTAGGGCTGCAGCGACCCGTTCGTTGATCATGTCCTCAATCTGGGCAGCGGTAGGTGTGGATCTTCCGTTAGCCATGATATTCTAAACAAAAATTTTGACCTAAGTCAAAATCCAGCATTCAATATAGTAGTAATATAGTATATAGCAACCAACATGGAAACAAAACATCTCATGTTATTAAATAACGCATCTAGGTACAAATACCACAGAATCATTGTACAGTAATGTAAATAGAACATCGTGCAAGAATTTAATAACGCAAAGTTCCATTCATTAATAATAATAAGTTTCATACATCTGAATAAATCCGTACAATACATAAATAATACAAGAATCTACAACTAGATTACATCATGAAATCTAATACAAAAGTCCTACGGAGAAGGTGGGTGTAGGATGTCTAAAACCTGAGCCAACTGCTCCTCGAGCTCAGTAACCCGAGCTCGGAGGATTCCCACCTCCCTTGTCAATTCCTCGATAGTGGGAGATGGTGGGGCAGGCGGTGCTGGTGGTGCAGGTGGGGCCGGTGGAGCGGATGGTGCTGGTGCTGCCGATGGTGCGGGTGGTGCTGAAGTAGATGGTCCAGCTCCGGATGTAGACGATACGTCCCTAGATGGGAATGGTCCGTATCTAAATCTAGGCGGTACGGTTCCAGGAATAGTCAATACATAACGGGGAACCTTACGTATCTGTGGGTCGGCAGGGTACGACACAAGCCGCTTACGGGCAGTAACCCACCGACGCCGACCAAAAGCGTCAGTGAAAGCACGACCTCCATTCACCCC
The DNA here is from genome assembly GCF_046630445.1 of Rutidosis leptorrhynchoides. Taxonomy (NCBI): domain Eukaryota; kingdom Viridiplantae; phylum Streptophyta; class Magnoliopsida; order Asterales; family Asteraceae; genus Rutidosis; species Rutidosis leptorrhynchoides. The sequence goes on from NC_092343.1 coordinate 226,656,171, forward strand.
AGGAATAACGGTGCCATCAGGGCGGTACCGCTTCTTCGGCGGGGTGGAGGGTGCCTGAATAGGTACGTCAGTGGGATCCTCATCATCACTGGAGTCATTCGAAGAGGTGTCGTCTGATGGAGCATCAGTGGAAGACCCTTCGTCTAAATCATGTGGTGGCGACACGGGTGGCTACACTGTTAGTCCGAAGGCGGCCAACATCTGTCTGTGTCTGCCTGGCGGAATCGGCACTAAACGTCTGTCGGGAGTGCGTCGGCAAGGCGTGCGCATGTGGTTACGAAACGGCCCTTCCCCGAACTCCGCGGGAATCTCAATCCCACCGATGCGGGGCTGTGACCCCAAGGGTCCGGGAGCATACGGAGCTGGAATCTCTGTAGGGTCAGAAGTGGTCACAGGTGCCGGTGCACTACTACTCGCTCCGGAAGACAAAGCGCTGGGATCACTAGTGGGTAACGGGACCGGTGTATCAGCAACAGTAGCAGGTGGTGTGGTGGAGTCTGAGTATGAACTGCCCAAAACGCTAGCAGGTGGTACATCCGACATCTGAACAAGGAAAAATAAATTTTCCATGTCAGTAAGTCATAAGCAAGCACGTATTAGGCCAACAGTTTAAATCATGTATAACAATAAGTAGCATGGCAATAATAACGAATCGTATAGAAGTAGCATGCAATCGAAAGAAAGTAATATCATGCAGTAGTGAAATCATGTAGTAGCATACGGCATATAGCAGTAAAAGTAAGCAGCAGCATGCAGTAAGTTCAGCGGAAACAAGTAAACTAGCAAGTTGTAGATTAGTCCAATTAGTGAATCCTACTCGGGTCGGTCTTAGACTCACTAATGCAACCTAATTCCCTACAACCAATGCTCTGATACCAAATGTGATGCCCCGTACAAAACCATCGTGTACGAATCATCAACAACAGGATCATTACAAGGTTAAGTACTATATGCTGTAACAAAAGAAGTTGCATTCACGATAAAAAGGTGATGTCATAACCGACATCAAATGTTTTACATTTCAAAAACATGCTCCACTAAGTAGAAGCAAATAATAAGTGTATGTGACCACAATGGTCGTTACAAGTCATAGTTCAAAAGTACTAATGTTTGAATGCAAAATAAAGTAGTTCATGCGATAGCAACTCTAAGCAGCGGGTGTCTACAGCACGACTAGTACACAACGGAAGCTAACCTCAAGCACCTAAGAAAAACATGCTTAAAAACATCAACACAAAGGTTGGTGAGCTATAGTTTAAGTATAACAGTAAGTAAGGTAGGCCACGAGATTTCAGTGCTACAAAGAGCGCATCAAAACAGTATGATAAAGTATATGTTAACCGTGGGCACTTGGTAACTAACTTAACGTTTATACCCCCTGAAAGTACACTTGGCAAGTGCGTATGTATACGAAGTATTAAACACTCGTTAAATGCTAGCGCTACTAGCCCGAGTGGGGATGTCAAACCCTATGGATCCATATCTAAGATTCGCGTTCACCGGTTCAAAAACCTAAGGCAAATAGTACTAAGTCAGTAAATCATCTTAATAGGTTTAAAAGTATGTAATTAAGGTCTTAAGGGTCATCATCATTCATCATTTAACAAAAGGTGTAAAGTAAGTTTCGTTCATGAAAGTAGTTTAAAACAAAAGCTGACCTCAGTCAGTCACCACGGCCTCTACCCTTACTGAATTAAGGTGAGACCAGTGTCCATGGCTCCGTCTATGAGTCCCTTAAGTGTGGTAAATTTACAGAAGCAAACTCGTCTTGTTTTGACCGTGGCGACGGTCTAAGTGCGAGTAGGTCAGAAATTTCTGCACAACGTTAAAGGACATAGTGACGATCGGAGGGCCATAAATCCTAAACCGTAACTCGGATTAAGACGAGTCCTATATGAAAAGTTATCTACTCGAAAAGTTCTATCTAAAAATCATGGTTAGTACAGCCCAGGTCTAGTGGTCTGTTACAGAAACAGCAGGTCAGTAAGTTTTGGACAGAAACAGTAAGTTTAAGGGAGTTCCGGTGGTCTTGGTGCTTGATGTTCATCATAGTTCTTGTCCTTGATGCATATAGCTTCAAGTGTACAACTCATTGATGTATCTACATCATCTTAACCGAGTCTTGACCATCATAACCCTAGTGCAAGTCTAAACATGAAGCACAACTCACTTAAGAGTTGTATGAAGTTTGATGAACCAAAGTTACATCAAAGTCTTAGATCTAACACATACATGAACGTTAAAGCTAATAACAAGTTACAAACTTGAAAGTAAACTAATTAATCAAGATCTTAAAATGTAGAACATAGTTCTTAGTTAGATCTTGAAGATCCAAGACTCAAAAGTCTAGATCAAGCATAAGTATACAAGGTTATATTTAAAGAAAACTTATTTGTATGTTCTTGAACTTTCAAGGTTAACTTTTAGTTCAAGATTAATGAGATCAAGACTAACTTGTAGTACTTGACCATTTAAACTAATTACATGAAAGTAAAGTGCAAGAAGAAGTAAACTAAGTAAACAAGTAAATTATTCATGGATGGTCATACTTTAAAGATTCAAACCAAAGTTTGATCTTTAGAAAATAAACTTTAAAGTTTACTTCATGAACTTCAAGTATGAGTTTAATCAACACATGAACTTGCAATCTTTTAAGAAAGTATATGTAGAATCATAACTAGTAAGTTATGTTCTTGAGTGTTCTTGATAAATACAAGATAAAAGAAGAAAGAAATTAGCAAGTTTGTTTCTTGAAATCAAGTAAGTAAATAACTAACAACTACTAGTAATCAACACAAGTAAACAAAGATTAAAACAAACAAAGTATGATGATGATTATGGGTTGTATAAATTCGGTTTTAAGAAGAAAAGAAGAAAAGAAAAAGTCTTCAAGATTACTTACAAGAACTAGAGAAAAAGTGAGAGAGAATGAAGCAAGTTTGAGAGGAATCAAGTGTGTGTTTTTGAGAGAGTAACAAGTGAGCAAGTAGTAATGAAAAATGAAACTAAAATGCCCATCTAATGGCCTAAAGGCCACGACTTTCTGCAGCAAAAAGGAGGGAAGGAGAAGTCTTATGGTTACTTGTATGTAAAGCTTGAAAAAGTTGGATAAAGAATGGTTATGCATGGGGATTATGAGTGAACTAGATTCCAATTCTTTCAACTAACTAGTTAATGTTTCAAGTAATACTTACAAGTGGAAGAGTGGGCTAACTAAGTCCACTAATAATGTAGGGTGGGCTTATAAGCCCAAAGTCATAAGTCTATAACACTAATAAAGCCCAAGTTCACTTAATTAACAATAAATCCAATTAAAGCCCATGTAATTAACTAAAAACCTTAGTTAATTAAAATAATTAATAAAACTAATCATGAATGTAAATAATACTTGAAAATATTATTCGTGAAGTTTCGTGTGTCACAAAGACGTTTCGGGCACTTAAAAGTCAAGTACGGGCAATCATGGTAACATGTAAATGTGATGACATACATTTGTTTAATCATACATATTAATAATAATAATTATTAATAAATAGACGTTGGAAATTCTAGGGTCGTTACAGTACGTATATAATGTATTTATTTGTGTGGTATGAATGTGGAATTGTCGCGGTGTTCACGACACCACATTCTAGTAGCGAGTAGTATTATCGCGGTGTTTAAGACACTACTCATTATTGATTGACATGTGGTATTGTCGCGGTGTATAAGACGCCACATTGTCATGAGAGTGGCATTGTCGCGGTGTTCAAGACACCACTCATTGTTTTGATTGACGTGTGGATTCGTCGCGGTGTTTAAGACGCCACATTGTCATGAGGGTGAGTTAGTCGCGGTATTCAAGACATCACCCGGGGGATTAGTGTATACGCGGTGTTTAAGTAACACTAATGGATGTTATGAACTCCAACGGGCTTTCATGTACCGTTCCCTTGTATGATTGGATAATCATGGTTGTGTGAATGTGTATTTAGCATATTTCATTGCGAACTATATGCTACTATTGACGCTAGCTTCTTGTGAATTGCGGATCTTGGTTTATGCTTAATGTTTGCATAGTTGTCGAATTGCTAGCTTGTGTACGATATTGTGTAAGTGATGCAAGTAAGTAGGTTATATATGAACATGTATAATTATTGCATTCACTAAGCGTTAGCTTACCCCTCTCGTTGTTTATCTTTTTAGTCGCAGGTGCGGATAAGGGCAAAGGGGTTATCGGGCATTAGGTGGCCCTTGATGATGTTTTGTTGAAGCTTGGAAGTTGGCCTAACGTTTTGGGTAGTTTAGTCCCAAACCATGCTCAAGTGTCGTTTGGATTATAAACTATCATTTGTAGTGGGTCAAACTTGTATTGAACTTAATTAATGGCCTTCGTGCCTTTTGTAAACATTTAAATTGTTGTACGTTTAAATGAACTTTGTGGAATGGTTTACACGTTTAATTGGCGTGTAAATGTGTATTATTTAAAAAAAAATAATTATCGTATGGAATACGGGTTGGGTTGTTTCACATGGTCTAAGGGATTTTGGCGACTTGAGATAGGTGCCTAGACTTAGACTTTTGTGTATACTTATTTGTTGCGGGACTTGTAGGTGAACGGGTCGGAATGGGTTATAGTTAGTGCCTTGTTTATAGGTGGACTAACGTTTATATTAATATGTGGATATTATTTATATATTATTGCGTTGTGTTTGCTTATGTTTGCGGTTGCATATATCATCGAGCGAGGCGGTCATCGTACTAACAAGTTGATACGGCGTGTGTGCGTAATTAGGACTTGCAAACCTTATTACGGGTACAAATCGTGTCTAGCAAGTGATGTACGACGAGTTTTTAGCAAGATGGGGCGGTATTGTGTGTGTGCTTTATACTTTCATGATCTAATCGCTTTTGCATTCCTTAGAATGGCGACGGGAAACGGGATCGAGACGAATGATTTGGAGTTTAACGCTAGAGTTGCGGCTGCCGTTACGGAGCAAATGAGTGCGTTTCGAGAAGAAATGGATAGGAAGTATTCTGAACTTCAATGTAGTGGTGAAATGGAGCGTTGTCTTAAGAGCTTCATGAGGACTAAACCCCCAATGTATGACGGGAAACCGGATCCTTTGATAAGCACAACTTGGATTTCGGATGTCGAATGGTGTTTTCGTACTATTGAATGCCCTCCCGAGAAGAGGACAAGACTCGCTACTAGTTTGTTGCGAGGTAGGGCAAGGGATTGGTTGGATGGTAAGATTGATCTTGTCGGTGGCGAAACGTTTATGACCTTATCGTGGGACGAATTTAAGGACGAATTCTTCGAGGAGTTCCGGACTTCAGCCGATTTGTGGGAGTTGCGTAATGAGTTGCGAAATTTGCGACAAGGATCTATGGATTTGAATACTCTCAAGACGACCTTTATGGCGAAGGCTCGTTTTTGCCCAGAGTATTTGGGGAATGATCGTTTATTGATGGGGGATTTCTATCGGACCTTGAAAGATGACTTGAAGAATAAGATTAGCCGGGGTCAAGCAAAATCGTTTACGTAGTTATTCGCCTTGGCTAGAGGTTTCGAGTCTTATTCGCGATCGAAGGTTGGTGAACCTTCAAGTGAGAGAAGGGTTGTTTCTTATGGTGCTCCAAGTAAGAAAACTAAGGGCGCGAGTGCGAGTATGGGTAACGTGGAGAAAGGTTCGACGAGTTCTCATGCGCCTAGATGTTTCAATTGTGGTGTTAGGGGCCACAAGTTATGGGAATGCACAATGCCGAGAAGTAATGACGGAATGTGCTATTATTGTCATAAAGAGGGACATCGCAAGCCGGATTGTCCCGAGTTGGCGGCGGTGAATGCCGCAAGGAGACGTTAAGGTACGTTTCGTTTTAATAGATACGTCCTTTGATTATTTATTTTGTACCGATGAGTTTGAGTTGTTAAATGACTTGTGTTGTGCATATTGTTGTTATGGGTGACGTTCCCAATTGAAGTACCCTATGGTGACATTTGATTGTCGGGCGAAGGGCGTAAGACTTGGTGCAACCAAGCATTCCTTAGTATTTGGGAAATGTTTCTACCAAACCATGGAAATGGGTTTTGGTGATCGGTCGTTAAGCGCGTGTTCGCTTTTATGTTGAAGTTGATGAACCATGAGGTTCGACGGGTGGGATGAAACCTGAGATATCGAGTGTTGGATCTCGATGTATGTTGGTAAAGGAGTCTACGTGACGCGACATTAGGTGCCTCTTTTATACCTACTAGCGTGGTGTTCGACTCCGATTATGTTGCGGTTACTTTGTACTTAGGGTACCGAAGTGAAACCCTTAGTTACATGAGTGACTAGGTGAAGTTTGACAAGCAAAAGCAAGTGGATGATTGCGAGAGTATAGTTTGGGTAATTTGTGGTACACTTTTCGTTCGAAGTGTTTAAGGAATTGGTTAAAAACCTTCGTATGCTCAAGGTTGGAGCAAGATGTGGTGATGGGTCGTGTGAACCCAATTGTTGGTAAAGTCTACCTTTGGTAGCATTGCATGGTTGTACGTGTTGTGGATATGGAACGTAGTTCCAAGTGGGGGAGTTTACTCCCGTACGAGGAGACCTTAGGGTGAGAATTCGGATAATGCTTATGGTAGATCCGAAATTTGTGTTGGGACCTATTTTTGGTCGATTTGTGGTAGAGTACAATTTCGGTGAATTGTACTTCTGATTTTAGATTTGAAACTATCACTGAGGTGATAATGTGGAAATCCCGTTGAGAGATAATAGACGTGTTTGGCGAGCAAGGTGAAGTCCCCCGGTTAGGGGAAGTGCGTGGTTGATTCTCTTTTAGAGAATTATTATTTCGTACCTATGTTTGATATAGGTGGTTCTTGCTCGATTGTGTAAATGATTAGTGGTATCCGTTAGGATTCACTATGGCGTAGCAGAGCGCGATGTTACGCTACTCGTTATTCGAGGCCAAAAGGGCGTTGTTGGTGAAGCATGACCTTCGGGGTCCGCTGACTTCATCATGGGATTTTGATTGGTGAAGCATGACCTTCGGGGTCCGCTGACTTCATCATCGGAGTAGTGTCATATTGGTGAAGCATGACCTTCGGGGTCCGCTGACTTCATCATGGGTGAAGCATCGACGTGTTAAGATGCCACCCGGGGAATTAGTGTGCGCGGTGTTAAGTATACTAATGGATATTTGTGATGGGAGTAGTGTTATATCGGCATGGTATAACATTATCGGGAAATGCGAGCACCGGTGGGAAATGCGAGTACCATTCCTTGTGTGTGGTTTGGGACGTAAATATCGGGTTGTTCGTATTCACAATGTTTCGGGTTGTACGATTGTCCCTGTTGTTTGGACTCATAGTTTGAAGTAGTGAATGTCAGGTAGTTCGGATTCACTAAGGCTCGGGTTGCACGGCCATCCTCGGTTATACTATGGGGTGGAGGTAGTGAATATCGGTTTGCGCGTATTCACGGTGACTCGGGTTGTGCGGTCATTTTGTTGTGGGAATATGGATTGGGTTGGTGAATTTCGGGTTGTTGCGAATTCACTAAGGTTCGGGTTGTTTCGACCATCCTCCATATGTGTTTAGGCTCGGGTTGTTTCGGCCATGTTTTGTGAACTATTGGTTGTTTTATACGCCAATGGTGGGGGGTCGTAAGGACCATGTTGTGTTGTGAACTATTGGTAGTTTATACACCAATGGTAGGGTCGCGAAGACCATGTTGTGTGATTAGTGATGCGATAGCCGTGTCTCGCTCACATGTTGTTACGGGTGTGACAATAGTCGATTTTGTACACCTCGGGATTAGCGTTGCCATATTCATTTTGGGCGCTATCGGTTTTATCCATTTGCTTACGATGTTACGGTAGTTGCGTAATAGACGTGTTTGCACACTACAAGGATTGTTGAGTGATAAGTGTTATCCGTAAGGATTCGCTTTTGGTCGGTCTTCATCGGTTAGATGGTTGACTTTATTTTTTTGGTATGTGGTTGTTACTAGCAATGTACTTGGTATGGTACCCTAGGAGTTGAGATCTCGGTTCGGGATTGGATGAGTTCTTCCGATGTGAGGGATTGAGCAAATTTGTAGTGCTCGGATTTGTGAATTCTTAATAAGTCGCGGGTGACGATTTAGTTGTTAAGTGTAACTCTTTGAGAAGAATTTCCTATAGAAGTTGGAAGAATACGTGGCTATTTCGCGTATTCTAAGTGATCGTTGTAGACTTCGGTTGTTGCGTGTATTGCGCGTCTTGGAATACGTGCGTGTGTGTATTTAGTAAATGAATTAATCTTCGGGTTAATGAGGAATGTGTCGGAAGTCGGATTGGAACGATTGTTTGAGAACCATCGAGTGTAGGTTCAGATTAGTTAAGTGACGAGGATCACGAGGACGTGATCGAATCTAAGTGGGGGAGAGTTGTAACAACCCGTTTTCCCGTATATGATATATATAGGCGTATTGTGTATGTACGACTAGCGTATGAAGGATTTGATACATGTTCGTGTTTTAAAGCTCATGTATACGAGAAGTGATCAGGCCACGCCTAAGGTCGCGGCGCGGAGCTGCCGGTCGCGGCGCGACAATTAACCAGAATCAGAATCAGGAGACATGGTAAGGCAGGCAAAAAATCACGACTAACGTCGCAACGCGAGGATTGGGACCGCGGCGCGGCATTCAACTGGTTTCAGTTTCAGTAGGCTCAACAAAACAGTTCCAGATCGAGGCAACGGTCGCGGCGCGATGATTAAGGCCGCGGCGAGGCGTTCTGGGCGGACTGGTACCTGATTTTTGTAATATTAAATAAGGTTCAAGGGCATGTTGGTCATTTCGCGTGTGAGCCAGATTGGGATCTTAAATCCCATCCATCCACTTCATTTCCTTTTATCTTTTTCCTTTTCTTCTTCATTTTCACTCAAAAACTCAAACACCCCAATTGATTCAAAGGGATTTTTGGAAAGGAAGAAGCGGGTTTTGATCGAAAGCGTAAGAGACAAATTTGTTCTCCTCGTTCTTAGCTACAAGGTGATACTAGCGGTAAGCTCTAACTCCGAATTTCATTTTCGTGTTCGTCATTCAAATTTGGGGCTTTTGGCTTGTATGTTCATAGATGGAACCCATTTAGTTGTTAATTGAGGATTAACACCAAGATTCGAGTTTATTGTTGTTATTGGCGGGTTTTGGGTTTGGTGAACAAGTGTAAGTTTGTAAGACTTGCAAATGGGTGTAATCACTAGTATTTAGTGATTATTGAGGTGTTGGAAGCCTTTAGGGTTCATGTGGTTACTAATTTTGATTAGAGTCAAAATTAGGGTTTGGTGATGATTATGACCCAATTGTCGATTTAATAAGGTTTATAAACTTAAAATGGATTAAGTTGAAGTATAAAACCGAGTTAAATATGTTTTGGTGTCAAAACTTGCTAATGGCGTAATGTTGACTTCTTATGGGTCAAAATTAGGGTTTAAGTGTCATTTTGGGCAAGATAGGTTTTTAACACCTATGATTGGGTTTAATTGGCATATTAGGACCATTTTTACTTGTGTTAGTGATTATTGGTTAGTTTGGGCGCGGTTTGTGCGTGGAAGTTCATTTGGGTCAAAATTGCACTAGTTGTCAATTTGGGTTGATTTGTAAATCCACCCTAATTGTGTTGTTGTAATTGTTATTAATGGAATAGGTACGTTTCATTGGCGTATTGTGGATTATTCGGTTGCATTCATCGAGGCGTTTAAGGTGAGTGTAAATTTACTATGCACATGTGTATGTGTAAGATGGGGGCGTGTGTGTAGGGTGACCCTTGTTCGGGTTTACTCTATGTTCGTGTGGGAGAATGGACCTTGTGCTTCGGGTCCATGTGATACACTTATGCGTTGTGGGTTTTTACCCTTGGTATTGTGAATTGGCTAGCGTTTTGGATAACCCTTTTGGCGATGGGTTGCTAGCATTTGTTGTTGAGGAAATGAATCTCGGTTAGTGCGGATTCATGATGACTCGGGTTGTTTCGGTCATATTGGTGATGAGGTGGTGAATTTCGGGTTGTGCGAATTCACTAAGGCTCGGGTAGTTCGACCAACCTCGGTTGTTGAAGTGGTGAAGGATGTGAATCTCGGGTAGTGCGAATTCACTAAGGTCCGGGTAGTTTGGCCAACCTTCATGTGATTTGGGTTAAGGGGTTAACCTTATCGATATTGATGATTATATTTATTGTATACGCGTATATACTTATTGTTGTGTTGTAGCTAATCTTGTGGCATTAGCTTGGTGATTTCGTAGCGTGTAGCTACTTTGTGTATGCGCTCTTTGTAGTTTGTTTACCATGCGGAGACGGTATGTGTTATTTTGATGCTTGGTGATGCGTAGCCATTTTATGCATATGTATGTGTATAGTATCTTTACATTCACTAAGCATTAGCTTACCCACTCGTTGTTGATATTTTTATAGGTTCGCGTGGTGGCGGCTCGGGTAAGCGTGGGGATTAGAGATCTTGGCTAGGTTGCTTTAGAAGATCTTGCTTTTGGACTCGATTATGTTTTGGGTAGCGTAGTCCCAAATCACCATGCTCGGTTTTGTGTAAACGTAACTAGTCGGGTCATAATGATTATAACCGGTTTATGATTTAACTAACGTATTATTGTATTAAGAAGTTTAAATTATTGTTGTACGTTTTTAAGTTCGTTGAACTTACTTTAATAAAAATGCGTTTTGGAAATTGTGTAATGGGACCTAAATGTTATTAATGTATATTGAAAAGGAAAAAATTTTATGGGCCGGTTTAAATACGGGTTGAGTTGTTTCATCGCGCCATTCTACTTTTGGCTTTTAGCAAATAAAACACACATATACAATACTATGTATATGATCAATAACATTTTACTAGTGATGTTAAACCCGATACTTTTGTTTTTGTGAATGTTCCTTATTATTAAAGAATGTGACATATATTTGAAGGTTTTGTTGTAACTTGTAATAACATGCAATTTTTTATATGAAAAAAGTGCAATGGGTGGTTGCTTCAACTTTCGATGGGACCAAAATGTTGTTACATGAGATTTCTTAACATGGTAGATATTTGTGGTTTGGTAGCTTCTATGTAACTTGTAAGACTAGTTTTCCAAAGGGGTTTACTAAGTCAAATATGTATTTTTCATGAGAAGTAGAGTAATACATTGATAATTCATTATTTATTTAGCATAAAACAATTAAAACTTGAAATTGTTAATTACTTTAAGTGTTATCCCAATTAGTGATACATCACCAGCTTATAGGTTATATATAAGACGTACTTCGTATAAGAAGAATAAAAGTAAGTGAATTAAATAAAGATGTTTTCTTATTTGTAATACTTGTATGGGTTGGGTTGAAATCTCTGCTCCCTCCCCCTAGTTTATAGTTTGTTTTTTCCTCTCGTGTAACGTTGTTTTGTTGGGGCGTATAGTGCCTCATATCGCATTGTATCATGGTTAAAAATCAATAAAATTTACCTTGCCTTTCAAAAAAAATTAAATAAAGATGTTTTATAGTAAAAATGAGAAAATGAATACTTTTATACTCACTTCCCTACTACAATATACATTTTTTTTTTTTATAAATATTACTGCTGTTAAATATAGGATTAATCCCCGATTAATTGGTTTAAGAAGTAGGCCAATTAATGCTGTAAAAATCGATCAAATTAAGGAGTCACACCAATAAACAACGTTGATTAACATGTTAAGATCGGTCAAAAGTTGGATTTAGTTCTTCAAAATTGGTCAAATATGCTAAAATTAGTCAACATTCAATTAGCCCTTGATTTGATCGATTAGTCACAAGTTAAAGATTTTTATAGCATTGACTACACATTCGTTATGCATCAATCTCATTGAGAGTTATGCATCAATCTCATTGAGAGTCATATAACAAACAAAACATAACATTCTGTCACGAAATATCTTAAACATCCAAAAAAATGGAGAATAACTAAAACAATTAAGAAAACCAAATGGACTGAAAAAATCTTTCAGAGAATAAAAACAATGACTAATTTAAGACATATGTAACCATGGTACACATAAACTACATGTAATATTTCTAGTAAATCATTGGACTTTTGGTTACAGGACAAAAACATATTTGAAAAAAAGAGGTGGAGGGAATAAGCAATGGAATAACAAACAAAGAAAAGAACCATTAACCAAGTGGAGATTAGTTAATTAATAAAGATAAAAACAAAACCCACCTTAAAAGCAGTATTAAGTGCATAATTATGGGATTTATTTAACCTATTCTTATTTGTTTGTGCAACAACTCCATGTCCTTGGGAGTGTAATCATAAATTAAATAGAAAACACCAATTTAAAATGATACAAATTTAACAAAGCGGAAAATATGTGGTAATGTTCAGATCTATAGACTTTTAAATTCAATTAATATTCACGTACTAATGTTCAGAACTTCAGATATGCAGACTTTCAAATTTCAGTGTTCACATATCGTAAAAGCTAATGTTATTATTTTGTTTTAGAAAAAAATTACGTCGATAGTACCTGTGGTTTGTATAGTTTTTCACCACAGCACCTAAGGTTTTTTTTTTCTTGGTTGGTACCTGTGATTTCCTTTAGTATCGTACAGGTACCAACCAAGATAAAAAAAAAAAAAAAAAAAAAAAAAAAACAACTTTAGGTGTTAGTGGTGAAAAACTATACAAACCACGGGTGCTATTGACGTAATTTTTTCTTTGTTTTATTTAAAGGCATGAAGCTTTTATTAAACATAATAGTAAATATGTACAACATTAAGGAGACAAGCATTTTATGCTCCCATGAATTTTTTTTTTTTTTTTTGAACAGCAACAATTTTATTGAAAATTACAGAGACAAAAATATACGAGAATTAGAGCTATTTCTAAACTAAATGAAAACGCTAGTCTAATCGCATAAAACGGGCAACAAGCTTGAGAGCAAGACTTGAGAACAAGCAGAGAGGAAAAGGGTCACAGAGCTGATCGGACAGCGACAAAGCAGCCCAAAACCAATCAATTGTATGTAGGTGACAGAGGGAAATAATTTGCAAGAAGAAATTCGTCTAAAAACAAAATCAAATATAGAAACATCCATGGTTGAAAAAATAACATATATATCATATTAAATCTTTAATTACTAACAACTAAAGATGTTCACCATTCACAGACTAATAGAAAACAACCTATTGATTGCTGTTTAATGGATTAAAACACTTATTATTGATATAATCACAATTACATTATAAAAAAAAAAAAAAAAAAATGAAACTTCAACGAATCATTTCCAATACTGTTACAAATTTATATACCCCCATCTACCCAAATGTCATCAACATGACCAAATACAAAAATTCAAGAGACCAAAATAATTTAAACAAAACCACACTATATGAAAAAATTTGGCACTGCAAACACTCAAAAAAGGGATCAGTGCTTCAAGAAACAACCTTCAACTATTCAATTATCATCACGAAATTAACATCATCATCATTATCATTATCATCATATATCGTCGTCATCATCATCATCCTTGAACTGCTTCCAACATCCTAGTAGTTTGACCAAAAGACTTTAAATGATCATCATCGGTTTTAACCTTATCATCATAATAAGGAACCCACCAAACTCTTATACTCTTATCAAGACTACCACTATAAAGCATAAAACCCCCTCCAACACTATTTGGTGATGCTTGCAAACATTTAACTGGACCTCCATGCCCTTTGACCACTCCAATCTTGGTCAACCCATTTATTTCTCTTCTCCATATACAAATACTCTTATCACTTGAACCACTACACAAAATGTCACCTTTTATACACATACACAATATTGCCATTTCATGAGCTTTAACTTCACATACATTTTTCCAACTATCAAAATCTTTATTTCCTAACCACCCCATAACATACCCATCTGATCCACCACCGTAAACCACCGCGCCACCGTCACAAACCACCACCGCATTTATCGACACATCTTTATGACCCTCCAAAATACCCTTTAACAAATGTCCATTTTTTGGCTCATTTTCACTTCTCCCCCATGCTTTAATCTTTCCATCTGCCGAAGCCGAATAAACAACGCCATTACTTGAGATCAATGCATTAATCGCATCATCATGCGCTTTTATCGATTCTAAACACTTTAAATCCGAAACCCGCCACACTTTTAAAGTTTTATCCCACGAACCGGAATAAATTAAACCGTTAGAAACCGATAAACATGATATACTATCCGAATGTTCAATCCATAACTTTTTATGATGCCTTCTTGTTTGGACATAATTACTTTGTTTCATAAACTTTCCTAAATAATCCTTTTTTGTTGGAAGAGTGTCCACTAGTTTGAATATATTTTCAGAACTCTTGGACACCTTCCAAACCCTAATTCTTGAATCTTGATGAGCTGTAAAAACCTTATTGCCAGCTGTCACAACTGCTTTAACTGACCCTTCCCCTTGTCCAAATTTAGTAAATTGGCTTAAATCAGGTTGTTGCCAAACAATAATATCTTTACCATGTGATGCACTCAGAATAAATTCACCACAAATGGCTAGACATGAGACCGAACCAATGTGGCCCGTTAGGACGGATAAGGATCGATATGATGAGCATGATGATGAGGGTATTTTGGGAATATTGTATTGAATGAAACGGGTCGATGTTATCGGGCTTTCTTCAGCATCACTGCTTGTGTTGCTGCTGGTGGTTGTGGTGGTTGATAATAGTGGGGTTGATGGTAACTCATATAAAGTTGGAGGATTCATTTTGGATAAATTGGTACTTTACCGTTGAGAGAAGATTTAGAAGGTGGAAAATGAAAATGATAACAAGAAACATGAGTCAGACATATATAAAGGAAACTTGGTACAAATATTTGAGGAGGTGAATAGTTTATGTCATGTTGCTTACCCCACAAAGTTTGGAATTTTGTTTATTTATACCCTTCATAAGTTTACCTTTTAAATCGTAACTTGATTTGAAGAAAGACTTAAGTTAAAGTTAAAGGAGGGTGATATTTCTACTTACAAAATTGATGGCTGTACCACAAATATGCATTGTGCAAATATTTAATGTACAGTTAAAATTAAATTTATCCATTATGAAAGTGAAAATACCATCACTAAACGAAACATACACTTTTATAATATATAAATATAGATACTCTTACCTTTGTAGGAGATGCGTAGGCATTAACAACGAAACTATACTTTTTAGGTGATCTTGTATAATGAAATTAACATTTGATGGAATGCATACGTACATAGAAAAGTATATGCATTACTTAATATTTGGGTAATCATATTATACTATATTTGGTTAATTAAACCGTAAGATTTTATATACAAACTAAAACATAACCATTTAACTAAAACTTTTCTCATTAAAACGTGTAATACAATATGGGGTCTTGGGTTTGAGTATAAAATGGTCAAGGAATATAATATAGACACAAAATTCGTACAATATTTATTTTTATATAAATCCAAAAAAGTTTGATTGAGCTTTAAGAAAACCGGCCTACTTGTTACGACTGAGATATACTAGAAGGGCGAATAAAGTAGAATTCGGTTTCTTGGTGGGTACAAAAGAAAACGTTTGCATATTTTAATGTTAAAAGCTGGGACAACGGCTACTTTTGACAACTGTGAACTAATCTTTCAAATGGGGTCCAATGGGCTGGAAATGTAGGGCCCATTAGCCGTTAAGAAAAACTCATACGACCCGGGAGGTGTTGTGACAGGCGGTGCGCTCCTGCTTCCAAATAGAATTATTTTCATAAATGGATGTAAACACCATATAATTTAAACTTTAGTTATTTGCATATGGTGTACGGAAATCATCTTTCATTATATTGCAAGTGGTCATATCATGTTTGGGCGGAATTACTTAGATGGTGGAACATTTGTTGGGTTCTTCCAGGCTCGATTGAAGATTTCTCTTTTGATTGATATTTCGAAATGGATATTAAGATTTCAAAGTTTTAAAAATTGATTGGGCCCGCTATTATTTGAGCCATTTGGATGGCAATGAACGATTTCATATTTAACGGTAAATTCACATGTCGTTCGGACCACAAATCTCAATTTTTGTCACGGCATTCATTCTTATGTATGAGAGTATAACCCAATTTTATTATGTTTCTAAAGAGAATTGTGACTCATTTGTATTATTTTCTCATGATTGAGCTCATGTTCGTCATTGTATCTTTTTTAGAGTCTTCATTGGTTTGATAAAGATCTCTCTTTAATGTTATCACATCCATTTATTCGCCAATATATATATATATATATATATATATATATATATATATATATATATATATATATATATATATATATATAGGGTTATGTGGTTTGGACCAAGGTCAACTTTGATTTGGACCAAAGAGCCCATATTTTAATAAAAGTTAATTATATCACTTCCAATTCTTTACTTTTTGTCAGTTTTTTTACAGCCATCTTTTGTAAATTCCCAATGCAAATCTACTCCACTCATCTTATAAAATGAAAATTATTACGTATATAATAAGCCATGTACAATATTTTCTACATTATTTACAAGTTTTTATACAAGTGGTATAAATTGTTTTGCTTTCTTCTCTGCAACTAGTAACCCATCTTTCTTTTCATTTTGGATTATGAAGTCCATCATGGATCACACAAATAATGTTACTGCAAGTATTTATCATTAATTAATTTAAGAACAACAAAGTCTTTGTAATGAATTTATGATTTTATGGACACAAATAATAAAATTATTTCCACCAAAAAATAGGATTATTTGGTCAAAAAAACTTTCCGGCAACGAGAGTGGCGGCGAGTGGAGGTTAATGGATGCCGGATTTTGGAGCAAAATAGACGAAGACAAAGGATGGCAGTGGTTTCATGGTGATTAACGAATGTGGAAGTTCTCATATCTGTTAGAGGGAGACGCTTGGGGGTTATGGCAACGTTGTCATAGTGCTAGGTGGCGGCGTTGGGTGGAAGTGGGTGGTGCTGGGTGGCGTTGGGTGGCGGCAGCTGGATTAAGGAGGAGTGGAGAGATGTTTTTGAGAGAGTTAAAAGCTCATGTAACTTTTTTTTAGTCTCTATGATAATTTGATTAATTTTTTTCATGTTATATGTTAACACCCATTTCCTTATGAGGTAAGGCTTAGTGTGTCAACAAGATACTAGAAGTAATCTAGCTTTAGGAGGACGGAGTGTTGCCGATTGATTTTTACCCTCGGGAAATAATCCCTGCAGACCCGGTTCACAAGTATAGAAACTTGTGGGGTGACTTAATCAATCTGTCGTCCGTAGAGCGTAAGAGTGCTAGCCGGATGACTTTTAGTGAGAGAAAGTAGAGAGAGAAAGAGAAGTGAAGTCTCAGCTCTCAAAGTTGTCAGAATATCTGAACTGTGTAAAATGACGACCCAAGGGGTCTATTTATAGTGTCAGATTCACCAGATTGCTCGGGGACACGTGTCAGATGATGATACGTTCTGTTATTCGTGATCCGTAATTTACGCTGAAGGTGGCGTTCTCCGGCCAGGGCTTACGCGCTATGCGGCCTTCAGGGCTTACGCATGACGGAGCAGCCTGTACAGCGGAGAACGCTGGACGGTTAACTCCACAAAACTGTTGTTTCCAGCCTTCCTGATGCTACTTTTATGCAACCGTTATGCCTTTTATGCGTGTATACGATAGGATACACCATTAAGTCCCCCCAGTTTAATGACTTAAGCATTTGAAAATTGATTAAGTTGTTAAACTTAGAATAACGCATGCCAACCAAGTCTTCACGTTTCCTTTTTGCATTGGGAAGCATATTCACATGCATTAAATGATAGGCGACTTTTACTGACATTATGATGATTGCTTATATCGCACGCGCCTCTAGCTGTAAAAAGACTTTTCGATGTACTCACCTTTTTATCTTGTCCTTACACGTGTGTAGCTGAAAACAAAACCCCCAAAATCACCACTGATTACAGCTGTTATATCTTTTGCCTTTTAACCACCATAAACCCTAACCGATCATTTACTTTTGCAACTTTCTTCTACAGTATTCATCTTCTTCCATCAATACCTTCGTTACCTCCTGTTTCATTAGAACATTAATGGCAGCTATAAAGGATGTTGCAGCTATTCCTAGCATAGTAAATGAGAGATATTTAAGCGAGCTACTGCAACATTTTCCTAGATTAGCTGGTGTTGAACCAGTGATTCCTGCAATTAATGCCAGAGCCTGCTCACCGCCCCCTGGCAAGGTTGCTATTTATGGCCATTCATTTTTCAAATTTTGCTTACGTCTGCCATTTACCCCCTTCTTCTTAGAAGTTTTCAAATTTTACGGTGTTGCTGTTGGTCAATTCGAACCAGCATCAATTCGAAAGATCTTAATTTTTGAAATGTATTGTCACGCAAGGAGCATTGAACCATCAATTCGGATATTTTGCCATTTGGTACGTATAGCACGCCATGAAAATGGTTGGTTCACTTTCAATAAATTTCATGGGTTTCTGAAACCTGCACTTGATCATCCTGGCGACAATTGGTATGCTTCATTTATCTTTATTAATGAAGATGCCATTGATAAACAATACTCAGCTACTCGAGTATGGCGCAAATACTCGCATACCGTATCTGTTACCTTTCCAAAACTCGTCACCAAAGAAAACCTTTTATTTAAAAGGATTAAAGCTGAAGAAATCAATGACATTAAATATGGGGAACACATGCTTTCGTTGACATCCATGAGCCAAGATTGGGATATCTCACAAGGCTATGCCTGTGTTCTTGCTGGGAAAAAGAGTAAGCATTTACTTTTACTACATATGCTTAAATAAAATGTTCTTCTTTATTTATCCATTTAATCACTGTGACTTTTTAATTTTTGCAGAAATTACTCCGCTTACCGCCATGCGATCATCATCGTATTCACAGCTTACCTTTACCACCGAGAAAATTATTGATGATACCCCCAAAATAGATGTAATGAGGGAGGAGGAAAATGAAGAAGAAGAAGAAGAAGAAGAAGAAGAAGAAGAAGAAGAAGAAGAAGAAGAAGAAGAAGAAGAAGAAGAAGACATAGGTATGAATCGAGTTGCCTCTAGAGAACGTCGTACCTCGGGTAATGAAAATGACAACACTGAATTATGCAAAATTCCATACCAAAACCTGTACTTGTTTTCTTGCATACCCAGTACTGGTGGATTTTATAATCCAAACCCTTCCTTATACTTTATGCCATCTTTAAAATGTTGTGAAGCATATTGGAACTCTTTTATAAATAACAATTTTCCTTTATCTCCAACAGCCAGTGCAGCACATCAAGATACTACATTAACAACTCTTCCGCCTTCCGCCAAGAGGAGAAGAACTGGTCAAATTCCTCCGTCATCCACTCAACAAGGAGCTGGCCCTAGTTCTTCTCAACAACAAATTACACTTCCCAATCTTGACACAAACATGCTTTCCTCCCTTTTAAAAGGACCACCACACTCGTACGAAGATTTCGTGACTTTTTTGAATGCCATGGTGTGTCCTTCACTAGCCCAATTCTTCAGCAATTTATCTGATGCAGATGCCAAGAAGGTTAAGGCACAAAGTATCATTCTAAACATTGCTTCTGGTTTGAATGACCTTCAACGCCTATCTGACTTGCAAAACAGTGAAGTCACTACAAATAAGGAGCTTTCTACTGAAAAGGAGAAAGTAGCCAAGACTGAACGAATAGCCACAGAGATAAAGAGGGAATACGAGACAATGAAGAGGCACTATGAAAATTGCAACAGTCAGAGGACGGAGTATAAGGAGCAAGTCAAAGAACTATCTTTCAGAGAAAAGCGGCATCTGAGCAAAATTGATGAACTAGTAAAGGAGAACGAAAAAATGCTTGAGCAAAATAACATGTTGAAAGAACAGCTTAAAGCCAAAGAGGAGAATGAAAGACGAATGATAACTGGCATTCCTGCACTTGTAGAGCGTATCTTTAACTGTCAGGCACTATCTCACAGAATCCATGAGTTTGTCCGCCTTGCCAAATCTGTTGAACGGTTAAAGTTTTTCAATTTTATGAAAAGAAAACTACCAGAACTTCCAAATCCTCTGCCTGAGGTAATCACATCAAAGATTAATGAAAATGCCGATTTAGAAGCTGATGCAGCCGGTGCCTCAATAGAAAATATGAGGTTTTCTGATCTTGAAAATCTTTGTTAAAGGCCAGATGTAACAATAGATGATGTATTGAATTATACTCCACAGGATGAATGAAACACTATGTTGTTATACATCTGCTTTTACATAATACTTAATATTGCACTTGGTTATGTATATTAGAAATATATGCTGTAACTTAGTAAGATTGTTGTAATGAACAATGCTCAAGATTTTGAGATTGTATTTTGCAATCATTATAGTTATGAATATCAAAATCATATTCTCCGTCATACGCCTTCCGTCATGAAACTCATGAGGAAAAGTTATGAATTACTTTCGCCTTTATATATTTTGCTGGACACTAAGATCCATTTTCAATTGTGCTCTGCATTTTGTGTATATAAGTTGTGTCATGACATTTTTTTGTAGATTCGTTTCAACGCTTCGATGCTTTAGTGAGTTCTACATGTCTCACTATCGATACAACCATTTTGAGTATGATTGTACTTCTACCACCGAAAGGCTTTCTTTCTTTCTGCGGGTAGGGATGACACACAGCTATGTGACACCTGGACTAAAAAATCCTTGGCCGGATAAAATTTGTGAAAAATATTGCCATAAGAATAATTGCTATTATTCATATTCTTAAAGAAACTTTTACATTTATGACTATATCTCATGCATTTGACAGTTGATCAAGCTGTCCATGCATATAGTGCTACGCATAAAATTTCTTTAAATTCATTGCATTCCAAGCTCTTTCATATTGCTCGCCGGAAGGCGCAGCAAGCATGTATGATCCATTCTGATTTACTTTCGTGACCTTATAAGGTCCTTCCCATTTTGGAGCTAGCTTTCCAAATTTGATTTGCCTGCTTGCCTCATTATCACGTAGTACTAAATCACCTACTTCAAACTGCACATGCTGTACTTTCTTGTTATAATATTTTGCCATTTTATGCTTATGATCTGCTTGCCGGATGGCGGCCATCAACCTTCTTTCCTCCAACAAGTTGAGATTCTCCCTTAACGCCTCAGAATTAGCCTCAACATCAAATGCCATAATGCGTTGTGTTGGCACACATATTTCAGCCGGTATCACTGCCTCTGTTCCATACACCAGACTAAAAGGTGTTTCCCCGTGCTCCGCTTTGGCGTCGTCCGATGTGCCCACAATACATTTGGCAGCTCATCCACCCATCCAGTTTGACTTAGACCCAACCGTGCTTTAATGCCAGCAACGATTTCCTTGTTGTAACCTCCACTTGTCCGTTCGCTTGAGGATGAGCAACATATGTAAAGTTTTGCTTTATGCCTAGCTCTTCACACCAACTCCGAAATGGATTTTCTGCAAATTGCTTGCCGTTATCGGTGACTATTTCATTTGGCACCCCATAACGGCATACAATATCATGCCAAACAAACTTTTTGACATTTTCTCCTGTGATTTTTGCTAAAGCCTTTACTTCAACCCATTTTGTGAAAAAATCGATCGCTACCACCAAGAACTTAGCATTACCAGTGCTCCTATTGAATGGCCCCACAATATCAATAGCCCATTTACAGAACGGCTAAGCGGATGACACCGGTATCAAATCATACTTTGGAAGACGCTGAATTGTACCATGCCTCTGACAATTCTCACATGTTTTTATGATTTCTGTGACATCCCGATAAAGGGAAGGCCAAAAATACCCTTGTCGCATGATCCGTGATGCCACAGTACGGAAACCGGAGTGTTGAGAACAAACTCCTTCATGCATTTCTTTGACCACTTTTATCGCTTCATCATCGGTTAAACATCTTAACAACGGACCATTGTATGACTTTCGATAAAGGACACCACTAACAATCTCATATATTGGTGCAGTCACTCTAATTCTTCTTGCTTCCTCCTTATCAACAGGTAACCATCCGTCATGCAAATATCTCAAATACGGAGTCATCCAAGTTTCCTTAGCTTCTTCAACTATTGAAATAATGGTTTTCCATGTATTGATTTCTCCTTAAGTTCTTCAACCAACACTCGTTTGTGCAAATGATCAAAGGTTAAAGTAGCTAACTTGCTCAAGACGTTAGCTTTCTTGTTCTTATTTCAAGGGATTTGCACGACTTCAAGGTTATCAAATTTCTTTGAAATTGCTTCCACCAACTTAACATATTGCCTCATGGATGTATCCCTTGCATCGAACATTCCATTAACCTGTTGGGCGATAATTTGAGAATTAACATATGCTCGTAAATTTGTTATCCCCATTTGTACTGCTATGCGGAGGCCGGAGAGTAATGCCTCATACTCTGCTTCATTGTTTGAAGCATAAAAACAGAATTTCAATGCATAAGTGTACTCTTCACCGTCTGGACTTGTTAAAACTAGCCCTGCACCTGTTCCCTCTTCACTGGATGCCCCATCAGTGTGTAAATCCCACTCATGCTGTGATGGTTCCACTTTGTTGTCATATTCTACTTTTTCATTTGTCTCCAAGAGGAAATCTGCCAAAATTTGTCCTTTAACTGCATTTCGAGGAGCAAAATTGATTTCATACTCCCCCAACTCGATGGCACATTTTGCTAAACGGCCAGATGATTTTGGACGCCGGAGTATTTGCTTCAATGGTTGATCCGTTAACACTAAGATGGGATGACCTTGAAAATATCTTCGTAAACGTCGTGCAGTATGCACAAGGGCATAAACCATACGGTGAAGTGGTGGATAATTTGTTTCACTAAGCTGCAACACCTTGCTAACAAAATATATAGGCATTTGCACGCCGTTCCGTTCTGCGATTAGAACAGAACTTATTGCTTCCTTTGAGACAGCTAAGTATAAAATTAGGGTTTCCCCCTCTTTTGGTGCTGTTAATGTAGGTAATGTTTTTAACAACTGCTTGATCTCTTGGAATGCATTTTCAGCTTCCGCCGTCCACACAAAATCTTTTTTATTTAAACAGCCCTTTAACACCTTCATGAATGGAAGTGATTTTTCAGCTGCTCTGGACAAGAATCTTGTTAATGCTACTAGACATCCATGTAGCCGTTGAACATCCTTTTTTCTAGTTGGTGACTTCATATCTTTAATTGCTTGAATTTTCTTAGGATTAGCTT
Organism: Rutidosis leptorrhynchoides; assembly: GCF_046630445.1. Taxonomy (NCBI): domain Eukaryota; kingdom Viridiplantae; phylum Streptophyta; class Magnoliopsida; order Asterales; family Asteraceae; genus Rutidosis; species Rutidosis leptorrhynchoides. The sequence continues at coordinate 226,679,402 of NC_092343.1, forward strand.
TAATTCCACGTTCTGTTACAATATGACCTAAGAATTTTCCCTCTTCCACACCAAACGTGAACTTCTTGGGATTTAATTTCATGTTAATTTTTCATAGAGATGCAAAAGTTTCCTGTATATCTCGTAACATATTTTCTTTAGTATGACTTTTGATGACAATGTCATCAACATAAGCTTCTAAGTTTTGCCCAATTTGATCCTTAAATGCCATATCAATAAGTCGTTGATATGTTGCTCCTGCATTCTTCAAACCAAAAGGCATTTTCATGTAACAGAATATGCCTTCCGTCGTGTGAAAAGCCGTTTTGTCTTCATCTTTTAAAGCCATTGGGATTTGATGATATCCCTTAGCAGCATCTAGGAAACATTTGAATCGATATCCTGCCAATGATTCAACCTTTCAATCAATTTCAAGTAAAGGATAATTGCCCTTTGGACATGCTTTATTGATATCCGTGAAATCTACACACATCCGCCATGAGTTGTCCGGCTTCCTAACCATGACCGGATTGGCTACTCATGTCTGATATTTGACCTCTCGCAAGATCCCAGCATCCACCAAACTTCGTACCTCATCACGGAGGAATTTGCTTCTTTGTGGCGCAATGCCACGCTTTTTCTGACAAACAGGATGTATGTTAGGATTCACGTTTAGCCTATGCTCTGCAATTTCCCTTGGAACACCGGTCATATCAGACGGCTGCCATGCAAAAACGTCTAGATTTGTTGTCAAAATATTGTATAATTTTTCTTTACATTCGGCGAACAACGTGTGCCCAATTATGATTTTCTGATCTGGAAATTTAAGATTTGGTGAAATTGACCCATCATCGTGTATGATTGGCTTAATTACTGCCTTTGTTACTTGAAAACACTCAATTGACTTCTGCCGTTCTGCATATAATGTTGCTACTCCGCCTGGTGTTGGAAACTTCATCATACCATGTACAGTTGACGTTACAGCTCCAAACGTCATTAAAGCAGTTCTTCCCAAAATTATGTTGTACTGTGAATTTGCTTTAACCACCAAGAACTCAATGTTGGCTGTGCGTCATAGGGGTGGCTTGTCCAAGGTTACGTCAAGCAAAATACTTCCTTCAGACCAGGACGGCTCACTTGTAAAACTTGCCAACGGCACATATATTTCCTTCATTTTTTCTTGTACATCTTTGGGTAGCTGTATGAAGCAATGTTCATACATAATGTCTGCTCCAGCTCCTGTGTTAGTGTAAATGTTGCGTATTAAGCAATTAGCAACTCGCGCTTCTATAACTACTGGACCGTCGGATGGATTTGTGTTACACATAGAAGGAAATGATATTAATTGCTCTTCCCAATCTTCTAATACTTTTGCCTTCATCCGTTGTCCAGCTTTCCATGGGTGTATCATGCCCACTTCTATGGGTATGAATTCGTTATCTTCGCCGTCTTTATCAGTGTTGGTGAGATGATTCGTCATAATAATGGATGGCGCCATTGTTAACACCTATTTCCTTATGAGGTAAGGCTTAGTGTGTCAACAAGATACTAGAAGTAATCTAGCTTTAGGAGGGCGGAGTGTTGCCGATTGATTTTTACCCTCGGGAAATAATCCCTGCAGACCCGGTTCATAAGTATAGAAACTTGTGGGGTGGCTTAATCAATCTGTCATCCGTAGAGTGTAAGAGTGCTAGCCGGATGACTTCTAGTAAGAGAAAGTAGAGAGAGAAAGAGAAGTGAAGTCTCAGCTCTCAAAGTTTTATTATACTTTTATCATAGTGTAATTATTATATAATTATGACCTATAAAACTCTAGATTTTGGTCCAAATAAGTCAAAGCTTGGTCTATATATATAAAGCCATATACATACATACATACATACATACATACATACATACATATATATATATATATATATATATATATATATATATATATATATATCTATGTATGTATGTATATGTGTGTGTATGTGTTTTTATGCATTATGAATATATTATTATTTTAAAATTTTATCTAACTGTAGTTTTTAAGGCTACGGTTAAAAATTTGAAATATGCATTATTGATGATTAGTGATGAATTTAAAATGAAAATTTAATTTGGGGTTCAAATTTATTTCTAATACTGTTTATATTTGAAGGGTATTCTAGTTATTTATATTTGAAGGGTATTCTAGTGGTTGATCACCTGGAAAAAAAAAATCTAAAATCCCCCAAATGTATGAGGTCCAATAGTTGATTTTAGTGGTGTCATGTACACTTTGAAAAGTATTTTGTGAAAGAACCATTCAAACTAGAGGTGTCACAGGAGCCCGCGTATTACTACCTTAGATCGGCCCTGTTGATGGTACAATAAGGTAGTGAATGAGGTGGTTAGTGAGTGGTTATGAGTAGACGACAACTCTAAATTGCATGTCAAAAACCTTACGATAGCCCTAAGAATTGTCAATCTTGAAAATCTTGACATTATTCTATACCTTTTCTAATTACGAATTATTTGCTTTTATTTTTCAAATTCCTTCACTATTGTTTCTTTTTTCAATAAAAATTTCATAGCATGGTCAAAAACCACACCATGTGCCATACAAAAATTACAAGGGCTTCACCCCGATATCTCTCCTCACAAGGATATCATATGTGCCTAATCACTTCACTCGATTCTTAAGCATGTCACTGAATGCTCACTGATTTAATCATAATTTATTTAGATAGCCTGAGCGGAAATTTTATTCTTAATAGGTCACTCGAATTATATTTTAGTGTTAACGTTTCTTGCTCATCGCCTTACTTTTGACCCGGAAAGTTCAAGTACCGAGCAAGTAACTAGTATGTGTTTGAAAGCAATTACCTCTTTACCCGAGGTAGTTGAATATTCACATCCAGGGAACCAGGTAACATAAGACACATATGTCTAACTTCAATCGGAGGATTGTAGTCCAGAATGGTTGTAGGGTCGCCGAAAAGTCTAGTAGAAGGCGTAACCCGATTAACGGCTGGAAATCCTTCTAGGATCATCGTCAAGGAGTCCCTTAAGGTGGAGTGGATTGTGAAAAATGGCACAATCTCATCATTCTGAAAACAAGCTACGATCCGAACAATATTCAAGATTCTTCATTTACTTATGTCACGACCCTAATTTTTCCGTTATCTTTTACCGTTTATTATTTAATGATCGTTAATTGTTATTCGTGCCATGTCATTTCTTCGATCTATATTATTATTTTAGTAATAATATATTATTTATCATGTGTTATATGAATATTTGTATCCGTATTTAAATTGTACATTTCTACGTGTCGTGAATTTCTATCCGGCGAATCTTTTCAGTTTTCAAACCAACGGTCAGAATTTTAAGATTTTCGAATCCCAATTATTTTAAATATGATATTTTTATGTCATATGAATATATATAGTGTTTATATATTTTATTTGTCGCGGATATGTTATCTCTCCGAATATTTAATCGCCTAACGGTGTTTTCGCGTTTCGGGTTTCGTTTGAGCGTTCGGGCCACAAGCTAATTAACAATTATCAAATTTGGGCTAAATGTGAGCCCACTCCCACCCCCATTCGGCTGAAACCCTATAGGAGGGGTGTTATGTGCCATTTTGAGAAATTTGTGACTAGTTCCATTTTAATCTCCAAATTAATTCATTTCTTTAACATTCCTAAACCTAGCAAGCCTTTCTCTCCTCTCTCTTTTTCTTTTTGGCCGTCAACACCACCTTCACCATCATCATCATTTCATCAACAATTTTTACTTGGATCATAGGGCTTTCAACATAATCAGGTTGCTCTCTTCGTCCTCTACGCGCTCATATCTTTTATTTCTTGATTAGGGTATAAACCCTAACCCTAACTTTTTCATTTTTGTTCATTTTTACTGTTTTTGATGTTATTATGATTGTATAGTACTTGTGTATTGTGGTATTGATGATTATATGCGTAGAAATGCTTGAGTGTGTATGTTTTCGGTTTGATTAAATTGGGACAGCGGACTTTTTGATGAAATCACTATATTTAACATGTGTTTTTGATAAAATAAAGTGTATAGATGAATTCCTCTCATCAAGACAATAATTTTAGGCTTTGGATTCATGTTATTTCGAGTCCCGGATAAAAAGTTAGGCTTAATTTGGTGTTTTGATGAGATTAAAATATAAAAACGAATATGATCAGTTGGGGTCCGACTTTGTGACCATTTTTGAAGGCTCTAGGGTGTACTAGTGGGTTAGGATTGATGATTAGATGAACATTCATGTTCGGTCATCGAAATCCGAGCGACGGATCACCCAGAATGGCTAAAACAAGATTTTAAGTGGATTAATGTTCTAAGTTAGTTCATGGGTGTAGGTCATGACTTGGGAACTGATTTTAGGGTGTTCTTGAGTACACTAAGGTTTCGGGTGGTTTGGTTAGACGAGGATTTATATAAAATTCGTCGAAAACCGACACTCGGGGCTCAAGTTATGACCCGACGAACTTTTAATTAAACTTATGGTTATAAAATCTGAACTTATGATATAAATAATGATTTTCATTATTATTAAATTACTTATGATATAAAAGTAATTAAATTTAATTAAAACTTATGATATATATTTATTATATCATTTAATGATTACTTATGATTTAATTATTAATTTAATTAAACTTATGATTAATAATAATTTTATTATTAATGAAAAATACTTATGATAAGTATTAAACTTATGTTATGGGATCAATACATTAAGACTTATAATAAAGATTAAATAATTATTTAGTTATTATAAGGCTTAATTATTATTTAATTATTTAATACTTATGGTTTAATAATTATAATTAAATACTTATGATATGATTAATAATTCATTATTAATTAATAATACTTATGTTGTGATTAAAAATTTATTATTAATTAATAATACTTATGTTATGATTAATATTTAATTAATTAATTAAATACTTATGTTATGATTAATATTTAATTAATTAATTAAATACTTATGTTATATTAATTATATCATTTAAACTTATGTTAACTTAATAATTCAAATTAATTTAATTAAACTTATGATATGACATGATTATACTTATATGACTTTAAATAACATTATAACTTATATTATTAATATAATATACACTTTAAAATTCAAGGTTGACTAAGTTTGACCAAGGTGTTGACTTTCGGTTGACTTTGACTTTCAATTGACTTTTGTTGACTTTCTAATTAAGGAAACTTTCCTAAGTTAAAAACTTTCTAAATATAGCAAATTTCTAAATATGGAAACTTTCCAAAAATAAAAACTTTCTAAAAATAGAAACTTTTCAAAAATAGAAACTTTCCAAAAATAGAAATTTTCTAAAATAGAAACTTTTTAAAAATGAAAACCTGCTAAAAATAGAAACTTTCGAAAAATAGAAAGTACGTGTTCTACGCTGTCCTGATCATACTGAAACATACTGAGTGTTGTTCTATGTCTATTTGCAACAAGTACTATAGCTATCATACTAAGACTTGACATAAATTGGTTATTTATATCGACATACTTTATTTATAGGTCGACGTTGTGATCATTCTTGATCACTTTATCTTTTGCTGCTCACGTTTCTGTGTTATCACTTCGTTTACGTTAAGGTGAGTTATAGTCCCATTTTTCTATTTTAAATCTTTTGGGATGAGAATACATGCAATTTATTTTACATATTGGACACAAGTGAAAACTGGTTTAAATTATTCATTGTGAGTCGAACAAAAATATTCCATAATCTGGTAATTTTAATCACTGTGTAATGACCCAACCCTTTATCCAACCGAAAACACTAAATTTTTTTTTTTTTTTATAAACAGTCCAGTTTCAGACATATGGAGTGCCGCTCCATATAGGGGCGCACCGCTCCAAAGTGGCCTGTCCACTTTCTTTTTATGCTCGTTCGTAAAACACGTTTCTCAACACTTTTAAATGAAACAAATTATCATAACACGTCAGTATAAGTAAAACTAAGAATTTCCCACAGTAAAATCGAGTTTTACAACACCGGGCCCACATCGACCCAAATTATAACAAAGTGACCATTTTGACCCATTTTAGTTTAATACAAAACATAGACCGAGCATGGCGATTGGGGATACGCTACCCAATCCTAAACAATCTAAAAGCACGTCTTCTAAGGCAACCTACGCAATCCACTAGTTCCCACGCTTACCCGAGCCACCACCTTCACGCGAATCTATAAAAATGTAAACAACGAGAGGGTAAGCTAATTGCTTAGTGAATGCAATACTTATACACATACATATATAATTCAATTACTTGCATTACCTACACAAATAACACACATCATTAGAAATTTATATAATAAATAATAATCAAACATACAACAAACCAACAACAATAGCATAACGGTCTCGTCAATATTAAATGCTAAATATAAATACGTACAAACCACCGGTTAATCAAGATCACGAGGGAATGATCCCCTTTGGAAGAGCCATAGATGTTCATAACATCAATTAGTACCCAAATTCCAATTCCATGAGTGGTATCGTCAACATCGAACTTAAAACCCACTCATCATGCTTAATGTGGTATCGTCAACACCGAACTTTAAACCCATATATGAGGTATCATCAACATTGAACTTTAACCCCTCATCGCAAGCTAATACAAATATAATGTGGTATCGTCAACATCGAACTTTAAACCCACATATGAGGTATCGTCAACATCGAACTTTAACCCCTCATCGCAAGCTAATACAAATATAATGTGGTATCGTCAACATCGAACTTTAAACTTACATATGAGGTATCGTCAACATCAAACTTTAACCTTTCATCGCATCACTACAATAGTGGTATGGCATCGTCAACATCGAACTTTAAATCCATACATGATGTATCGTCAACACCGAACTTTAAGCCCTCAACCCAAAACAACACAAACAAGGATATGGTATCGTCAACACCGAACTTTAAGCTCATATCACGAGAGGATGGTAAATGCTTACCATTCTCTAACAAGTGGCAGACGAGGAGTGCATCCTAACGGATGACACTCACCACAAAACACAAGTTAAACGTGCTCAACAAAGAGTCAATCCTTCCGGATATCACTCACCACGTGTCCCAATCCCAAAGTGGCCCACAAGAGAGTGTATTCTACCGAATAATACTTGCCACTTCACATACAAGCAACCAAATTATATACATAAACGTATAAGTATTCCACTCACCTCGGTTATTTGAAGAGCCAATCCCGATTAAGCTCCTAATCGTCCAAAAGTAAATCACCTAAGTAAATTCACAAACAAATAAGCTAAACACTCTAGCTTATGCCCAAAACACCATAAGTGCAATTTCGACCCATTTGCACTTACTTCCACTTTAACTAAGTCAAATCTCGCCGAAAACACTCATAATCACAAGTAACTAGTGATTATGTTCAAACACCACATTTTTCTCAATGTTTCATCATCAAACGCTTACTTGCATCATTTTGACACAAAAACCCTAATTTTGACCAATTTCAAAATTAGTCAACCAAATGCATCCAAAAGGGTTCCAATACCTCCAAAATCATTAAACTAAGTGATTACACCCAAAATTGAAGCCTAATCAAGGCCAAAACGTCAACCAACCCAAAACTCGGCAAGTATAAAAAATAACTAGTCACCATAAACCCACTTCATCATCTAAATGGGTTTCACAACTAACAAGCTCAAAACCCGAACTTGAATATCAAATCAAACAATGAAATTCGAAGTTAGAACTTACCACAACAACCAAAACGTAGCTAGGAACGAGGTGAAGAACTTTAACACTTGAGCTTTTGATCAATTCAAGCTTCTTCTTCTCCAAAACCCCAAATTTCTCTCTAGAAATCGCTCTCTCTCTCTCTCTCTCTAAGAATGGATGAGAGTATTGGATGGATGTGAAAATGAGTTAGGATAAGGTTTTGGATCAGTTTTATGGTCCCCAAACAGTCCATATGCCAAAGGACTATAATACCCCTCATTTAAACCCTTTGAAAATGCTGAAAACACATCAGAGGCAATTGGAGCGCCGCTCCAAAGGGTGGAGCGCCGCTCCAACCTACCAGAACTGGTGGCCGAGCAAAATAGGGTTCAGCAACTTGTTTTGGCCATAACTTTTCGACCGTAACTCCATTTTCGATGAATCAAATATCGATGGAAATGTAATAAGATATTCTTTCTAATGGTAAGGCTTTGAAACATCAAATTCAAACTTTATTCGGGGTTGAAAAATTACGTTACACACCTTGTAACTCAATCAACATCCAGAATAATGTGTAACAGAAAAACAGAGTGTTACACACTGGTTTCTACTGGTGAACGCGAATCCTATGGATAGATCTACCAGGACTGATAGCCCCATTTCATGCTAGTCGCGCTAGCAGTTACAGACGGAATGTATTAGTACTTCATATTTTGGAAGATACACATGTTCAGTGTATATTATTATATTGGTTTTGTTAAGGGTAAGGAGTTGTTAAGTGAATTATCAGGTGGCTCACGGGTTAATGGAATAATGTTTTTATATGTTTTCGAGCATATAATTTTATGGTCCAAGATGAGTCATTATGTTTTCAAACATAAATTTTTATGGCTTAAATTAATTATTGTTTGCAATATTAAACCTATAATTCACTCAACATTTTTGTTGACAGATTACTAGCATGCTTTTTTCTCAGGTTCATTATTGATTGCTTCCGCTGTGTTTAGAGAGTCTGCATATTTATGGTGGCAGCTTTTGTTAAACATTAACTTGCATTCTATTTTGATACATTAAATTGTGGGTGTTTATTGACTTTGTTTTGGTCAACTTTTGGTTAAGTATTTATGTATGGTTTTTCTAAACTTACATATTTTGGCAGGTTTTCTTTATAGGAAATCATTTTTAAATAAAGAATGCAAGGTTATTTATTAAATTCATTTAGAGTTATGATCAAGCCGTGGGACCAAGATAACGATGGTCTTCAAGTGTACTTTGACGGGTCGTTAAAACTTAGGTTGATTTCTTTGATTACAACAATGAATTTTACTATTTATTTAAGTTTAAATTTGGTTGAAGTTTTGATTATTGGCTAAACCATTCATGTTTGTCTAGACTAATAACATTTGTGTTGGGTGTAACTATTATTAATTGTTTAGTTTTCGTATGATGATTTGAAGTTTGAAACATACAATTTCTATTATTGATTATGTATTTGTTTGATTGAGCGACAATTCACTAATTTAATACATATATTTTAAATTGGTTTGTTTTAATCGATTGTATGCTTAACTAAAGATGGTAGTAAATTTGACTCAAAGCGTTAGACGAAATAGGGATGGAAGAGTTTGTGTGATTATTGATGATTACGATAGTAAGATCACAATTCGAGTCTTCACTTCATTTGAATTTTCTTGATTACAATTAGGAGGTCTTAGGTGACACGGAGACTTGCACCGTGTAATTCTGATTGAAGTGTTTGCACTGGGGAATTCCAAGTGGATCGACCAGATAATTCGCATATGTTAATTTTCAATTAGGTTTTCATTAAAATGCAATCAGCATGAGGGGTAAAAGGTCTAGATGAATATTTTATTCTTAATCTAATACAAACTATATTTACTTCTTTATTCATTTTTTCTAATCTGAAAATACAAAAATATTATCTTTTTACTTTTGTAATCACTATCTTGATTTTTCGATCGTTAAATGACAATGCCCATATTGTTAATTGCTTACTTTCAATTTAGTTTTAAAATTACTATTAGTTCTACAATATCGGTTTGAATATAGACCGTCCTATGGACGATCACCAAATTTTAACAAATTATGTACTACAATTTGATTAGGTGCACTTGCCTAGCTGTGTGTTAGTCTTAAAACCAGGATATTTTTGTTAATCATTTGGGGACTTAAATTCTCTCGGGAGTTTTTATACTTGGCTTGTTTGTTTTGTTAGTTGAAATCGGGTAGTAGATTGTGATTCTAAACTTCTTTTGGGAAGTACAATCTTTTTAGAAAGTGTTGTTCTGAATTACAATTTACTTGAGGACAATCAAAAGTCAAATGTGGAAGAATTTAATAATGCTCATTTTAGTCATATATTTATTCGCAGTATCAGTCTTTTCCTCTCATATTTGAGTATTTTATAGAGCCATTATCACATATATTACATTAAGATTGTTTTAGGTATTTTTGTGGCAGAGCGTATAGATTTTGGACAAAAACAGGCTTAGGGATGGCATCGGATCGGGCTTGGGTCGAGTTTAGGTAATCCCGGACCCAAACCTGATTAAGAAACCCCACCCCAAACCCGGCCTAGAACCTGTCCGGTCCCTCATTTACTTACATACTATCGGGTTTCGGGTTTCCCCATGGGTAAACGAGTATACCCGATTAGTCATTCTGTATCTATTTTTCAATAGGTTACCATAATCAAAATATCGAAAAGTAACTTAACTACTTCATGTTTAAAGTATTATAAAATATCACATACAAAAAGTTGATTGAAAAGTTTCTAAAATACTGAAATACACAAAGTATATAAAATATTACATCTCGAAAACTTGTAGTATATGATTATATTGAATAAAATTATACTCGTTTTCAAAACAAATAAGAGAAATCTTTCATACATTAACAAAATAATACCAATACTAAAATTTTACATAAAAATTATTGTTAAAATTCCTCGAGCCAGGTATATGATTATGCGGGTCAGGTATACGGGTCGGGTAAACGAGTTTGTATCCAAAACCATACCCGAACCCGAACCCGAAATTTTTTTGTAACCATCCCCATACCCGACCCATGATCCGATGGACTCGGGTCAGACCCGACCCAATTATAATGGGTTTCGGGTTTCCCCATCGAGTACGGGTCATTTTTCCATCCCTAAACAGGCCTTAACATTATCTCTATTGAGGCTTGACTGCACCATCTCTAACACCCCGTTTTTCAGTTACATGTTATTTTGGACGTCATTGGAGTTACAAGGTAAGTAACCTTATCTTTTAACCCCAACTAAAGTCTGTTTTAATGTTCTAAAGCCTTACCATTGGAAAGTAGACCTTATTACATTTCAAACGATATTTGATTCATCAAAAACAGAGTTACGCTTTGAAAGTTATGACTAAAACAAGTTTAGTAGTTCTGGTGTCCGATCGCGGTCGCGATCGGATGCATCGCGGTCGTGATGCGGGGTCTGGTAGGAGCTTTTTGATCGTATTTTTGGGGTGGGTTTTAGAGGGGTAAAGCGGTCTTTTCACCTGTGAACGTGTATATGGCTGGAGAACTGATCCTAAACTCAATCTTATCCTCATTTCTATCAACCAAACCCTAGAGAGAGATGAGGGTTTCTAGAGAGAGGAAGCTTGAGTGGTTGAAGATGGTGGTGATTTTTTCCCAAATTGAAGTGGATCTTGGTGCATCTTTATGTTTCTAGCTACTAGGACTCGTTTTGGTGCTAAGGTAAACCCTATATCCGAATTGTAATGTTTGATTCTTGATTTGAGTTAGGGTTTGAGTTAGTGTTGGGTTATAAACCCCATTTCTTATGAAATTGAGGGTTTTGTTGTATGTATTGTGTAAGTAAACCTGATTATCATGGGTTTAGGGTTTGATGACGAATTTGGAAGTATTTGTCATGGTTTGGGTGTTAAATCACTACTTTTGATGTTCTTAAGAACATGTTTTTTGTTCAAAATGGGTGTTGACCTCGATTTGTGTCAAACTAAGATTCGAGTTAATTTTTGTGAATCAAGTATGTAAATACTTGGTTTATGTGTTAATTAGTTTTTTTGAGATATAATCACAAGCTATTAGTGATTATGGGTGAGTTTGACATGAGTTAAATGTGGTCAATTGCAATATGGGTCATTATTGCGTATATTGTAAGAATTGGTGTAAGTGACGTTTTGATGGTAACTAACAAGCTAGTGATCTAGAGTTAAGACCTAGGTTGGTCTAATTGGTGTCAAGTATAATTTAGGTTAAATTGTACTTTGTAGAGTGAGTTTCAATTACTACCAGAAGTGGTAATTGGTTATGTCCATTAAGTGTTAAATGGGCGGGTTCTGGCGAGCAAGGTGTGATCCCTCGACTAAGGGATGATCGTTTCAGATTCTTTTTTAGAGAATGTATATTTATGTGTTAGGACCCCGAAGTTGTATAGTGTTAATGTGAAACATGCTTAAATGAAGGTTCCTTAGAAGAGGGCTATATAAGGAACCTATGTAGTCCTAATTAGATAGCCATTGTATTGTAACTGAGTTCTAGAAGCTGTGGAATGTAAATTTTACCGATTCTCTCTAATATCGAATCTGTTCTTCACTTACCGAGTCTCACTCTAACGCATCACATCTTCTAATCTCACAATGCTTTGACCTATCATTTGGTATCAGAGCATCCAGGGAGTGATTCTAGATCACTATATCGATCCAGAGATTGAAGATTATAGAATCTGTTAGGTTGAATCAGATTTGGTATTATCGAATTTGATAATCTGACGTTCAGATTCTTGTGATGAGTTCAACGAAGGTGTATTAGGCTGATTAGAAAGAGTTTTGATCATCATTACAGCTTTTTAACAACAATTATGGAGAATCAAGTTAATTTTTAGAGTTCGTGGCTAAAACTCTTGGTATTGATCAATTCCAGCTTGATTATGTATTTTAGTAAAGGTTTGAGGTTTCAGTTGTGTTCGTGAGGTGATAAATCAAGTTTTTGACGGTTCAATTTCATCAATTCTTCAAGTTTTGAAGATTCGATCAACACTCAGTATCTTAACTGCCATACCGAGTCTGCTTCAAAGTTAATAATTCGTGTTAAGTGTTGGAGACTGTTTAGTATTTGTGATTCTATCACATTCAGTTTGATCATACGAAGCTAATTGGTGTGGTTTGAGAAAGGATTCGATTGAATTTCTAAGATTCCATACTTAGACTTGGTTTGTCAACCGCTACAGTTGACATTCGGTATCCTATACATTCGGTATCTTTGATATTCTGTGTGTTACTAACTTGTTTCCTTGTACAGCAAGGTTACCGAATCTAATTCAAAGGAATTGGATTGTGTTTGCATTCAAAAGTTTACAGAATTTTACTACCGAGTCAAATACCAAACCAGAGTCTCGGTATTACTTAATACCTTGGTTTTAAGTGTTCTAAGGCCTCAAATCTTGTGGTTACTAAATATATACCGAATCTGGGTGTGTTACTTGTGTTACTGATTAGTTTCTGATACAGAATCTGGTTTACCGAACATTTAGCTACAGTACCTAACTACTTACCGAGTCTGCTACAGTACCAAACCAGATACCAAATCTGACATTTTTGTTCGATATTTGTGAACCTTCATCCTAGATTTGTGTAATAACGAATCTTTACCTAATCTACCTCAATTTCAAGATGTCTACCCAAGATACTTTGATCATTGGATCATATTCCCGACCTCCAGTGTTGTTTGATGGCAAGTATACTCAGTGGCTCCACCATATCACTCAGTACATAGACTACAAGGGTGAGAAAGCAAAATTCATATGTGCTTCTCTGAGAGATGGTCCAGTTGTAGAGTATCATCCGGATACTGGTATGCCAATTCCAGTCTATAAACTTTCTGGTGATAGACGTGAGAGAGCTCAGGGTGACATAGAGGCAAAGAACATGGTTATGCAAGCCATCCCGTATGAGTTGTTTGAGAATGTTGATAGCAACACCACAACAAAGACATATGGGATGAGATCAAATGACAGCAAGAAGGTTATGACATGTCAGATGTTACTAAACTGAATAAGGCTCTTGGATTTTATGAAGATTTCAAGCAGGAACCCAAAGAACAACTCAAGGATACCTATCGTTGTTTCAATGATGTTCTCAATGAGTTGAAAAGGTGCAAGATCATAAAAGTGAATGCTGAAGTCAACATGAAGTTTCTCAAAAAGCTCAATGATGATTGGCTTCCTTATGGAACCATTGTTCGATCTACCAAAGAGATTGATAAGATGACTATTCATGAGCTTGTTGGAGTTCTTATGCATTATCAACCAGAGGTGTCTAAACTTCAAGAGGTAAGGAAAGAGTCGTCTCCAAGTGATCCTCTTGCTCTCATTGCTAAAAAGAAGAGCAAAACATTTTCTACTTCCAAAAGCTTATCCAAGAAAGTACTTGTTGAAGAATCAACTGATTCTGAAGAGTTGAATATATTGATGATTCTTACCATGAATTAGTCAAGATGGCAGCTATATTCACCAAAGCCTTAAACAAACATAAGTTCAAAGGCAAATCAAGCAATCAATGCAAGAACTCATCTTCATCCTCATACTACAAGAAACCTGATCAATAAAAACAACACCGCGCTGATGATCCAAGAAGGATGATTCAATCTGTTTCAATTGTGGCAAAGATGGTCATTACTCTCGTGAATGCAAGATGCCTAAGAAAAAGGATGCAGCTTACTACAAGAAGAAAATATTGATGGCAAAGATTGTGAAAACTAGAGGAGAGCTGAAATCGATTGATGATACTTAGTTTAACTGGGCTGATGATTTAGATTCAGAGGTGGAATATGCAAATGTTTGCAAGGTGACTAAGCTCATCAAAGCAAAGGAAGCAATGGAGAATTCTGACTCAGCATCTGATGATGATGAGGTACAATCTACTAAAATCTCAACTGATTTTATCAAAATATAAAATGACCTGATGAAGAACTTGGTCTCAATATCAAAAGAAGTTAAAGGTTTAAAATCTGAAAACAAGGTTTTGAAAGATAAAATCAAACTAAATGAGACCAAACCTTCATCATCTAAATTACAATCGGAGTTGCAAAGATTGAAAGTCCAACTCAACTCTACGGTAACTGAGTTGGAAGATTTCAAAACGACAATTCATCCGATTAAAGTCGAAAGGACTGATTATCGTCTAAAATTGGAACGACTAATGAAAAAAGTCCAATTCTTAAAAAAAGATCTTTCTGATTTGAAAAACCAACATGAACCCAAGCTAAACAAGAAAATTATTCCATTGGAAAACACCATAATTGAGAAGAACACTGAAATTTCTTCATTGTCAAAAGAGTCTCTTCAAATGAAAGCTCAACTTGCTCGATATGAGGAAAAACTCTATCGCACAGAGCAATCTAAAGCTATCATTGATATGGAACTTTCAAAACAAACAATTTTCATGAATAGACCAATAACTATTCATGGTAAAAAGTGGGGGTTGGGTTATGAAAATCCTAAGATTTTAGATGATGCTTCCAAAAAGATTCCAGGATTATATCATTCTGATTACTTTCAATTTGGTTTACCATGTCATTTTTTGCATGCTTCTGATGCTAATTTTGATGATATTATTGTTAATCACAAATCTAGAAAATACCATCAAATTAGCTTAATGTATGAGAAAATCAATGCTAAAGTGGGTAAATCAAATCCTGATTTCTTGAAGGAACTTGTTGAAACTGAAAAGAATATGCAACGTGATAATTATGTACCTAAGCGTAGACTGGTTTATATCCCTACACTCATGCTAGATAAATACATTTTAATGCTTGAGAATGAAGTGTTTAACAAACCTAGTTCTAGCATTATTTCCATAGATGAAGTGTTTGATGAACCAACTTTTGATGTGAAACCAATTCTACCGGCCTTACCTGCATGTTCTGTTTCTGATGATGTTTTCTAGTGAAGATCTAGCACATGAACGAACTGTCTTGTTTGAGACAGAATCCCTAAGTCAAAATTCTTTAGATAAAAAGATAGAACCTCGAGATGAACCAACTGTTGAACCTTTGATAGATTTTAATGCAACAATTTTATGCAAACATACCTGCTGTACGTAATTTGAGTTGTATAGTAGAGATACTTGAAAAGGAGAATGTTGAATTGCAACTTAAGTGTAAATCTTTAGAACAAATGCTTGCTTTGTGTGATAAATTGCCTCTACTTCCTAAGAAAGAATGTACTTATGCTTTTAAGGAAGGAGAATTGATAGTTTCTGCTGAGGAATTATGTCTTGAGATTAAAAGCTTAAAACAAAAGATAATTCAACTGAAACAGGCTAACACACTTAAGAAACCATCTACTGTTAAAACCAATGTATCTGAATGTGTTGGTGAGATTACTAAGAAGGGGAAATGGTCAACAACATCTAAGGATGATAAGCCTATTACGATTCTTAAAAATTCTCCACGTTCTCAATTTGGTAACCGTGTTTCAAAAGTTATACCTTCAACGCAATTTGTTGGAAGGAAAGTTCATTCTTAAGATGGTTCTGTGTCAACTGAAAAGATTCCTATGATTCCAATGTCAAATGATTCAAACGAGAGTCTTTTAAAGAAATCAGTCAAGTCTAAATAGCACACAAGTCCTAAACCTGATTTGAGTGAGTATGATGCAAAGGAACGTAAAATCAAATTGGAAATTTTGCAAGATCAATCATCTCATGTGTCAACTGAAAAGTTTGGACCTCTAACTAACAGAGGTGTTTTCCATGTCACAGGTCATAATTCAAACTTGACTTACAAGTCTGTATGGGTTCCTAAGTCAACAACTAAGAAAGTAGCAAATAAACCAAAGAAATCTGCTAGTCGACCTAGGAAGTCATCACATGTATTTCAATTTTCTTTTGTGAACAAAACATCTACATGGAATAAGCAGTGTGTTAAGACTTCTGATAATGATGTAAAACTTGATATTGCGTATGATGCTTCATGTAATGTGGTTTTAAATGATGATTTATTGTCTAAATTGCATGATGTTGTACGTGATTATCTCATTGTTGATCAAAAGTTTATTGCTGGTACTAACCGTAGAGGACCCAAGAAACTTTGGTTACCTAAACTCTAAGAAATTAACGTTTACAGGGTTTAAACGTCTGTGTTTAGTATATCGATTCCGGTTGCTCTCGACACATGATGGACGATAAATCCTTGCTTGTCAATTTCGTTGACAAATTCCTAGGAACGGTTACATTTGGAAATGATGAGATTGCAACGATAACAGGATATGGAGATTATGTGAAAAATGGCATAACGATCAAACGGGTCTCATATGTTGAGGGTTTGGGGTGCAGTTTGTTTAGTGTCAGCCAATTCTGCGATGGAGATCTCAAAGTTCTATTTGAACGTCGACAATGCTCGGTGCAATCCACCGATGGAAATGATCTCCTTGTTGGTAAACGTTGTACTTCACTTTATACTATTGACCTCAATGATGCACCATCACATGGAAACATGTGTTTGGCTACCCGTTCGAAAAAAGAAAATTCGTGGTTATGGCATCACCAGATGTCACACCTGAATTACAAGGGTATTAATCTACTGGTCTCTAAAGACTTAGTTGATGGTATTCCTAGCTTTCAGTATCATGTGCGATGGGTAAGCTGAAACGGACCAATCATCCGCTTAAGTAAAACCTCAGTACTTCATCGTCTTTGTATTTATTGCATATTGACTTATGTGGACCCATGCAAATTTCTAGCCTCGGTGGCCGAAAACATGTGCTTGTCGTTGTAGATGACTATAAACGATTTATGATGTTATGCGAGGTGTATATAAAATAGCTTAAATTTTACTAGGAAATACTATTAAATACGATACAATTTTACACAAGATATTTATTTATTTATTGAATGGATATACTTAAACCTTGATACAACACTTATCGGCAGTGTACCTAATCGTACAGTAGTGTAGTTTTTAGTAAGTCCGGTTCGTTCCACAGGGAATCTTTTAATCAAAGCTTAACGCTATATTAGTTTACTATTATAAAAATACAAATATATATAAGTAATATTATTATTATAAAGGGGGTTTTTACCGTTTAATGACCGATTTATAGATTTTAAAACTTAAGTTGCAGTTAAAACAAAATGTAAAATATTAAATAAATAAAAGACTTAATTTAAAGCGTAAAGTAAATAACGATAATGAAATTGCGATAAATAAAAGTGCGATAAAATAAACTTGCGATAATTAAAAAGTACGATAATTAAAAGTGCAATTAAATACAATAACAATAAATAAAAGTGCGATAATTAGAAGTGCAATTAAATATAAAATAAAGGAAATTAAATATGAAATAAAAGAATTATGCTTATTTAAACTTCCGTAATCATGATGTTTGACGTGTTGATTTTAGTTTTATGCCCATGGGTTAATTGTCCTTTGTCCTGAATTATTTAATATGTCCGCCTGGTTTTTGTCCATAACAGTCCATCAGTCATAAATATAAAGTGCGAGTATCCTCGTCAAATTATCCTTATACCCGAAGTTAAATATTCCAACTAATTGGGGACTTAAACTGTAACAAGATTTTAATACTTTGTTTAATAATTACACCAGGTTATCGACTGCGTGTAACCCAAGGTTTTAATACTTTGTTAACAATTATGCCAAGTGTTCTTGTACATAATTTCACACCTGTTTTAATAATTCTAGTGACTATTAATCCATTCCTGTGTCCGGTTAAATGAACGATTATTCGTACATATAAATACCCCGCCCATCGTATCCGATCGAGTGTATATGGTTATTTATAAGGACGTCCAACTGTAAATCTTTATATTAAAATTAACAAACTATCATTTAGTTAAACAAATATAAAGCCCATTAATAGCCCATAGTCTAATTTCCACAAGTGTCGTTCTTTTGTCCAAACCCCAATTATGGTACAAAGCTCAATTACCCAATTTTAGTAATTAGCCCAACATCATGATTACTTCGTTTAAAATAAGCATAATAATAACTTAGCTACGAGACATTAAATTAAAAAGGTTGAACATAACTTACAATGATTAAAAATAGCATAGCGTTACACGGACAGAATTTCGACTTACACCCTTACAACATTCGCTAACATACCCTTATTATTAGCATTAAAATTAAAATTAAAATTAAAATATAAATATAAATATTACGTATACATATATAGAGAGAGCTTGATTATGGATATATTGATATTTTTACGATCAGAATGCGTTGCCTTTTATAGGAATTTTCGTCCAGGTGATCTCCGCGACTCGCGGCATTTTCCTTCTTCAAACTCCGCAACTCACGGAGTTTGATTTTACAGCTCACCTAGCTTTGGCTCTTTGTTTGCCGACGGATTTTTAATATAAATATAATATATAAATAATTTTAAGAATTATTTAAATATTATATTATATTTATGTGCATAGTTGACTCGTAATTTTTAGTCCGTTGCGTCGAGCGTTGAGAGTTGACTCATGTCCCGGTTCCAGATTTTCGAACGTCCTTGCGTACAATTTAATATCTTGTACTTTGCGTTTTGAATCTTGTACTCTTGTAATTTCGAGACGTTTCTTATCAATAATTGGAACCTCTTTGATTGTATTTTGTACATTTGAGCTTTTTGATCGTTTGCGTCTTCAATTCGTCGAGTCTGTCTTTTGTCTTCACCTTTTATTATTTAAACGAATATCACTTGTAAATAGAACAATTGCAACTAAAAGCTTGTCTTTCTTGAGGAATAATGCTATGAAATATATGTTCGTTTTCAGCATTATCAAATATTCTCACACTTGAGCGTTGCTTGTCCTCAAGCAATATAGTCTTGAAATACTAGAATCACTTCTTTATTCTTCACACTTTGTACATCAGTGATTTCTTTACGGCGGTATAAACAATGGTAGTAACGATGTGGTTTACAGTCCCACATGACTATAAAAATTTAGATCCTTTAAGGAAATTGGATCTTTATAAAAACATTTGATCTTTTGAAAATTCAATCTAGCTTTTATCCTAGACAAGTTTTCCGGAATAACCCTTCACCGGTGTTTGCAAAATATTTTTGTGGGTTTGGTGGGTTTCAGATTTGTAAATTTTAGCTCAAAACTTGCGGTTTTGTGTCACCCACTTGCTAACCTTGTATTGGGAAAGCAACACGTCCAGTATACTTGCTCTGAATATTACCTTTCGATAAACTACCGTCCGGTTGTAAAGGAAAGCGTTGAACAAGAAACTGTTAAGGCAATGTCCCCTGACATACTTTTAATTATGGTATATAACGTGTCAGACGCAATTACTATCCTTTGTAGGAGCAATAGTAAAGCTCACCCTTATGATTTTTTGGTCTGGCACAAGGTCCTGTCTTTGACCATGCTATGCAACCACCGTTCTTACGGTTGACACCCGATTTGGTTCAGATGACCTAATGAATTCCAGATGAATTTCTAGGATTTTACGTTCAAAGGTAATGAACGCATTGAAAATAGGGTTTTCAGAAAACAAATCGGTTTTAATTTGATCAAAATATTTTCTCGTTCAAGCTCGAGTTTAGATATCATCGAATTCCATGAGTTTATAATTCTCAATCTTTAAGGTCAATCTCTAGGATTGAGTAATATCAGTCTTAAAAGCTGATTTTTGATCTTTAAAGGAGATTATCCTTTCTGGGGATCTGATTTATTAGTCTTATCAAGCTAATTTGCACGGTGCCCCCCCCATTGTACGAGATAAATCCTTTTCATGGTTAGGATAAATCTGACCACTTGGCGATCCTGTTTGATGCTGAGGTCTGTGGATTTCCTGCTGATTTTAGTGATGACTTTTCTAGATTTTTCGTCAACCTACAGCTGGTCTGGACGACAACTTCATGACCTAAATCAAGAAGCGCGTTTCTTTTTCGGAAGACTTTACTTCCTTTTAATGATGAAATTGATTCATCGTGTAGATCCATCTTTCTTACAGTAAATCGGCTAAAACAGTTAATTGTCGTCCAAAACAAAAGTATTTTCAATTATTTGTACAAAAATATGTGATATATATTTTGAATAACTTGGTGAAAATTTCCCACACTTGGCTTTTATTTTCCTTTTTGTTCTCCACTATTCCATTCTTAAATGAATTCTAACATTTTGGTTTGTTTCTCAATTTATGTCCTTTCCAAGGTAACAATAATTTCGGTGTTAACACCTAGTTTTCTCGTTCATAAATATGTATAAACATGATTTTGAATACATTTAGTTGGAAAGTTTGAAAATTTTACTAGAATTGGGTAGTCAGTATATAAGACTAGGGCTGTTCTTTATTATCAGAGAGCACTAGATTCTAATACAACTATTGCTTTACTAGTATTTTTAATGGTAACCAAGTGTTTTAAGTTAAAAATTTTAAAAATCCGAAAGAATTTAACCTCCTCCCACACTTAAGATCTTGCAATGCCCTCATTTGCAAGAAATCAGTAACAATTTAAATTATTGAGGGTGATTAGCGTAGAAATGATTAAATTTTACCAAAGTTTCCAAACATATTGGCGTTTGTTTTCTGAATGATAAATGGTGCACATCATTTTTTCATTCCGTCTTGTTGTTATTTCACATATATTTTGCATCTTGTCGTCAAAATTAGTTGCTTTTGCTGAACTTAATGCCAGTCTTTGAAAATGCGTTGTTTTACCTTGTTGTGTACATAAGATAAACTGCAAACATATATACATATTTTTGAAGTTTGGTATATTACCCCACATTCAAATATTATTAAAATCTAAAAATAAAAGTTAGTAAATTATAAAAACTAATACAATTCCAACATAAGTATTAAATGTATCAATATTACAAATAATAAAATAAATAAAACTAAGTAGACTAGGGATGATACTGATACCAGAAGGGGTTCCATGCATAACCGTATGTGTTATAGAATGCTTCGGCTGGGTTATACGTAGGATACGGTGGTTGGATCTCTATAGACCAGGGAGGAAATACGGGCGATGGAGTAGGAATATAGTTTCTACCTACATGTTGGCAATGAGCTATGATTTGGTTTTGATGAACTTGCCAATCTTCAAATGCTCGATGTCTAGCATTTTCATACTCTTGTGAAGCTATAAACCTTTGCATTTCCGTCATTTCATTTCCCCCTCCCACATTACCTGGCTGTTGGTTTCTCTCAACCTGTGGATGTCTACCATTATATCGTACTGCGGCGTTATTTCGCCTCTTCAAAACTTTAGCACCATGGTATACATTTAAACCAATTGTATCGTGGGGTTCCGGTTCTTCAATTAATAATCCCCCCGACTTATATCCACACCGAGATATTCAGCAATCAAAGTAATAAATATACCACCTCCTATTATGCTATGCGGTCTCATCCCCCTAACCATAGCTGATAAATAATAACTCACACAATAAGGTATACTTACAGCGCTTTGTGGGTCTCGAATATACATGTGGTAAAACAAATCCTGGTCATTTACCTTTTCCTTATTCTTACCTCGTTGTGTAATCGAATTGTCTAAAAACCTATGAATTACTCTTAACTCTGCTCTATCTATATCCAAATAAGAGTAATTTCCCCCTTTAAATCGGTGATGGCTAGTCATTTGACTCCATACACCATGCGTATCAAAATTTTCATCAATTTTCCTACAGTTCAATATCAACCCTCTACAATCGGCAGATGCTAACTCCTCAGGCGTATATATACGTAAGGCCTGAGCCATGTCTAGTAAAGACATGTGGCACATCGAACCTCCTAACAAAAATCTAATAAAAGATCGATCGGTTAAACTAGCTACCCGATCATTTATTTCTATACTATACAATAATTCTTCACACCATACTTTATATACAGGTCTACGCATGCTGAATAATCGTACCCAGTCGTTAAAAGTAGAATTACCATACCTCTGTGTAAGTAATTCTCTAATTGGCCCGGCCAATTCTACATCTTCTAATGGTGCCCATTCTATTACTCTAGGTACTTCAACAGCTTTAGAATGAAGAGTATGCAAGCCCCTTTCGTATTTTGGATAATCTATCCAACGTCTGTCAAATCTCAAGTTCGGGTGCAAATCTTCCAAGTGCATATCTGAAAATGTCATAACTGGATGAGGTATATCTTGTTTATAATAGCTATCAACATCCTGTTGTTCCGCATTCTCAGGAGGAGCATTGCGAGCTTGTGATGAAGATTCACCCCTTTCAGTCTGCAAAACACATCAAACACAATTTTTGTGCATCCAAATATGCATTAGTTTCATCAAAATCATCAATCAAAATAATTACAATGACATGTCCAATTTATATCAAACTTATGCTCATTTTCATATTTTTATCAAATCTACACTTTTTCAAATAAGCATATACGAAAATGTTCGCCAAGTTCATAAGCATTCAACTCAAATAACATGTCAAAATAATCATTACAAACAATTAAACAAGTCTCAATTGGCAAATATATCAAATAAATCAAGTTCATGAATTTTAGACTTGAAAAAGTCCACTTTAATTCTTAAAAATCATGTTTATGCTCAAAGTTTGGATCATTTAACAACCTAAACATGTTACACTACTTAATTTAGTAATAATTCATGACAAAAATCGGCCATAACCTGTTTATATCAAAAAGCCCCAAATTGCTCAAGAATACAAACCCTAGATTACTCAAAATTTGAAGTTTAAAGCTTCTAATCATGTTAAATAGCATCAATCTAGGTTATACAAGCATAATACATAAACAATTTAAGCATAATTACACTAAAAAGCATCAAAATCGAATTGGGTATAAAATTGCTCAAGAACACTAATTTTATGATTAAATGGTGTTTAGGTGTAGAAATTTACCATTTTCCTTGAGTAATTCCTTGATAACATCCTTCTCAACATGATTTTAGTTTAAAATGTGATGAAAAACGGTGAAAAATTGTGAATTTCAGAGTGTTTGTATGTGTATTTTCGGGTGTTTTTTCGCAGTTTTTGTGGTGTGGGGATGGGGACTGATCAGTTCAGCTCGTTTTATTTTTTTTCTGTAATTTCGGTCCTCCGCAAGTCGCAGCAAATTTACCCTTCAAACTCCGTGAGTCGCGGAGTTTGTATTTTTTTTTTTAAACATCTTATACTAATTAAAACAATTAAGTAATTAATTTTAAAATTTTGCTTCCCTTGTTATTTAGAACGAGGTCGTTTCGGAACGATGTCCTAGTCCGTCCCTTGACAAAATTTGAAAATTTGTCTTTTTGTAGCGATTGTTTTAAAAGCTAAGATTTTTGGGTTTTTTTTTAATGTTTTTGGCATACTTTAATTCAATAAAATTAAAAATAATGATAATAAAAGTTCTCGTCCCTCCCTCGGGTAAAGCAATTTCGGTTCAAAGACCTAGTCTTCAACTTACGATGAATTTTAAAAATCATATTTTTAACTTAACGAAATAAAGTAAATTTTTGTTTTTAAATTCACACAACTTAAATTTAAAAATGCATAAAATTAAAAATTCACACCAAACTTAATTTTAAAATGCATAAAATTAAAAATTCACACCAAACTTATATTATATTTTTGTTTTTATACATACAAACTTAAAAATATCAATTGTTCAAATATTTACTATTTTAAAAATATTAATTTAAAAAGTTTACAATATTAATTTAAAATTTATATATTAATTTTAAAAACATGGTAAAAATAAAATTAAAAATCTTTTTGGTCTTTTATCCCACTTTAATCAATCAAATATTATCAAAAATATGTGCCCCTCTTTTCGGTAAAGTAATTTCGGTTCCATGACCTAATTTAACTCATGATGAATTTTTGAAATATTTTGGGTTGATTGATTAAAGATATTTATACCTTAAGAATAAATGTTAAATTTCGCAGTGATGTAATAAATTTTTGTATGATATCAATAATTTCGGTCGCCAAACCTAATTTTATTCAATACCAATTTAATACTTTATAGCGAACAAATTAGCGTTTATTATCAAAAGGTTAAAAATGAAAATAAAAAATAAAAACTGTACAGACTTACCTGTGAGATAGTATTCTTAGTGATATGATCTATCCCATTCATAAGATAGTCAGTTTAATTGATTTTCCATGGCTACATAGGCGTAACCTCGAGCATTCAGTGTTTTTTCTTCTAAACATATGAACGGTCCGTCTCTGCATAAAGTAACAAATTCGGTGTTTGAATAGGTTTGATTATTTGAATATTTACCTCCATGTGACCATTTTCCGCATTTGTGACATCTTTCTAGGTGTCGTGCTCTTCTTTTCGCTCCGGATTTTGATTTTCCTTTACCAAATTGTAACTTATTATCTTCGCATCTGGATTCTTTTCTTACTCCGTCCAATCTTTCTCTGATTACTGATACTATTTCACTCGGAAGTGTGTCATTATTACGTTTAGTAATCAAAGCATGTAGCATTAGACCATGGTTTAGTTCACAGGAAGTCTTCATTTCGTAAAAACCTAAAAAAATAAAAATTCAGAATGGGGGGAGAAGACTAGTTCTTTAGGGTCTGCTAGGGAAAGACCATTCGGGTTCCATTTTCGAGAACTACACGAAAACAGACAATCTAACTCTAACAGAAATACATATTATCCTTTAAAGACTTGATTCTCCCCACACTTAGTTAGCTGTGGTATCGAAATTGTGATTAACTTCGTTGTCGACTTCCATCGGACTATCTATGTAGTGTTTAACTCTGTGACCATTAACTTTAAATTCAATCCCATTTGAATTTATTAATTCTACTGTTCCGTATGGGAAAACTCTTTTGACTATGAATGGTCCAGACCATCTTGATTTCAATTTTCCAGGAAATAGCTTGAATCGTGAATTGAAAAGAAGAACTTTGTCTCCTTCTTTAAATTCTTTTGAACTTTTGATTCTTTTATCATGCCATTTCTTCGTTCTTTCCTTATAGATTAACGAATTTTCGTATGCTTCATGTCTTAATTCTTCTAATTCGTTTAATTGATTTAACCGTAGACGTCCAGCTTCATGTAAATCAAGATTACATGTCTTCAAAGCCCAAAATGCTTTGTGTTCAATTTCTACTGGAAGATGACATACTTTTCCATAAACAAGTCTAAAAGGTGTGGTTCCAATTGGAGTTTTGTAGGCTGTTCTAAAAGCCCAGAGTGCATCCTCCAATTTAATGGACCATTCCTTCGGATTTGATCCTACGGTTTTCTCTAGAATACGTTTTAAAGCTCGGTTGGTATTTTCAACTTGTTCACTTATTTGTGGATGATATGCGGTGGAGATTTTATGAGTTACTCTGTATCTTTTGAGAACTTTCTCAAGTTGATTGTTACAGAAATGAGTACCCGATCACTTATTAAAGCTTTCGGTGTTCCAAACCTTGCAAAAAGACGTTTTAAAAAATTGACTACAACTCGTGCATCGTTAGTTGGGAGAGCTTGTGCTTCCGCCCATTTAGATGCATAATCAATGGCTACGAGAATATAGAGATTATTATGAGATTTTGGAAATGGACCCATAAAGTCAATACCCCAAATGTCAAATACTTCACATACTTGAATGACATTTTATGGCATTTCATCACGTTGACTTATTTTTCCGGCCCTTTGACAAGCATCACAGGATTTGCAAAGAAGGTGTGCGTCTTTGTAAATTGTAGGCCAATAGAATCCAGCATCATAAACTTTTCTTGCTGTTAGTTGAGGCCCATAATGCCCTCCTGTTGGTCCTGTGTGACAATAGTTTAAAATTTTACTAGCTTCATCTCCGAATAAACATCGGCGTATTATTTCATCTGGACAACTTTTAAACAAATGTGGATCTTCCCAGAAATAGTGTATTATATCACTGAAGAATTTCTTTCGTTTTTGGTACGACAATCCTTTTTCAAGGAATCCACATACTAAGTAGTTTGCATAGTCTGCAAACCATGGAATTTCATTATAATCTATCTTCAATAGATATTCATCAGGAAAGTTGTCTTGTATGGCCGATTCATTTAGAACTTCTAATTCGGGATTTTCAAGACGAGAAAGATGATCAGCGGCGAGATTTTCTGCTCCTCTTTTATCTCGGATTTCAATATCGAACTCTTGTAAGAGTAAGATCCAATGGATTAATCTTGGTTTGGCATCTTGTTTCGAAAATAGGTATCTAAGAGCAGAATGGTCGGTATAGACCACTGTTTTTGCTAGAACGAGATATGAACGAAATTTGTCAAAAGCAAAGACAATAGCAAGGAGTTCTTTTTCAGTAGTTGTGTAATTCGTTTGTGCTCCTTGTAACATCTTACTAGCATAATATATAGGTTGAAATCATTTTTCAATCCTTTGTCCTAAAACGGCTCCCATTGCAAAATCACTTGCATCGCACATTAGTTCAAACGGTAGATTCCAATTTGGTGTTATCATGATCGGCGCATTAGTGAGTTTCTATTTAAGAATATTAAAAGATTTGATGTATTCATCTGAAAAGATGAATGGAGCATCTTTTTCTAGGAGTTTATTCATAGGAGTGGCAATTTTAGAAAAATCTTTTATGAAACGTCGGTAAAAACCGGCATGCCCCAGAAAACTCCTAACTCCTCTAACATTGGTGGGATGTGGAAGTTTAGCTATTACATCTACTTTAGCTCTATCCACTTCAATTCCTTCCTTTGAAATTTTATGACCAAGAACGATGCCTTCTTTAACCATGAAATGGCATTTCTCCCAATTAAGTACTAGATTTGATTGTTCGCATCTAATAAGCATTCGTTCCAGATTAACTAGACATTTTTCAAAAGTATCACCGAAGACTGAAAAGTCATCCATGAAAACTTCCATGCATTCTTCTAGCATGTCGTGAAAAATCGCCATCATGCACCTTTGAAAGGTTGCAGGGGCGTTGCAAAGTTCAAATGGCATGCGTTTGTAAGCAAAAGTACCATAAGGGCACGTGAACGTGGTTTTCTCTTGATCTTCGGGTGCTATTGGAATTTAAAAATATCCGGAAAAACCATCAAGAAAACAATAGTAACTATTTCCGGCTAATCTTTCCAACATTTGATCAATAAAAGGTAAGGAAAAGTGATCTTTTCTGGTGGCGTCATTTAATTTTCTATAATCAATACATACACGCCATCCTGTTACAGTCCTAGTAGGAATAAGCTCATTTTTTTCATTTGTGATGACAGTCATGCCACCCTTCTTAGGCACGCATTGAACTGGGCTTACCCATGGACTATCAGAAATTGGATAAATTAAACCTACATCTAGCAGTTTAATTATTTCTTTTTTAACAACATCTTGCATATTAGGATTTAGTCTTCGTTAGCGTTGCACATACGTTTTATGACCTTCTTCCATAAGGATTTTATGTGTGCAATACAAAGGACTTATTCCTTTGATATCATGAATCTTCCATGCAATAGCTGGTTTATGAGCTTTCAACACAGAAATGAGTTGTGATTTCTCATTTTCAGTAAGAGAAGACGATATTATTACAGGTAATTCAGATTCACCATGTAAATAAGCGTATTCCAAATGGTTTGGAAGTGGCTTTAACTCTAATGTCGGAGGTTCTTCTATCGATGATTTTTATCGATATCTGTCTTCTTCTTTTAGCATTTGAATTTCTTCTGTTGTTGGTTCATATCCATTAGCTATTAGTATAGCTAACATTTCAGCTTCATCAATTGGTTCAGTACTTTCTCTTAAAGAACATTCTCCTGTTCCTTGTAATTCTGGAAATTCTTCTAACAATTCTGCATGTGAGTCTATAGTTTGAATATAATAGCATGTATCATCTGCAGATTGTGGTTGTTGCATTGCTCTATCAACTGAAAAGGTAACACTCTCGTCCTCTATACTTAGGGTCAGTTTCTTACCAAACACGTCTATCATTGCTTTAGCCGTGTTTAAGAATGGTCTTCCTAATATGAGAGGAACTTGAGAATCTTCTTCCATGTCCAGAACAACAAAATCTACTGGAAATACTAAAGTACCAACTTTAACTAGCATGTTTTCCATTACCCCTCTAGGATATTTTATTGATCGATCGGCTAGTTGTATGCTTATTCTTGTTGGTTTCAATTCTCCAAGGTCTAGTTTAGCGTATAATGAATACAGAATTAAATTTATACTAGCACCTAAGTCTGCCAATGCTTCTATTGAACTAAGACTACCCAGAAAACATGGAATTGTGAAACTTCCTGGATCAGATAGTTTTTCTGGTATCTTATTCAACAGCACTGCTGAACAATTAGCATTCATAGTAACGACCGAGAGTTCTTCCATTTTCTTTCTATTTGTGATCAGATCTTTCAGAAATTTAGCATATCTAGGCATTCCTGAAATCACATCAATGAAAGGAAGATTTACATTTATCTGTTTAAACATATCCAAGAATTTAGATTGCTCGGCTTCAAGTCTTTCTTTTTTCATTTTACTCGGGTAATGAAGTGGTGGTTGGTATGGTTTAACATAAGGTTTAGCCTTAACTGTGTTATCTTCATTAACCTTTTCAACTACCGGTTCTTTTTCCTTATCTTGTTCAGGTTGTGGTTCTTGTGGAGTAGGAATAGCTTCATCAGAAGTTACAGGTATTTCAGGTGGTTTAAGTGTTGTACCACTTCTTGTGGTAATGGCTTTAGCTATTTCATTCAGGGGGTTAGCCTTTGTATCACTAGGTAAACTTCCCAGTTTTCTCTCTCCTATTAACCTTGCTAGGTTACTTACTTCTTGTTCCAAGTTTTGAATAGAAGCTTGTTGATTTCTAAATGCTTGAGCATTTTGTTCATTGGTTTGTTTTTGAGATGTGAAAAACTGCGTTTGAGTTTCAACTAGCTTCGTCATCATATCTTCTAAATTCGGCTTTTTATCATCAGTTTGTGGTGGTTTGTTTTGAAAATTAGGTCTTTGCTGGTTGTAAGTATTGTTGGATACTTGTTGATCACTAGGACCTTGTTGGTTGTTGTATGGAATATTTCGGTTATAATTCTGATTTTGATTGTAAATCGGTCTTGGCGGTTGATAATTATTCTGATAATTATTTCCAGGCCTTTGGTTTAGATATGGAACATTCTCTCTTTGTTCCATTGTTAATTCAATACTGAGATAATCTTTTGTCAAATGTGGTCCTCCACACTGCTCACAACTAATTCGTATTGAGTGTATATCTTTAGTCATCTTTTCCATTCGTCTCTCGACAGCATCTATCTTTGCGGAAATGGAATCTAAGTCATGGCTAGAATCGGCTCTAGCTGCTTTAGATGATCTAACGATATCTTTTTCTTGGTGCCACTCATGTGAGTGGGAAGCAGTGTTATCAATAATTTTATAAGCATCAGTTTCGGTTTTCTTCATAATAGAACCACCAGCTGCTATATTGATGTCTTTCCTTGTAGTGATGTCGCATCCTTGGTAGAATATTTGTACTATTTGACAGGTGTCTAAACCATGTTGCGGACATCCTCTTAATAACTTTCCAAATCTTGTCCATGCCTCATATAGAGTGTCATTTGGTTTCTGTGTGAACGTAACAATTTCTGCTTGAAGTCTTACGGCTTTAGATGCAGGAAAGAATTGTTTAAGAAATTTTTCAACTAAAACGTCCCATGTATCAATCGCCCCTTCAGGTAACGATTCCAACCAATCTTTGGCTTCTCCCTTTAAACTCCTGGGAAATAACAAGAGATATATCTGTTCATCCTCCACTTCTCTTATTTTAAATAGTGTGCAGATCCTATTAAAGGTACGAAGATGTTCATTTGGATCTTCCTTCGGCGCACCACTAAATTGGCATTGATTAGTCACCATGTGTAGAATTTGCCCTTTGATTTCATAATCTGGCGCATTAATGTCTGGATGAGTAATTGCGTGACCTTGGCCAGTGCGTTTAGCTCTCATTCGGTCTTCCATACTTAAAGGTTCCAGATTCTCCATAATTGAATTTGTTGAATCGGAATCACTAGAGGATTCTGATTTAATGGTTCGTTCCTCAACAATCTCTGTTTGAATGATTGGTGGTTCCGGAGGAAAAATTAATGGTTCAGGATCTACGAATTGTCCCTGAATATTCTCCGGATTCTCAATTGTGAGGTCGGGTTCAAAAAATGGATTATCGGAAATTTGAACTGGAGTACTTGGTCGACTGGATGACGATTCGAAAGAAAAATCAACGGCGGTAATATTTGCTAGATGTCTTGATCTAGTTACAGGTGGTGAACGTACAAAAGGTGGTGAACGTCTTGCTCGGTGCATTCACTAAATATCCTATTAGTTTTTAAAAGGAAAGAAAAATTATATAAGTTATCCAATTAATAGACTTTTCTGATTTTGCTCATGTTTCGAATAGCCAAAAGATGCAGCAGAGGGGCAGGATTCGTTTGGTCTCAATATAATTGAGTACTGTTTGGCTCCAATAACCCAGTCCACGTACAAATCCAACTATTACTACGAACAGAAAATTTTGATGTCTATCAATTTAACCAATTAAAATAAATTTTCGTAATTTTAAGAAATTTAGGTAAGAAGTAGAATAAAAATCTATGTCCTAAAACTAGAATTGCGAGAAATAAGAAAGAAAAAGAGCGCGTCGAAAAAGGAAAGGGTCGAAAAATAAAAGGCGTCGAAAAATAAGAAATAATAAAAAAATGACTTATAGAACTTAAAAACACTCGACTAACCCAACCTTATTACTATCACTAACTTAAAATTATAATCGCAAATTGAGATTACTAATTGGAATGATAATTGATACATAGGTAAAAGGCGTCTAAAAATATTAAAGCTTACAAGTAAATCTATATGCCAAATGGCAATATCTTAAAAAGGTACTAAAACTTAAAAAGGCATCGCAAAATTCTAAAGCACCTAAATCTTAGTCTAAAGAAAAAGCACTTAAGGGATTTTACGGCAAGGCCTAAAAATCTATAAATAAAAATAACTATGGCAAAAACTAAGTTTAAACTAAATATGAGCGAAAAATACAAATATTATGCTAAAACAATTAAAAAGAGACAAAATATAAAAATATACTAAAAGTTGTAAAAAGTACAATTTTTATAAAAATATTATTTTTATATTATTTATTTTATAAAACTATTAATTTTATAATTTAATTAAACTAAATAAAATTAAATAAAACAAAATAAACTAATTAAAACTAAATATTATAATAAAAATACCCTAATTAGGGTTTTTAATTATTAATAATAAAAATTACACCGTAATTAATGCTGATTAGGGTTCTGTCAGGCGCGTCAGGGAGAACTCCGCGAGTTGCGGTACCACGTGGCAATAAACGCCGCGAGTCGCGGGATTCAAAATTTCAGATGACAGGCTGATTTAAATTCGACGCGTTTTTGTGTTTTTTTTTATGTTTTATATTTTCTGTTTTAATAAAAATATTTATATAATAAAATCTTATATTTAAAAACTAAAATAAAAATAGAAATACTTTATAATTTTATAAATAAAAATCTTAAAACTAGATTTATATATATATTTTTTTCGGTTTTTGATTTTATGTTTTAAATAAAAACAAAATATTTAAATAAAACTTATATTTTATAAAATAAAAATAAAGAAACTTTATAAAACTGAAATATTTAACAATCTCTTAAAAATATTTATATTTTTGTTTTCTTTTTATGTTTTCGAATATTTAAAACGTATTTTTACAAAAGCGTATTTTTTTTATAAAAGTAAACTAAAAATAATTTTTTTTTTTAATATTTAGCGTTGTGCTTTCGGCGTTTAAGTTCCCCGGCAGCGGCGCCAAAAATACTTGATGTTATGCGAGGTGTATATAAAATAGCTTAAATTTTACTAGGAAATACTATTAAATACGATACAATTTTACACAAGATATTTATTTATTTATTGAATGGATATACTTAAACCTTGCTACAATACTTATAGGCAGTGTACCTAATCGTACAGTAGTGTAGTTTTTAGTAAGTCTGGTTCGTTCCACAGGGAATATTTTAATCAAAGCTTAACGCTATATTGGTTTACTATTATAACTATACAAATATATATATAAGTAATATTATTATTATAAAGGGGGTTTTTTACCGTTTAATGACCGGTTTGTCGATTTTAAAACTTAAGTTGCAGTTAAAACAAAATGTAAAATATTAAATAAATAAAAGACTTAATTTAAAGCGTAAAGTAAATAACGATAATGAAATTGCGATAAATAAAAGTGCGATAAAATAAACTTGCGATAATTAAAAAGTACGATAATTAAAAGTGCAATTAAATACAATAACAATAAATAAAAGTCCGATAATTAGAAGTGCAATTAAATATAAAATAAAGGAAATTAAATATGAAATAAAAGAATTATGCTTATTTAAACTTCGTAATTATGATGTTTGACGTGTTGATTTTAGTTTTATGCCCATGAGTTAATTGTCCTTTGTCCTGGATTATTTAATATGTCCGTCTGGTTTTTGTCCATAACAGTCCATCAGTCATAAATATAAAGTGCGAGTATCCTCGTCAAATTATCCTTATACCCGAAGTTAAATATTCCAACTAATTAGGGACTTAAACTGTAACAAGATTTTAATACTTTGTTTAATAATTACACCAGGTTATCGACTGCGTGTAACCCAAGGTTTTAATACTTTGTTAACAATTATGCCAAGTGTCCTTGTACATAATTTCACCCCTGTTTTAATAATTCTAGTGACTATTAATCCATTCCCGTGTCCGGTTAAATGAACGATTATTCGTACATATAAATACCCCGCCCATCGTATCCGATCGCGTGTATATGGTTATTTATAGGGATGTCCAATTGTAAATCTTTATATTAAAATTAACAAACTATCATTTAGTTAAACAAATATAAAGCCCATTAATAGCCCATAGTCTAATTTCCACAAGTGTCGTTCTTTTGTCCAAACCCCAATTATGGTACAAAGCCCAATTACCCAATTTTAGTAATTAGCCCAACATCATGATTACTTCGTTTTAAATAAGCATAATAATAACTTAGCTACGAGACATTAAATTAAAAAGGTTGAACATAACTTACAATGATTAAAAATAGCGTAGCGTTACACGGACAGAATTTCGACTTACACCCTTACAACATTCGCTAACATACCCTTATTATTAGGATTAAAATTAAAATTAAAATTAAAATTAAAATATAAATATAAATATTACGTATACATATACATATATAGAGAGAGATTGATTATGGATATATTGATATTTTTACGATCAGAATGCGTTGCCTTTTATAGGAATTTTCGTCCAGGTGATCTCCGCGACTCGCGGCATTTTCCTTCTTCAAACTCCGCAACTCGCGGAGTTTGATTTTACAGCTCACCCAGCTTTGGCTCTTTGTTTGCCGACGGATTTTTAATATAAATATAATATATAAATAATTTTAAGAATTATTTAAATATTATATTATATTTATGTGCATAGTTGACTCGTAATTTTTAGTCCGTTGCGTTGAGCGTTGAGAGTTGACTCATGTCCCGGTTCCGGATTTTCGAACGTCCTTGCGTACAATTTAATATCTTGTACTTTGCGTTTTGAATCTTGTACTCTTGTAATTTCGAGACGTTTCTTATCAATAATTGGAACCTCTTTGATTGTATTTTGTACTTTTGAGCTTTTTGGTCGTTTGCGTCTTCAATTCGTCGAGTCTGTCTTTTGTCTTCACCTTTTATTATTTAAACGAATATCACTTGTAAATAGAACAATTACAACTAAAAGCTTGTCTTTCTTGAGGAATAATGCTATGAAATATATGTTCGTTTTTAGCATTTTCAATTTACATGGATTTTTCTTTTGAGAACCAAATCTAAAACCCCCGCCATTATCATTGAGTTCATAAAAAAGACTCAACGCTCTTTTAACAAACATGTTAAGAGCATCCGAACTGATAATGAGACGGAATTTAAGAATGACCTGCTTGATAGTTATTTGAAAGACCAAGGCATTGAACATCAGTTCTCTGCTGCACGAACTCCTCAACAGAATGGAGTAGTCGAACGACGTAATCGTACGTTATGCGAGGCAGCTAGAACTATGCTTGCCTACTCCAAACTACCTCCAAAAATGTAGGGGGGGGGGGGCGATTTCTACTTCATGTTATACCCAAATCGTTGTATCGTTAATAAACGTTTTGAAAAAACTCCTTATGAGTTATTATATGGTAGACGTCCAAATGTCAAATATTTCCGTGTCTTTGGTTGTATATGCTATGTGCTTAACGATTTTGACAGCCTCGGAAAGTTTGATCCTCATGGCGATCAGGCCATATTTCTCGATTATTCTTCGAACAAAGTTGCTTATCGTGTCTATCACAAACGAACAAAGACGATAAAGGATAGCATTAATGTCAAGTTTGATGAATTTTCGGTAATGGCTTTTGAACAACTTGGTTCAAAACCCGATCCTAATCTGGCTACTACTTCTTCCGCCACAATTCAATATTCTTGAAGAAGGGTGTTCCGACGGTTACAACAGAGAAACTGGATATCTTGTTTGATAGTCTTTATGCTCCTCAATGGAATTCAAATGTTCAAACTGTACCGGTTACACCATCACAGTCAACTACTATGGAGACTCAACCAAGTCTCTTTGATGAAGATTCAACACCAACTAATTCACCTGTTGCTTCTTCATCCTCCCTCCCACCTCCTACTGCTGATAATCTTGAACCAATTCAAGATTCATCCATTGATACAACTCCAGTTATTTCTCCAGATACTCAAATGAATCCATTAGAAAGTGTTACATCGGCACAAGCGGATTAAGGCTCAACGTCAACAACGGTTGATGTTTCAATGGATACCACTGATGTACAATCTCTTTCACATCACAACCGATGGACTAAAAGTCATCAAATTGATCTTATCATTGGTGATGCATCTGCTCCAGTTTCAACTCGAAGGGCTACTCGGAATATTTTTCTGTATACTACCTTTCTTAGTAAGATTGGACCAACAACGGTTGCTCAAGCTTTACTAGATCCGAACTGGGTGGTAGCAATACAAGAGGAGATCAATCAGTTTGATCGTTTGAAAGTATGGCAATTAGTTCCAAGACCAACGGGTTAACGACCAATAGGGGTTAAGTGGAATTTCAAGAATAAGAAGGATTCTGATGGAATTGTGGTTAGAAACAAGGCACATCTTGTGGCCAAGGGATACAGACAACAAGAGGGTATTGATTATGATGAAACAATTGCTCCGGTTGCTAGGATTGAGGTTATTCATCTTTTCCTTGCATTTGCTTCTCATATGAAGTTCACGGTGTTTGAAATGGATGTCAAAACTGCTTTTCTGAATGGTCCTCTTCAAGAGGAAGTTTATGTTGATCAACCAGAAGGCTTTATCGATCCCATTTATCCAAACCACGTCTACTACTTGGAGAAAGCTTTGTATGGTCTGAAGCAAGCATCGCGTGCATGGTACGAGACCTTAACAAAGTACTTGATGGATAATGGCTTCTCTTGTGGAGCGATTGATACAACACTATTCATCCGTAAACACCACGGTCACATTCTCTTGGTTAAAATTTACGTTGATGATATTATTTTTGGTTCCACATCCCCGGCCCTATGCAAAGAATTTGGTGACCTTATAGCCAACAAATTCGAAATGAGCATGCTTGACTAGCTTAATTTCTTCTTGGGGTTACAAGTAAAACAATTACCAAACGGGATTTTTATCAGTCAAAAAAGTATATCAATGATATGCTAAAACGTTTTAAAATGACTTCTTTAAAACCAATGACAACCCTAATGAGGACATTACTGGATGCTGATGCTAATGGGGAACCCTTTGATGTTACACTTTATCAAAGCATGGTTGTCTCTTTAATGTATCTGACTGCAAGTAGACCAGACATTACACTTGCTGTAACTGTTTGTGCCCACTTTCAGTCGAACCCTAAAAAATCTAACTCCAAAGCGGTGGTTAGGATTTTTCAATACCTGAAAGGTACTCCTAATCTTGGAATCTGGTATCCACATGGATCTGATTTCAATCTCGCTGCTTTTACTGATGCGGATCATGGCGGTTGCCATGTTGATAGAAAAAGCACATCAGGATCAATTCATATGTTGGGGAATAGGTTAGTTGGTTGGATCAATTTCACGGTCAACAGCTGAGTCTGAGTACATTGCTGTAGCTCACTGTTGTTCACAAGTTTTATGGATGCAAACTCAACTTTTGGACTATGGCTTTAAGATAACTAACACCCCGATATACTGTGATTCACAGAGTCCAATTGCCATAACTAGCAACCCAGTTTAGCATTCTAAGACTAAACATATAGATATTCGTTATCATTTCATTAAGGACCATGTTGAAAAAGAAGATGTATAGTTATACTTTGTGCCTACCAAAGTGCAATTAGCTGACATATTCACTAAACCCTTAGATGTACTTAGGCTAAAGTTCTTGATCAAAGAGATTAGCATGCTAGAGTATAGTGCTTAACTTTCCTTAGCTATATTAGGACTTATACCTGGGATCATGCGTTTAGGGGGAGTAATACTTTTCTAGGGGGAGCAACGGATATCTTCTGCTTTAGATATTATCATTTAAGGGGAAGCCTTTAGATTTCTGATAACTTCCTGGGTTTATTTTTTCAATGGTTACGAAAGGGGGAGGTAACTGATTGATGTCATATTTCAAGGGGGAGTTATTAACTTTTCTTGCGAAAGGTCAAAATGGTGATAAACTTTATTGTATATCACATTTTGAAGGGGAGAAAGGGAGAAAATGAAAAAAAAATTGATTTTTTAAAAGTGAATTCATAAACTCTTTGTTTTATATCTGAAATAATTCACTAAGGCTTGTATACATCTCAGTATGCAACTCGTTTCAACATTTGGTATCACTGAAGATTTGTACTTTGTACATTATTCAAAGTTTTTCTAAATCTTGTTTTTTTAGAAAATTATTTAAAATTGGAAAAGTTAAAATTCAAAAAGAATTATTTTCACTGAATAAATGCTATTTCTAGCATTTTACCGAATCTGACAACCAACAGTGCAGATTCGGTAAGTTCAAAGTTTTCAAAAATTGTCTCAGAAATGTTCTTCATTGAAAATGTGATAAACTTGAAAAATCTTGTTAAAGATTTGCCAAAATTTGAAGTCAAATGGATTAAAATTTGAAAATGGACTGCTTTCGGTATAATAGGCTCATTCGGTAAAGCCCATTAATTGAAAATCTTCGGTATCTATAAAAGGAGGGTCAAAGTAAAACTTTCTCTCTCGCTGTTCTTAATTACATACCGAGTCTGATTAAACATACCGAATCTGCCTAATCTACCGAGTCTGTCCTTCTCTATCTTCAAATCTTTAGTATTTCTTTGTTTTAATCAAATTTAAGTTTCACTTGTTGTAGATCAGAGATAAATACATGATTATTAACCAGAAAAGATCAATAAAAACAAGATTATGACATTTAATTTTGAAATTGTTGATTATACCAAATCTGAAGTTTGAATTCTTAAATCTTTGATTAAACTCAGATGATTAGGTTGATTGACATAAAATCTGGTCTAATCTGTGTTAAGTTGATTGATCTATCAATTGACCGAGTCTGATTACATGATTAATTGATTGATTGATGGATTCTGTACATACCGAATGTGTTCTTGCTATAGTACCGAGTCTGTTCAATTGATTAACATGTTTTCCTGTGTTAATTGATATGTTAATTGATTATGGTTATGATTTTGCATGATATGAGACTGAATATGCATGTTTGTGTGATTATCTATGAATTTTGAAGATACCGAATCTGTTCTTGGCTTGATACCGAGTCTGCTAATTGGTACTTTGAAATAATTTGATTCTTGTCTTGAAACACTTAACATGTTTTATTCTAAGTCTTTGAATTGAAAACTCAAGCTTATTTGGTTACTGAATCTAAAGTTTTTCATGAATACCGAATCTGCTTGGACTGTGTTAAAAAATTGACTAATTGTTGTTCTAATTCCTTATTGTATATATTTGATATTACATGATAGGGTGTAATGTGATAAATATTGTATGAATATCATGTTTGTCAAATGTTGGTACATATTTGGAATAAATGATTTTTATAACCTAGAAAAACCATAAAAATTATAAAATATGAAAAATTTAAAGGTTTTCAGAGGAAATAAGAATAGAGATATGTGCTTTATGATTACATCTTGTAGTCTTCTATTTCTTATTTATACAACTAAATGGCGAACAATCACTTCATCAATTCTGAAACCAACATCCCTTGCAATTTGTGGACTGCTATTCTAGAGAGGAATACTTTATGGCCTACTCTAAGCTCAACAGTTAGTGTGCTAATCACAGACTTAGAGCTTCTTAATAGAACAATAAGTTTTGTGGAGGCTACACAACCTACAGCTTCCAATCCACAGGGAGAACCAGCTAAATTTGAATTTGAGCTGAGAGGGGTACAAGGATTCAGGAGTATCACTAAAGCTGACTTCAGGAGGATCCTTCAGCTTCCTCTTGAACAGAATGCTCCTGCTTTTCCTGCTACTCAGCAGATGATGAGCTCAATCTTCCAGCTTGGTTATAGTGGAGCTACCAATGTTCCACCAGCTAAGTTCCATAAGAAGTACTTTCACTTTCGGTGGTATGTGATCTTCTCGATCATCAACAGATGCTTGCTGATGACAAGGAGTGGATCTGACAGCTTAACTGTGCCAATGCTCAAGCTGTTCTACTCGTTCACAAGAGTGGAAACTCTAGATTATGCAGAACTCTTATGGGATTTGGTTCACGCACAAGTAGACAAACCAAGGGGTTCCTACATCCCTTGTGAAAGGTTTTTCTGTATCTTTATCCATGATGCTGTAACTGCTTGCAGAAATGCAAATATTTTCGTACCAGGTATACATGGATCACAGATGAATAGATTTGGGAGTTAAAGATGAATACCCAGGTGATTTCTGACAATAGATTCACTGAACCAATTCCAGATTGGTTAGTGAGATTAGCTGAACCCCAAGACGCTCGAAGGCATTCTTACTTTGAGGCTGTAGGAATACCTCTTCCGAACCCGGTACAACAAGAACAAGTTGAACCAGCCAAGGTTCTAGCCCCAGAGGTTGTAGAAGAACCTGTAGTACAACCACCCGGGAAGCTAATCCTCCACTTAGGATAAAATCAAACGCCCTAGGGAAGCATAACAAGCTCCACCCGTGAGGATCAGGGAACTTAGTCCTCTTAGGATTGAACCTACCCTATCAACTACACCTGAGAGTAGTGACACCGATTCATCAGCAACTGCATCATCTCCAAAACATTCTCCAAAGAGAACACGATATATGCCTGATGAGATGATTTAGACTTCGCTAAACCTACGAGTAACTAGATCTAGGACTAAGACTCCTATCGTATGCTAATCAGTTACTCCAACCATTAGTGATACAGACCAAGACCTAGAGCCTATTAGGTCACCTTCACCAATCTCCATATCACATCCAATAATAACAGTAAGCCCTACATTAAATGAAGCGTAAGCTTCAGTAGGCAAGAGAGCTAAATGCACAGATGGTAAAAAGACCAATCAGCCCATCCAATCTAAACAGGACTTAATAATAAATCCTACTAAGCAAGGTGCTTCGGCATCTAAGGAAGTAAAGTCTTCCTCTACAGTAAACTCTGCGTTGACTCAATCGATTGAGGAAACTCAATCATTGAAGTCCAGAACGGCCGAAGGGGAGCCAAAAATTCTTGAAAAGGAACCCTGCGTATCGGCTGGAAATCCTCTCGTGCCTCAACGTACAACAGGGTCTGGAGGTCCGGCTTATCTTGATGAGGGAGATCTGCCGCATCCCATGAAAATGAGTCAACATGACAATCCTTCAGGATATTTATCAAACTTCCATCATACTGTTCCTTTGGTTCAAGAAATTGATCCATTGGTTCAAATCACTTCTTCTCTGGATTCTGAATCTCATGGTTTGGGGAATGAGTCTTTAACTGAAAGAGATGTGCCACCTCATGGTATGTCAATGACTTTAGGAGTCGGAGATAGCAATATTTCTATGAGAACTAAACCTACGGGTAGTTCTGCTACTTTGTCAGAGTCCCATGAGACTAAAGTCATGGAGGCGGGTGATTCGAAAGAATCTTCGCCGGTGACAACTCCGATTGTTGCCCAACCTCCATCAGAAGGGGATATCACGAATCTGAGTAGTAGTACGTACATCCCTACATATAAGAATAATACCACACATTTATCCTTACCAGCCCTCACGGCAAATCAAACACTTCCATCAACATCGCCTTCAACAGTTGCTGCTGATGCTGATGCTGTTCATGGTTACACTGTTTTTTCACCAAATGGGCCACCTTCTCGTATTTCAAACAGATATAGATTTAAATATCTCTCTGATAATGAGGTGGAGGAGCTATATCTTGCTGCATTTGCTAAATGAACTGATCTTGATGAAGTTCGCGAGACAATGATGATTTATCTTGAGCAAACAAGAGTAGTATATCCTTTATCTCCATGTAAGTCTCCTGGACCAATTCACATGCCTGAGCATGACGATTTCGATCCCGATAATCTTCATGAAGGGGAGAATAGACATGGTGGTTATAGGACCAGTGGTTTTCAAAGATCAACTTATGAAGCTGGTTCGTCTAGTCAACATTGGGATCAAGATGTCGTTGAAATATCTGATTCTGAGAGTGATGAAATTGAGGAAATTCAGTGTGACAGTTTTCTAGATGATCAGAAGTTCAGAGAGAGGGTGACTCAGGGACGTTAATGATTATGGATTCAGCTGAACAAACAGAGAACAAGTCAGCTCCAGAGGACAATCGAAATTTTGATAATATTGAAAATATTTTGAGCGGGCTAGTGTCTCCAATGAATTTAATGAACATCAATTTGTCAATATGATATCACAACCCGATGAATTTGGGATACATTTTGAGAAGGAGATTTTCTCAAATGGCAAAGAAGATACTACTCCTCCTCCTGATCTTAATGTTCCATTGCAAACTGCAGAGATTGTTCTTGAGCGTGATGCTGATTATAAACTTGATGAGGATGAAGAGAAGCTGATTCTTCGTTCACCATTCATAGAACAATAAGCTTAAAAGATTTATGGTGATTCTGATCTTGTCCTTTCTACATCAATGAGTGTTCTGG
The DNA here is from genome assembly GCF_046630445.1 of Rutidosis leptorrhynchoides. Lineage (NCBI taxonomy): Eukaryota > Viridiplantae > Streptophyta > Magnoliopsida > Asterales > Asteraceae > Rutidosis > Rutidosis leptorrhynchoides. Next base: position 226,721,254 of record NC_092343.1, read on the forward strand.
GTGCATGGAAATATCATAAGAAACCGGAATATCTCAAAGCTTATCTAAGTGTTTGCAACAAATTTAAATTGAAGAATTAAGAAAAACTTCAAGAACAGCGGAATTCAGAAATCAAAAGCATAAATAAAATTTCAATGATTAACAAGGATGAAGTGAAAATGCCATTGTTTCATGTGACAAGAATGGATGACGAGGACTATCAGTTCTCAGAAGCGAATTTTGATAGTTTAAAGATGGACGACATTATCTACATCTATAATTACTTGATAGACTTGAATGAATCTGCAACAATTTATCATGCTACTGCAATGAAGGAAGTCTATAGATTTATTCTTGACTCAATTAGATGGATGTCTGTTCACAACTTTCAGATGGGGTTGGAATCTGGACATAAAAAGCTCAGAATCAAACCGCCAAATCAAGTGATTGAAGTGCTAAGATTTATGTCCTTACTTGAAGTAAGTGACTGTCCATATGGGTTTGTGTTTATCAATTCTCACTAAACAAAGGTCTTCATCAGAGTTTCGGACTTCAGAAGATACTCATACGGAACGTTGATGTATGCTTTCAAATATTTGAGATGGAGACTGATCAACAATTGCTATTCAACTGAAGATAATGAGATTGTAAAATATATTCTCACGAGATTGAAGAGTCATCTCAAAATAAGAGTGAACGTACGAAGATATGAGAGTCTCAAAGGATTCAAATCCAAAGTTCACTTCAGAGGAATAAAGTTCCTTTAGATATCTTAATAGGATTATATTGTAATTTTTCTCATTTAACACTAAGGTGGAGATTGTTAGGACCCCAAAGCTGTATAGTGTTAATGTGAAACATGCTTAAATGAAGGTTCCTTAGAAGAGGGCTATAAAGGAACCTATGTAGTCCTAAATAGATAGCCATCGTATTGTAACTGAGTTCAAGAAGCCGTGAATGTAAATTTTACCGATTCTCTCTAATACCGAATCTGTTCTTCACTTACCGAGTCTCACTCTAACTCATCACATCTTCTAATCTCACCATGATTTAACCTATCATTATGTGAATATTATGCCTATGTGTGATATAGGTGACTACTTTCTCGGATGTGTGGACGGAAATCGTATAACATGACTTGTGCGGGCATTCTAAGGTGAGTGGAATAATTATACGTGTATGTATATGATGTATTTACTTGTACGGCGTGAAATATGGCTTTAGGTGTTATGACACCACATTTTACATGACGGGTGGGTTAGTCGCGGTGTTAAGACACCACTCCGGGGTTAGTGACGTGTGCGTTTAGTCGTAGTGTTAAGACACCACATTTGTCGTGATGGGTGGGTTAGTCGCGATGTTATAACACCACCTAGGGGTTAGTGATAAGCGATGTAAGTACACTAATGGATGTTGTGAACACCGATGATGTTTCGCGAGTACAATTCTCTTGTGCTTATGGTTAACCATGGTTGTTTGATTTTTGTATTAGCGTATTAAATTGTGAACTATATGCTATTGGTGATGCTAGCTTATTGTAAATTGTGGATATTTAGTTTATACATTGTGATTGTATGGTTATTGAATTGCTAGCTCATTTGTGGTATTTGTGTAAGTGTTTGCAAGTAAGTAGATTATATATGTATATGCATAATTGTTGCATTCACTAAGCGTAAGCTTACCCCTCATTGTTGTTACCTTTTTATAGGTACCGAATGTTAAGGAGAAGACTTCTAGTTGCTAGAGTAGTTGATTTTGGGTTGCTTGAGCTTTGATGGGGTAGCTTTTGGATATTCGGACGTGGATTGTGACTTGGTAATTCCCCGGGATTATGCTCTTGGTATCGGCTTGAGTTATTGAGTCTTAACCCATTTTGTAGCGTAAATGGGTCGTAACTAACCACTTGTTATGTAACGGGTCGAAATGTGTCTAATTGAATGTTTCGGGTTTGGTCATACGTTGAACACGTGTTTCACTGTATAGTTGTTATTTGAATACGTTAAAACTATTTATGATTAATTTGGAATCAAATGGGGTTTAACGGTTTGGGTTGAAAGAGTAATGTACGCATAACAACATTGTTTATATAAAAAAATGTTCTCATTTTCGAATAAACGGGTTTGGGTTGTTTCACCATATCTCCTAAAAAGGATAGTGTATATTACAACTCTAGCTTTTCGACCTAAGTTGTCTAGTTTGACTTCTTTAAGTTACCTTTTCCTACATGACGAGTAAATTTATTAATCTATGTCTTGGTTTATTTTAGGGTTTGTATAGCCCTAAAGATGCATTTTAGGTTTTACTTGACTAAGTGTTACTTTACACATTTTGCATAAAGACATAAACGCTAACTTAATATCATAAACCCTAGATTACTACTATGAATCCTAGTTCATTACCATAAACCCTAAAGTTGTAAATTATACTTTTATATATATATTAACCTAATAACAAAGCTTATTAACTAAGTATTTAGATTAAAGACTTGAAACATTTTCATTTGAACATTTAATCATAAGATAGAAACATTTCTACACTTCATTATTTTCATAACTAGTCTTGATTTCTTTGTACTTAGCCATTTCTTTCACTTAACCAACCTTGACCTATCTAAATTAGGACTTAACCTTAGCTTACTTCCTAAACCTTAAACATACTAGTAAACATCTTAAGATTAAACATTAGAAAGCCTACACAACTACATGTACACTTACAAAACCAAAAATTAACTAGAACACCTACACCATCATCATCACCATCGTCATTCATCATCATCATCCCATGCATCATCAAAATATCTTCACTAATACTTCCTAACTAAGCTAAGAATCATGTAAAACATCATCATGCCTTTCATTAATGATCCAAGATGAGTCACCTCCCCCTTTGCTTCTCCTTGTGCCACTTCCCACACCACATCACCACCACCACCTCTATATAAGCTTACTTCTACCTCCCATTCTTCCATTTCTTCATTCTCCACTCTCTCTCAACACTTCTTCACTCTCAAATACAGATTATAATCTATCATTTGATCACTTTCTTGAAGAATTAGGAGTAGATTACATCAAGGTATAACTAGCTAACTTAATATATTCATCATTTCTAGTCAAAATCAAGAAACTTCATGGTGTAAAAGCTAGATCTAGAGTATTAAATCACTCAATGAAGATTATATGGCTAACCTTGATTTTGATACTAGATTACTATACTTAAGATCTATATATTTCCAATATCTTAAAATGATGTTAAAGTAAGAATAAAAGTGGTTAAACTATTTTGTCTTTGAGCTGTCCAAATTCTTACTTGAAGTCTATGACCTAAAAAGCAACCTATGTTTTTTCTTTGGAACTCATGAATTTATATGATGTTAATTTATGTGTTTGAGACTTATAGTAAAGGTTTCATGATTTAACTCAAAGGGAAAGTCATTTTAGAATTTATTTGGTGAAACACGTTCAGATTCATGACAATCTGACCAAGTGTCAAAGATTCATGTATAGCTCAAAATATAAAATTGATCTTGAACCAAAGTCTTCTGATATAAGAAGTACACTTAATAAGGAAACCAAGGACAGTAAAATCACTAATATCCATTACGAAATCATCAAAATATAGTCCTATCTAGTTGACACAATATTTTATTGAAGTCAGAAATTAGTCTAAAACCTTATCTCCAAAGACAAGGTTAATGAAGATTTGGAGACTATTCCTTTTGAGAATAACCACTTTTATATGTTCTAAGACTTCTTTAAAGTTCTTGAGTCAAATAGATAAGTTTTTCTATTTATACATTAGCATAAGATTTTGTAGTGTAAAACTGAACTGTTTTGCACCCTTGTGAAGAAATGAACTTTTGACCAACTTATGTTCTGGGTTTAGAGGCTAACCTTAATGGTTAGAACCTACAATAAAAGAGCTTTCTAGAGATAGTAAATTAAATTAAAATGGATGTCTAGATCATTAGAAACACCTACACTTATGTCAGGATAAAACTAGTCGAAAACAGTCTATTCTTAAAACTATGAACTAGTAACTTTTGAAACCAAGAACCGAAGTGGACATATAAGATTACTTAAGGGATTGATCTTAAACCTAATCTAAGTACTATATTAAATAGTAAGACCTCTGACCTATTAACATTTCATTAGGTCTCAAGCCTGGAACATCGAACACAATCTGACCAATTACCGTGAACGCTTCGCATCGCTTTACTTGTGAGTTCGTAGTACCATTTTTAATCAATCTTTTATACTTTTGTGATGAGATAATACTTGTTTATTTTTTTACATATTGGAATCAAGTACTTACAACTATATTCTATGTTGAGTAACAAAGGTCAATTTAGAAAGCCCGATTTTGATATCGTTAATTACCGGTACGGTAAACGCGAATATTATGAATAGATCTATTTGAGGATGACTCCTCACATCAGGATTGGCCTTCTAGGCTATCGGATGCATAACCTTCGACCACTTGCACTTAGACCTTAAGTGACGCTTATTTTCGGGTACTTTTATGTTAACATTCGATATCGAAAGCTCATGAACTAGATTACCTTTTCAACTGTTTTATACATGAAATATTGATGTCCTTTAACTTATGCATTATAACTAAGCCTACGAACTCACCAATATTTATATTGACGTTTTTAAGTATTTATCTCAGGTACTTAGCTTTTGGAAGCATTTTCAGGTTAGGCATCGTGGAAGTTAAAAAATGTCTTTTGTTAAATCTAGTATTGATAGGATAGATTATGATGTATTTGTATTTGTAATATGTTTGTACTTGTATTTTGTAACCACGATGTACCAAAACTAAAAACAAAGACCGTGATGTAATAATATTTATGTTTCTGCTGCTACGTTGACTATAACCTGGGATACTATGTTGAAGTTTGAAGAGACCCGTCCTAATCCATCTGGACGAATACCTTACATTTGGTTACATCGCGAGGTACTTGACCTCTATATGATACATTTTACAAACATTGCATTCATTTTAAAAAGACAAACTTTCATTACATCGACAGTTGACGGCATGCATACCATTTCATAATATATCCAACTATAATTGACTTAGTAATAATCTTGATGAACTCGACGACTCTAATATGAGCAAATGCACAGCGGAAGATTTTTTTCATACCTGAGAATAAACATGCTTTCAAGTATCAACCAAAAAGGTTGGTGAGTTCATTAGTTTATCATAAATAATCATTTCATAATTTTTAATAGACCACAAAATTTTCATTTTCATTTCTCATAAATATACGTCTCATGCATAGAGACAAAAATCATTCATATAGATTGAACACCTGGTAACCGACCTTAACAAGATGCATATAGAATATCCCCTATCATTTCGGGACTCCCTTCGAACATGATAAATTCGAAGTACTAAAGCATCCGGTACTTTGGATGGGGCTTGTTGGGCCCAATAGATCTATCTTTAGGATTCGCATCAATTAGGGTGTCTGTTCCCTAATTCTTAGATTACCAGACTAAAAAGGTGCATATTCGATTTAATAATCCAGCCATAGAATGTAGTTTTAAGTACTTGTGTCTATTTTGTAAAACAGTTATAAAAGTAACGCATGTATTCTCAGTCCCAAAAATATATATTGAAAAAGCATTTAAAAAGGGAGCAAATGAAACTCACTCTACAATATTTTGTAGTAAAAATATTCATACGACTGAACTGAACAATGCAGGGTTGGCCTCGGATTCACGAACCTATATCAAGTATATATATATATATATATATATATATATATATATATATATATATATATATATATATATATATATATATATATATATATATATATATATATTAACACATATAATATTAATCAACTAAGTTTATATATATTTATAATGTATTCAGACTAATATCCTTATATATAATTATATTAATACTTATAATATTAGAATATGTATATGATATATAATTTAATTAACGTTATATCAATATAATAATATTTGTTGTAGTAATAATAATAATAATAATAATAATAATAATAATAATAATAATAGTAAGATTTAGAAGAAGAATAATAATAATAATAATAATAATAATAATAATAATAATAATAATAATAATAATAATAATAATAATAATAATAATAATAATAATAATAATAATAATATAAATAATAATTATAATTATATTATAATTATACCTAAATAAATGATCTACACATTTTTTGTTGTCTCCCCCAATTCAGATCGAGAATAACCATGGCCAAAGCAAATCGCAGAGAGAAAAAAATACAACATCATCGCATAATCTATCAACAATCATCATCATCATTAACAGAGCAATCAAGGAACAATCATTGATGAATAGCAGATCATTGGTTCGTCATCCTCCTTGATCAGTGTCATCATCAGTCTTCGTCTTCCTCGTTAATCATCATCTTTCATCAATCGATCAAGCAACTGGTTCATTAATTGATCAAATAGGTAATTAGTTCATTTATATTTTCTTAATTTCTTCATCCATTAATATTTTCTTTACTTTCAATTGGATTGAACATGAGCAGTAATAAATGGTGTTCATGAAGGGTTTAGTGATAATCTATTATAGTTAAAGACTTATTTGTGGTTACGGTTTTTTATTTGCAGTAATAGCTAATAATATAGAACAAACAGTGGTATGTGCTATTTGATTGAATAGAAATTAGGAGGCAGTCATTTGTAATTGGCTAAGTAGGTCATGATAGAGGTGTTCATGGTGGTTTAGAAATAGCTAATTAGTAGCAGAAGCTGCAGGTCATATAATTTGGTAATCGAACAGAATTTTGTAATGAAGTAGTGGAAGTTGTAAGTATTTGGCTTTAGGCATCTAAAAGTAGGAACAGAAGTGGTTGCTTTGGCTCTTGGGTGTTAACCGAACATAACACAACTGCAGTAGTAGTTTGATAAGAATGAGTGGTGATTGAGTGGTGTTTTGAAGGTGATGGCAGGTGGTTTGGGTATCATGTTATCTCTTAACATCTGTTAGATGATATTTAGCTTTCAAAATTTTGATTTTTAATTGTGAAACTAGTCATAATTAGTAAGTCGAATTCATGAAGATTTATCTAATCACAATCAAAAACTATAATAGTACACCTACGTATATGACAATACTTATTGATAAGAAATAGAACACACCTCATTCATCTTGTTTTGTTTCTCCAGGTGGCAAATGATCAAGGAACCAATCAAAGACAATTCAACTAACTTATCAAACAACTTAAGGCTAACTCAGTCATATGAGGTACTTTAATCCGTAAAGGGTACTTGATAGTAGTCAAATTATCTTCAGTAACAGGTAACATAACTCTCTTTATAGTCCCCATAACTTTTGATAATGTTTGAGTGGTGGTTTTTGTAGAAACAAGGAGCTGAATAGCAGTAATAAGCGGTTGAGTTGTGGTGGTTTTAAAACAGTAACAAATAGATGTATGCAGCAGTTTGCTAGTGAGTTGTAGGGTGATGGTGTTGGTTCTCTTGATAGAAATCAAAAGCAAGTATAGCAGTCGAGCGGTGAGCTGACCTTGTGATTTTCGATTTGAGTTCAGCATTCAAATAGAAACATGGAAGTGAGAAAGAGAGAAGGGAGAAAAGGAAGCTGGTTGTTTTCACGGTGGGCTGCAGTAGCAGCAGAAGTAACACGCTAACAGCAGCAGCAAAAATAGAAATGAACAAAAATAGAAGTGGAGGTGGTGTTCGGTTATGGCTACTGTAGATAGAAACAGGAAACAAGTTTCAATGGTTTTGTGATATTACTTGACAAAAGAAAGAAGCAAAAATGAAGGAATAAATGGTGTTGATGATCCTATGTATCTGCATATGCTAATGCATATATATTATATATATAATATATCAAGTTGTGGTAATAACATCAAAAAGAGAACAATAATCGAATATCTACAAGCAAGTGGGGTGTGTTGTTGTAATTGAGAATAATAGTTTGATTTGATGGAAAACAGAAAGAAAGAAAGAAAGAAAGAAAATATGTGGGTTTGTGATGGGTTAAGAGAAGTAGTGAGTTGTTTTGAGTGAGATTATAACTATACATATATGAATATTAATTTAATACATAAATAGAATAGAAAGTATAAATGGATTAGAAAGTCTTGCAAGTTGTAAATTTTTTTTTCCTCCCATGTGAATCTTAAAAAGCAAACATATACTTGTCTGTAAACTCGTGATCTTATTTTGGTTATTTCAAAAGGAACAGAAAGTAGAAAGTAGATGTGAGAGATAGAGAGAGAGGGACTTGTTAAAAGCATATTCTCGATGAGGTCTCATATATATCTATTGGTGTTATGTATATGTATATACATATATAGATAGTGGATAGTTGGTAATAAGAAACATCCAACAATCAAATAACAGGGACATTTAATAATTCATAAATCATTAACATGCGTATGTATAACTATAATATAAATATCTAGTAGTGAATGGAATGGTGATCTATCAAGCACAGTGGAACACAATGACTCTCAAATCAAAAGTCATACACAGTAATCATAATTCAATAATATTCGGTTCACGGGTATAATTCAATCAAACTAAAGTAGTAATTTATTATTAATAATATTTAATAATAATAATATAATAATAATAATCAAAGAAATATGAACGTGTAAATTGTTAGCCGTCGTTTACTAAATAGATTTGAAATTACGAAGTATATTTAATATACTTTATTTATATATGTAGATATATTTTAAATAATAATTATCATAATATCATATTTCATAAAACCACAATTAATATTTCAAATTATACTTCAAATTATTATATATATACACACACACATATCTATTTACAAATATTTGTTCGTGAATCGTTGAGAATGGTCGAAAGTCAAATAAATATATGAAAACAGTTCAAAATATTTTGAGATACAACTATACAGACTTTGCTTATCGTGACAAAAATATTAAATCGTATCGAGAGTTTGGTTTAAAATTAGTCAAAATTTTCCGGGTCGTCACAGTACCTACCCGTTAAAGAAATTTCGTCCAGAATATGAGTTGATAAATAAACTTTTATCATTATTGAGTAATATAGATAAAACTATTTGCTTTTGTGAAGCGTACAAGTGAAGCTGTCATAAAAGAGTGAAATGAGATAAATAGAGGTTCGTCTTAACTTTTGACGTAGTCTTGGTTGAATTTCGGAATTCAAGGGTTTTAAAGAAAATTCTCGAAATCTAAAAGATTTGATTCTTCAGCGAATAAGGAAAATAAGATCTCTATAATTAAATATGGTGATCTGCCTCGATTACTCTGTGTGATATTTCCATTATAAATTTACCTTTTCTGTTCCATTAGTTTCCACTACTTCTATACCTAATTCCCAATTTCAAAAGATTGTGAAAATGCTTAATCCAGTTCTGATCCTTGTCCTTATCCTGACTATCACAACAATCATTCTCCTTTTCTAACTTCCACCAGAGGAATTTGTTTATTTCTACTTCGCCCTTGGGGTTATAGTGTTTTTAATTCTCCCGTGTCTTTATGTTGCAATAAACATTGATATACACGGTTTGTAATTTCTGTATTATTGTTGAGCTTTATATTTCTTTTTATATTTCGGAACTCCATGCTCTTGTTTTCTCTTCCCGACTTCAAGTCAAGCGAATAATGGCCTAGAATTTGTAGATATGAAATTCTGAATGAACATAGTTAATGTTCTAAGAAGGAAACTGTAATAACATGATCTTGATTTGTCAAATTACCAGAATATCCTGGAAAAATAGATTTATCAAAAAGATATGATCTTAATATGTTTGGAGATTAGGTAGAATGTAAGAGTCGTGTAACATGGAATATGATGACATTATGGTTTGTGAATCATCACGTTTCATTTAGAAACTCAGCATAACTTACTGTAATATAATCACGTTGATCAAGTGTCATTATATTATACTAACTCATGCATCAATTTCCAACACTACTTCAAAATTATTCATAATTCAAACTCGAATTTGAAAGAAATTTAGAAACTAAAGTAGTTTCCTTTATGATGTAATATAGATAGCACGAAGAGATACATAATTTCGGACGAGGATATTTATGAAAATATCTTAACAAATATCGAAGATATTTATGATGATATTTTGGAATTTCTAAGTTCGATGGTTGATGAAGAAAGATTTTCCGCAAGATTTTAACATGAGTACGGAGCAAGATATTCGTTGAAAGTTTCATCGGATCCAGAATTACATGGATTCTTTGAATATATGGTATGGTCCTTGTATTTGGCATTGGTCTCCTTTATGGTTTGCTCAATCTGTTTTTTTTCCAGTACCAAATTTTCTATCGAGTGTTCCTAACACTCCCGTCTTTATCATCAAACTTTTGGCTGTTTAAACCATCTACAACTTTTTTGTTTCCTCTGCATTTAATGCTACCATACCTGAATCATCGATTATCAATTCGAGGTGGTTTCAAGAGAATTGTGTTTTTAGATGATTAAACGCTGATGGTAATATTGTGGAATATAAAAGGTTCACGGGTAACAATAAAAGAGAACACATATATATCAAGGTGTTAATAAGGTAGTTTCGAACGAAAAGTCGAAGTTGACTTGTTGGAGCTGTGACAAAATTTGCTACTTTGAAAGGAATTACCAAGTTATTTTGGGTAATAATAATGCTTACAGGATCTGATACGGATTCGTGTTAAACTTTTACTTAGTTTCCAAAAGTTTTCCAGGTGCATAACTATATGCATAAATCTTTCCTCCCTTAGATGAGATGCAGTTGGTTCATTCTCTCGATTGAGGTGTTTTCAAGAATTTTGAAAGGTTTGAACACAGATTGTAATCGTCAATATACAAATGAGGTTTAAGATGAAATCAAGTGACAAACTTGAAGAATTGTTTAGTTTCATATGTTATAATCAATATTTTAATTCATTTTAATTATCCAGTGTTATTAGTCCACAGTCGATAGTCCACAGTTAACAGTCTAATAATTCATATATAGTTTCATATATAATATTTGAATTAATTAATACGTATCGTGACCCGTGTACATGTCTCAGACTCGATCACAACTCAAAGTATATATATTATTGTAGAATCAACCTCAACCCTGTATAGCTAACTCCAGCATTACTGCATATAGAGTGTCTATGGTTATTCCAAATAATATATATAGATGCGTCGATATGATATGTCAAAACCTTGTATACGTGTCCCGATATTTAAAGTGCGTAAAATAAATAACAGAAATTAAATGACGATAAATAAAATTGCGAGAATTAAAATTGCGATAAATAAAATGCGATAAATAAATTGCGATAAATAAATTGCGATAAATACAAGGTAATCAGTTAGCTAGGAACAGTTAGCGTGGATTCTTAATAAAAATTTTCTCGTAATTAATTTCTTTGTTTCTAACAAATTTTATTTTGCCCAGTGTTTTCTTCATTATGCTACTTGTTGGATTCTGATAGATCAAAATCTAAATATGAAATTGAATGAAAATGGTTATTCTGCGGTGAACGGATACGTATATCTTGTGGATGTAAGTAGGATAGTAAATGACTGTTGAATCAGATTTGAAAGAATGTACAGTGTAACTTATTAATGTGAAATCTAAATATTCCTCGGGTATTACCTACCCGTTAAAATATTTTCACCATTAACAGTTTGTACAAAAGAATTTTTGATTATAATCTTTATGAAAACATATATACATACATATTTTCTTCAGATATAATCGTGGATTTAATGAGTTAATATGATATTAATCTCATTTGATTTATCGTTAGAACTAGAACACATAATCTTTAAAACATTAGAAATTATATAATCGTCACGTAGAATGAAGATAATTGATGTAGAACGATTCGTAGAACGATTCGTAGAATGATAATTATACTCGAGGTACAGAATGAAATGTTGAGGCATGTGGCGTTGAAACTTGATTTGTTGGTGGTACTGGTGTTGATGTTGTTGGTACTGTTGGTGCCGGTGATGTTGTTGAAGCTGGTACGTTTTGCACCATATTTTCCAAGACTACAACTCGGGAGCGAAGCTCGTTGACTTCTTCTATTATTCTGGGATGATTGTCGGTTTGAACGAGTGGATGAATAAGGTTTAGAATTGTGGGTAGAATATAATCGTGATGAGCTACCCTGGAAATGAGGCTGAAATTGGTGTTTCGGATAGGTTCGCCGGTAAGTGCATCAGGTTCTTCGCCAAGAGGTGAATTCGGTTGGTGGAAGGGATCTCCTTCTTCTTGTCTCCATTAATTAAGTAGGCTACGAACTCATCAGATGAATTGGGGATGGATGATTGGTTGATTCATTCTGGTGACACTGCTTTCGGAGCTTAGGTGAAACTCCATATCGGAATAGCTGTCGGAATCCGAGGAATTCGAACTGGTTGAGGGATTCATCTCGAATGATCAGATGAAGGATTTTTGATAAGAAATAGATTATAGGATGTAGATTAGTACCCTGCAATACATAATTTACATATGCATATATAATACTAAAATCCCATAAGTTACAGAGGAATCTACGAAAGCTGTCAGGAAAAGTCTACAGTAACAGATAAGCTAAGATATGAATTTTGTCTATACACTATCGATGCATTAAATGTAGTAAGATGTGTCTAGACTTTAAGAATGATAAGCAAATAATTTTCGACACGAAATGATAAATAAAACTTTTGACATGCAGACACGGTTGAAGTCCAGACTCACTAATGCATCTAAGCAACTATCAGTTAGACACACTAAAGCAAGACCTGATTCACTAAGACCACCACTCTGATACCACATGAAGACACCCGTCCTAATCCATCTGGACGAATACTTTACATTTGGTTACATCACGAGGTACTTGACCTCTATATGATACATTTTACAAACATTGCATTCGTTTTAAAAAGACAAACTTTCATTACATCGACAGTTGACGGTATGCATACCATTTCATAATATATCCAACTATAATTGACTTAGTAATAATCTTGATGAACTCAACGACTCGAATGCAACGTCTTTTGAAATATGTCAAGAATGACTCCAAGTAATATCTCTAATATGAGCAAATTGACAACGGAAGATTTCTTTCATACCTTTGAATAAACATGCTTTCAAGTGTCAATCAAAAAGGTTGGTGAGTTCATTAGTTTATCATAAATAATTATTTCATAATTTTTAATAGACCACAAGATTTTTATTTTCATTTCTCATAAATATACGTCCCATGCATAGAGACAAAAATCATTCATATGGGTTGAACACCTGGTAACCGACCTTAACAAGATGTATATAGAATATCCCCTATCATTCTGGGACTCCCTTCGGACATGATAAATTCGAAGTACTAAAGCATCCGGTAGTTTGGATGGGGCTTGTTGGGCCCAATATATCTATCTTTAGGATTCGCGTCAATTAGGGTGTCTGTTCCCTAATTCTTAGATTACCAGACTAAAAAGGGGCATATTCGGTTTAATAATCCAGCCATAGAATGTAGTTTTAAGTACTTGTGTCTATTTCGTAAAACAGTTATAAAAGTAGCGCATGTATTCTCAGTCCCAAAAATATATATTGCAAAAGCATTTAAAAAGGAAGCAAATGAAACTCACTCTACAATATTTTGTAGTAAAAATATTCATACGACTGAACTGAACAATGCAGGGTTGGCCTCGGATTCACAAACCTATATCAAGTATATATATATATATATATATATATATATATATATATATATATATATATATATATATATATATATATATATTTATATTTATATATATATATATTAACACGTATAATATTAATCAACTAAGTTTATACATATTTATTATGTATTAAGACTAATATCCTTATATATAATTATATTAATACTTATAATATTAGAATATGTATATGATATATAATTTAATTAACGTTATATCAATATAATAATATTTGTTGTAATAATAATAATAATAATAATAATAATAATAATAATAATAATAATAATAATAATAATAATAATAGTAAGAATTAGAATAATAATAATAATAATATAAATAATAATTATAATTATACCTAAATAAATGATCTACACGTTTTTGTTGTCTCCCCCAATCCAGATTGAGAATAACCATGGCCAAAGCAAATCGCAGAGAAAAAAAATACAACATCATCACATAATCCATCAACAATCATCATCATCGTTAACAGAGCAATCAAGGAACAATCATTGATGAATAGCAGATCATCGGTTCGTCATCCTCCTTGATCAATGTCATCATCAGTCTTCGTCTTCATCGTTAATCATCATCTTTCATCAATCGATTAAGTAACTGGTTCATTAATTGATCAAATAGGTAATTAGTTCATTTATATTTTCTTAATTTCTTCATCCATTAATATTTACTGTACTTTCAATTGGATTGAACATGAGCAGTAATAAATGGTGTTCATGAAGGGTTTAGTGATAATCTATTATAGTTAAAGACTTGTTTGTGGTTACGGTTTTTTATTTGCAGTAATAGCTAATAATATAGAACAAACAGTGGTATGTGTTATTTGATTGAATAGCAATTAGGAGGCAGCCATTTGTAATTGGCTAAGTAGGTCATGATAGAGGTGTTCATGGTGGTTTAGAAATAGCTAATTAGTAGCAGAATCTGCAGGTCATATAATTTGGTAATCGAACAGAATTTTGTAATGAAGTAGTGGCAGTTGTAAGTATTTGGTTTTAGGCATCTAACAGTAGGAACATAAGTGGTTGGTTTGGCTCTTGGGTGTTAACCGAACATAACACAACTGTAGTAGTAGTTTCATAAGAATGAGTGGTGATTGAGTGGTGTTTTGAAGGTGATGGCAGGTGGTTTGGGTATCATGGTATCTCTTAACATCTGTTAGATGATATTTAGTTTTCAAAATTTTGATTTTTAATTGTCAAACTAGTCATAATTAGTAAGTCGAATTCATAAAGATTTATCCAATCACAATCGAAAACTATAATAGTATACCTACGTATATGACAATACTTATTGATAAGAAATAGAACACACCTCATTCATCTTGTTTTGTTTCTCCAGGTGGCTAGTGATCAAGGAACCAATCAAAGACAATTCAACTAACTTATCAAACAACTTAAGGCTAACTCAGTCATATGAGGTACTTTAATCCGTAAAGGGTCATACTTGATAGTTGTCATACCACGTCCAAATTTTCCTGAACGAATACAATAACATCTGGTACCATTGTGATGAACGGACCTCTATATGCCATGAACGACTCCATGTAATAAGAGCAAATGCACAGCGGAAGATTTCTTTCATACCTGAGAATAAACATGCTTTAAAGTGTCATCCAAAAGGTTGGTGAGTTCATAAGTTTAACATAAAACAATAAAATTCTTCATTTTGATAGACCACAAGATTTAAATCCTGCATGGTACAAATGGGCCCGAATCCTATACCCACCTGTAATGTACATGCGATATCTTTTAAATACAGTACACCTTTCTCGTGTACGAAATCATCTTTCATAAATTTTAGTAACCGTACACATATCTTGTGCACAAAAATAACATACACATAACCTGTGTATAAAATCATTCTCTCGATACATAACATTCACTTTTCATTTCATTCATAGCTTGGCTTGATAACCGACCTTAACATATAATGCGCATAAAAATATCCCCAAAGCAGAACATCTCGTCTGTATAATAATCATATAAACTTCGAAGTACTAAACACCACGCCCACTAGCCCTTCAATCTAGTGAACATTCTGGGTGGGGGTGTTAAACCCGGTAGCTACCTTTAGGATTCGCGTCAATTAGGCGTGCACTAAATCTCAAAATTAGTGATATTCCCTAATTCTTAGGTTACCAAGCAATAATAATCAGGGGAAAAATATTTACAACAATTAGTGGCAATTATCAAGTCCACATAATTCAATAATAATCCACAGAACTTCTGTCTGCATAATAATTCATTCGAGGAATGTTTTGCTTGTGTCTATCTCGTCAAACATTTATAAAAGCATTTCATGCATTCGCAGTTCAAAATATATTTCAAAAGCATTTAATAAAGCAGTTGTAAAAACAGCTCATGTATTCTTAGTCCCAAAAATTTAAAGAGTAAAAGGGAATCAAATGAACTAACCTAATGTATTTTGTAGTAAAAATACATATGACTATATTGAACAATGCAGGGTTGGCCTCGGATTCACGAACCTATATCATTTATAAATATTAACACGTATAATGAACATATAATGGTATTCAACTCGGTTTATATTTGTTAATCATATGATATATTACTTATTTAAAATAGTCATGTATTTATTATTTCAAAAGTTACATATAATTATATACATGTTGTTTTTGTATTAAAATAGTAAATTGAATATACTTATGATATATGTAATAACTCTATTATTATATAAATATCTTTTGTTTGTATAAATAATAATTATAATAGTACTAAAATAATGATAATAATAATAATAATATAGTTGTTATAATAATAATGATACTAGTAATAATAAAAATGATAATAATATTAATAATGTTAAAACTAATGATAAAAGTAATGTTAATACTAATAACTATAATAATAGTAATAATAATAATACTAATAGTTTTTAATGATAATACTAACAATAACACTAATGATACTAATATTAATTATATTAGTGATAATAATAATTATGTTATTAATATTAGTAATAATGATAATCAATATAACAATAACTAATAATAATAATAGTAGTAATACTACCTTAAAGAAATAATCCTCAAAAAAAATATGTTTCTGCCGGGGCTCGAACCCGCAACCACCCGTTCATCTGCAAACATACTCAACCTCTCTTCTACTTTCATTTTTCTAAACTAATACACGTTATGGTTATATATAAACCGTATCATTAAATTGATTTTCTTCTTCTTCTTCTTAACAAATCTAAATCATCATCATCATCATCTACTTCATCATCAATTAAGATTACTCATCATTAATATTTCACAATCTCGTTCAGCAGGTATCATCATCATCAACTCGCCATCATCACTATAAGGATAATATAATCATACATCATTATTCTGAGAATCATCAGTCATCATCATCGTGAACCCCCTTCATCATAACATCACCATTTACGTGATATCTCATCATCATCCATAATCATCATCCTGCCAATATCATTTTCATTAGATTAATATCATGATCATCTCATAATGATCATCGTCGTTCTCGTTCATCATTGTCATTCTTATTATTTCGTTAACTCATCTTTATTTCATGTTTTCATCATCACCTTCGTTAATATCACCACAACCGTCCTTCCTCATCTCGGTTATCCAAGCTGCAGTAGCTGCAGGAGATTGATTCGAAAGAAATAGAAATAGCAGCGAGTAAGTAATGTGTTTGAAGACAGGGACGAGACCATTCCTCAAAGTATGCTTAAAACTAGGTTTAAATAGGCTTAAGGGTTTGGGCTTTAGTCCATTGCATTTAACAAAATTTGTGCTCCACGACCCAATAAACAATCTGGCCCGTTATCCATCTATTTTTACTTCTCATTCATCATAGCTCATTCTACTGTCACATTCCACTATCTCTTCTTTACAGCTCACATAAATCTTTAATAATTTTAATTGAGGGACTTTTGGGTTTATAATTGTCGGTTAAAGAAAGATAGATAGCATCATCAAATGCTTCGGCCAACTCAAAAAGGAAAAAACGTGGCCCTATTAGTTAATATAATCCGTTTCTATATTCCTTTAAAAATCAAGTGGATTATTCACAAGAGATTGTCGGCCATTATAATAGAATAAAGTAGTACTTCAAGTTAAATATGTGGTAAGTGTTCATGTGGTATTTGGACAGAAAAATGGCACTTGCATCAGTATTTAAGGTATAGCAAGAGAATGGGTTCATGTTGGTTTGCAGTCTTCGGAAAGTACCAGAAATTTGGAGCTGTAATAGTGGTGACTCGTTTGATGGTGGTGTGAGGTGTACAGCCAACAAAAAAATAGTTTCTAGCATCGTTGTTTCATACTTTTTATTGTATACATGCTTAGCAACTTTCTTACGTGAAGTGCCGTTGGTATCTGAGGACATGTGGTAAGCTTATATCTTACTTTCATACGATATGTTCGTTTTAGAAATGAAAAAAGAGAGAAAAGATATGAAGAATGGTGATCCATATGGTGGTTCAGTTCAAGTAATGGAGAGTTGTTTAATGGTCGATGAAGTTTCAAGGATGGTTCTTGAACGGTTTTCGAATGGTGGTGCAAGATGTTGGTCATTCACGAAGGTAGTGAATCAAAAGGTAGTTGTGGTGTTTTATTTTGTCTACACCTTGCAAAGTGTTTATAGAGGGTATTAATTATAATCACAGCTAATGTATCTCAGTTATCACTTGTTCACTAGTTTAATTAGCTCGACAATTTTTGATTCTGTCAGAAGATTTATTAAGAAAAAATACAATTCGTTAAAGTTGATTTTGTTTGATAATATGACTTAACTGGTGATGATTTGTACTATGTTACAGTTATCAATCAATTGTAATTGTTTTGTGGTAAGGATTGCTCGACCAGAAAAATCATTTGGTACAAAAAAAATAGATAGAAAATATAAAAGGCAGAGTATGATTTCTACCAAATCTGTACTAACGATTAAGATGTGTAACCAATCTATAGATGGAAACAAAAATCAAAACAGTTAGTCCACGATATGAAACTGATTCAATCTTAATTTCGTTGTTTCATTATGTTATTAATATATATATATATATATATATATATATATATATATATATATATATATATATATATATATATATATATTTTAATATATATTAATAATAATAAATAATAATAATAAAAATAATAATAATAAATAATAATAATAATAATAATAATAATAATAATAATAATAATAATAATAATAATAATAATAATAATAATAATAATAAATAAAATACTGATACTAATAATAAAATATTAAGATTATTAATAATAATAATATCGAAATACAAATAATTATAATATTAATAATTATGTTAGTAATAACATTAATACTAATTGTTAATGATAATGTAATAATAATGTCTACTAATAATATAATTAATAATTAAGTTATAACAGGTGTCATATATCCTATTTATAATATATATTATAAAGTAATATATATATATATATATATATATATATATATATATATATTGAATATTTAATACTTATAAATTTTACAAATGCTTCAATATAATACTTATTAATAGAGATCTTATATATATATATATATATATATATATATATATATATATATATATATATATATATATATATATATATATATATATATATATATATATATTTGTAATAATATTATATATCTAGTTATATATCTTTATTTTTCTAATAACTTACTTATTTGTTTGTTATTTTATATTTTTAATTCTAATTGGTTAAAGTATACTTTATTAATTCAAAATATTATAAATACATTTATATTTATATTTATATTTATATACATATATAATTATTTGTTCGTGAATCGTCGGAGTAGTCAAAGGTCAAATGATTACGTGAACACAGTTCAAAGTTTCCGAGACTTCACATTACAGACTTTGCTTATCGTGTCGGAAACATATAATGATAAAGTTTAAATTTGGTCGGAAATTCCCGGGTCGTCACAGTACCTACCCGTTAAAGAAATTTTGTCCCCGAAATTTGATAGAGGTCGTCTCGGCTAACAATAAGAATTTTTTCCTGAAGAATATGAGCTGATAAATAGAGTTTTATTACTATTGAGTAATATGGATAAGATAATTTGATTACCCGAAGCGTATGAGTGAAGCTATCACAAAAGTCGGAAATTCCCGGGTCGTCACAGTACCTACCCGTTAAAGAAATTTTGTCCCCGAAATTTGATAGAGGTCGTCTCGGCTAACAATAAGAATTTTTTCCTGACGAATATGAGCTGATAAATAGAGTTTTATTACTATTGAGTAATATGGATAAGATAATTTGATTACTCGAAGCGTATGAGTGAAGCTATCACAAAAGACTGAAATGAGATAATAAAGATTTGTTTAACCTCTGGCGTAGTCAAGGCTGATTTCAGGAATTCCATGGATTTAAAGAAATCTTTGAAATCTAAATAAGATCTGATTCTTCAGGATTTAAGGAAATTAGGATCTCTTGAATTAAATGGGGAGATCTGCTTTGATTTCTTTATCAGATATTTCACTATAAATTAACTTCTTCCGTTCCATTACTTTTACCACTCCTATACTCAGATCCAAATTCAAAAGTTTGTGAAAATGCTTAATCTAGTTCTGATCCTTGTCCTTATCCTGACTATCGTTCTCCTTTTCCAACTTCCACCAGAGGAATCGATTTACTTCTACTTCACCCTTGGGGTCATAATGTTTTTTAATTCTCCCGTGTCTTTATGTTGCGATAAACATTGATATACACGGTTTGTAATTTATGTGTTGTTATTGGGCTTTATATTCTCCCTTATATTTCAGAGCTCTATGCTTTTGCTTTCCCTTCCCGACTTCAAGTCAAGCGAATAATGAACCAGAATTTGTAAATATGATTTTCAAAATGATCAGAGTTAATGTTCTAAGAAAGGAATGGTAATAGCACAATCTAACCAGTCAAATTACCAGAATTCAAGAGAAAGATAGAACTATCAAGAAAATATGTTCTTGATATGTTTATAGATTAGATAGAATGTAAGAGTCGTGTAATATGGCACATGATGACGGTAGGGTCTGTGAATCATCATGTTTCATTAGAAACTCAGCATGACTTACTGTAATATAATCACGTTGGCCGGGCGTCATTATATTATACTAACACATGCTTCAATTCCTAACACTTCTCCACAATTCATTCATAATTATACTTAGATTTTACAGAAATTTCCAATATAATGGAATACAGAAAACACAACGAGGTAGATAATTTCGGACAAGAATATTTATGGAAATATCCTCAAAAATATTGAAGATATTTATGATGATATTTTGGAATTTCTAAGTTCGAAGGTTGATGAAGAAAAATTTTTCACAAGATTTTAACATGACTTCGGAACAAGATATTCTCTAAAGATTTTGGCGGATCCAGAATTACCTGGATTCTTTGAATATAGGGTTTGGTCCTTGTATTTGTCCTTGGTCTCCTTCGTGGTCAGCTCAATCCGTTTTTCAGTACCAAATTTTTAATCGAGCGTTTCCAACACTCCATTCTTTATCATCAACCTCTTGGCCATTTAGGCCATCTACAATTTTAGTGTTTCGTCTGCATTTAATGCAGTCATATCTGAATCATCGATTGTCAATCCGAGGTGTTTTCAAGAAAATTATGTTTTTAGATGATTAAAAGCTGATGGTAGTATGGTGGAATATAAAAGGTTCTCTGGTAACAATAAATGAGCACGCATATATATCAAGGTTATAATAAGGTTATTTTGAATGAAAAGTCGAAGTTGATTTGCTGGAGCTGTGACAAAATTGGCTAATTTTGGAAAGGTATTGTTAAGTTATTTTCGGTAATAACACGCCAATGGATCTGGCATAGTTTTGAATTCAAAGTATGGCTTTGAATGATGTAGGAATCTAAAAGTGATGTCTTCTGTTAAATCTTGACTTGGATTTTGATCGGTCAAAATTCGAATATGAACTTAAATTTGAATGAAAATGGTTATTCTTTGGTGAACGGATACGTATATCTGTGGTTGTAAGTAGGATAGTAAATGACCGTTGAATCAAATTCGAAGAATGTACAGTGTAACTTATTAATGTGAAATCTAAATATTCCTCAGGTATTACCTACCCGTTAAAATATTTTCACCATTAACAGTTTGTACAAAAGAATTTTTAATTACAATCTTTATGAAAAAATATATACATATATATTTTCTTCAGATGTAATCTTGGATTTAATGAGTTAATATGATATTAAACTCATATGATTTTCGGTTTGAGCTAGAATAAGTAATCTCTAAAACTATTAGGAACCATATATTCTTTGCAGAATATTTCTTCAATGAAATTATGGATCAATACTTCATCGTTCATTGTTGTTGGTTCTCCTTTGTATCTATAGGGCGTATGATGTTGACGCTCGTGGGATAGATTGTGAAATTGAGGCTTGGGATGCGAATGTTGTTGTTAGTGGTACTGGTGCTGTCGGTACTGATGTTAGTGGCACTGTTGGTGTTGCTGATGTTGCTGAAGCTGGTACTTTTTTTTGTATCATAATTTCCAAAGCCACTACTCGAGCGCAAAGCTCGTTGCCTTCTTCTATTACTCTGGAACGATTGGTGGTTGGAACGAGTGGATGGATAAGGTTTAGAATTGTAGATATTACGTAATCATTATGAGATATCCTGGAAATGAGGGTTAATATGGTGTTTCGGACAGGTTTGCCGGTAAGTGCTTCAGGATCTTCACGAAGAGGTGATTTTGGTTGGTGGAAAGGATCGCCTTCTTCTCGTCTCTATTGATTAAGTTGACTACGAACCCATCCCCAATTTATCCAGAATTGGTGATGACTGATTTGTTGATCTATTCCGGTTATACTGCTTTCGGAGCTCAAGTGTGTTTCCATATCGGAATAACTGTCGGAATCAAAGGAACTTGAACTAGTGACGAGTTCCATTTCGTATGATTGAATAAAGGATTTTTTATATGAAATGAGTTCTGGCTATCGAATGGTATTCTAATTACATAGAATATCTATATATATAGAACCAAGGATGTCGTAGATTACGGATGGATTCACAGAATATGTCAGACAAAGTTTTACAGTAACATATACGCTACGATATGAATTAGCAGATACGCTAAAATATGAATTT
This sequence comes from Rutidosis leptorrhynchoides, assembly GCF_046630445.1. NCBI lineage: Eukaryota > Viridiplantae > Streptophyta > Magnoliopsida > Asterales > Asteraceae > Rutidosis > Rutidosis leptorrhynchoides. The sequence goes on from NC_092343.1 coordinate 226,744,085, forward strand.
TGTCTATACACTAATCATGCAGTCAATGCAGTAAGATGTGTTTAGACTAAGAACAATGAGCAGGTAATTTCCTAAGGATGATAAGCAGGTAATTTTCGACACGAAACGATAAGCAAAACTTTTGACATGCAGACTCGGTCGAAGTCCAGACTCACTAATGCATCTAAACAACTATTAATTAGACACACTAATGCAAAACCTGGTTCGCTAAGACCACCGCTCTGATACCACATGTCATACCCCGTCCAAATTTTCCTAAACGAATACAATAACATCTGGTACCATTGCGATGAACGGACCTCTATATGCCATGAACGACTCCATGTAATATGAGCAAATGCACAGCGGAAGATTTCTTTCATACCTGAGAATAAACATGCTTTAAAGTGTCAACCAAAAGGTTGGTGAGTTCCTAAGTTTAACATAAAACAATAAAATTTATCATTTTGATAGACTACAAGATTTAAATCCTGCATGGTACAAATGGGCCCGAATCCTATACCCACCTGTAATGTACATGCGATATCTTTTAAATACAGTACACCTTTCTCGTGTACGAAATCATCTTTCATAAATTTTAGTAACCGTACACATATCTTGTGCACAAAAATAACATACACATAACCTGTGTATAAAATCATTCTCTCGATACATAACATTCACTTTTCATTTCATTCATAGCTTGCCTTGGTAACCGACCTTAACATATAATGCGCATAATAATATCTCCAAAACAGAACATCTCGTCTGTATAATAATCATATAAACTTCGAAGTACTAAACACCACGCCCACTAGCCCTTCCGTCTAGTGAACATTCTGGGTGGGGGTGTTAAACCTAGTAGCTGCCTTTAGGATTCGCGTCAATTAGGCGTGCACTAAATCTCAAAATTAGTGATGTTCCCTAATTCTTAGGTTACCAAGCAATAATAATCAGGGAAAAAATATTCACAACAATTAGTGGCAATTATCAAGTCCACATAATTCAATAATAATCCACAGAACTTCTGATTGCATAATAATTCATTCGAGGAATGTTTTGCTTGTGTCTATCTCGTCAAACATTTATAAAAGCATTTCATGCATTCGCAGTTCAAAATATATTTCAAAAGCATTTAATAAAGCAGTTGTAAAAACAGCGCATGTATTCTCAGTCCTAAAAATGTAAACAGTAAAAGGGAATCAAATGAACTCACCTAATGTATTTTGTAGTAAAAATACATATATTACTATATTGAACAATGCAGGGTTGGCCTCGGATTCACGAACCTATATCATTTATATATATTAACACGTATAATGAACATATAATGGTATTCAACTCGGTTTATATTTGTTAATCATATGATATATAACTTATTTAAAATAGTCATGTATTTATTATTTCAAAAGTTACATATAATTATATACATGTTGGTTTTGTATTAAAATAGTAAATTGAATATACTTATGATATATGTAATATCTCTATTATTATATAAATATCTTTCGTTTGTATAAATAATAATTATAATAGTACTAAAATAATGATAATAATAATAATAATATAGTTGTTATAATAATAATGATAATAGTAATAAAAAAAATGATAATAATATTAATAATGTTAAAACTAATGATAAAAGTAATGTTAATACTAATAACTATAATAATAATAATAATAATAATAATAATAATAATAATAATAATAATAATAATAATAATAATAATAATAATAATAATAATAATAATAATAATAATAATAATAATAATAATACTAATAGTTTTTAATGATAATACTAACAATAACACTAATGATACTAATATTAATTATATTAGTGATAATAATAATTTTGTTATTAATATTAGTAATAATGATAATCAATATAACAATAACTAATAATAATAATAATAATAGTAGTAACACTACCTTAAAGTAATAATCCTCAAAAAAAATATGTTTCTGCCGAGGCTCGAACCCGTAACCTCCCGTTCATCTGCAAACATACTCAACCCCTCTTCTACTTTCATTTTTCAGAACTAATACACGTTATGGTTATATATAAACCGTATCATTAAATTGCTTTTCTTCTTCTTCTTCTTCTTCTTCTTCTTAACAAATCTAAATCATCATCATCATCATCATCTACTTCATCATCAATTAAGATCACTCATCATCAATATTTCATGATCTCATTCAGCAGGTATCATCATCATCAACTCGCCATCATCACTATAAGGATAATATAATCATACATCATTATTCTGAGAATCATCAGTCATCATCATCGTGATCCCCCTTCATCATAACATCACCATTTACGTGATATCTCATCATCATCCATAATCATCATCCTGCCAATATCATTTTCATTAGATTAATATCATGATCATTTCATAATGATCATCGTCGTTCTCGTTCATCATTGTCATTCTTATTATTTCGTTAACTCATCTTTATTTCATGTTTTCCATCATCACCTTCGTTAATATCACCACAACCGACCTTCCTCATCTCAGTTATCCAAGCTGCAGTAGCTGCACGAGATTGATTTGAAAGAAATAGAAATAGCAGTGAGTAAGTAATGTGTTTGAAGACAGGGACGAGACCATTCCTCAAAGTATGCTTAAAACTAGGTTTAAATAGGCTTAAGGGTTTGGGCTTTAGTCCATTGCATTTAAAAAAATTTGTGCTCCATGACCCAATAAACAATCTGGACCATTATCCATCTGTTTTTACTTCTCATTCATCATAGCTCATTCTACTGTCACATTCCACTATATCTTCTTTACAGCTCACATAAATCTTTAATAATTTCAAGTGGGGGACTTTTGGGTTTATAATTGTCGGTTAAAGAAAGATAGATAGCATCATCAAATGCTTCGGCCAACTCAAAAAGGAAAAAATGTGGCCCTATTAGTTAATATAATCCGTTTCTATATTCCTTTAAAAATCAAGTGGATTATTCACAAGAGATTGTCGGCCATTATAATAGAATAAAGTAGTACTTCAAGTTAAATATGTGGTAAGTGTTCGTGTGGTATTTGGATAGAAAAATGGCACTTGCATCAGTATTTAAGGAATAGCAAGAGAATTGTTTCATGTTGGTTTGCTGTCTTCGGAAAGTACCAAAAATTTGGAGCTGTAATAGTGGCGACTCGTTTGATGGTGGTGTGAGGTGTACAGCCAACAAAAAAATAGTTTCTATCATCGTTGTTTCATACCTTTTATTGTATACATGCTTAGCAGCTTTCTTACGTGAAGAGCCGTTGGTATCTGAGGACATGTGGTAAGCTTATATCTTACTTTCATACGATATGTTCGTTTTAGAAATGAAAAAAATAGAGAAAAGATATGAAGAATGGTGATCCGTATGGTGGTTCAGTTCAAGTAATGGAGAGTTGTTTAATGGTCGATGAAGTTTCAAGGATGGTTCTTGAACGGTTTTCGAATGGTGGTGCAAGATGTTGGTCATTCACGAAGGTAGTGAATCAAAAGGTGGTTGTGGTGTTTTATTTCGTCTACACCTTGCAAAGTGTTTATAGAGGTTATTAATTATAATCACAGCTAATGTATCTCAGTTATCACTTATTCACTAGTTTAATTAGCTAGATAATTTTTGATTCTGTCAGAAGATTTATTAAGAAAAAATACAATCCGTTAAAGTTGATTTTGTTTGATAATATGACTTAACTGGTGATGATTTGTACTATGTTACAGTTATCAATCAATTGTAATTGTTTTATGGTAAGGATTGCTCGACCAGAAGAATCATTTGGTACAAAAAAATAGATAGAAAATATAAAAGGCAGAGTATGATTTCTACGAAATTTGTACTAACGATTAAGATGTGTAACCAATCTATAGATGGAAACAAAAATCAAAACAGTTAGTCCACGATATGAAACTGATTCAATCTTAATTTTGTTGTTTCATTATGTTATTATATATATATATATATATATATATATATATATATATATATATATATATATATATATATATTAATAATAATAAATAATAATAATAACAATAATAATAAATAATAACAATAATAATAAATAATAAAATACTAATACTAATAATAAAATATTAAGATTATTAATAATAATAATATCGAAATACAAATAATTATAATATTAATAATTATGTTAGTAATAACATTAATACTAATTGTTAATGATAATGTAATAATAATGTCTACTAATAATATAATTAATAATTAAGTTATAACAGGTTTCATATATCCTATTTGTAATATATATTATATAGTAATATATATATATATATTTATATATATATATATATATATATATATATATATATATATATATATATATATATATATATATATATATATATATATATATATATTGAATATTTAATACTTATAAATTTTACAAATGCTTCAATATAATAGTTATTAATAGAGATCTTATATATATATATATATATATATATAAATATATATATATATATATATATATATATATATATATATATATATATATATATAGATTTGTAATAATATTATATATCTAGTTATATATCTTTATTTTTCTAATAACTTACTTATTTGTTTGTTATTTTATATTTTTAATTCTAATTGGTTAAAGTATACTTTATTAATTCAAAATATTATAAATACATTTATATTTATATTTATATTTATATACATATATAATTATTTGTTCGTGAATCGTCGGAGTAGTCAAAGGTCAAATGATTACGTGAACACAGTTCAAAGTTTATGAGACTTCACATTACAGACTTTACTTATCGTGTCGAAAACATATAATGATAAAGTTTAAATTTGGTCAGAAATTCCCGGGTACTCACAATAGGTGTCAAATTATCTTCAGTAACAGGTAACATAACTCTCTTTATAGTCCCCATAACTTCTGATAATGTTTGAGTGGTGGTTTTTGTAGAAACAAGGAGCTGAACAGCAGCAGTAAATGGTTGAGTTGTGGTGGTTTTAAAACAGTAACAAACAGATGTATGCAGCAATTTGCTAGTGAGTTGTAGGGTGATGGTGTTGGTTCTCTTGATAGAAATCAAAAGAAAGTATAGCAGTCGAGTAGTGAGCTGCCTTTGTGATTTTTGATTTGAGTTCAGCATTCAAACATAAACATGGAAGTGAGAAAGAGAGAAGGGAGAAAAGGAAGCTGGTTGTTTTCACGGTGGACTGCAGTAGCAGCAGAAGTAATACGCTAACAGTAGCAGCAAAAATAGAAACGAACTAAAATAGAAGTGGAGGTGGTGTTCGGTTATGGCTACTCTAGATAGAAATAGGAAATAAGTTTCAATGGTTTTGTGATATTACTTGACAAAAGAAAGAAGCAAAGATGAAGGAATAAATGGTGTTGATGATTCTGTGTATCTGCATATGCTTATGCATATATATTATATATATAATATATCAAGTTGTGGTAATAACATCAAAAAGAGAACAATAATCGAATATCTACAAGCAAGTGGGGTGTGTTGTTGTAATTGAGAATGATAGTTTGATTTGATGGAAAACAGAAAGAAAGAAAGAAAGAAAGAAAATATGTGGGTTTGTGATGGGTTAAGAGAAGTAGTGGGTTGTTTTGAGTGAGATTATAACCTACATATATGCATATTAATTTAATACATAAATAGAATAGAAAGTATAAATGGATTAGAAAGTCTTGCAAGTTGTAAATTTTTTTTTCCCTCCCATGTGAATCTTAAAAAGCAAACATATACTTGTCTGTAAACTCGTGATCTTATTTAGGTTAATTCAAAAGGAACAGAAAGTAGAAAGTAGATGTGAGAGATAGAGAGAGAGGGACTTGTTAAAAACATATTCTCGATGAGGTCTCATATATATCTATTGGTGTTATGTATATGTATATACATATATAGATAGTGGATAGTTGGTAATAGGAAACATCCAACAATCAAATAACAAGGACATTTAATAATTCATAAATCATTAACATGCGTATGTATAACTATAATATAAATATCTAGTAGTGGATGGAATGGTGATCTATCAAGCACAGTGGAACACAATGACTCTCAAATCAAAAGTCATACACAGTAATCATAATTCAATAATATTCGGTTCACGGGTATAATTCAATCAAACTAAAGTAGTAATTTATTATTAATAATATTTAATAATAATAATATAATAATAATAATCAAAGAAATATGAACGTGTAAATTGTTAGCCATCGTTTACTAAATAGATTTGAAATTATGAAATATATTTAATATACTTTATTTATATATGTAGATATGTTTTAAATAATAATTATCATAATATGATATTTCATAAAACCACATTTAATATTTCAAATTATACTTCAAATTATTATATATATAGACACACACACACATATCAATTTACAAATATTTGTTCGTGAATCGTTGAGAATGGTCGAAAGTCAAATGAATATATGAAAACAGTTCAAAAATTTTGAGATACAACTATACAGACTTTGTTTATCGTGACAAAAATATTAAATCGTATCGAGAGTTTGGTTTAAAATTAGTCGAAATTTTATGGGTCGTCACAAAGTTCACACCACGTCTTGGGAAATCGAGACATGAGTTGTGACAGACATGGTATCAGAGCTTGGGTTATAGGAAATGTGGACAGCATTAGTGTGTCTAGACCTGACCGACTAGGATTGCATTAGTGTGTCCTGCCTATAACCGAGTCAAAATTTTTCCGGTCTCTAACATTTTTCGAGTCATATATTATTACTTTTACTCGTCGGAAATTCTATAGGCTAACTTTTATGTGTTGTGTATGTTAACATGGCTTCATCTAGTTCTATGGGATCCAACACCGTGACTGCACCTATCATTGTTAGTGGTGATTCTGACGATAATTCTAATAGGAACGAGTTTGAGATGTATCAACCATTCTTGCGACGATGGATATGGGTTAGGGAAATTCTAGGTAGATGGAACCAACAAGAAGGAACCCCTTATCATGATCATAATGTGCCTCTGACTATTAATGATAGGGATGGATTAATGGTTCAATCACTACAGAATACGATTTATACCTTGTTTGCTACGAAGTTTAGGCATGAGAGACGCGTTGAACGACTTCAAGGGATGGTTGATTATTTGTATATTCAGGAGAATCAGGATGGTAACTATTCATGTTTTAATGAGATCGAGGGTGTTCAGTGTACACAGCAGGAGGAGATTGAGTTGTTGAAGCATCGTGTTGATGATCTATCGGCTAGGAATCATGATCTTTTAGAACAAGTTACTTGTTTGAACATCCGTTTGAACGAAGTGATTTTGGTGGTTAACACCATTGCACCACCTTAGACTCATCGTTTGTGATTAGGAGTGTTGATTTTCTAGCTTACACTCTTAGATGTTCATATTTCGGATATTATAGGTTAAGTAACTAATGCAATAGTTTTTTATATGTATGAATGGAACTAACGGGTAGGTTAGATACCCAAATTTTGTAATATTGAAAAGCCTATCTTAATCGATAACTTTTATATTATGATTGTTTGAGTTCGTTTTCATATTATGAACAATTATGTATATATGTTACTTATAATATCTCAAATATTTGAATTATCTTTCTTTGTTAGAAAAATGCACAATTGGAGGCTATGAAGGAAGAGAACGTGAAGAAGGAAGGAATTAGTGAGAAGGATAAAAACTTTGAAGTTCAGAGTGACGGAACCCGATATTTTGCAAACAGAATTTGAATTCCAGAGATTGGTGGATTGAGAGAGCTTGTGATGGATGAAGCACACAAGACGAGATATTCAATTCATCCAGGGTCTGGAAAAATGTACCATGACTTAAAGGAATTCTATTGGTGGCCGAACATTAAAGCTGAGATTGCAACTTATGTTGGGAAGTGTTTGACATGTTCGAAGATCAAGGCTGAGAATCAGAAACCATCAGGATTATTGCAGTAACCTGAGATTCCCGAATGGAAATGGGAAGGAATTATGATGGATTTCATTACGAAATTACCAAAGACTGCGAAGGGTTATGACACTATTTGGGTAATAGTGGATCGACTTATGAAATTTGCACATTTCTTACCCATGAAAGAAACCGACAAGATGGAAAAGTTGGCAGATTTGTATATCAAGGAGATTGTCTCTAGACATGGAGTTCCAATTTCTATTATCTCTGACCGAGATAGCAGATTTACTTCAAGATTTTGGCAATCTTTGCAAAAAGCCCTAGGTACTAGTTTGGATATGAGTATAGCTTATCATCCCCAAACCGATTGGCAGAGTGAGAGAACTATTCTGACATTGAAGACATGCTCCGAGAATGTGTAATTGATTTTAGAAGTGGCTGGGATCAGTATTTACCTTTAGCCGAGTTTTTGTATAACAATAGTTATCACTCGAGTATAAAGGCTGCTCCATTTGAAGCTTTGTATGGAAGAAAATGTAGATCACCATTGTGTTGGAGTGAGATTGGTGATTTACAATTGACAGGACCAGAGATTATCCAAGAGACAACCGAGAAGATCTTTCAGATTCAAGAAAAATTAAAGATGGCAAGAATTAGGAAGAAGAGTTATGCCGATGTGCGAAGGAAATTTTTAGAATTTCAAGTGGGTGACAGAGTTATGCTAAAAGTTTCTCTATGGAAAGGAGTAATAAGGATTGGGAAGCGAGGAAAGCTGAGCCCGAGATATGTAGGACCTTTTGAGGTTATTGAAAGGATTGGTCCAGTTGCATATAGATTGAAACTACCACAGGAGCTTAGTGGTATTCATAATGCTTTCCATGTTTCGAACTTGAAAAAGTGTTTGTCGGATGAGAATTTAGTGATTCCTTTAGAAGAATTAAGTATCGATGACAAGTTGCAGTTTGTCGAGGAACCAGTAGAGGTGATGGATCGTGAGGTGACGACATTGAAGCATAGTAGAATTCCAATTATTAAAGTTCGTTGGAATGCTCGGAGAGGTCCAGAGTTCACATGGGAACGTGAGGACCATATAAGGCAGAAATATCCTCATTTGTTCAATAATTGAAGTACCTCCTAAATTTCGAGGACAAAATTTTTCTTAACGGGTAGGTAATATCACAACTCTAGCTTTTCGACCTAAGTTGTCTAGTTTGACTTCTTTAAGTAACCTTTTCCGACATGACGAGTAAATTTATTAATCTATGTCTTGGTTTATTTTAGGGTTTGTATAGCCCTAAGGATGCATTTTAGGTTTTACTTGACTAAGTGTTACTTCACACATTTTGCATAAAGACATAAACCCTAACTTAACATCATAAACCCTAGATTACTACTATGAACCCTAGTTCATTACCATAAACTCTAAAGTTGTAAATTATACTTTTACATATATATTAACCTAATAACTAAACTTATTAACTAAGTATTTAGATTAAAGATGTAGTGACCCGAACTCTTCCATGTTTATATACATTAATTGAGATTGATATTTACATGATTAAATGTTTCCAACATGTTAAGCAATCAAACTTGTTAAGACTTGATTAATCGAAATATATTTCATATAGACAATTGACCACCCAAGTTGACCGGTGATTCACGAACGTTAAAACTTGTAAAAACTATATGATGACATATATATGGATATATATATATAGTTAACATGATACTATGATAAGTAAACATATCATTAAGTATATTAACAATGAACTACATATGTAAAAACAAGACTACTAACTTAATGATTTTTAAACGAGACATATATGTAACGATTATCGTTGTAAAGACATTTAATGTATATATATCATATTAAGAGATATTCATACATGATAATATCATGATAATATAATAATTTAAAATCTCATTTGATATTATAAACATTGGGTTAACAACATTTAACAAGATCGTTAACCTAAAGGTTTCAAAACAACACTTACATGTAACGACTAACGATGACTTAACGACTCAGTTAAAATGTATATACATGTAGTGTTTTAATATGTATTTATACACTTTTAAAAGACTTCAATACACTTATCAAAATACTTCTACTTAAGAAAAATGCTTACAATTACCCGTATTCGTACTCGTACAATACACAGCTTTTAGATGTATGTACTATTGGTATATACACTCCAATGATCAGCTCTTAGCAGCCCATGTGAGTCACCTAACACATGTAGGAACCATCATTTGGCAACTAGCATGAAATATCTCATAAAATTACAAAAATATGAGTAATCATTCATGACTTATTTACATGAAAACAAAATTACATATCCTTTATATCTAATCCATACACCAACGACCAAAAACACCTACAAACACTTTCATTGTTTAATTTTCTTCATCTAATTGATCTCTCTCAAGTTCTATCTTCAAGTTCTAAGTGTTCTTCATATATTCTACAAGTTCTAGTTACATAAAATCAAGAATACTTTCAAGTTTGCTAGCTCACTTCCAATCTTGTAAGGTGATCATCCAACCTCAAGAAATCTTTTACAGTAGGTTATCATTCTAATACAAGGTAATAATCATATTCAAACTTTGGTTCAATTTCTATAACTATAACAATCTTATTTCAAGTGATGATCTTACTTGAACTTGTTTTCGTGTCATGATTCTGCTTCAAGAACTTCGAGCCATCCAAGGATCCGTTGAAGCTAGATCCATTTTTCTATTTTCCAGTAGGTTTATCCAAGGAACTTAAGATAGTAATGATGTTCATAACATCATTCGATTCATACATATAAAGCTATCTTATTCGAAGGTTTAAACTTGTAATCACTAGAACATAGTTTAGTTAATTCTAAACTTGTTCGCAAACAAAAGTTAATCCTTCTAACTTGACTTTTAAAATCAACTAGACACATGTTCTATATCTATATGATATACTAACTTAATGATTTAAAACCCGGAGACACGAAAAACACCGTAAAATCGGATTTACGCCGTCGTAGTAACACCGCGGGCTGTTTTGGTTTAGTTAATTAAAAACTATGATAAACTTTGATTTAAAAGTTGTTATTCTGAGAAAATGATTTTTATTATGAACATGAAACTATATCCAAAAATTATGGTTAAACTCAAAGTGGAAGTATGTTTTCTAAAATGGTCATCTAGACGTCGTTCTTTCGACTGAAATGACTACCTTTACAAAAACGACTTGTAACTTATTTTTCCGACTATAAACCTATACTTTTTCTGTTTAGATTCATAAAATAGAGTTCAATATGAAACCATAGCAATTTGATTCACTCAAAACGGATTTAAAATGAAGAAGTTATGGGTAAAACAAGATTGGATAATTTTTCTCATTTTAGCTACGTGAAAATTGGTAACAAATCTATTCCAACCATAACTTAATCAACTTGTATTGTATATTATGTAATCTTGAGATACCATAGAAAAGTATACAATGTTTTGACCTATCATGTCGACACATCTATATATATTTCGGAACAACCATAGACACTCTATATGTGAATGTTGGAGTTAGCTATACAGGGTTGAGGTTGATTCCAAAATATATATAGTTTGAGTTGTGATCAATACTGAGATACGTATACACTGGGTCGTGGATTGATTCAAGATAATATTTATCGATTTATTTCTGTACATCTAACTGTGGACAACTAGTTGTAGGTTACTAACGAGGACAGCTGACTTAATAAACTTAAAACATCAAAATATATTAAAAGTGTTGTAAATATATTTTGAACATACTTTGATATATATGTATATATTGTTATAGGTTCGTGAATCAACCAGTGGCCAAGTCTTACTTCCCGACGAAGTAAAAATCAGTGAAAGTGAGTTATAGTCCCACTTTTAAAATCTAATATTTTTGGGATGAGAATACATGCAGGTTTTATAAATGATTTAAAAAATAGACACAAGTACATGAAACTACATTCTATGGTTGAATTATCGAAATCGAATATGGCCCTTTTTATTAAGTCTGGTAATCTAAGAATTAGGGAACAGACACCCTAATTGACGCGAATCCTAAAGATAGATCTATTGGGCCTAACAAACCCCATCCAAAGTACCGGATGCTTTAGTACTTCGAAATTTATATCATATCCGAAGGGTGTCCCGGAATGATGGGGATATTCTTATATATGCATCTTGTTAATGTCGGTTACCAGGTGTTCACCATATGAATGATTTTTATCTCTATGTATGGGATGTGTATTGAAATATGAAATCTTGTGGTCTATTATTATGATTTGATGTATATAGGTTAAACCTATAACTCACCAACATTTTTGTTGACGTTTTAAGCATGTTTATTCTCAGGTGATTATTAAGAGCTTCTGCTGTCGCATACTTAAATAAGGATGAGATTTGGAGTCCATGCTTGTATGATATTGTGTAAAAACTGCATTCAAGAAACTTATTTTGTTGTAACATATTTGTATTGTAAACCACTATGTAATGGTCGTGTGTAAACAGGATATTTTAGATTATCATTATTTGATAATCTACGTAATGCTTTTTAAACCTTTATTGATGAAATAAAGGTGATGGTTTGTTTTAAAATGAATGCAGTCTTTGAAAAACGTCTCATATAGAGGTCAAAACCTCGCAACGAAATCAATTAATATGGAACGTTTTTAATCAATAAGAACGGGACATTTCAGTTGGTATCCGAGCGTTGGTCTTAGAGAACCAGAATTTTGCATTAGTGTGTCTTATCGAGTTTGTTAGGATGCATTAGTGAGTCTGGACTTCGACCGTGTTTACTTGAAAAATGATTGCTTAACAAATTTTGTTGGAAACTATATATTTTTAACATGTGAATATTATGTGATATATTAATCTCTTAACGCGTTTGATATTATGTTATAGATATCTACCTCTAGAACAAGTCCCATTGACTCACCTAATAATAATGAAGAGTCAAATGTAAATTGGAATGATTCGTGGACTGATTCACAAGTTCCCGAAGAGGAACCGGAAGAAGAGTCGGAACTGAAAGAAGAATCGGAACCGGAAGAAGAATCGGAACCGGATGAAGAAATAGAACCGGTGGGGGAAATAATAAAACGGTTAAGTAAAAGAAAATCCTCAACCAACCGACCAAGGTTAATTATGGTCAATGGTGTTTCCGCTAAGGAAGCAAAATATTGGGAGGATTACCAATTCTCCGATGAATCGGATTCCGACGAGAATTCCGATGATGTTATAGAAATTACCCCAACTGAATTTAAAAAGGCAAAAGAAAATAATAAGGGAAAGGGCATAAAAATAGAGAAATCTAATTCCAACCCCGATGAACTTTATATGTATCGTCAACCCCCGAAGTCCTTAAGTTGTAACAATGACCCGGGAACCTCTAAACCACCAGGTTTTTCTAAACCAATGTGGAAAACGACGGCTCGTATTAGGGAACATCATATATCCCTAGAAACTTGGTAAAACGAACCAAAACCGAAAAAGAAGAAACAAGCGAGTCGGAATAAGATAGTTGTATTCGTGTGGTGTAATATATGTAATATAGTGTGCTTATGCTTTATGATATATGTAAAAATTGCTTGTATTAATAAGTATTTTTTTTATGAATCTAACTCTTGTCTATTTTACAGTATAAAAACATAAAATGGATAGACAACCCAATATTTTAAGAGACCTACCCGGAGACATGATTGATGAAATCTTGTCTAGAGTCGGTCAGAATTCTTCGACACAACTATTTAAGGCGAGATCAGTCTGTAAGACATTCGAAGAACGTTCCAAGAATGCCTTGGTTTATAAAAGGCTTTCGTTCGAAAGATGGGGGATATCACATTGGGAAATCCATAAGTTACGATGTGTTTACTTTGACTCATATATTGCGAGGAACCCAAATGCTATTTTACGCAATGGGTTAAGAAATTATTTTGACTCAATATATCCGAATATTGGACTTCGTGATTTAGAAAAAGCGGCTAACATGCAACATAAAGAAGCATGTTATGCTTACGGATTAGGAATGTTCGCTTCTCACAAAAGTGAGAACAAGAACATCGGGCTACAACTATTAAACAAAACATTCCCACAAGTGACGGAGTCGGTAATTGGGGTAAGAAATGAGGTTTTTAGATTGTTACGGGATTGTTGGACATTACGTAACCCTCGTCCCTTTGACGACGTTACAACACGATGTCTTATCAACGGCCATAACGGTTATGTTAAACAAGACCAAGGATGGGAAGTAATCCTAGTAAAACCAGAATGCATGACTTGTTTCTGGACGTATGAATTACGTGTCTTTATTGCCTTTGCTGAACGACTTGTGTACTAGCTAGAATTATCTTCACAACCATCTTGTATCAAATTTATTGTGTGCTATATTTCATGCTATATGTAAAATAAGCGGTATTGTAAGTTTGTAAAATATTGTGTAAAAGTTTGAATGCGAAATATTATTATAATCAGTTTTTCATATAGAATTGTAGTAGTTGAATTGTATATTAGCTACTAAGTATGAACTTAACGGGTAGGTACTACCCGAATTTAAACTTATAAAACGCTAATATGAAGAAAAAGCTTTTATAAATGAGTTCATATTATGCTACGAAATACTATTAACTACTCTTAATATTCTGTATGATTAACTTGTTCTATTTGACTATTTTGAAGGAAATGGCACCGACTACTCGACACACCGTGAATATGAATGAAGAGGAATTCTGTACTTTTCTAGCTTCAAACATAGCCTCAGTACAGGCTGCGCTACATACCAACAATAACCTTGGATCTAGCAGTACAGGAAATCGTGTAGGATGCACCTACAAAGAATTCACTGCCTGCAAACCTTTGGAATTTGATGGAACCGAAGGACCGATCGGATTGAAACGGTGGACCGAGAAGGTTGAATCGGTGTTTGCCATAAGTAAGTGTACTGAAAAGGACAAAGTGAAGTACGCTACGCATACCTTCACAGGTTCTGCGTTAACATGGCGGAATACCTATCTAGAGCAAGTGGGACAAGACGATGCGTACGCACTACCGTGATCAGCATTCAAGCACTTCATGAACGAGAAATACCGTCCCAGAACCGAGGTCAATAAGCTCAAGACAGAACTTAGAGGGTTACGAACCCAAGGATTTGATATTACCACGTACGAAAGACGATTCACAGAATTGTGCCTATTATGTCCGGGAGCATTCGAAGATGAGGAAGAGAAGATCGACGCGTTTGTGAAAGGATTACCGGAAAGAATCCAAGAAGATATAAGTTCACACGAGCCCGCCTCCATACAACAGGCATGTAGAATGGCTCACAAACTAGTGAACCAGATTGAAGAAAGAATTAAAGAACAGACTGCTGAAGAGGCCAATGTGAAGCAAGTCAAAAGAAAGTGGGAGGAAAACGGTGATAAGAATCACCAATACAACAACAACAGCAATTACAACAATAATCGCAACAATTATCCCAACAATCGCAACATCAATCGCAACTACAACAAACGGCTCAACAACAACAACAACAACAACAGCAGCAACTACAACAATCATCCCAACAACAATAATAACCGCAACAACAACAACAATCAGAAGCAGCTATGCCAAAGGTGTGAAAAGTATCACTCGGGGTTCTGCACCAAATTTTGCAACAAGTGTAAAAGAAATGGTCATAGCGTGGCGAAGTGTGAGGTCTATGGACCAGGGGTTAATAGAACGAAAGGAACAAATGGTGTCGGAACGAGTAATGGCGGAGCAAGTAGTGTCGGAGCAAGTTATGCCAATGTAGTTTGTTATAAATGTGGAAAACCGGGCCACATTATTAGAAATTGCCCGAACCAGGAGAACACGAATGGACAAGGTCGCGGAAGAGTTTTCAATATTAATGCGGCAGAGGCACAGGAAGACCCGGAGCTTGTTACGGGTACGTTTCTTATTGACAATAAATTTGCTTACGTTTTATTTGATTCGGGTGCGGATAGAAGCTATATAAGTAGAGATTTTTGTGCTAAATTAAGTTGTCCATTGACGCCTTTGGATAGTAAATTTTTACTCGAATTAGCAAATGGTAAATTAATTTCAGCAGATAATATATGTCGGAATCGAGAAATTAAACTGGTTAGCGAAACATTTAAGATTGATTTGATACCAGTAGAGTTAGGGAGTTTTGATGTGATAATCGGTATGGACTGGTTGAAAGAAGTGAAAACAGAGATCGTTTGTTACAAAAATGCAATTTGCATTATACGAGAAAAAGGAAAACCCTTAATGGTGTACGGAGAAAAGGGCAACACGAAGCTACATCTTATTAGTAATTTGAAGGCACAAACACTAATAAGAAAAGGTTGCTATGCTGTTCTAGCACACGTCGAGAAACTACAAACTGAAGAAAAGAGCATCAATGATGTTCCCATTGCAAAAGAATTTCCCGATGTATTTCCGAAAGAATTACCGGGATTACCCCCACATCGATCCGTTGAATTTCAAATAGATCTTGTACCAGGAGCTGCACTAATAGCTCGTGCTCCTTACAGACTCGCACCCAGCGAGATGAAAGAACTGCAAAGCCAATTACAAGAACTTTTAGAGCGTGGTTTCATTCGACCAAGCATATCACCATAGGGAGCTCCTGTTTTGTTTGTTCAGAAGAAAGATGGTACATTCAGGTTGTGTATTGACTACCGAGAGTTGAACAAACTTACCATCAAGAACCGCTACCCACTACCGAGAATCGATGACTTATTTGATCAACTACAAGGCTCATCTGTTTATTCAAAGATTGACTTACGTTCCGGGTATCATCAAATGCGGGTGAAGAAGATGATATTCCAAAGACTGCTTTCAGAACATGTTACGGTCATTACGAGTTTATGGTCATGCCGTTTGGTTTAACTAATGCACCAACTGTGTTCATGGATCTTATGAACCGAGTGTGTGGACCATACCTTGACAAGTTTGTCATTGTTTTCATTGATGACATACTTATTTACTCAAAGAATGACCAAGAACACGGTGAACATTTGAGAAAGGTGTTAGAAGTATTGAGGAAGGAAGAATTGTACGCTAAGTTTTCAAAGTGTGCATTTTGGTTGGAAGAAGTTCAATTCCTCGGTCACATAGTGAACAAAGAAGGTATTAAGGTGGATCCGGCAAAGACAGAAACTGTTGAAAAGTGGGAAACCCCGAAAACTCCGAAACACATACGTCAGTTTTTAGGACTAGCTGGTTACTACAGAAGGTTCATCCAAGACTTTTCCAGAATAGCAAAACCCTTGAGTGCATTAACGCATAAAGGGAAGAAATTTGAATGGAATGATGAACAAGAGAAAGCGTTTCAGTTATTGAAGAAAAAGCTAACTACGGCACCTATATTGTCATTGCCTGAAGGGAATGATGATTTTGTGATTTATTGTGACGCATCAAAGCAAGGTCTCGGTTTTGTATTAATGCAACGAACGAAGGTGATTGCTTATGCGTCTAGACAATTGAAGATTCACGAACAAAATTATACGACGCATGATTTGGAATTAGGTGCGGTTGTTTTTGCATTAAAGACTTGGAGGCACTACTTATATGGGGTCAAAAGTATTATATATACCGACCACAAAAGTCTTCAACACATATTTAATCAGAAACAACTGAATATGAGGCAGCGTAGATGGATTGAATTATTGAATGATTATGACTTTGAGATTCGTTACCACCTGGGGAAGGCAAATGTGGTAGCCGATGCCTTGAGCAGGAAGGACAGAGAACCCATTCGAGTAAAATCTATGAATATAATGATTCATAATAACCTTACTACTCAAATAAAGGAGGCGCAACAAGGAGTTTTAAAAGAGGGAAATTTAAAGGACGAAATACCCAAAGGATCAGAGAAGCATCTTAATATTCGGAAAGACGGAACCCGGTATAGGGCTGAAAGGATTTGGGTACCAAAATTTGGAGATATGAGAGAAATGGTACTTATAGAAGCTCATAAAACCAGATACTCAATACATCCTGGAACGGGGAAGATGTACAAGGATCTCAAGAAACATTTTTGGTGGCCGGGTATGAAAGCCGATGTTGCTAAATATGTAGGAGAATGTCTGAAGTGTTCTAAGGTCAAAGCTGAGCATCAGAAACCATCAGGTCTACTTCAACAACCCGAAATCCCGGAATGGAAATGGGAAAACATTACCATGGATTTCATCACTAAATTGCCAAGGACTGCAAGTGGTTTTGATACTATTTGGGTAATAGTTGATCGTCTCACCAAATCAGCACACTTCCTGCCAATAAGAGAAGATGACAAGATGGAAAAGTTAGCACGACTGTATTTGAAGGAAGTCGTCTCCAGACATGGAATACCAATCTCTATTATCTCTGATAGGGATGGTAGATTTATTTCAAGATTCTGGCAGACATTACAGCAAGCATTAGGAACTCGTCTAGACATGAGTACTGCCTATCATCCACAAACTGATGGGCAGAGCGAAAGGACGATACAAACGCTTGAAGACATGCTACGAGCATGTGTTATTGATTTCGGAAACAGTTGGGATCGACATCTACCGTTAGCAGAATTTTCCTACAACAACAGCTACCATTCAAGCATTGAGATGGCGCCGTTTGAAGCACTTTATGGTAGAAAGTGCAGTTCTCCGATTTGTTGGAGTGAAGTGGGGGATAGATAGATTACGGGTCCGGAGATTATACAAGAAACTACCGAGAAGATCATCCAAATTCAACAACGGTTGAAAACCGTCCAAAGTCGACAAAAGAGCTACGCGGACATTAAAAGAAAAGATATAGAATTTGAAATTGGAGAGATGGTCATGCTTAAAGTTGCACCTTGGAAAGGCGTTGTTCGATTTAGTAAACGAGGGAAATTAAATCAAAGGTATATTGGACCATTCAAGATTATTGATCGTGTCGGACCAGTAGCTTACCGACTTGAGTTACCTCAACAACTCGCGACTGTACATAACACTTTCCACGTCTCGAATTTGAAGAAATGTTTTGCTAAAGAAGATCTCACTATTTCATTAGATGAAATCCAAATCAACAAAAAACTTCAATTCATCGAAGAACCCGTCGAAATAATGGATCGTGAGGTTAAAAGACTTAAGCAAAACAAGATACCAATTGTTAAGGTTTGATGGAATGCTCGTAGAGGACTCGAGTTCACCTGGGAGCATGAAGATCAGATGAAGAAGAAATACCCGCATCTATTTCTAGAAGCTTCGTCAACACCTTCAACAGCTTAAAATTTCGGGACGAAATTTATTTAACGGGTAGGTACTGTAGTGACCCGAACTTTTCCATGTTTATATATATTAATTAAGATTGATATTTACATGATTAAATGTTTCCAACATGTTAAGCAATCAAACTTGTTAAGACTTGATTAATTGAAATATATTTCATATAGACAATTGACCACCCAAGTTGACCGGTGATTCACGAACGTTAAAACTTGTAAAAACTATATGATGACATATATATGGATATATATATAGTTAACATGATACTATGATAAGTAAACATATCATTAAGTATATTAACAATGAACTACATATGTAAAAACAAGACTACTAACTTAATGATTTTTAAACGAGACATATATGTAACGATTATCGTTGTAAAGACATTTAATGTATATATATCATATTAAGAGATATTCATACATGATAATATCATGATAATATAATAATTTAAAATCTCATTTGATATTATAAACATTGGGTTAACAACATTTAACAAGATCGTTAACCTAAAGGTTTCAAAACAACACTTACATGTAACGACTAACGATGACTTAACGACTCAGTTAAAATGTATATACATGTAGTGTTTTAATATGTATTTATACACTTTTAAAAGACTTCAATACATTTATCAAAATACTTCTACTTAACAATTCTACTCGTATGCACCCGTATTCGTACTCGTACAATACACAGCTTTTAGATGTATGTACTATTGGTATATACACTCCAATGATCAGCTCTTAGCAGCCCATGTGAGTCACCTAACACATGTGGGAACCATCATTTGGCAACTAGCATGAAATATCTCATAAAATTACAAAAATATGAGTAGTCATTCATGACTTATTTACATGAAAACAAAATTACATATCCTTTATATCTAATCCATACACCAACGACCAAAAACACCTACAAACACTTTCATTCTTTAATTTTCTTCATCTAATTGATCTCTCTCAAGTTCTATCTTCAAGTTCTAAGTGTTCTTCATATATTCTACAAGTTCTAGTTACATAAAATCAAGAATACTTTCAAGTTTGCTAGCTCACTTCCAATCTTGTAAGGTGATCATCCAACCTCAAGAAATCTTTTATAGTAGGTTATCATTCTAATACAAGGTAATAATCATATTCAAACTTTGGTTCAATTTCTATAACTATAACAATCTTATTTCAAGTGATGATCTTACTTGAACTTGTTTTCGTGTCATGATTCTGCTTCAAGAACTTCGAGCCATCCAAGGATCCGTTGAAGCTAGATCCATTTTTCTCTTTTCCAGTAGGTTTATCCAAGGAACTTAAGATAGTAATGATGTTCATAACATCATTCGATTCATACATATAAAGCTATCTTATTCGAAGGTTTAAACTTGTAATCACTAGAACATAGTTTAGTTAATTCTAAACTTGTTCGCAAACAAAAGTTAATCCTTCTAACTTGAATTTTAAAATCAACTAAACACATGTTCTATATCTATATGATATGCTAACTTAATGATTTAAAACCCGGAGACACGAAAAACACCGTAAAACCGGATTTACGCCGTCGTAGTAACACCGCGGGCTGTTTTGGGTTAGTTAATTAAAAACTATGATAAACTTTGATTTAAAAGTTGTTATTCTGAGAAAATGATTTTTATTATGAACATGAAACTATATCCAAAAATTATGGTTAAACTCAAAGTGGAAGTATGTTTTCTAAAATGGTCATCTAGACGTCGTTCTTTCGACTGAAATGACTACCTTTACAAAAATGACTTGTAACTTATTTTTCCGACTATAAACCTATACTTTTTCTGTTTAGATTCATAAAATAGAGTTCAATATGAAACCATAGCAATTTGATTCACTCAAAATGGATTTAAAATGAAGAAGTTATGGGTAAAACAAGATTGGATAATTTTTCTCATTTTAGCTACGTGAAAATTGGTAACAAATCTATTCCAACCATAACTTAATCAACTTGTATTGTATATTATGTAATCTTGAGATACCATAGACACGTATACAATGTTTCGACCTATCATGTCGACACATCTATATATATTTCGGAACAACCATAGACACTCTATATGTGAATGTTGGAGTTAGCTATACAGGGTTGAGGTTGATTCCAAAATATATATAGTTTGAGTTGTGATCAATACTGAGATACGTATACACTGGGTCGTGGATTGATTCAAGATAATATTTATCGATTTATTTCTGTACATCTAACTGTGGACAACTAGTTTTAGGTTACTAACGAGGACAGCTGACTTAATAAACTTAAAACTTCAAAATATATTAAAAGTGTTGTAAATATATTTTGAACATACTTTGATATATATGTATATATTGTTATAGGTTCGTGAATCAACCAGTGGCCAAGTCTTACTTCCCGATGAAGTAAAAATCTGTGAAAGTAAGTTATAGTCCCACTTTTAAAATCTAATATTTTTGGGATGAGAATACATGCAGGTTTTATAAATGATTTACAAAATAGACACAAGTACGTGAAACTACATTCTATGGTTGAATTATCGAAACTGAATATGCCCCTTTTTATTAAGTCTGGTAATCTAAGAATTAGGGAACAGACACCCTAATTGACACGAATCCTAAAGATAGATCTATTGGGCCTAACAAACTCCATCCAAAGTACCGGATGCTTTAGTACTTCGAAATTTATATCATATCCGAAGGGTGTCCCGGAATGATGGGGATATTCTTATATATGCATCTTGTTAATGTCGGTTACCAGGTGTTCACCATATGAATGATTTTTATCTCTATGTATGGGATGTGTATTGAAATATGAAATCTTGTGGTCTATTATTATGATTTGATGTATATAGGTTAAACCTATAACTCACCAACATTTTTGTTGACGTTTTAAGCATGTTTATTCTCAGGTGATTATTAAGAGCTTCCGCTGTCGCATACTTAAATAAGGACGAGATTTGGAGTCCATGCTTGTATGATATTGTGTAAAAACTGCATTCAAGAAACTTATTTTGTTGTAACATATTTGTATTGTAAACCACTATGTAATGGTCGTGTGTAAACATGATATTTTAGATTATCATTATTTGATAATCTACGTAATGCTTTTTAAACCTTTATTGATGAAATAAAGGTGATGGTTTGTTTTAAAATGAATGCAGTCTTTGAAAAACGTCTCATATAGAGGTCAAAACCTCGCAACGAAATCAATTAATATGGAACGTTTTTAATCAATAAGAACGGGACATTTCAAAAGACTTGAAAAATTTTCATTTGAACATTTAATCATAAGATAGAAACATTTCTACACTTCATTATTTTCACAACTAGTCTTGATTTCTTTGTACTTAGCCATTTCTTTCACTTAACAAACCTTGACCTACCTAGATTAGGACTTAACCTTAGCTTACTTCCTAAACCTTAAACATACTAGTAAACATCTTAGGATTAAACATTAGAAAGCCTACACGAATACATGTACACTTTGATAGTATTCCAAATGAACATATATTTAGGCACAATATTCTTCCAATATGTAAAGCTTTTAGTTGCAATTGTTCTATTTTTTTGTAATATTCGTTTAAATAAATAAGTGCGAAGACAAAAGAAGAAAACGACGATTTGAAGACGCAAATGACCAAAAAGCTCAAATGTACAAGATATAATTCAAGTGGTTCAATTTATTGATGAGAAACGTCTCAAAATTACAAGAGTACGAGCCGCAAAACGCAAAGTACAAGATATTAAATTATACGAAAGGATGTTCGAAAAACTGGAACCGGGACCTGAGCCAACTATCAACGTGCGACGCAACGGAGCTAAAATTACAAGTCAACTATGCACAAGAATATAATATAATATTTAAATAATTATATAAATTATTTATATATTATATATTATATTAAAAAACGTCGACAAACTAGCAAACAAAAAATATGTGAGCTGGATCTGACGGCCATGCGATCGCATGGGAAATAGGCATAAAAATCATGTGAGTGCATGAGCCCATGTGAGTACATGAGATTTGCACTAAACTCTCATGCGACCGCATGAGTTACTGTAGCAGACCACATCCTATAAATTCGCCAGTTTTCTGCGAGTTTTAATACTCTCTTTTCATTTTCTTTACTCTGATCAATATTTATATATTTATATTTATAATATTAAGTTTAAATTAAGTATAATAATAATTGGGTTAATGTAAGAAATATTTTAAGGTTTTGTAAGTCGAAACTCTGTCTGTGTAACGCTACGCGATTAATCACCGCTGTAAGCTATGTTCTTCCTTTTTAATTTAATGTCTCATAACTAAGTTATTATTATGCTTATTTGAGCCAAAGTAATCGTGATGTTAGACTAAATATTAAGACGGGGTTATTAGATTTTGTACCATAATTTGGGTTTGGACAAAAGACCGACACTTGTGGACATTGGACTATTGACTATTAATAGATAGGGCGTATTGTCTAATCGAATGACAACTCATTAGAATCTGTCGAACCTATCTTCAAATTAGTTAATCTAATAATTATTAAAATGATTATGTATGTTCTATTTAGTGACGTTTATACGACATCTTTTACGATCATTTAATTAATTATTCTGGTTGGGTAATTGATTATTCATTCTGATCAAGTGGGTAAATTAATATTCATATCTCATAAAAATAGGGGTGGATTACATACAAGGATAATTGGTGTAATTGTTAACAAAGTATTAAAACCTTAGATTACACGCAGTCGATAACCTGGTGTAATTATTAACAAAGTATTAAAACCTTGTTACAGTTCGAATCCCTAATTAGTTAGAATATTTGACTTCGGGAATAAGGTTAATTTGACGAGCATTTTATAATTATGACCGATGGACTATTATGGACAAAAACCAGATATGTATCAAATAAACCAGGACAAAGGACAATTAACCCGTGTAACAATTAATTAAAATCAAAACGTCAAACATCATGATTACGAAAGTTTAAATAAGCATAATATTTTTTATTTCATCACACCTTTATTTAATGTCATTTTAATTTCTGCAATTTACTTTATCGCAATTTAAATTCTATCATCGTCATTTATCTTTACGCTTTATTTAAAATCAACAAACCGGTTATTAAACGGTAAAAACCCCCTTTTATAATAATATTACTTATATATATATATATATATATATATATATATATATATATATATATATATATATATATATATATATATATATATATTTACAAATATAGTTTTAAAAATATAGTGTTAAACTTAGCCAGCTCCCCGTGGAACGAACCGGACTTACTAAAAACTACACTACTCTACGATTAGGTACACTGCCTATAAGTATTGTAGCAAGGTTTAGGTATATCCATTCTATATAAATAAAAAAACTTGTGTAATTTGTATCATATTTTGTAGTATTTCGCAGTAAAAATAATAAGTACTTCGTACTACACCTCGCAACACATCAAGTTTTTAGCGCCGCTGCCGGGGACTACTTAAACGCCGAAAGCGAAACGCTATATAAAAAAAAATATTTTTAATAAGTTTTAATTTACTTTTGTAAAAATACGTTTTAAATATTAGAAATACAAATATATAAAAATAAAAAACAAAATATATATATTTTTAAGAGTCGTTCAAAATAAAAATAAAAATAAAAAAATTTGTATTTTCTTTTAGTTACAAAAACTAATAGGTAGTTTTTTTTTAAAAAAAATAAGTTTTTATTTAATTTATATAAATATTTTATATAAATATTAAAACAGAAAAAAATATAATAATTGTATTCGGGCCCGAACACTGTAGCAGCCCAACTATCTGGCCTAATTTCTGGATCCATGCGACCGCATGGAAAATTAACCCTCAACTCATGCGATCGCATGAACTGAGGTGACACGTCTGAAACCTAGGACAGTCGAATTAGGGTTAAGATTATTAATTATTATTATTATTAATTACCTAATTAGGGTTTATTTTAAATAATAATTTAGTTTAGTTGTTATTTAATTTGTATTTTAAGTTTTATTTAGTTTTATTAATTATATAAAAATCAATACTTTTATAAAATAATAATATAAAAATAATATTTTTATAAAAATTGTATTTTTTTACAACTTTAAGTTTTATTTTTATATTTTATATCTTTTTAATCGTAATTTGTATTTTTCGTTCGTATTTAGTTTTAAGTCTAGTTTTTGCCGTAGTTATTTTATATTTCTAGATTTTTACGTTTTGCTGTAAAATCCCTTACGTGCTTTTCCTTTAGACTAAGATTTAGGTGCTTTAGAATTTTGCGACGCCGTTTATATATTTTAGTGCCTTTTAAGTTATTGCCATTTTGGATTTAGAATACCTTTTAAGATCTAATACCTTTAGACGCAACTTTTAATTCTTAGTTTTTAGGCTTTTAAGTTTCGACGCTGCATTTTTTTTATTTTTCGACGATTATTTTTCGACCTTTTATTTTTTCGACGTTTTCCGACGCGCTCTTTTTCTTTCTTATTTCTCGACGCTCTAGTTTTTAGGACATAGAATTTTCTATTTCTTCTCTAAAAATTCAAAACAAAAAATTATTTTAAGAGTTAAATTGATAGACATCCAAAATTTTCTGGTTCGTAGTAATAGTTGGATTTGTTAGTGGCTAGTTGTGGGCTTTCGATTTAAAGGGTCCTGGCTACCTGCTGCACCTATTGGCTATTCAAAACGTGGGCAAAATCAGAAAAGTCTATTAATTTGATAACTTATATAATTTTTATCTTTTATAACTAATAGGATATTCAGTGAATGCACCGAGCAAAACGTTCACCACCTTTCATACGTTCACCACCTGTAACTCGATCAAGACATCTTGCCAATATTGCCGCAGTTGATTTTTCTTTAGAATCATCATCAAGTCAGTCAAGTACTACAACTCAAATTTCCGATAATCCATTTTTTGAACCCGAATTCAAAATTAAAAACCCGGAGGATATTCAAGGACAATTCCAAGATCCTGAACCACTAATCATTCCTCCTGAACTACAAACCATTAAATCAGAATCCTCTAGTGATTCGTATTCAACAAATTTTAAATATGGAAATAACGGAACCTCTAAGTATGGAAGATCGAATGAGAGCCACACGCACGGGCCAAGGTCACGCTATTATTAAGCCAGATATTAATGCGCTAGATTATGAAATCAAAGGACAAATCCTACACATGGTAACTAATCAATGCCAATATAGTGGTACACCAAAAGAAGATCCAAATGAACATCTTCGAACCTTTAATAGGATCTATACTCTATTCAAAATCAGAGAAGTTGAGGATGAACAGATCTATCTCATGTTGTTTCCCTGGACTTTAAAGGGATAAGCCAAAGATTGGTTATAATCGTTAACTGAAGGGGCGATTGACACATGGGATGTCTTAGTTGAAAATTTTCTTAAACAATTCTTTCCGGCATCTAAAGCCGTAAGACTTCAAGGAGAAATTGTTACGTTCACACAAAAGCCAAATGAAACTCTATATGAAGCGTGGACAAGATTTGGAAAGTTATTGAGAGGATGTCCTCAGCACGGTTTAGATACTTATCAAATAGTACAAATATTCTACCAAGGTATCGACATTGCTACACGAAAAGACATCAACATAGCAGCTGGTGGTTCTATTATGAAGAAAAACGCAACCGAAGCTTACAAAATTATTGATAACACAGCCTCCCACTCACATGAGTGGCACCAAGAAAAAGATATCTTTCATTCATCTAAAGTGGCTAGAGCCGATTCTAGCCATGACTTTGATTCCGTTTCCGCAAAAATAGATGCTTTCGAGAGACGAATGGAAAAGATGACTAAAGATATTCACGCAATACGAATCAGTTGTGAGCAATGCGGTGGACCACACTTAATAAAAGATTGTCACATTGAGCAAACCATGGAACAACGAGAGAATGTTTCCTACATGAACCAAAGGCCGGGAAATAATGATCAGAATAATTATCAACCGCCAAGGCCAAACTTCAATCGAAATCAAAACATTCTTTACAATCCAAATGGGCTAAACAACAACTCGTACAACCAACAAGGTCCGAATAACCAACCAACTCAAAACAACACTTTCAATCAACAAAGACCTAGCTTGTATAAGCCACCACAACAAACCGAAGAGAAAAAGCCAAATCTGGAAGAAATGATGGCAAATCTAATGGAATCTCAAACACAATTTATTACATCTCAAACCCAAATGAATGAGAGGTTTGATCAGTCATTAAGAACTCAACAAGCTTCCATTTTGAATCTAGAAAAATACGTAGGTATTCTTGCTAGCATGATGAGTGAAAGGGAATAAGGAAAGCTACCGAGTGATACTGAAGTAAATCCTCGGAATGAGAATGTTAATATGGTATCAACAAATTCTGAAAAAACGGCTCCAAAAGATGGGAAGGTTTTAGATGAAGAAGTTACAACACCACCACCACCACCACCCGAGTATGTAAAACCAGTGGTGGCACCATACAGACCACCCATCCCGTTTCCAAGAAAAGGAGTTGAGTATGAGCAAGTAATAGGTAATAAAGTTTGTGATACCTCTGGAAAGAAGAAGAAGAAGAATAAGAAAATACAAGAAACAAAAACCATAAAAGTAAACCCGGTGAAGACAGTTCCACCAAAGGTTCCATCCAGGTTGGGTGATCCGGGTTAATTTATTGTTCCTTGTCTATTTAGTGATTGTGTCATGTATGATGCACTAGCAGATTTATGTGCGAGTGTGAGTGTTATGCCTCTTTCATTATATAAGAGAGTAGGAGTAGGTGAGTTAAGTCCAACAGAGATGAGTGTCCGATTCTTTTATCAAACCATTAGGCACTCAGTTGGAATTGCTGACAACCTACCTGTTCAAGTAGGTAATTTAACCTTTCTAGTCGAATTTATTGTCATTGACATAGAAGAGGACTCAAACATTCCTCTAATTTTAGGTCGACCATTCTTAGCGTCCACCGGGGCGTTATTTGATGTAAGAAAAGGTAGAATGACACTTAGTAATGATGAAAAATTGATCACCTTTGTATGTCGGAAGTCTAAATCTCCACAAACCAAAACCGTTGAACCAACAAAAACGATTGGTAAGAACCATGTTGTTTTACCAACTCCAACGATAGTGCTTAGCAATAATAAACCTCCTAAGTGTGGGGAAGATGAAGTAACACCTAATGATGACCTGATAACAAAGAACCCCGTTGTTGATGCGAAATTAAATGACTCCGTTATTAACAGTTCAATGAAGAAACTTGTTAAACGGATTCGCGATGCCAGAACCAAGGGGAACTTTAAGTTATGTAACCGGTTAGTATCCAATCTATCTCCTAAAGAAAAGGCAAAACTAGTTGAATTTGTGAATATTACACAGGAATCCGACCAATGGCTTAAAACAAAAGTCACAGATATGCAAGTTGATTATGGTCCAAAAGAAATTGACAATGAAGTTAATCACAATTTTGACACCACAGCTACCTAAGTGTGGGGAGATTCAAATGTTCTAAAAAGAAAATATTGTCTAAAGTTAGTTGTTCTGTTCTCGTGTAGTTCCAAGAATGGAATCCGATTGGTCTTTTCCACTAGCAGACACTAAAGAACTAGTTTTCTCCCCCCATTCTGAATTTTTGTTTTGTAGGTTTTGTATGAAATTTATATGCATTTTTAAATTTAATTTTTGTGTGATTTAAAAAAAAAACAAAAATTACTTTATTTCATTAAGTTTAAAAAATGATTTCTAAAATTCATCGTAAGTTGAAGACTAGGCCATGGAACCGAAATTGCTTTACCCGAGGGCGGGGCGAAAAATTTTGTTATCATTATTTTTAATTTTATTGATCTAAAGTATACCAAAAAAAAATAAAAATTAAAAAATCCAAAAATCTTTGCTTTTAAAACAATCGCTTTAAAAACGACAAATTTTAAATTGTGTCGAGGGATGGACTAGGTAAACATACCGAAACTACCTAAAGTAAAAGGAAATAAAATTTTAAAAATTAATCATTTAAATTGTTTTAATAAATAAAGGTTTTATAATATATATATATATATATATATATATATATATATATATATATATATATATATATATATATATATATATATATATTATATGTTTGTAGTTTATCTTATGTACAAAACAGGGTAAAACAACGCATTTTCAAAGACTGACATTAAAGTTCAGCAAAAGCTACTAATTTTAACGACAAGACGTAAAATATTAAATGTGATATAAAATAATATGTTTGATATATATATTATATATGTTTGTAGTTTATCTTATGTACAAAATAGGGTAAAACAACGCATTTTCAAAGACTGACATTAAAGTTCAGCAAAAGCTACTAATTTTAACGACAAGACGTAAAATATTAAATGTGATATAAAACAATATGTTTGCAAACCCGGTATTTTTAATCATTTTTCTACACTAATCACCCTCATGAATTTAAATTTTTACTGATTTCTTGCAAATGAGGGCATTGCATGATCTCAAGTGTGGGGAAGGGTTATAAATTCTCTCGGGTTTTGTAATGACCCTAGATTTTCCAACGTTTATTTAATAATAATTATTATTAATACTTGTGTTTTATTGAATGTATTGTTTATATACATTTACATGCTACCATACATGACTTTAAATGCCCGAAACGTCTTTGTGACATATGTACATTACACGAATAATATTTTTAGAATATTATTTACATTCATGATTAAGTTTTATTAATCATTTTAATTAACTAAGGTTACTAGTTAATTACTTGGGCTTATTTATTTAAATTGTTACTTACATGCATACTTGGGCCTTATGATTGTACATGGGCTTAGAAGCCCACCCTACACACTACATGGACTAGTTAGCCCATTTTATTATGCAAGTATTACTTTGACATGAAACTAGATTAATTAGTGTAAGGAAACTAGTTACTTGTTCCATTACACCTAGTCCCCATGCAAGGCCATCTTATAACCAACTTTTAAGACAAACACATGAAGAACCTTATGGACTTTTTCCTTCCCCCTTTTGATCCCAAAACCGTCAGCTACCATAAGTAAAGGGAGAGTTTTTTTTTTATTTTCCTTATTACTCTTTCACTAGTCTCCATTTCATTTACACACACACAAATAATACTTGCAACTTTCTCTCATTTCTCTCTCAAATTGTAAGCAACAAGACTTCTTTCTCTCTTCCTTTTCTTGCTCAAAGACCGAACCTATACACTCTCATATCATCAATCTTTGTTTGTTGTTTGTTTACTTGTTAGTTGTTGTTGTTTACTTACATGTTATCAAGAACCAAACTTTCTAGTTTGTTCTTCATTTATCTTGTCATAACAAGAACATACAAGAACTAAACTCTCTAGTTTATGTTCTACATTGAATGTTTGAAAGATTGTAAGTTCATATGTTGTAAAATCATACTTGTAATTCATGTTTGTAAACTTAAAGTTTACTTTCTTAAAGATCAAGACTTTGGCTTGAATCTTTAAAGTATGAACAACAATGAACTAGTTACTTGTTTACTTAGTTTATTACTTCATTCTTGCACTTTTTAAATTCATGATTCATGATTCATGTTGTTGTTGGTCAATTGTTACTAGTTAACTTTGATCTCATTTTTCTTGAAAAAAAGTTAACTTTAAAAGTTCAAGAACATGGAAGTATAACTTTTTAGTTATAACTTCATACACTTGTGTTAGATTTAACTTAATAACTTTAGATCTAGACCTTTGGGTCTTGGATCTTCAAGATCAAACTAAGAACTATGTTCTATAACTTAAGATCTTGATTAGTTAGTTTACTTTCTAGTTTGTAGTTCAATATTACTCTTATATTTCATGTAAGTGTTAAATCTAAGACTTTGATGTAACTTTGGTTCATCAAACTACATATAACACTTAATTGAATTGTGCAACATATCTTAGACTTACACAAGTGTTATGATGGTGAAACCTTGGTTAAGATGATACAAAAACATCAACAAGTTGTACACTTGAAGCTATATGCATCAAGGATGAGAACCGTGATAAGCATCGAGCACCAAGAAACCATCAGAACCTACTATTTACTGTTTCTGGGTCTGATCAGTACAACCTGGGCTACTGTAAAGATGGTTTTCAGATAGCTCTGTTCGAGTAGATAACTTTTCATTTAGGACTCGTCTTAATCCGATTACGGTTTAGGATTTATGGCCCTCCGATCGTCACTATGTCCTTTTAACGTTGTGCTGAAATTTATGACCTACTCGCACTTAGACCGTCGTCACGGTCAAAAGAAGGCGAGTTTGCTTCTGGAATTTTTACCACAACTAATGGACTCATATACGGAGCCATGGCCACTGGTCTCACCTTATTTCAGTAGGAATAGAGGCCGTGGTGACTGACCGAAGTCAGCCTTTGTTTTAAACTCTTTTATAGAATGAAACTTACTTTACACCTTTTGTTTGATGATGAATGATGATGACCTTTAAGACCTAATTTACATACATTTAAACCTTTGGGAATGATTTACTGACTTAGTAATATTTTACTTAGGTTGAGGACTTTCTGGACCTACGTACTTGCTTACTTCCCGACTCGACTTTACCACTACTTTACCACTGTGAGTTATAGCATCCCTTTTTACTTTAACTATTTTGGGAACTGAGAATACATGCGCATTTTACGTTTTACATACTAGGCACGAGTACTTAAACTTTATATATGTGTGGGTTATACAATGGCATAAACATTCCCTTTAGCTCGGTAACGTTTATTCATTGGTTTTTGAACCGGTGAACGCGAATCTTAGATATGGATCCATAGGGTTTGACATCCCCACTCGGGCTAGTAGCACTAGCATTTAACGGGTGTTTAATACTTCGTATACATACGCACTTGCCAAGTGTACTTTCAGGGAGTATAAACGTTAAGTTAGTTACCAAGTGCCCACGGTTAAACATATACTTTATCATACTATTTTGAAACACTCTTTGTAGCAATGAAATCTCGTGGCCTACCTTACATACTGTTATACTTAAACTATAGCTCACCAACCTTTGTGTTGACATTTTTAAGCATGTTTTTCTCATGTGCTTAAGGTTGCTTCCGCTGTGTACTAGTCTTGCTGTAGACACCCGCTGCTTTAGAGATGTCCACGCATGAAATACTTTATCTTGCATTTAAACTTAATTAGTTTTGAAACTATGATTTGTAACGACCTATGGGTCACATACTATTATCCTTGCTTCTATTCATTGAAGCATACTTTGGTTGTTAAACATTGATGTTGGTTAAGACATTCCCTTTTATCATGAATGCAAATGTATTTTGAAATAGCATATAGTTTTTGACCTTGTAATGATCCTGTTGTTGATGATTCGTACACGATGGTTTTGTACGGGGCATCACATTTGGTATCAGAGCTGCACCTGTAGCTTTTTAGCTTCTTGATCTTGTTATATCTTGAAGATTCAAACTTTGATTTGAATCCTTCAAGAACATGACAGATTCAAGCTTTCTAGCTTTGAATCTTCATTACTTTGTTGGATCTAAGTCCTCTAGCTTATGATCCCTTTATTTTGTTAAAAAGATCCAAACTTTCATATGATGAAGATGCATAAACGGTTTACTGATGAAGATGAAAATCATCTTTCTAGCTTTGAATCTAAGTCCAAACTTTCATATGATCCCTTTATTTTGTTAAAAAGATCCAAACTTTCATATGATGAAGATGCATAAACTTTCATATGACGAAGATGAAAATCATCTTTCTAGCTTTGAACCTTCATTACTAAAGTATATGAAGAAGGGACGTGTTGCTGTCCTAGCACATGTGAAAATGGTAGAAACCGAGGTGAAAAGTGTGAACGACGTTCGAATTGTGAACGAATTTTTCGATGTCTTCCCTGAAGAATTGCCTGGATTATCGCCGCCAAGAGCAGCAGAGTTTCAGATCGACTTAGTACCAGGAGCAGCACCTGTAGCTTGCGTACCTTATCGACTCGCACCTTCTGAGATGCAAGAGTTACAGAGTCAACTACAAGAGCTGTTAGATAGAGGATTTAACCAACCCAGTTTCTCGCCTTGGGGCGTACCTGTATTGTTTGTGAAGAAGAAGGATGGATCCTTCCGTATGTGTATCGACACTCAACAAATTGACGATCAAGAATCGGTATCCTCTTCCCCGAATTGACGATCTTTTTGATCAACTACAAGGATCGAGCGTCTACTCCAAGATTGATTTGCGATCCGGTTATCACCAGTTGAGGGTGAAGGAAAGTGATGTGATGAAGACTGCATCCAGAACCCGTTATGGTCATTATGAGTTTCTCGTGATGCCATTCGGTTTGACAAATGCACCTACTGTATTTATGGACCTCATGAATCGTGTCTACAAGCCGTACCTGGATAAGTTCGTTATTGTCTTCATAGTTGATATCCTCATCTACTCCAAGAGCGAAGAAGAGCATGAGCAACACCTCCGACTAGTACTTGAACTCTTGAGACAAGAGTAACTTTACGCCAAATTCTCCAAGTGTGAACTTTGGTTGAAGGAAGTCCAATTTCTGGGTCATGTTGTGAGCGACCTGGGTATCAAAGTTGATCCCGCCAAGATTGAAGCTATCAGCAAGTGGGAAACCCCCACTACTCCGACACATATTCGCCAATTCCTAGGTCTCGCCGGTTACTACCGAAGGTTTATTGAGGGATTTTCTCTAATTGCGCGTCCTTTGACCGCGCTGACTCACAAAGGGAAGAAGTTCATTTGAGAACCCGCACACGAATCAGCATTTCAAACCTTGAAGAAGAAGTTAACCACCGCACCTATCTTATCACTTCCTGAAAGCAGTGACGATTTCGTCGTTTATTGCGATGCATCGAAAAAGGTTTTGGTTGTGTACTGATGCAACGATCAAAGGTTATGCCTATGCTTCTCGTCAACTGAAGATTCACGAGCGGAACTACACTACTCACGATCTCGAACTTGGAGCCGTTGTCTTTGCGCTCAAATTGTGGAGACACTATCTATATGGAACGAAAAGTACTATCTTCACCGATCACAAGATCCTCCAACACATCTTTGATCAGAAGCAACTAAATATGAGACATCGTCGATGGATCGAGACGCTAAACAACTATGATTGTGAACTTCGTTATCATCCTGGCAAGGCCAATGTTGTAGCTGACGCTTTAAGCCGAAAGGAGAGGACGGCACCTCTTGGTGTTAGGGCTCTGAACATCACCATCCATTCGAATCTTAACAGCCAGATCCGAGTAGCCCAAGATGAGGCTCTCAAGGAGGAGAATATATCTCATGAACACTTGAACATACTTGTCTCTCGATTTGAGGTTAGGGAGTCTGGACTTCTATGTTATGCCGGAAGAATTTGGGTACCTCTTTATGGAGATCTAAGGAACCTTATACTTGATGAAGCCCACAAGTCGAGATATTCGATTCATCCCGGAGCGGGCAAAATATACCACGATCTTAAGGAACAGTATTGGTGGCCGAATCTTAAGAAAGACGTTGCAACTTATGTTGGTAAGTGTTTGACTTGTTCGAAAGTTAAGGCTGAACATCAGAGGCCCTCTGGATTACTTCAATAACCGGAAATCCCGCAATGGAAGTGGGAAAGGATAACGATGGATTTCATCACCAAGCTACCAAAGACGGTGGTCGGATACGATACTATTTAGGTTATAGTTGACCGTCTTACCAAATCTGCACACTTCTTAGCTATGAAGGAAACGGATACGATGGATAGACTTGCTCAATTATACATCAAAGAGGTTGTATCTCGTCATGGTGTACCTTTATCGATCATCTCAGATCGCGATCCCCGTTTTGCTTCCAGATTTTAGCATTCCTTACAAGAAGCCATGGGAACCCGTCTCGACATAAGTACTGCTTATCACCCACAGATCGACGGGAAAAGTGAACGAACGATTCAGACCTTGGAAGACATGTTGTGTGTATGTGTCATTTATTTCGGAAAGGCCCGGGAAAAGCATTTGCCACTCGCCGAATTCTCTTACAACAACAGTTATCACTCGAGCATTAATACTGCACCTTTTGAAGCGTTGTATGGCCGCAGGTGCTGATCTCCTATTTGTTGGACCGAAGTAGGCGAAAAGCAAATCACCGGACCCGAGGTAGTACACGAAACAACGGAGAAGATTGCTCAGATTCAAGCGAGGCTTAAGACTGCCAGCGATCATCAAAAGAGTTATGCCGATCATAAATGTAAAGACTTTGAATTCAACGTTGGTGACCGTGTAATGTTGAAGGTTGCACCTTGGAAGGGTGTGATTCGTTTTGGAAAACGTGGAAAGTTAAACCCACGATACATTGGTCCTTTTGAAATCTTGGAGCGTGTTGGACCCGTTGCTTACCGTTTAGATCTACCAGCACAATAATACTAATAGTTTTTAATGATAATACTAACAATAACACTAATGATACTAATATTAATTATATTAGTGATAATAATAATTATGTTATTAATAATAGTAATAATGATAATCAATATAACAATAACTAATAATAATAATAATAATAGTAGTAATACTACCTTAAAGTTATAATCCTCAAAAAAAATATATGTTTCTGCCGAGGCTCGAACCCGCAACCTCCCGTTCATCTGCAAACATACTCAACCCCTCTTCTACTTTCATTTTTCTGAACTAATACACGTTATGGTTATATATAAACCGTATCATTAAATTGCTTTTCTTCTTCTTCTTCTTAACAAATCTAAATCATCATCATCATCATCTACTTCATCATCAATTAAGATCACTCATCATCAATATTTCACGATCTCGTTTAGCAGGTATCATCATCATCAACTCGCCATCATCACTATAAGGATAATATAATCATACATCATTATTCTGAGAATCATCAGTCATCATCATCGTGAACCCCCTTCATCATAACATCACCATTTACGTGATATCTCATCATCATCCTGCCAATATCATTTTCATTAGATTAATATCATGATCATCTCATAATGATCATCGTCGTTCTCGTTCATCATTGTCATTCTTATTATTTCGTTAACTCATCTTTATTTCATGTTTTCCATCATCACCTTCGTTAATATCACCACAACCGACCTTCCTCATCTCGGTTATCCAAGCTGCAGTAGCTGCGGGAGATTGATTCGAAAGAAATAGAAATAGAAGCGAGTAAGTAATGTGTTTGAAGATAGGGACGAGACCATTCCTCAAAGTATGCTTAAAACTAGGTTTAAATAGGCTTAAGGGTTTGGGCTTTAGTCCATTGCATTTAAAAAAATTTGTGCTCCATGACCCAATAAACAATCTGGCCCATTATCCATCTGTTTTTACTTCTCATTCATCATAGCTCATTCTACTGTCACATTCCACTATCTCTTCTTTACAGCTCACATAAATCTTTAATAATTTCAAGTGGGGGACTTTTGGGTTTATAATTGTCGGTTAAAGAAAGATAGATAGCTGATAATGCTAAAAACGAACATATATTTCATAGCATTATTCCTCAAGAAAGACAAGCTTTTAGTTGCAATTGTCCTATTTACAAGTGATATTCGTTTAAATAATAAAAGGTGAACACAAAAGACAGATTGGAAGAATTGAAGACGCAAACGACCAAAAAGCTCAAAAGTACAAAATACAATCAATAAGGTTCCAATTATTGATAAGAAACGTCTCAAAATTACAAGAGTACAAGATTCAAAACGCAAAGTACAAGATATTAAATTATTCGCAAGGACGTTCGAAAATCCGGAACCGGGACCAGAGTCAACTCTCAACGCTCGACGCAACGGACTAAAAATTACAAGTCAACTATGCATATGCATATGAATATAATATAATATATAATCAATTCTTAAAATTAATATATATATTATATTATATTTAAATAAACGTCGGCAGAAGAAAATAACCAAATGTGGCTCTCCCCAGCTGGCCATGCGATCGCATGGCCTGGAAGGCATAAATCCATGCGATCGCATGGTGCACAGTTCCAGCCCACATGCCTATAAAAATCGAGCTTTGGTGCACCACAAAAATACATCTTTTTCTATCTCAATATATCTATACGTAATATTTATATTTATATTTTAATTTTAATTTTAATTTTAATTTTAAATCCTAATAATAAGGGTATGTTATCGAATGTTGTAAGGGTGTAAGTCGAAATTCTGTCCGTGTAACGCTACGCTATTTTTAATCATTGTAAGTTATGTTCAACCTTTTTACATTAATGTCTCGTAGCTAAGTTATTATTATGCTTATTTAATCCGAAGTAATCATGATGTTGGGCTAATTACTAAAATTGAGTAATTGGGCTTTGTACCATAATTGGGGTTTGGACAAAAGAACGACACTTGTGGAAATTAGACTATGGGCTATTAATGGGCTTTATATTTGTTTAACTAAATGATAGTTTGTTAATTTTAATATAAAGATTTACAATTGGGCGTCCCTATAAATAACCATATATACTCGATCGGACACGATGGGCGGGGTATTTATATGTATGAATAATCGTTCATTTAACCGGACACGGGAATGAATTAATATTCTATGGAATTATTAAAACAGGGGTGAAATTATGTACAAGGACACTTGGCATAATTGATAATAAAGTATTAAAACCTTGGGTTACACTCAGTCGACATCCTGGTGTAATTATTAAACAAAGTATTAAAATCTTGTTACAGTTTAAGTCCCCAATTAGTTGGAATATTTAACTTCGGGTATAAGGATAATTTGACGAGGATACTCACACTTTATATTTATGACTGATGGACTGTTATGGACAAAAATCAGACGGACATATTAAATAATCCAGGACAAAGGACAATTAACCCATGGGCATAAAACTAAAATCAACACGTCAAACATCATGATTATGGAAGTTTAAATAAGCATAATTCTTTTATCTCATATTTAATTTCCTTTATTTTATATTTAATTGCACTTCTAATTATCGCACTTTTATTGTTATTGTATTTAATTGCACTTTTAATTATCGTGCTTTTTAATTATCGAAAGTTTATTTTATCGCACTTTTATTTATCGCAATTTCATTATCGTTATTTACTTTACGCTTTAAATTAAGTCTTGTATTTATTTTTAATATTTTACATTTAGGTTTTAACTGCGACTAAAGTTTTAAAATCGACAAACCGGTCATTAAACGGTAAAAAC
The DNA here is from genome assembly GCF_046630445.1 of Rutidosis leptorrhynchoides. Lineage (NCBI taxonomy): Eukaryota > Viridiplantae > Streptophyta > Magnoliopsida > Asterales > Asteraceae > Rutidosis > Rutidosis leptorrhynchoides. The sequence continues at coordinate 226,782,403 of NC_092343.1, forward strand.
CCCCCTTTATAATAATAATAATATTACTTTTATATATATATATATATATATATATATATATATATATATATATATATATATATATATATATATATATATATATATATATATATATATATATATATATATATATATTTGTATTTTTATAAAATAAAACTAATATAGCGTTAAGCTTTGTTTAAAGATTTTCCCTGTAGAACGAACCGGACTTACTAAAAACTACACTACTGTACGATTAGGTACACTGCCTGTAAGTGTTGTAGCAAGGTTTAAGTATATCCATTCTATAAATAAATAAATATCTTGTGTAAAATTGTATCGTATTTAATAGTATTTTCTTGTAAAAATATAAGCTATTTTATATACACCTCGCATAACATCAAGTATTTTTGGCGCCGCTGCCGGGGAACTTAAACGCCGAAAGCACAACGCTAAATATTAAAAAAAAGATTTTTATTTTTAGTTTACTTTTATAAAAAAATACGCTTTTGTAAAAATACGTTTTAAATATTCAAAAATATAAAAAGAAAAACAAAAATATAAATATTTTTAAGAGTTTGGTAAATATTTAAGTTTTATAAAGTTTCTTTATTTCTATTTTTTAGTTTGTAAAAATATAAGTTTTATTTAATTTATAAATATATTTTATAAATATATTTTACAGCAAAAACAAAAAAAAAATATTAAAACTCGAGTCCGGTACTGTAGCAGCCCACTCTGTGGCCCGAAACCCTAGCCCATGCGATCGCATGGCCGGGTAGCTTAGGACTCATGCGATCGCATGAGCCCGTCTGACACGCCACAGTTGACTGCAGCCTGCATTAATTACGGATTATAATTATTATTATTATATTTAAACCCTAATTAGGGTTATATATTATATAATTTAATTTAGTTTTATTTATTTAATTTGTATTTTTAGTTTAATTAGTTTATTTAAATTGTAAAATTAATAGTTTTATTAAATAAATAATATAAAAATAATATTTTTATAAAAATTGTAATTTTTACAACTTTTAATATATTTTTATATTTTGTCCCTTTTTAATTGTTTTAGTGTAATTTTTGTATTTTTCGCTCATTTTTAGTTTTAAAATATAGTTTTTGCCATAGTTATTTTAATTTATAGATTTTTAGGCCTTGCCGTAAAATCCCTTAAGTGCTTTTTCTTAAGACTAAGATTTAAGTGTTTTAGAATTTTGCGACGCCTTTTTAAGTTTTAGTACCTTTTTAAGTTATTGCCATTTGGGATATAGTTTTACTTGTAAGCTTTTATATTTTTAGACGCAACTTTTAGTTTTTAGTTTTTAGTTCCTTTTTAAGTTTCAACGCGCTACTTTCTTATTTTTATTTTTCGACGCCTTTTACCTATGTATCAATTATCACTCCAATTAGTAATCTCAATTTGCAATTTTAATTTTAAGTTAGTGATAGTAATAAGGTTGGGTTAGTCGAGTATTTTAAAGTTTTATAAGTCACTCTTTTTCTTTCTTATTTTTCGACACCTTTTATTTTTCAATTCTTTTATTTTTCGACCTTTTTCGACGCACTCTTTTTCTTTCGTATTTCTCGCTATTCTAGTTTTTAGGACATAGATTTTTATTCTACTTCTTCTCTAAATTTCTTTAAATTACGAAAATTTATTTTAAGTGGTTAAATTGATAGACATCAAAATTTTCTGGTTCGTAGTAATAGTTGGATTTGTACGTGGACCGGGTTATTGGAGCCAAACAGTACTCAATTATATTGAGACCAAACGAATCCTGCCCCTCTGCTGCATCTTTTGGCTATTCGAAACGTGGGCAAAATCAGAAAAGTCTATTAATTAGATAACTTATATAATTTTTCTTTCCTTTTAAAAACTAATAGGATATTCAGTGAATGCACCAAGCAAGACGTTCACCACCTTTTGTACGTTCACCACCTGTAACTAGATCAAGACATCTAGCTAATATTACCGCCGTTGATTTTTCTTTAGAATCGTCAACCAAGTACTCCAAGTCAAATTTCCGATAATCCATTTTTTGAATCCGACCTCACAATTAATAATCCGGAGAATATTCGGGGACAATTCATAGACCCTGAACCATTAATTTTTCCTCTGGAACCACCAATCATTCAAACAGAGATTGTTGAGGAACGAACCATTAAATCAGAATCCTCTAGTAATTCCGAATCAACAAATTCAATTATGGAGAATCGGGAACCTTTAAGTATGGAAGACCGAATGAGAGCTAAACGCACTGGCCAAGGTCACGCAATTACTCATCCAGACATTAATGCGCCAGATTATGAAATCAAAGGACAAATTCTACACATGGTGACTAATCAATGCCAATTTAGTGGTGCGCCGAAGGAAGATCCAAATGAACATCTTCGTACCTTTAATAGGATCTGCACACTATTTAAAATCCGAGAAGTGGAAGATGAACAGATATATCTCATGTTATTTCCCTGGACTTTAAAGGGATAAGCCAAAGATTGGTTGGAATCGTTACCTGAAGGGGCGATTGATACATGGGACTATTTAGTTGAAAAATTTCTTAAACAATTCTTTCCGGCATCTAAAGCCGTAAGACTTCAAGCAGAAATTGTTACGTTCACACATAAACCAAATGAAACTCTATATGAAGCGTGGACTAGATTTGGAAAGTTATTAAGAGGATGTCCGCAACATGGTTTAGCCACCTGTCAAATAGTACAAATATTCTACCAAGGATGCGTCATCACTACAAGGAAAGACATCGATATAGCAGCTGGTGGTTCTATTATGAAGAAAACTGAAACTGATGCTTATGAAATTATTGATAACACTGCTTCCCACTCACATGAGTGGCACCAAGAAAAAGATATCGTTAGATCATCTAAAGCAGCTAGAGCCGATTCTAGCCATGACTTAGATTCCATTTCCGCAAAGATAGATGCTGTCGAGAGACGAATGGAAAAGATGACTAAAGATATTCACTCAATACGAATTTGTTGTGAGCAGTGTGGAGGACCACATTTGACAAAAGATTGTCTCAGTATTGAACTAACAATGGAACAAAGAGAGAATGTTTCATATCTAAACCAAAGGCCTAGAAATAATTATCAGAATAATTATAAACCGCCAAGACCGATTTACAATCAAAACCAGAATTATAACCGAAATATTCCATACAACAACCAACAAGGCCCTAGCAATCATCAAGTATCCAATAATACTTACAACCAACAAAGACCTAATTTTCAAAACAAACCACCACAACTCGATGATAAAAAGCCGAATTTAGAAGATATAATGACGAAGCTAGTTGAAACTCAAACGCAGTTTTTCACATCTCAGAAACAAACGAATGAACAAAATGCTCAAGCATTTAGAAATCAACAAGCTTCTATTCAAAACTTGGAACAAGAAGTAAGTAACCTAGCAATGTTAATAGGTGAAAGAAAACCGGGAAGTTTACCTAGTGATACAAATGCTAACCCCCGGAATGAAACAGCTAAAGCTATTACCACAAGAAGTGGTACAACACTTAAACCATCTTAAATACCTGTAACTTCTGATGAAGCTATTCCTACTACAAAAGAACCACAATCTGAACAAGATAAGGAAAAAGAATCGGTAGTTGAAAAGGTTAATGAAGATAACACAGTTAAGGCTAAACCTTATGTTAAACCATACCAACCACCACTTCCTTACCCGAGTAAAATGAAGAAAGAGAAACTTGAAGCCGAGCAATCCAAATTCTTGGATATGTTTAAACAGATAAATGTAAATCTTCCTTTCATTGATGTGATTTCAGGAATGCCTAGATATGCTAAATTCTTGAAAGATCTGATCACGAATAAAAAGAAAATGGAAGAACTCTCAGCTGTTACTATGAATGCTAATTGTTCAGCAGTGCTGTTGAATAAGATACCAGAAAAACTATCTGATCCAGGAAGTTTCACAATTCCATGTTTTCTGGGTAGTCTTAGTTCAATAGAAGCATTGGCAGACTTAGGTGCTAGTATAAATTTAATGTCGTATTCACTATACGCTAAACTAGACCTTAGAGAATTGAAACCAACCAGAATAAGTATACAACTAGCTGATAGATCAATAAAATATCCTAGAGGGATAATGGAGAACATGCTAGTTAAAGTTGGTACTTTAGTATTTCCAGTAGATTTTGTTGTTCTGGACATGGAAGAAGATTCTCAAGTTCCTCTCATATTAGGAAGACCATTCTTAAACACGGCTAAAGCAATGATAGACGTATTTGGTAAGAAACTGGCCCTAAGTATAGAGGACGAGAGTGTTACCTTTTCAGTTGATAGAGCAATGCAACAACCGCAATCTGCAGATGATACATGTTATTATATTCAAACTATAGATTCACATGCAGAATTATTAGAAGAATTTCCAGCATTACAAGGAACAGGAGAATGTTCTTTAGGAGAAGGAACTGAACCAATTGATGAAGCTGAAATGTTAGCTACACTTATAGCTAATGGATATGAACCAACAACAGAAGAAATTCAAATGTTAAAAGAAGAAGACAGATATCGATACAAATCATCGATAAAAGAACCTCCAAAATTAGAGTTAAAGCCACTTCCAAACCATTTGGAATATGCTTATTTACATGGTGAATCTGAATTACCTGTAATAATATCGTCTTCTCTTACTGAAAATGAAAAATCACAACTCATTTCTGTGTTGAAAGCTCATAAACCAGCTATTGCATGGAAGATTCATGATATTAAAGGAATAAGTCCTTCGTATTGCACACATAAAATCCTTATGGAAGAAGGTCATAAAACGTATGTGCAACGCCAATGAAGACTAAATACTAATATGAAAGATGTAGTTAAAAAAGAAATTATTAAACTGCTAGATGCAGGTTTAATTTATCCGATCTCTGATAGTCCATGGGTAAGCCCAGTTCAATGTGTGCCTAAGAAGGGTGGCATGACTGTCATCACAAATGAAAAAAATGAGCTTATTCCTACTAGGACTATAACAGGATGGCGTGTATGTATTGATGACGCCACAAGAAAAGATCACTTTCCCTTACCTTTCATTGATCAAATGTTGGAAAGATTAGCCGGAAATAGTTATTATTGTTTTCTTGATGGTTTTTTCAGATATTTTCAAATTCCAATAGCACCCGAAGATCAAGAGAAAACCACGTTCACGTGCCCTTATGGTACTTTTGCTTACAAACGCATGCCATTTGGACTTTGCAACGCCCCTGCAACCTTTCAAAGGTGCATGATGGCAATTTTTCACGACATGATAGAAGAATGCATGGAAGTTCTCATGGATGACTTTTCAGTCTTCGGTGATACTTTTGAAACATGTCTAGTTAATCTGGAACGAATGCTTATTAGATGCGAACAATCAAATCTAGTACTTAATTGGGAGAAATGCCATTTCATGGTTAAAGAAGGCATCGTTCTTGGTCATAAAATTTCAAAGGAAGGAATTGAAGTGGATAGAGCTAAAGTAGATGTAATTGTTAAACTTCTACATCTCACCAATGTTAGAGGAGTTAGGAGTTTTCCAGGGCATGCCGGTTTTTACCGATGTTTCATAAAAGATTTTTCTAAAATTGCCACTCCTATGAATAAACTCCTAGAAAAAGATGCTCCATTCATCTTTTTAGATGAATGCATCAAATCTTTTAATATTCTTAAAGAGAAACTCACTAATGCGCCGATCATGATAACACCAAATTGGAATCTACCGTTTGAATTAATGTGCTATGCAAGTGATATTGCAATGGGAGCCGTTTTAGGACAAAGGATTGAAAAATGATTTCAACCTATATATTATGCTAGTAAGACGTTACAAGGAGCACAAACGAATTCCACAACTACTGAAAAAGAACTCTCCTTGCTATTGTCTTTGCTTTTGACAAATTTCGATCATATCTCGTTCTAGCAAAAACGGTGGTCTATACCGACCATTCTGCTCTTAGATACCTATTTTCGAAACAAGATGCTAAACCAAGATTAATCCGTTGGATCTCACTCTTACATGAGTTCGATATTGAAATCCAAGATAAAAGAGGAGCAGAAAATCTCGCCGCTGATCATCTTTCTCGTCTTAAAAATCCAAAATTAGAAGTTCTAAATGAATCGGCCATACAAGATAACTTTCCTGATGAATATCTATTGAAGATAGATTATAATGAAATTCCCTGGTTTGCAGACTATGCAAACTACTTAGTATGTGGATTCCTTGAAAAAGGATTATCATACCAAAAAATGAAAGAAATTCTTCATTGATATAAAACACTATTTTTGGGAAGATCCACATCTGTTTAAAAGTTGTCCAGATGGAATAATACGCCGATGTGTATTCGGAGATGAAGCTAGTAAAATTTTAAACTATTGTCACACAGGACCAACAGGAGGGCACTATGGGCCTCAACTAACAGCAAGAAAGGTTTATGATGCTGGATTCTATTGGCCTACAATTTACAAACACGCACACCTTCTTTGAAAATCCTGTAATGGTTGTCAAAGGGCCGGAAAAATAAGTCAACGTGATGAAATGCCACAAAATGTCATTCAAGTATGTGAAGTATTTGACATTTGGGGTATTGACTTTATGGGTCCATTTCCAAAATCTCATAATAATCTCTATATTCTCGTAGCCATTGATTATGTATCTAAATGGGCGGAAGCACAAGCTCTCCCAACTAACGATGCACGAGTTGTAGTCAACTTTTTAAAACGTCTTTTTGCAAGGTTTGGAACACCAAAAGCTTTAATAAGTGATAGGGGAACTCATTTTTGTAATAATCAACTTGAGAAAGTTCTTAAAAGATATGGAGTCACTCATAAAATCTCCACCGCATATCATCCACAAACAAGTGGACAAGTTGAAAATACAAACCGAGCTTTAAAACGTATTCTAGAAAAAACCGTAGGATCAAATCCGAAGGAATGGTCCATTAAATTGGAGGATGCACTCTGAGCTTTTAGAATAGCCTACAAAACTCCAATTGGAACCACACCTTTCAGACTCGTTTATGGAAAAGCATGTCATCTTCCAGTAGAAATTGAACACAAAGCATTTTGGGCTTTGAAGACATGTAATCTTGATTTACATGAAGCTGGACGTCTACGGTTAAGTCAACTAAACGAATTAGAAGAATTAAGACATGAAGCATACGAAAATTCGTTAATCTATAAGGAAAGAACGAAGAAATGGCATGATAAAAGAATCAGAAGTTCAAAAGAATTTAAAGAAGGAGATAGAGTTCTTCTTTTTAATTCACGATTCAAGCTAATTCCTGGAAAATTGAAATCAAGATGGTCTGGACCATTCATAGTCAAAAGAGTTTTCCCATACGGAACGACAGAATTACTAAATTCAAATGGAATTGAATTTAAAGTTAATGGTCACAGAGTTAAACATTACATAGATAGTCCGATGGAAGTCAACAACGAAGTTAATCACAATTTCGATACCGCAGCTAACTAAGTGTGGGGAGAATCAAGTCTTTTAAAGGATAATATGTATTTCTGTTAGAGTTAGATTTTCTGTTTTTATGTAGTTCTCGAAAATGGAACCGGAATGGTCTTTCCCTAGCAGACCCTAAAGAACTAGTCTTCTCTCCCCATTCTGAATTTTTATTTTTTTTAGGAAATGAAGACTTCATGTGAACTAAACCATGGTCTAATGCTACACGCTTTGATCACTAAACGTAATAATGACATACTTCCGAGTGAAATAGTATCAGTAATCAGAGAAAGATTGGACGGAGTAAGAAAAGAATATAGATGCGAAGATAATAAGTTACAATTTGGTAAAGGAAAATCAAAAACCGCAGCGAAAAGAAGAGCATGACACCTAGAAAGATGTCACAAATACGGAAAATGGTCATATGGAGGTAAATGTTCAAATAATCAAACCTATTCAAACACCGAATTTGTTACTTTATGCAGAGACAGACCGTTCATATGTTTAGAAGAAAAAACACTGAATGCTCGAGGTTACGCCTATGTAGCCATGGAAAATCAATTAAACCGACTATCTTATGAATGGGATAGATCCTATCACTAAGAATACTATCTCACAGGTAAGTCTGTACAGTTTTTATTTTTTATTTTTATTTTTAACCTTTTGATAATAAACGCTAATTTGTTCGCTATAAAGTATTAAATTGGTATTGAATAAAATTAGGTTTGGCGACCGAAATTATTGATATCATTCAAAAATTTATTACATCACTGCAAAATTTAACGTTTATTCTTAAGGTATAAATATCTTTAATCAATCAACCCAAAATATTTCAAAAATTCGTCATGAGTTAAATTAGGTCATGGAACCGAAATTACTTTACCGAAAAGAGGGGCGCATATTTTTGATAATATTTGATTGATTAAAGTGGGATAAAAAACCAAAAAGATTTTTAATTTTATTTTTACCATATTTTTTAAATTAATATATAAATCTTAAATTAATATTGTAAACTTTTTAAATTAATATATTTAAAATTATAAATATTTGAACAATTGATATTTTTAAGTTTGTATGTATAAAAACAAAAATATAATATAAGTTTGGTGTGAATTTTTAATTTTTAAAAATGTGAATTTTTAATTTTATGCATTTTTTAAATTTAAGTTGTGTGAATTTAAAAACAAAAATTTACTTTATTTCGTTAAGTTAAAAATATGATTTTTAAAATTCGTCGTGAGTTGAAGACTAGATCTTTGAACCGAAATTGCTTTACCCGAGGAAGGGGCGAGAACTTTTATTATCATTATTTTTAATCTTATTGAATTAAAGTATGCTAAAAACATTAAAAAAAACCCAAAAATCTTTACTTTTAAAAACCGCGCTTTGATTTGACAAATTTTAAAATTTTGTCGAGGGACAGACTAGGACAACGATCCGAAACGCCCTCGCTCCTAAAGGAAAACAAAATTTTTAAAATTTAATTAATTATAAGTTTTATAAAGTATAAGGTTTTTAAAAAAAAAAAAATTAACAATCACTGTAGCCGGGTATCCATGCGATCGCATGGAATTTCCACTATCCCTCCATGCGATCGCATGGAGAGTAAAATCAGGCCTGATACATCAGTCGCCTGTTCTATTCTTCATCCACAAAACACACACACAAACACGAACCAACCCCAAAATCCTCTCTAAAATTCGCCATTTTTCACTGTAATTCGTCATTTTTCTTGCTCTAATCATGCCTAGATTCTCATTCTTCAGCAAAATGGTAAAAATTACACCGCTAAACTCATAAATTTGTTAGTTTTTGTGATAATTACCAATTTTTTACCTAATGCAATTTTGTTAATTTCTAATATATTTAGTGTTAAATTGTTAGTATTTTATGCATGTATAGCCTAGATTGATGCTATTTAACATGATTTGAAGCCAAAAACTTCAAAATTTTTAGAAATCTAAGGTTTGTGTTCTTGAGCAATTTGGGGCTTTTTGATATAAACAGGTTATGGCCAATTTTCGTCATGAATTATTGCTAAATTGAGTAGTGTAACATGTTTAGGTAGTTAAATGATCCAAACATTGATCCTAAACATGATTTTTGGAGATTAAAGTGGACTTTTTAAGTCCAAAATTCATGAACTTGATTAATTTGATGTAATTGCCATTTGAGACTTGTTTAATTATTAGTAATGACTATTTTGACATATTATTTGAGTTAAAAGCTTATGAACTTTGTATACATTTTCATATGTGCTTATTTGAAAAGTGTAGAATTGTGAAAAATTGTGAAAATGTGTATAAGTTTAATTTTGATTTAACATGTTATAGTAATTGTTTTAAGTTGTTATTTTGCTAACACTAATGCATATTTGGATGCACAAATTTTGTGTTTAATGTGTTTTGCAGAAAGCCGATACTGGAGGTTCAGGAGCATCATCATCTAGACGACCAGCACCAGCACCAGAACCAGAACCAGAAATGCAACACGAACAAGAACCACAACAAGAACCACAACAACAGCCTGATCAACACATACCTTATTATGATCCGATACAGTTTGTTGATGAATTTATAGTATTCCCAATGAGGCTGCCAGTAGAAACCCCAACAATTCCTGAGCACACTCTGGATCCTAATCTGAGATTTGATAGGAGATGGAGAGATTATGAGACATATCAAAGGAACAAATTCAAATTGGTAACAAAAAATGTAGAGGTGCCAAGGGTAATCGATTGGGTTCCTTTGGAAACGGTCCATCTAGCTGACCGTGTTAGACAGCTTTTAGTTCAAAGGTATGGCAGTTCTTCTTTTACAGATTGGGAACGTCTTTTCACCATTCGTAGACCTGTATATAAGGAATGGTGTGTTGAGTTGATGAGTACTGTATCACTTGATACAAATAGAGTTAGAATAGTTGATATAAGATTTCTTAGGTTTATCCTTGGCGGTAGGATGTACAGAATGTCCATGCTGGACATGGCCAGGGCTTTACAGATATATACTCCTGGTGAGTTGCTACTACCCGATTGTACAAACTTGATTCATTATGGTGAAAGGGTAGATAGTAACTTTGACGCTGATGCCATTTGGAGGCGTATGTCACATTTTGATGTTTTTACACGAGCAGGAAGACACTCCTATACACATATTGACAGAGCCGAGCTTCATATTATTCATAGATTTTTGGCTAACTCGATTACACAGAGAGGTCATAATAAAGAAAAAATTACCTTACATGATTTATTCTACCTAAAGTGTATTCGGGATCCTAGAAGCTTTGTCAATATCCCTTACTGTGTTGCTTTTTATTTATCTAAAATGGTAGAGGGAATGCAGGACGGGAGTATAATAGGAGGAGGTATTTTTGTTACTCTCATTGGAGAGTATTTAGGTGTTGATAGGAACTAAGGGGGTCCATTACAGCTTTGTAGAGAACAGGTTGAGCCCTTAGGATTGAAAGTTTATGTGGGTGCTAAGGTATTGAAAAGTAGACGTAACCAGGCAGTACCCTATGAGGGATCTCATCCTCAGGTAGAGAGAGGCTCAGACGAGGAAATGGAGGAGGCGGAAGACATTAGGGATGTCTTTCGAGATGCTATTCTTGATGTCCACGTTCGTATAGATGAGGAAGCAATGACGAACGCGGCCAGACATAGTATGTATGAGCAGTGGAACTCCGAGTGAGTATACGAGGATTATAGGCGACGCTAACACGATAGCTGGTTAGTTCATCAGCACCAAATCATGAGCCAGCTATCATATCAGGTACCAAATACCTATGTACCTACTCGACCTGCTCATTTTCCGCCACACAGCCCTGATATCCGACCACCTTTTAACCGGTATGACTATAACCAAGCCTATCAGAACACCTATAACCAACAATGGAACCGACCTGACGAGATGAACTGGAACCCATATCCAGACTGATTTAGTTCCATTTGGTTATTTATATGATTTTTATGTTTTTATCTTTTTACTTATTCATGTTTAAATTTATGTTATTGAATATACTTATGTAATCGTTATCATTTTTATTATTATTGTGTACTAATATTTCACATTTAGGATTTGAAAGTGGGATATTAAGTCCCATTTCAAATTGCCATGCATGTTTATATTTGTATGTATGTATATTGTAAATTGTACAAAACAGGGTAAACGACGCATTTTCAAAGAATGGCATTAAGTTCAGCAAAAGCTACTAATTTTGACGACAAGATGACAAATAAATGTGATGTAACAACAGATGGAATGAACAAATGATATGCACCATTTATCATTCAGCAAACAAACGCCAATATGTTTGAAAACTTTGGTAAAATTTAATCATTTTTACGCTAATCACCCTCAATAATTTAAATTGTTACTGATTTCTTGCAAATGAGGGCATTGCAAGATCTGAAGTGTGGGAAGGGGTTAAATTCTTTCGGATTTTAAAATTTTTACTTTATACACTTGGTTACCATTAGAAATACTAGTAAAGTAGTAGTTGTATTAGAATCTAGTGCTCTCTGATAATAAAGAACAGCCCTAGTCTTATATACTGACTACCCAATTCTAGTAAAATTTTTCAAAATTTTCAATTAAATGAACTCAAAATCATGTTTATACATATTTATGAACGATAAAACTAGGTGTTAACACCGAAATTATTGTTACCTCGGAAAGGACATAAATTGAGAAACAAACCAAAATGTTAGAATTCATTTAAAATGGAATAGAGGACAATAAAAAGGAAAATAAAAGTCACGTGTGGGAAATTTTCACCGAGTTATTCAAAATATATATCACATATTTTTGTACAAATAATTGAAAATACTTTTGTTTTGGACGATAATTAACTGTTTTACCTGATGAAAGAAAAGAAAAGACGGATCTACACGATGAATCAATTCCATCATTAAAAGGAAGTAAAGTCTTCCGAAAAAGACACGCGCTTCTTGATTTAGGTCGTGAAGTTGTCGTCCAGACCAGCTGTAGGTTGACGAAAAACCTAGAAAAGTCATCACTAAAATCAGCAGGAAATCCACGGACCTCAGCATCAAACAGGGTCGCCAAGTGGTCAGACTTATCCTAACCATGAGAGGATCTGTCTTGTAAAATGGGGGGGGCACCGTGCAAATTAGCTTGATAAGACTAATGAATCAGACCCCCAGAAAGGATAATCTCCTTTAAAGATAAAAAAAATCAGCTTTTAAGACTGATATTACTCAATCCTAGAGATTGACCTTAAAGATTGAGAATTACAAACTCATGGAATTCAATGATATCTAAACTCGAGCTTGAACGAGAAAATATTTTGATCAAATTATAAACCGATTTGTTTTCTGAAAATCCATTTTCAATGCGTTCATTACCATTGAACGTAAAATCCTAGGAATTCATCTGGAATTCATTAGGTCATCTGAACTAAATCGGGTGTCAATCGTAAGAACGGTGGTTGCATAGCATGGTCAAAGACAGGACCTTGTGCCAGACCGAAAAATTATAAGGGTGAGCTTTACTATTACTCCTACAAAGGATAGTAATTGCGTCCGACACGTTATAGACCATAATCAAAAGCATGTCAGGGGACATTGCCTTAACAGTTGCTTGTTCAACGCTTTCCTTTACACCCGGACGGTAGTTTACCAAAAGGTAATATACGGAGCAAGTATACTGGACGTGTTGCTTTCCTAATACAAGGTTAGCAAGTGGGTGACACAAAACCATAAGTTTTGAGCCAAAATTTTCAAATCTAAAACCCACCAAACCCACAAAAAGAATTTGCAAATACCGGTGAAGGGTTATTCCGGAAAACTTATCTAGGGTAAAAGCTGGATTTAATTTTCAAAAGATCAAATGTTTTCATAAAGATCCAATTTCCTTAATGGATCTAAATTTTTATAGTCATGTGGGACTGTAAACCATATCGTTACTACCATTGTTTATACCGCCGTAAAGAAATCACTGATGTACAAAGTGTGAAAAATAAAGAAGTGATTCTTGTATTTCAAGACTATATTGCTTGAGGACAAGCAACGCTCAAGTGTGGGAATATTTGATAATGCTAAAAACGAACATATATTTCATAGCATTATTCTTCAAGAAAGACAAGCTTTTAGTTGCAATTGTCCTATTTACAAGTGATATTCGTTTAAATAATAAAAGGTGAAGACAAAAGACAGATTCGACGAATTGAAGATGCAAACGACCAAAAAGCTCAAAAGTACAAAATACAATCAATAAGGTTCCAATTATTGATAAGAAACGTCTCAAAATTACAAGAGTACAAGATTCAAAACGCAAAGTACAAGATATTAAATTATTCGCAGAGACGTTCGAAAATTCGGAACCGGAACCAGAGTCAACTCTCAACGCTCGACGCAACGGACTAAAAATTACAAGTCAACTATGCATATGAATATAATATAATATATAATTAATTCTTAAAATTAATATATATATTATATTATATTTAAATAAACATCGGCAGAAGAAAACAACCAAATGTGGCTCTCCCCAGCTGGCCATGCGATCGCATGGCCTGGAAGGCATAAATCCATGCGATCGCATGGTGCACAGTTCCAGCCCACATGCCTATAAAAATCGAGCTTTGGTGCACCACAAAAACACATCTTTTTCTATCTCAATATATCTATACGTAATATTTATATTTATATTTTAATTTTAATTTTAATTTTAATTTTAAATCCTAATAATAAGGGTATGTTAGCGAATGTTGTAAGGGTATAAGTCGAAATTCTGTCCGTGTAACGCTACGCTATTTTTAATCATTGTAAGTTATGTTCAACCTTTTTACATTAATGTCTCGTAGTTAAGTTTTTATTATGCTTATTTAATCCGAAGTAATCATGATGTTGGGCTAATTACTAAAATTGGGTAATTGGGCTTTGTACCATAATTGGGGTTTGGACAAAAGAACGACACTTGTGGAAATTAGACTATGGGCTATTAATGGGCTTTATATTTGTTTAACTAAATGATAGTTTGTTAATTTTAATATAAAGATTTACAATTGGGCTTCCCTATAAATAACCATATATACTCGATCGGACACGATGGGCGGGGTATTTATATGTACAAATAATCGTTCATTTAACCGGACACGGGAATGAATTAATAGTCTATGGAATTATTAAAACAGGGGTGAAATTATGTACAAGAACACTTGGCATAATTGATAACAAAGTATTAAAACCTTGGGTTACACTCAGTCGACATCCTGGTATAATTATTAAACAAAGTATTAAAATCTTGTTACAGTTTAAGTCCCCAATTAGTTGGAATATTTAACTTCGGGTATAAGGATAATTTGACGAGGATACTCGCACTTTATATTTATGACTGATGGACTGTTATGGACAAAAACCAGACGGACATATTAAATAATCCAGGACATAGGACAATTAACCCATGGGCATAAAACTAAAATTAACACGTCAAACATCATGATTACAGAAGTTTAAATAAGCATAATTCTTTTATCTCATATTTAATTTCCTTTATTTTATATTTAATTGCACTTCTAATTATCGCACTTTTATTGTTATTGTATTTAATTGCACTTTTAATTATCGTACTTTTTAATTATCGAAAGTTTATTTTATCGCACTTTTATTTATCGCAATTTCATTATCGTTATTTACTTTACGCTTTAAATTAAGTCTTGTATTTATTTTTAATATTTTACATTTAGGTTTTAACTGCGACTAAAGTTTTAAAATCGACAAACCGGTCATTAAACGGTAAAACCCCCCCCTTTATAATAATAATATTACTTATATATATATTTGTATTTTTATAAAATAAAACTAATATAGCGTTAAGCTTTGTTTAAAGATTTTCCCTGTGGAACGAACCGGATTTACTAAAAACTACACTACTGTACGATTAGGTACACTGCCTATAAGTGTTGTAGCAAGGTTTAAGTATATCCATTCTATAAATAAATAAATATCTTGTGTAAAATTGTATCGTATTTAATAGTATTTTCTTGTAAAAATATAAGCTATTTTATATACACCTCGCATAACATCAATAGCATCATCAAATGCTTCGGCCAACTCAAAAAGGAAAAAACGTGGCCCTATTAGTTAATATAATCCGTTTCTATATTCCTATAAAAATCAAGTGGATTATTCACAAGAGATTGTCGGCCATTATAATAGAATAAAGTAGTACTTCAAGTTAAATATGTGGTAAGTGTTCGTATGGTATTTGGACAGAAAAATGGCACTTGCATCAGTATTTAAGGTATAGCAAGAGAATGGTTTCATGTTGGTTTGCAGTCTTCGGAAAGTACCAGAAATTTGGAGCTGTAATAGTGGCGACTCGTTTGATGGTGGTGTGAGGTGTACAGCCAACAAAAAAATAGTTTCTATCATCATTGTTTCATACCTTTTATTGTATACATGCTTAGCAGCTTTCTTACATGAAGAGTCGTTGGTATCTGAGGACATGTGGTAAGCTTATATCTTACTTTCATACGATATGTTCGTTTTAGAAATGAAAAAAAGAGAGAAAAGATATGAAGAATGGTGATCCGTATGGTGGTTCAGTTCAAGTAATGGAGAGTTGTTTAATGGTCGATGAAGTTTCAAGGATGGTTCTTGAACGGTTTTCGAATGGTGGTGCAAGATGTTGGTCATTCACGAAGGTAGTGAATCAAAAGGTGGTTGTGGTGTTTTATTTCGTCTACACCTTGCAAAGTGTTTATAGAGGTTATTAATTATAATCACAGCTAATGTATCTCAGTTATCACTTATTCACTAGTTTAATTAGCTCGACAATTTTTGATTCCGTCAGAAGATTTATTAAGAAAAAATACAATCCGTTAAAGTTGATTTTGTTTGATAATATGACTTAACTGGTGATGATTTGTACTATGTTACAGTTATCAATCAATTGTAATTGTTTTGTGGTAAGGATTGCTAGACCAGAAGAATCATTTGGTACAAAAAAAATAGATAGAAAATATAAAAGGCAGAGTATGATTTCTACCAAATTTGTACTAACGATTAAGATGTGTAACCAATCTATAGATGGAAACAAAAATCAAAACAGTTAGTCCACGATATGAAACTGATTCAATCTTAATTTCGTTGTTTCATTATGTTATTATATATATATATATATATATATATATATATATATATATATATATATATATATATATTTAATATATATTAATAATAATAAATAATAATAATAACAATAATAATAAATAATAATAATAATAATAATAAAAAATAAAATACTAATACTAATAATAAAATATTAAGATTATTAATAATAATAATATCGAAATACAAATAATTATAATATTAATAATTATGTTAGTAATAACATTAATACTAATTGTTAATGATAATGTAATAATAATGTCTACCAATAATATAATTAATAATTAAGTTATAACAGGTTTCATATATCCTATTTGTAATATATATTATATAGTAATATATATATATATATTGAATATTTAATACTTATAAATTTTACAAATGCTTCAATATAATAGTTATTAATAGAGATCTTTTATATATATATATATATATATATATATATATATATATATATATATATATATATATATATATATATATATATATAGATTTGTAATAATATTATATATCTAGTTATATATCTTTATTTTTCTAATAACTTACTTATTTGTTTCTTATTTTATATTTTTAATTCTAATAGGTTAAAGTATACTTTATTAATTCAAAATATTATAAATACATTTATATTTATATACATATATAATTATTTGTTCGTGAATCGTCGGAGTAGTCAAAGGTCAAATGATTACTTGAACACAGTTCAAAGTTTCTAAGACTTCACATTACATACTTTGCTTATCGTGTCGGAAACATATAATGATAAAGTTTAAATTTGGTCGGAAATTCCCGGGTCGTCACAATAGGTGTCAAATTATCTTCAGTAACTGGTAACATAACTTTCTTTATAGTCCCCATAACTTTTGATAATGTTTGAGTGGTGGTTTTTGTAAAAACAAGGAGCTGAACAGCAGCAATAAACGGTTGAGTTGTGGTGGTTTTAAAACAGTAACAAACAGATGTATGCAGCAATTTGCTAGTGAGTTGTAGGGTGATGGTGTTGGTTCTCATGATAGAAATCAAAAGCAAGTATAGCTGTCGAGCAGTGAGCTGCCTTTGTGATTTTCGATTTGAGTTTAGCATTCAAATAGAAACATGGAAGTGAGAAAGAGAGAAGGGAGAAAAGGAAGCTGGTTATTTTCACGGTGGGCTGCAGTAGCAGCAGAAGTAACACGCTAGCAGCAGCAGCAAAAATAGAAACGAACTAAAATAGAAGTGGAGGTGGTGTTCGGTTATGGCTACTCTAGATAGAAATAGGAAATAAGTTTCAATGGTTTTGTGATATTACTTGACAAAAGAAAGAAGCAAAGATGAAGGAATAAATGGTGTTGATGATTTTGTGTATCTGCATATGCTTATGCATATATAATATATATAAAAATATCAAGTTGTGGTAATAACATCAAAAAGAGAACAATAATCGAATATCTACAAGCAAGTGGGGTGTGTTTTTGTAATTGAGAATGATAGTTTGATTTGATGGAAAACAAAAAGAAAGAAAGAAAGAAAGAAAATATGTGGGTTTGTGATGGGTTAAGAGAAGTAGTGGGTTGTTTTGAGTGAGATTATAACTCTACATATATGCATATTAATTTAATACATAAATAGAATAGAAAGTATAAATGGATTAGAAAGTCTTGCAAGTTGTAAATTTTTTTTTCCCTCCCATGTGAATCTTAAAAAGCAAACATATACTTGTTTGTAAACTCGGGATCTTATTTTGGTTAATTCAAAAGGAACAGAAAGTAGAAAGTAGATGTGAGAGATAGAGAGAGAGAGGGACTTGTTAAAAACATATTCTCGATGAGGTCTCATATATATCTATTGGTGTTATGTATATGTATATACATATATAGATAGTGGATAGTTGGTAATAGGAAACATCCAACAATCAAATAACAGGGACATTTAATAATTCATAAATCATTAACATGCGTATGTATAACTATAATATAAATATCTAGTAGTGGATAGAATGGTGATCTATCAAGCACAGTGGAACACAATGACTCTCAAATCAAAAGTCATACACAGTAATAATATTTCAATAATATTCGGTTCACGGGTATAATTCAATCAAACTAAAGTAGTAATTTATTATTAATAATATTTAATAATAATAATATAATAATAATAATCAAAGAAATATGAACATGTAAATTGTTAGCCGTCGTTTACTAAATAGATTTGAAATTATGAAATATATTTAATATACTTTATTTATATATGTAGATATGTTTTAAATAATAATTATCATAATATCATATTTCATAAAACCACAATTAATATTTCAAATTATACTTCAAATTATTATATATATAGACACACACACATATCTATTTACAAATATTTGTTCGTGAATCGTTGGGAATGGTCGAAAGTCAAATGAATATATGAAAACAGTTCAAAAATTTGAGATACAACTATACAAACTTTGTTTATCGTGACAAAAATATTAAATCGTATCGAGAGTTTGGTTTAAAATTAGTTGAAATTTTATGGGTCGTCACAAAGTTCACACTACGTCTTGGGAAATCGAGACTTGAGTTGTGACAGACATGGTATCAGAGCTTGGGTTATAGGAAATGTGGACAGCATTAGTGTGTCTAGACCTGACCGACTAGGATTGCATTAGTGTGTCCCGCCTATAACCGAGTCAAAATTTTTCCGGCCTCTACCATTTTTCGAGTCATATATTATTACTTTTACTCGTCGGAAATTCTATAGGCTAACTTTTATGTGTTGTGTATGTTAAGATGGCTTCATCTAGTTCTATGGGATCCAACACCGTGACTGCACCTATCATTGTTAGTGGTGATTCTGACGATAATTCTAATAGGAACGAGTTTGAGATGTATCAACCATTCTGGCGACGATGGATATGGGTTAGGGAAATTCTAGGTAGATGGAACCAACAAGAAGGAACACCTTATCATGAACATAATGTGCCTCTGACTATTAATGATAGGGATGGATTAATGGTTCAATCACTATATAATACGATTTATACCTTGTTTGCTACGAAGTTTAGGCATGAGAGACGCGTTGAATGACTTCAAGGGATGGTTGATTATTTGTATATTCAGGAGAATCAGGATGGTAACTATTCATGTTTTAATGAGATCGAGGGTGTTCAGTGTACACAGCAGGAGGAGATTGAGTTATTGAAGCATCGTGTTGATGATCTATCGGCTAGGAATCATGATCTTTTAGAACAAGTTACTTGTTTGAACATCCGTTTGAACGAAGTGATTTTGGTGGTTAACACCATTGCACCACCTTAGACTCATCGTTTGTGATTATGAGTGTTGATTTTCTAGCTTACACTATTAGATGTTCATATTTCGGATATTATAGGTTAAGTAACTAATGCAATAGTTTTTTATATGTATGAATGGAACTAACGGGTAGGTTAGATACCCAAATTTTGTAATATTGAAAAGCCTATCTTAATCGATAACTTTTATATTATGATTGTTTGAGTTCGTTTTCATATTATGAACAATTATGTATATATGTTACTTATAATATCTCAAATATTTGAATTATCTTTCTTTGTTAGAAAAATGCCTCCGAAGAGAAATCCATATACGGGAATGAGTGCTACTCAGATTGATGAGATGGAAACTCAAAGAGTAGCCGAAGTGGTTGCTAACGCTGAAGCAGAACGTGTAGCAAATGCCGCGAATGAAAGAAGACCCGAAGTGGCAAACATTCAGCAGCGATGCAATTACAAGGCATTTATGGGTTGCAAGCCCCAGAGTTTTTCAGGAACAGAAGGACCGTAGGGTTAATGAGATGGCTTGAAAAACTAGAATCGGTATTCAAAATTAGTGAGTGCGCAGAAAATGATCAAGTGAAGTTCGCATCATGTACTCTTTTGGATGGAGCCTTAACATGGTGGAATTCTTTTGCCAAGTCTGTGGGTATTGATGTTGCATATAATATGCCATGGGAAGAATTCAAGAAGCAGATGATTGATGAGTATTACCCGAGGAATGAGATTCAAAGGCTAGAATGGAACTTAAAGTTACAAGGAACAGATATCTCAGGATATACTAATCAATTTCTTGAGTTAGCTTTAATGTGCCCAACCATGGTTACTCCCGAATATAAGAGAATTGAGAGATATATTTGGGGAATGTCAGAAGACATTCAAGGAAATGTTATATCATCCAAACCTGAAACAATCCAGAGTACTATTCGTATGGCACATGATTTGATAGCGCAAGTAGTGCAACGTCAATCAATCAATGCTAAGACGGATGTGAAGGTTACGACTGAGAAGAGTAAGTGAGATGGAAACCAAGAAGGTAATTCCAAGAAGCAAGGAACTACCAAGGTTGAGAGTTCGAATAGCAAGTATGTAGGAAAGAAACCCTACTGTAGCAGGTGCACGAAGCATCATTTTGGTGTTTGTACTGTAGTTTGTGAGCGATGCAAGAAGCAAGGACATCTCCCAAAAGATTGTAGAGTTCGTTTATCAGGGAGTGATAAGAACGATAAGAACAATTAGAATGTTTGTTTTGGATGTGGTCAAGCAGGGTATTTCAAGAAAGAATGTCCTAAGGCTAAGAATGGTGAACCGGCTAAGGGCCGAGCTTTTCAGATCACAACGAAGGAAGCTCGTGAGGACCCAGAGTTAGCCACGGGTACGTTCCTCCTAGATAATCATTTAACATTTATTTTATTCGATACCGGCGCTGATAAAAGTTTTATAGCTAAGGACTTTAGTGTTGCAATAAATAGGCCTTTAACTGCCTTAGACACTAGATATGCTGTAGAATTGGCAAACGGTAAATTGATAAAAGTAGATAAGATTATGCGAGGTTGTGCCTTAAATTTGTCAAACAATCTGTTCGAGATTGATTTAATGCTCGTTGAGTTAGGAAGTTTCGATGTTGTTATTGGTATGGACTGGTTGTCTAAGAACCATACGGACATTATTTGTGCGGAAAAGTCTATCTGTATACCTCTTGAGAATGGTGAGAACTTAGTCATCCAAGGAGATAAGAGTAAGGTAAACCTTAATATTATTTCATGTATGAGAGCTCAAAGGTATTTAAAGAAGGGATATTCTTCCATTCTCGCGCACATAAAATAACTCAAAACCAAAGAAGTTGGATTAGAGGATGTTCCAATTGTTCATGAATTTCCTCAAGTATTCCCAGAAGATTTGCCAGGATTACCTCCGCATAGACAAGTTGAATTCTAGATTGATTTTGTTCCCGGAGCCGCACCAGTTGCCAAATCGCCTAATCGATTAGCTCCTTCAAAATTACAGGAACTATCAAATCAACTCCAAGAATTGCTAGATAAAGGATTTATTCGATCTAGTGTTTCTCCGTGGGGTGCTCCAATCTTGTTTGTCAAAAAGATGGACGGATCTTTTTAGAATTGCATTGACTATCGAGAGCTAAATAAGCTTACAATCAAGAATCGTTACCCGTTACCAATGATAGATGATCTATTTGACCAATTGCAAGGGTCAAGTGTTTATTCCAAGATCGACCTCATATCAGGGTACCATCAATTGAGAGTCAAAGAGGACGATGTACCTAAGACAGTGTTCAGAACACGCTATGGCCATTATGAATTTTTGGTAATGTCGTTTGGTTTAACCAACGCCCCTGCATTATTTATGGATATGATGAACAGAGTATGTAAGCCGTATCTGGAAAAATTTATCATAGTGTTTATCGATGATATTTTGATCTACTCCAAGAATAAAGAAGAGCACGAGCAACATTTGAGATTAGTTTTTCAACTTTTGGAAAAAGAGCAGTTATATGCTGAATTTTCAAAGTGTGATTTTTGGCTCGATTTAGTCCAATTTTTGGGTTATGTGGTTAATAGAGAAGGTATCCATGTTGATCCTACCAAGATTGAGGCTATCAAGAATTGGGAAGTACCTAAGAACCCGTCTCAAATTCGTCAATTTCTAGGACTTGCTGGATATTATTGATGATTTATTCAGAATTTCTCCAAGATAGCAAGACCGTTAACTGTGTTAACATACAAGGATAAGAAATTCGAATGGTCCTCAGCACAGGAATCTGCTTTTCAAATGTTGAAATAGAAGTTGACAACCGCACCTATACTATCACTACCAGAAGGAAATGAAGATTTTCTGGTTTATTGTGATGCATCTAGACAAGGGTTAGGATGTGTTTTAATGCAACGACAGAAGGTCATTGCATATGCATCTCGTCAACTGAAGAACCATGAGCAGAATTATACAACTCATGATTTGGAAATAGGAGCCGTTGTGTTTGCATTAAAAATATGGAGACACTATTTATATGGGACCAAGTGTACCATATATACAGATCATAAAAGTATGCAACATATTTTCAATCAGAAACAGTTAAACATGCGACAAAGACGTTGGGTGGAGCTTATAAATGATTATGATTGTGATATTCGATATCATCCAGGGAAAGCGAACATTGTAGCTGATGCATTGAGTCGCAAAGAAAGGGTTAAGCCTCTGAGAGTTAGGTCATTGAATATGACTATTCAGACAAACCTTGTGTCTCGTATTCAAAATGCACAATTGGAGGCTATGAAGGAAGAGAACGTGAAGAAGGAAGGAATTAGTGAGAAGGATAAAAACGTTGAAGTTAAGAGTGACGGAACCCGATATTTTGCAAACAGAATTTGAATTCCAAAGATTGGTGGATTGAGAGAGCTTGTGATGGATGAATCACACAAGACGAGATATTCAATTCATCCAGGGTCTGGAAAATGTACCATGACTTAAAGGAATTCCATTGGTGGCCGAACATGAAAGCTGAGATTGCAACTTATGTTGGGAAGTGTTTGACATGTTCGAAGATCAAGGCTGAGAATCAGAAACCATCAGGATTATTGCAGCAACCTGAGATTCTCGAATGGAAATGGGAAGGAATTATGATGGATTTCATTACGAAATTACCAAAGACTACGAAGGGTTATGACACTATTTGGGTAATAGTGTATCGACTTATGAAATCTGCACATTTCTTACCCATGAAAGAAACCGACAAGATGGAAAAGTTGGCAGATTTGTATATCAAGGAGATTGTCTCTAGACATGGAGTTCCAATTTCTATTATCTCTGACCGAGATAGCAGATTTACTTCAAGATTTTGGCAATCTTTGCAAAAAGCCCTAGGTACTCGTTTGGATATGAGTACGGCTTATCATCACCAAACCGATTGGCAGAGTGAGAGAACTATTCTGACATTGAAGACATGCTCCGAGCATATGTAATTGATTTTGGAAGTGGCTGGGATCAGTATTTACCTTTAGCCGAGTTTTCATGTAACAATAGTTATCACTCGAGTATAAAGGCTGCTCCATTTGAAGCTTTGTATGGAAGAAAATGTAGATCACCATTGTGTTGGAGTGAGATTAGTGATTTACAATTGACAGGACCAGAGATTATCCAAGAGACAACTGAGAAGATCTTTCAGATTCAAGAAAAATTAAAGATGGCAAGAAGTAGGAAGAAGAGTTATGCCGATGTCCGAAAGAAATTTTTAGAATTTCAAGTGGGTGACAGAGTTATGCTAAAAGTTTCTCCATGGAAAGGAGTAATAAGGATTGGGAAGCAAGGAAAGCTGAGCCCGAGATATGTAGGACCTTTTGAGGTTATTGAAAGGATTCGTCCAGTTGCATATAGATTGAAACTACCACAGGTGCTTAGTGGTATTCATAATGCTTTCCATGTTTCGAACTTGAAAAAGTGTTTGTCGGATGAGAATTTAGTGATTCCTTTAGAAGAATTAAGTATCGATGACAAGTTGCAGTTTGTCGAGGAACCAGTAGAGGTGATGGATCGTGAGGTGACGACATTGAAGCATAGTAGAATTCCAATTATTAAAGTTCGTTGGAATGCTCGGAGAGATCCAGAGTTCACATGGGAACGTGAGGACCATATAAGGCAGAAATATCCTCATTTGTTCAATAATTGAAGTACCTCCTAAATTTCGAGGACAAAATTTTTCTTAACGGGTAGGTAATATCACAACTCTAGCTTTTTGACCTAAGTTGTCTAGTTTGACTTCTTTAAGTTACCTTTTCCGACATGACGAGTAAATTTATTAATCTATGTCTTGGTTTATTTTAGGGTTTGTATAGCCCTAAGGATGCATTTTAGGTTTTACCTGACTAAGTGTTACTTCACACATTTTGCATACAGACATAAACCCTAACTTTACATCATAAACCCTAGATTACTACTATGAACCCTAGTTCATTACCATAAACTCTAAAGTTGTAAATTATACTTTTACATATATATTAACCTAATAACTAAACTTATTAACTAAGTATTTAGATTAAAGACTTGAAACATTTTCATTTGAACATTTAATCATAAGATAGAAACATTTCTACACTTCATTATTTTCATAACTAGTCTTGATTTCTTTGTACTTAGCCATTTCTTTCACTTAACCAACCTTGACCTATCTAGATTAGGACTTAACCTTAGCTTACTTCCTAAACCTTAAACATACTAGTAAACATCTTAGGATTAAACATTAGAAAGCCTACACGAATACATGTACACTTTGATAGTATTCCAAATGAACATATATTTAGGCACAATATCCTTCCAATATGTAAAGCTTTTAGTTGCAATTGTTCTATTTTTATGTAATATTCGTTTAAATAAATAAGTGCGAAGACAAAAGAAGAAAATGACGATTTGAAGACACAAATGACCAAAAAGCTCAAATGTACAAGATATAATTCAAGTGGTTCAATTTATTGATGAGAAACGTCTCAAAATTACAAGAGTACGAGCCGCAAAACGCAAAGTACAAGATATTAAATTATACGAAAGGACGTTCGAAAAACTGGACCGGGACCTGAGCCAACTATCAACGCGCGACGCAACGGAGCTAAAATTACAAGTCAACTATGCACAAGAATATAATATAATATTTAAATAATTATATAAATTATTTATATATTATATATTATATTAAAAAACGTCGACAAACTAGCAAACAAAAAATATGTGAGCTGGATCTGACGGCCATGCGATCGCATGGGAAATAGGCATAAAAATCATGCTAGTGCATGAGCCCATGTGAGTGCATGAGATTTGCACTAAAATCTCATGCGACCGCATGAGTTACTGTAGCAAGCCACATCCTATAAATTCGCCAGTTTTCTGCGAGTTTTAATACTCTCTTTTCATTTTCTTTACTCTGATCAATATTTATATATTTATATTTATAATATTAAGTTTAAATTAAGTTTAATAATAATTGGGTTAATGTAAGAAATGTTTTAAGGTTTTGTAAGTCGAAACTCTGTCCGTGTAACGCTACGCGATTAATCACCACTGTAAGCTATGTTCTTCCTTTTTAATTTAAATTCTCGTAACTAAGTTATTATTATGCTTATTTAAGCCAAAGTAATCGTGATGTTAGACTAAATATTAAGACGGGGTTATTAGATTTTGTACCATAATTTGGGTTTGGACAAAAGACCGACACTTGTGGACATTGGACTATTGACTATTAATAGATAGGGGGTATTGTCTAATCGAATGACAACTCATTAGAATCTGTTGAACCTATCTTCAAATTAGTTAATCTAATAATTATTAAAATGATTATGTATGTTCTATTTAGTGACGTTTATACGACATCTTTTACGATCATTTAATTAATTATTCTGGTTGGGTAATTGATTATTCATTCTGATCAAGTGGGTAAATTAATATTTATATCTCATAAAAACAGGGGTGGATTACATACAAGGATAATTGGTGTAATTGTTAACAAAGTATTAAAACCTTGGATTACACGCAGTCGATAACCTGGTGTAATTATTAACAAAGTATTAAAACCTTGTTACAGTTCAAATCCCTAATTAGTTGGAATATTTGACTTCGGGAATAAGGTTAATTTGACGAGCATTTTATAATTATGACCGATGGACTATTACGGACAAAAACCAGATATGTATCAAATAAACCAGGACAAAGGACAATTAACCCGGGTAACAATTAATTAAAATCAAAATGTCAAACATCATGATTACGGAAGTTTAAATAAGCATAATATTTTTTATTTCATCACACCTTTATTTAATGTCATTTTAATTTCTGCAATTTACTTTATCGTAATTTAAATTCTATCATCGTCATTTATCTTTACGCTTTATTTAAAATCAACAAACCGGTCATTAAACGGTAAAAACCCCCTTTTATAATAATATTACTTATATATATATATATATATATATATATATATATATATATATATATATATATATATATATATATATATATATATATATATTTACAAATATAGTTTTAAAAATATAGTGTTAAACTTAGCCAGCTCCCCGTGGAACGAACCGGATTTATTAAAAACTACACTACTCTACGATTAGGTACACTGCCTATAAGTGTTGTAGCAAGGTTTAGGTATATCCCATCTATATAAATAAAAAAAACTTGTGTAATTTGTATCATATTTTGTAGTATTTCGCAGTAAAAATAATAAGTACTTCGTACTACACCTCGCAACACATCAAGTTTTTGGCGCCGCTGCCGGGGACTGCTTAAACGCTGAAAGTGAAACGCTATATATAAAAAAAATATTTTTATTAAGTTTTAATTTACTTTTATAAAAATACGTTTTAAATATTAAAAATACAAAAATATAAAAATAAAAAACAAAATATATATATTTTTAAGAGTTGTTCAAAATATAAAAAAAAAAATTAAAAAGTTTGTATTTTCTTTTAGTTACAAAAACTAATAGGTAGTTTTTTTTTAAAAAAAATAAGTTTTTATTTAATTTATATAAATATTTTATATAAATATTAAAACAGAAAAAAATATAATAATTGTATTCGGGCCCGTACACTGTAGCAGCTCAACTATCTGGCCTGATTTCTGGATCCATGCGACCGCATGGAAAATTAACCCTCAACTCATGCGATCGCATGAGCTGAGGTGACACGTCTGAAACCTAGGACATCAGAATTAGGGTTAAGATTATTAATTATTATTATTATTAATTACCTAATTAGGGTTTATTTTAAATAATAATTTAGTTTAGTTGTTATTTAATTTGTATTTTAAGTTTTATTTAGTTTCATTAATTATATAAAAATCAATACTTTTATAAAATAATAATATAAAAATAATATTTTTATAAAAATTGTATTTTTTTTACAACTTTAAGTTTTATTTTTATATTTTATATCTTTTTATTCGTAATTTGTATTTTTCGTTCGTATTTAGTTTTAAGTCTAGTTTTTGCCGTAGTTATTTTATATTTCTAGATTTTTATGAATTGCCGTAAAATCCCTTACGTGCTTTTCCTTTAGACTAAGATTTAGGTGCTTTAGAATTTTGCGACGCCGTTTATATATTTTAGTGCCTTTTAAGTTATTGCCGTTTTGGATTTAGAATACCTTTTAAGATTTAATACCTTTAGACGCAACTTTTAATTCTTAGTTTTTAGGCTTTTAAGTTTCGACGCTGCATTTTTTTTATTTTTCGACGATTATTTTTCGACCTTTTATTTTTTCGACGTTTTCCGACGCGCTCTTTTTCTTTCTTATTTCTCGACGCTCTAGTGTTTAGGACATAGAATTTTCTATTTCTTCTCTAAAAATTCCAAACAAAAAATTATTTTAAGAGTTAAATTGATAGACATCCAAAATTTTCTGGTTCGTAGTAATAGTTGGATTTGTTAGTGGCTAGTTGTGGGCTTCCGATTTAAAGGGTCCTGGCTACCTGCTGCATCTATTGGCTATTCGAAACGTGGGCAAAATCAGAAAAGTTTATTAATTTGATAACTTATATAATTTTTATCTTTTATAACTAATAGGATATTCAGTGAATGCACCGAGCAAAACGTTCACCACCTTTCATACGTTCACCACCTGTAACTCGATCAAGACATCTAGCCAATATTGCCGCCGTTGATTTTTCTTTAGAATCATCATCAAGTCAATCAAGTACTACAACTCAAATTTTCGATAATCCATTTTTTGAACTCGAATTCAAAATTAAAAACCCGGAGGATATTCAAGGACAATTCCAAGATCCTGAACCACTAATCATTCCTCCTGAACTACAAACCATTAAATCAGAATCCTCTAGTGATTCGTATTCAACAAATCTTAAATATGGAAATAACGGAACCTCTAAGTATGAAAGATCGAATGAGAGCCACACGCTCGGTCCAAGGTCACGCTATTATTAAGCCAGATATTAATGCGCTAGATTATGAAATCAAAGGACAAATCCTACACATGATAACTAATCAATGCCAATATAGTGGTACGCCAAAATAAGATCCAAACGAACATCTTCAAACCTTTAATAGGATCTATACTCTATTCAAAATCAGAGAAGTTGAGGATGAACAGATCTATCTCATGTTGTTTCCCTGGACTTTAAAGGGAGAAGCCAAAGATTAGTTAGAATCGTTACCTGAAGGGGCGATTGACACATGGGATGTCTTAGTTGAAAAATTTCTTAAACAATTCTTTCCGGCATCTAAAGCCGTGAGACTTCAAGGAAAAATTGTTACGTTCACACAAAAGCCAAATGAAACTCTATATGAAGCGTGGACAAGATTTGGAAAGTTATTGAGAGGATGTCCTCAGCACGGTTTAGATACTTATCAAATAGTACAAATATTCTACCAAGGTATCGACATTGCTACACGAAAAGACATCAACATAGCAGCTGGTGGTTCTATTATGAAGAAAACCGCAACCGAAGCTTACAAAATTATTGATAACACAGCCTCCCACTCACATGAGTGGCACCAAGAAAAAGATATCTTTCATTCATCTAAAGTGGCTAGAGCCGATTCTAGCCATGACTTTGATTCCATTTCCGCAAAATAGATGCTTTCGAGAGACGAATGGAAAAGATGACTAAAGATATTCACGCAATACGAATCAGTTGTGAGCAATGCGGTGGACCACACTTAACAAAAGATTGTCACATTGAGCAAACCATGGAACAACGAGAGAATGTTTCCTACATGAACCAAAGGCCGGGAAATAATTATCAGAATAATTATCAACCGCCAAGGCCAAACTTCAATCGAAATCAAAACATTCTTTACAATCCAAATGGGCCAAACAACAACTCGTACAACCAACAAGGTCCGAATAACCAACCAACTCAAAACAACACTTTCAATCAACAAAGACCTAGCTTGTATAAACCACCACAACAAACCGAAGAGAAAAAGCCAAATCTGGAAGAAATGATGGCAAAGCTAATGGAATCTCAAACACAATTTATTACATCTCAAACCCAAACGTATGAGAGGTTTGATCAGTCATTAAGAACTCAACAAGCTTCCATTTTGAATCTAGAAAAACACGTAGGTATTCTTGCTAGCATGATGAGTGAAAGGGAACAAGGAAAGCTACCAAGTGATACTGAAGTAAATCCTCGAA
The DNA here is from genome assembly GCF_046630445.1 of Rutidosis leptorrhynchoides. Taxonomy (NCBI): domain Eukaryota; kingdom Viridiplantae; phylum Streptophyta; class Magnoliopsida; order Asterales; family Asteraceae; genus Rutidosis; species Rutidosis leptorrhynchoides. Next base: position 226,812,420 of record NC_092343.1, read on the forward strand.
ATGAGAATGTTAATATGGTATCAACAAATTCTGAAAAACCGGCTCCAAAAGATGGGAAGGTTTTAGATGAAGAAGTTACAACACCACCACCACCACCACCCGAGTATGTAAAACCAGTGGTGGCACCATACAGATCACCCATCCTGTTTCCAAGAAAAGGAGTTGAGTATGAGCAAGTAATAGGTAATAAAGTTTGTGATATCTCTGGAAAGAAGAAGAAGAAGAATAAGAAAATACAAGAAACAAAAACCATAAAAGTAAACCCAGTGAAGACAGTTCCACCAAAGGTTCCACCCAGGTTGGGTGATCCGGGTTAATTTATTGTTCCTTGTCTATTTAGTGATTATGTCATGTATGATGCACTAGCAGATTTATGTGCGAGTGTGAGTGTTATGCCTCTTTCATTATATAAGAGAGTAGGAGTAGGTGAGTTAAGTCCAACAGAGATGAGTGTCCAATTCTTTGATCAAACCATTAGGCACTCAGTTGGAATTGCTGACAACCTACCTGTTCAAGTAGGTAATTTAACCTTTCTAGTCGAATTGATTGTCATTGACATAGAAGAGGACTCAAACATTCCTCAAATTTTAGGTCGACCATTCTTAGCGTCCACCGGGGCGTTATTTGATGTAAGAAAAGGTAGATTGACACTTAGTAATGATGAAAAATCGATCACCTTTGTATGTCGGAAGTCTAAATCTCCACCAACCAAAACCGTTGAACCAACAAAAACGATTGGTAAGAACCATGTTGTTTTACCAACTCCAACGGTAGTGCTTAGCAATAATAAAACTCCTAAGTGTGGGGAAGATGAAGTAACATCTAATGATGACCTGATAACAAAGAACCCCGTTGTTGATGCAAAATTAAATGACTCCGTTATTAATAGTTCAATGAAGAAACTTGTTAAACGGATTCGCGATGCCAGAACCAATGGGAACTTTAAGTTATGTAACCGGTTAGTATCCAATCTATCGCCTAAAGAAAAGGCAAAACTAGTTGAATTTGTGAATATTACACAGGAATCCGACCAATGGCTTAAAGCAAAAGTCACAGATATGCAAGTTGATTATGGTCCAAAAGAAATTGACAATGAAGTTAATCACAATTTCGACACCACAGCTACGTAAGTGTGGGGAGATTTAAATGTTCTAAAAAGAAAATACTCTCTAGAGTTAGTGGTTCTATTCTCGTGTAGTTCCGAGAATGGAATCCGATTGGTCTTTTCCACTAGCAGACACTAAAGAACTAGTTTTCTCCCCCCATTCTGAATTTTTGTTTTGTAGGTTTTGTATGAAATTACTTTATTTCATTAAGTTTAAAAAATGATTTCTAAAATTCATCGTAAGTTGAAGACTGGGTCATGGAACCGAAATTGCTTTACCCGAGGGCGGGGCGAAAAATTTTGTTATCATTATTTTTAATTTTATTGATCTAAAGTATACCAAAAAAAAAAATTAAAAAACCCAAAAATCTTTGCTTTTAAAACAATCGCTTTAAAAACGACAAATTTTAAATTTTGTCGAGGGATGGACTAGGTAAACATACCGAAACTACCTAAAGTAAAAGGAAACAAAATTTTAAAAATTAATCATTTAAATTGTTTTAATAAATAAAGGTTTTATAATATATATATATATATATATATATATATATATATATATATATATATATATATATATATATATATATATATATATATATATATATTATATGTTTGTAGTTTATCTTATGTACAAAACACGGTAAAACAACGCATTTTCAAAGACTGACATTAAAGTTCAGCAAAAGCTACTAATTTTAACGACAAGACGTAAAATATTAAATGTGATATAAAACAATATGTTTGATATATATATTATATATGTTTGTAGTTTATCTTATGTACAAAACATGGCAAAACAATGCATTTTCAAAGACTGACATTAAAGTTCAGCAAAAGCTACTAATTTTAACGACAAGACGTAAAATATTAAATGTGATATAAAACAATATGTTTGCAAACTCGGTATTTTTAATCATTTTTCTACACTAATCACCCTCATGAATTTAAATTTTTACTGATTTCTTACAAATGAGGGTATTGCATGATCTCAAGTGTGGGGAAGGGTTATAAATTCTCTCGGGTTTTGTAATGACCCTGGATTTTCCAACGTTTATTTATTAATAATTATTGTTAATACTTGTGTTTTATTGAATGTATTATTTATATACATTTACATGCTACCATACATGACTTTAAATGCCCGAAACGTCTTTGTGACATATGTACATTACACGAATAATATTTTTAGAATATTATTTACATTCATGATTAAGTTTTATTAATCATTTTAATTAACTAAGGTTACTAGTTAATTACTTGGGCTTATTTATTTAAATTGTTACTTACATGCATACTTGGGCCTTATGATTGTACATGGGCTTAGAAGCCCACCCTACACACTACATGGACTAGTTAGCCCATTTTATTATGCAAGTATTACTTTGACATGAAACTAGATTAATTAGTGTAAGGAAACTAGTTACTTGTTCCATTACACCTAGTCCCCATGCAAGGCCATCTTATAACCAACTTTTAAGACAAACACATGAAGAACCTTATAGACTTTTTCCTTCCCCCTTTTGATCCTAAAACCGTCGGCTACCATAAGCAAAGGGAGAGTTTTTTTTATTTTCCTTATTACTCTTTCACAAGTCTCCATTTCATTTACATACATACAAATAATACTTGCAACTTTCTCTCATTCCTCTCTCAAATTGTAAGCAACAAGACTTCTTTCTCTCTTCCTTTTCTTGCTCAAAGACCGAACCTATACACTCTCATATCATCAAGCTTTGTTTGTTGTTTGTTTACTTGTTAGTTGTTGTTGTTTACTTACATGTTATCAAGAACCAAACTTTCTAGTTTGTTCTTCATTTATCTTGTCATAACAAGAACATACAAGAACTAAACTCTCTAGTTTATGTTCTACATTGAATGTTTGAAAGATTTTAAGTTCATATGTTGTAAAATCATACTTGTAATTCATGTTTGTAAACTTAAAGTTTACTTTCTTAAAGATCAAGACTTTGGCTTGAATCTTTAAAGTATGAACAACAATGAACTAGTTACTTGTTTACTTAGTTTATTACTTCATTCTTGCACTTTTTAAATTCATGATTCATGTTGTTGTTGGTCAAGTGTTACTAGTTAACTTTGATCTCATTTTTCTTGAACAAAAGTTAACTTTAAAAGTTCAAGAACATGAAAGTATAACTTTTTAGTTATAACTTCATACACTTGTGTTAGATTTAACTTAATAACTTTAGATGTAGACCTTTGGGTCTTGGATCTTCAAGATCAAACTAAGAACAATGTTCTACAACTTAAGATCTTGATTAGTTAGTTTACATTCTAGTTTATAGTTAAATATTACTCTTATATTTCATGTAAGTGTTAAATCTAAGACTTTGATGTAACTTTGGTTCATCAAACTACATACAACACTTAATTGAATTGTGCTACATATCTTAGACTTACATAAGTGTTATGATGGTGAAACCTTGGTTAAGATGATACAAACACATCAACGAGTTGTACACTTGAAGCTATATGCATCAAGGATGAGAACCGTGATAAGCATCGAGCACCAAGAAACCATCAGAACCTACTGTTTACTGTTTCTGGGTCTGATCAGTACAACCTGGGCTACTGTAAAGATTATTTTCAGATATCTCTGTTCGTGTAGATAACTTTTCATTTAGGACTCGTCTTAATCCGAGTTACGGTTTAGGATTTATGGCCCTCCGATCGTCACTATGTCCTTTTAACGTTGTGCTGAAAATTATGACCTACTCGCACTTAGACCGTTGTCACGGTCAAACGAAGATGAGTTTCCTTTTGGAATTTTTATCACAACTAAAGGACTTATATACGGAGCCATGGCCACTGGTCTCACCTTATTTCAGTAGGTATAGAGGCCGTGGCGACTGACCGAAGTCAGCCTTTGTTTTAAACTCTTTTCTAGAATGAAACTTACTTTACACCTTTTGTTTGAAGATGAATGATGATGACCTTTAAGACCTAATTTACATATATTTAAACCTTTGGGAATGATTTACTGACTTAGTAATATTTGACTTAGGTTGAGGACTTTCCGGACCTACGTACTTCCTTACTTCCCGACTCGACTTTACTACTACTTTACCACTGTGAGTTATAGCATCCCTTTTTACTTTAACTATTTTGGGCACTGAGAATACATGCGCATTTTACGTTTTACATACTAGGCACGAGTACTTAAATTTTATATATGTGTGGGTTATACAACGGCATAAACATTCCCTTTAGCTCGGTAACGTTTAGTCATTGGTTTTTGAACCGGTGAACGCAAATCTTAGATATGGATCCATAGGGTTTGACATCCCCACTCGGGCTAGTAGCGCTAGCATTTAACGGGTGTTTAATACTTCCTATACATACGCACTTGCCAAATGTACTTTCAGGGAGTATAAATGTTAAGTTAGTTACCAAGTGCCCACGGTGAAACATATACTTTATCATACTGTTTTGAAACGTTCTTTGTAGCACTGAAATCTCGTGGCCTACCTTACATACTGTTATAATTAAACTATAGCTCACCAACCTTTGTGTTGACATTTTTAAGCATGTTTTTCTCAGGTGCTTAAGGTTGCTTCTGCTGTGTACTAGTCTTGCTGTAGACACCCGCTGCTTTAGAGATGTCCACGCATGAAATACTTTATCTTGCATTCAAACTTAATTACTTTTGAAACTATGATTTATAACGACCTATGGGTCACATACTATTATCCTTGCTTCTATTCATTGAAGCATACTTTGGTTGTTAAACATTGATTTTGGTTAAGACATTACCTTTTATCATGAATGCAAACGTATTTTGAAATAGCATATAGTGTTTGACCTTGTAATGATCCTGTTGTTGATGATTCGTACACGATGGTTTTGTACGGGGCATCACATTTGGTATCAGAGCTGCACCTGTAGCTTTTTAGCTTCTTGATCTTGTTATATCTTGAAGATACAAACTTTGATTTGAATCCTTCAAGAACATGAAAGATTCAAGCTTTCTAGCTTTGAATCTTCATTACTTTGTTGGATCTAAGTCCTCTAGCTTATGATCCCTTTATTTTGTTAAAAAGATCCAAACTTTCATATGATCAAGATGCATAAACGGTTTACTGATGAAGATGAAAATCATCTTTCTAGCTTTGAATCTAAGTCCAAACATTCATATGATCCTTTTATTTTGTTAAAAAGATCCAAACTTTCATATGATGAAGATGCATAAAATTTCATATGATGAAGATGAAAATCATCTTTCTAGCTTTGAACCTTCATTACTAAAGTATATGAACAAGGGATGTCTTGCTGTCCTAGCACATGTGAAAATGGTAGAAACCGAGGTGAAAAGTGTGAACGACGTTCGAATTGTGAACGAATTTTCCGATGTCTTCCCTGAAGAATTGCCTGGATTACCGCCGCCAAGAGCAGTAGAGTTTCAGATCGATTTAGTACCAGGAGCTGCACCTGTAGCTCGCGTACCTTATCGACTCGCACCTTCTGAGATGCAAGAGTTACAGAGTCAACTACAAGAGCTGTTAGATCAAGGATTTATCCAACCCAGTTTCTCGCCTTGGGGCGCACCTATGTTGTTTGTGAAGAAGAAGGATGGATCCTTCCGTATGTGTATCGACTACCGTGAACTCAATAAATTGACGATCAAGAATCGGTATCCTCTTCCCCGAATTGACGATCTTTTTGATCAACTACAAGGATCGAGCGTCTACTCCAAGATTGATTTGTGATCCGGTTATCACCAGTTGAGGGTGAAGGAAAGTGATGTGATGAAGAGATGACCAGTTGATGCCATTCGGTTTGACAAATGCACCTGCCGTATTTATGGACCTCATGAATCGTGTCTGCAAGCCGTACCTGGATAAGTTCGTTATCGTCTTCATAGATGATATTCTCATCTACTCCAAGAGTGAAGAAGAGCATGAGCAACACCTTCGACTAGTACTTGAACTCTTGAGACAAGAGCAACTTTACGCCAAATTCTCCAAGTGTGAATTTTGGTTGAAGGAAGTCCAATTTCTGGGTCATGTTGTGAGCGACCAGGGTATCAAAGTTGATCCCGCCAAGATTGAAGCTATCAGCAAGTGGGAAACCCCCACTACTCCGATGCATATTCGCCAATTCCTAGGTCTCGCCGGTTACTATCGAAGGTTTATTGAGGGATTTTCTCTAATTGCGCGTCCTTTGACCGCGCTGACTCACAAAGGGAAGAAGTTCATTTGAGAACCCGCACACGAATCAGCATTTCAAACCTTGAAGAAGAAGTTGACCACCGCACCTATCTTATCACTTCCTGAAGGCAGTGACGATTTCGTCGTTTATTGCGATGCATCGAAAAGTGGTTTTGGTTGTGTACTGATGCAACGATCAAAGGTTATTGCCTATGCTTCTCGTCAACTGAAGATTCAACAGCCAGATCCGAGTAGCCCAAGATGAGGCTCTCAAGGAGGAGAATATATCTCATGAACACTTGAACATACTTATCTCTCGATTCGAGGTTAGGGAGTCTGGACTTCTATGTTATGCCGGAAGAATTTGGGTACCTCTTTATGGAGATCTAAGTAACCTTATACTTGATGAAGCCCACAAGTCGAGATATTCGATTCATCCCTGAGCGGGCAAAATGTACCACGATCTGAAGGAACAGTATTGGTGGCCGAATCTTAAGAAAGACGTTGCAACTTATGTTGGTAAGTGTTTGACTTGTTCGAAAGTTAAGGCTGAACATCAGAGGCCCTCTGGATTACTTCAACAACTGGAAATCCCGCAATGGAAGTGGGAAAGGATAACGATGGATTTCATCACCAAGCTACCAAAGACGGTGGGCGGATACGATACTATTTGGGTTATTGTTGACCATCTTACCAAATCTGCGCACTTCTTAGCTATGAAGGAAATGGATACGATGGATAGACTTGCTCAATTATACATCAAAGAGGTTGTATCTCATCATGGTGTACCTTTATCGATCATCTCAGATCGCGATCCCCGTTTTGCTTCCAGATTTTGGCGTTCCTTACAAGAAGCCATGGGAACCCGTCTCGACATGAGTACTGCTTATCACCCACAGATCGACGGGAAAAGTGAACGAACGATTCAGACCTTGGAAGACATGTTGCGTGCATGTGTCAATTATTTCGGAAAGGCCTAGGAAAGGCATTTGCCACTCGCCGAATTCTCTTACAACAACAGTTATCACTCGAGCATTAATGCTGCACCTTTTGAAGCATTGTATGGCCGCAGGTGCCGATCTCCTATTTGTTGGGCCGAAGTAGGCGAAAAGCAAATCACCGGACCCGAGGTAGTACACGAAACAACGGAGAAGATTGCTCAGATTCAAGCGAGGCTTAAGACTGCCAGCGATCATCAAAAGAGTTATGCCGATCTTAAATGTAAAGACTTTGAATTCAACATTGGTGACTGTGTAATGTTGAAGGTTGCACCTTGGAAGGATGTGATTTGTTTTGGAATACGTGGAAAGTTAAACCCACGATACATTGGTCCTTTTGAAATCTTGGAGCGTGTTGGACCCGTTGCTTACCGTTTGGATCTACCAGCACAATTGAGCTCAGTTCATCCTACCTTCCACGTGTCAAACTTGAAGAAGTGTCTTGCTGCACCTGAACTTATCATACCACTTGAGGAACTTACAATTGATGACAAACTCCACTTTGTGGAAGAACCTGTTAAAATTATGGATCGTGAGATCAAAACTTTGAAATGCAACAAGATTCCGATCATCCGAATACGATGGAATGCCAAATGAGGACCTGAGTTTACCTGGGAGCGAGAGGATCAAATGATGCAGAAGTATCCTCACCTTTTCCCGACTCCACCATCTACCTCGGCTTAAAATTTTGGGACGAAATTTTCTTTAACAGGTGGGTAATGTAATGACCCTGGATTTTCCAACGTTTATTTATTAATAATTATTATTAATACATGTGTTTTATTGAATGTATTGTTTATATACATTTACATGCTACCATACATAGCTTTAAATGCCCGAAACGTTTTTGTGACATACGTACATTACACGAATAATATTTTTAGAATATTATTTACATTCATGATTAAGTTTTATTAATCATTTTAATTAACTAAGGTTACTAGTTAATTACTTGGGCTTATTTATTTAAATTGTTACTTACATGCATAGTTGGGCCTTATGATTGTACATGGGCTTAGAAGCCCACCCTACACACTACATGGACTATTTAGCCCATTTTATTATGCAAGTATTACTTTGACATGAAACTAGATTAATTAGTGTAAGGAAACTAGTTACTTGTTCCATTACACCTAGTCCCCATGCAAGGCCATCTTATAACCAACTTTTAAGACAAACACATGAAGAACCTTATGGACTTTTTCCTTCCCCCTTTTGATCCCAAAACCGTCAGCTAGCATAAGCAAAGGGAGAGTTTTTTTTTTATTTTCCTTATTACTCTTTCACTAGTCTCCATTTCATTTACACACACACAAATAATACTTGCAACTTTCTCTCATTTCTCTCTCAAATTGTAAGCAACCAGACTTTTTTCTCTCTTCTTTTTCTTGCTCAAAAACCGAACCTATACGCTCTCATATCATAAATCTTTGTTTGTTGTTTGTTTACTTGTTAGTTGTTGTTGTTTACTTACATGTTATCAAGAACCAAACTTTCTAGTTTGTTCTTCATTTATCTTGTCATAACAAGAACATACAAGAACTAAACACTCTAGTTTATGTTCTACAATGAATGTTTGAAAGATTGTAAGTTCATATGTTGTAAAATCATACTTGTAATTCATGTTTGTAAACTTAAAGTTTACTTTCTTAAAGATCGAGACTTTCTCTTGAATCTTTAAAGTATGAACAACAATGAACTAGTTACTTGTTGACTTAGTTTATTACTTCATTCTTGCACTTTTTAAATTCATGATTCATGTTGTTGTTGGTCAAGTGTTACTAGTTAACTTTGATCTCATTTTTCTTGAACAAAAGTTAACTTTAAAAGTTCAAGAACATGGAAGTATAACTTTTTAGTTATAACTTCATACACTTGTGTTAGATTTAACTTAATAACTTTATATCTAGACCTTTGGGTCTTGGATCTTCAAGATCAAACTAAGAACTATGTCCTACAACTTAAGATCTTGATTAGTTAGTTTACTTTCTAGTTTGTAGTTCAATATTACTCTTATATTTCATGTAAGTGTTAAATCTAAGACTTTGATGTAACCTTGGTTCATCAAACTACATACAATACTTAATTGAGTTGTGCTACATATCTTAGACTTACACAAGTGTTATGATGGTGAAACCTTGGTTAAGATGATGCAAACACATCAACGAGTTGTACACTTGAAGCTATATGCATCAAGGATGAGAACCGTGATAAGCATCGAGCACCAAGAAACCATCAGAACCTACTGTTTACTGTTTCTGGGTCTGATCAGTACAACCTGGGCTACTGTAAAGATGATTTTCAGATAGCTCTGTTTGATTAGATAACTTTTCATTTAGGACTCATCTTAATCCGAGTTACGGTTTATGATTTATGGCCCACCGATCGTCACTATGTCCTTTTAACGTTGTGCTGAAAAATTCTGACCTACTCGCACTTAGACCGTCGCCACGGTCAAACGAAGACGAGTTTGCTTATGGAATTTTTACCACAACTAAAGGACTCATATATGGAGCCATGGACACTGGTATCACCTTATTTCAGGATGTATAGAGGCCGTGGCGACTGACCGAAGTCAGCCTTTATTTTAAACTCTTTTCTAGAATGAAACTTTCTTTACACCTTTTGTTTGATGATCAATGATGATGACCTTTAAGACCTAATTTACATACATTTAAACCTTTGGGAAAGATTTACTGACTTAGTAATATTTGACTTAGGTTGAGGACTTTCGGGACCTACGTACTTGCTTACTTCCCGACTCGACTTTACCACTAATTTACCACTGTGAGTTATAGCATCCCTTTTTACTTTAACTATTTTGGGAACTGGTGCACATTTTACATTTTACATACTAGGCACGAGTACTTAAACTTTATATATGCGTGGGTTATTCAACGTCATAAACATTCCCTTTAGCTCGGTAACGTTTAGTCATTGGTTTTTGAACCGCTGAACGCGAATCTTAGATATGGATCCAAAGGGTTTGACATCCCCACTCGGGCTAGTAGCCCTAGCATTTAATGGGTGTTTAATACTTCGTATACATATGCACTTGCCAAGTGTACTTTCAGGGGGTATAAACATTAAGTTAGTTACCAAGTGCCCACGGTTAAACATATACTTTATCATACTGTTTTGAAACGCTCTTTGTATCACTAAAATCTCGTGGCTTACCTTACATACTGTTATACTTAAACTATAGCTCACCAACCTTTGTGTTGACATTTTTAAGCATGTTTTTCTCAGGTGCTTAAGGTTGCTTCCGCTGTGTACTAGTCTTGCTATAGACACCCGCTGCTTTAGAGATGTCCACGCATGAAATACTTTATCTTGTATTCAAAATTTAATTACTTTTGAAACTATGATTTGTAATGACCTATGGGTCACATACTATTATCCTTGCTTCTATTCATTGAAGCATACTTTGGTTGTTAAACATTGATGTTGGTTAAGACATCACCTTTTATCATGAATGCAAACGTATTTTGAAATAGCATATAGTGTTTGACCTTGTAATGATCATGTTGTTGATGATTCGTACACGATGGTTTTGTACGGGGCATCACAGGTTTACACTTGGTTTAATTGCCAAATTTTGTGAAAATTTGAAAAATTTTCAACTAAATGAATTGAAAATCATGTTTATACATATTTATGAACGATAAAACTAGGTGTTAATACCGAAATTATTGTTACCTCGGAGAGAACATAAATGGAGAAACAACCCAAAACGCTTGAATTCATTTAAAATGGAATAGAGGAGAATAAAAAGGCAAAGAAAAAAATAAATAAAAGGCAAGTATGGGGAGAATGTACCAAGTTATTCAATTAAAAACTATCTATCACATGTTTTTGTAAAGTTATTGCAGGTGCTTTTGTTTTGGACTAAATTAACTATTTTTCCCGGTTTATTGTAATAAAGATGAAAGAAAGATGGATCTACACGATGAATCAATTCCATCATTAAAAGGAAGTAAAGTCTTCCGAAAAAGACACGCGCTTCTTGATTTAGGTCAGAAATTTGTCGTCCAGACCAGCTGTAGGTTGACGAAAAATCTAGAAAAGTCATCTCTAAAATCAGCAAGAAATCTACGGACCTCAGCATCAAATAGGGTCGCCAAGTGGTCAGACTTATCCTAGCCATGAGAGGATCTGTCTCGTAAAATGGGGAGGGCGCCGTACAAATTAGCTTGATAAGACTAATGAATCAGACCCCTAGGAAAGGATAATCTCCTTAAAGATCAAAAATTCAGCTTTTAAGCCTGATATTACTCAATCCTTGAGATTGACCTTAAAGATTGAGAATTACAAACTCATGGAATTCAATGATATCTAAACTCGAGCTTGAACGAGAAAATATTTTGATCAAATTACAAACCGATTTGTTTTCTGAAAACCTACTTTCAATGCGTTCATTAACATTGAACGTAAAATCCTAAGAATTCACCGAAATTCATTAGGTCACCTGAACCAAATCGAGTGTCAACCGTAAGAACGGTAGTTGCATAGCATGGTCGAAGACAGGACCTTGTGCCAGACCGAAAAACTATAGGGTGATCTTTACTATTGCTCCTACAAAGGATAGTAATTGCATCCGACACATTTTAGACCATAATCAAAAGCATGTCACGGGACATTGCCTTAACAGTTGCTTGTTCAACGCTTTTCTTTACAACCGGATGGTAGTTTACCGAAAGGTAATATACGGAACAAGTATACTGGACGTATTGCTTTCCCAATACAAGGTTAGCAAGTGGGTGACACAAAACCATAAGTTTTGAGCTAAAATTTTCAAATCTGAAACCCACCAAACCCACAAAAACAATTTGCAAACACCGGTGAAGGGTTATTCCGGAAAACTTATCTAGGGTAAAAGCTAGAATAAATTTTCAAAAGATCAAATTTCTTCATCAAGATCCAATTTCCTTAAAGGATCTAAATTTTCATAGTCATGTGGGACTGTAAACCACATCGTTACTATCATTGTTTATACCGCCGTATCAAAATCATTGATGTATAAATAGTGAGAATAAAAAAAAGTGATTCGAGTGAAGTGTGATTTTAATTTCAAATTATGTATTGCTTGAGGACAAGCAACACTCAAGTGTGGGGATATTTGATAGTGCTCCAAATGAACATATATTTAGGCACAATATCCTTCCAATATGTAAAGTTTTTAGTTGCAATTGTTCTATTTTTATGTAATATTCGTTTAAATAAATAAGTGCGAAGACAAAAGAAGAAAATGACGATTTGAAGACGCAAATGACTAAAAAGCTCAAATGTACAAGATATAATTCAAGTGGTTCAATTTAGTGATGAGAAACGTCTCAAAATTACAAGAGTACGAGCTGCAAAACGCAAAGTACAAGATATTAAATTATACGAAAGGACGTTCGAAAAACCGGAACCGGGACCTGAGCCAACTATCAACGCGCGACGCAACGGAGCTAAAATTACAAGTCAACTATGCACAATAATATAATATAATATTTAAATAATTATATAAATTATTTATATATTATATATTATATTAAATAACGTCGACAAACTAGCAAATAAAAAATATGTGAGCTGGATCTGACGGCCATGCGATCGCATGGGAAATAGGCATAAAACTCATGCGAGTGCATGAGCCCATGCGATTGCATGAGATTTGCACTAAAATCTCATGGGACCGCATGAGTTACTGTAGCAGGCCACATCCTATAAATTCGCCAGTTTTCTGCGAGTTTTAATACTCTCTTTTCATTTTCTTTCCTATGATCAATATTTATATATTTATATTTATAATATTAAGTTTAAATTAAGTTTAATAATAATTGGGTTAATGTAAGAAATGTTTTAAGGTTTTGTAAGTCGACACTCTGTCCGTGTAACGCTACGCGATTAATCACCACTGTAAGCTATGTTCTTCCTTTTTAATTTAATGTCTCGTAACTAAGTTATTATTATGCTTATTTGAGCCAAAGTAATCGTGATGTTAGACTAAATATTAAGACGGGGTTATTAGATTTTGTACCATAATTTGGGTTTGGACAAAAGACCGACACTTGTGGACATTGGACTATTGACTATTAATAGATAGGGTGTATTGTCTAATCGAATGACAACTCATTAGAATCTGTCAAACCTATCTTCAAATTAGTTAATCTAATAGTTATTAAAATGATTATGTATGTTCTATTTAGTGACGTTTATACGACATCTTTTACGATCATTTAATTAATTATTCTGGTTGGGTAATTGATTATTCATTCTGATCAAGTGGGTAAATTAATATTCATATCTCATAAAAACAGGGGTTGATTACATACAAGGATGATTGGTGTAATTGTTAACAAAGTATTAAAACCTTGGATTACACGCAGTCGATAACCTGGTGTAATTATTAACAAAGTATTAAAACCTTGTTACAGTTCGAATCCCTAATTAGTTGGAATATTTGACTTCCGGAATAAGGTTAATTTGAAGAGCATTTTATAATTATGACAGATGGACTATTATGGACAAAAACCAGATAGGTATCAAATAAACCAGGACAAAGGACAATTAACCCGGGTAACAATTAATTAAAATCAAAATGTCAAACATCATGATTACGGATGTTTAAATAAGCATAATATTTTTTATTTCATCGTACCTTTATTTAATGTCATTTTAATTACTGCAATTTAATTTATCGCAATTTAAATTCTATCATCGTCATTTATCTTTACGCTTTATTTAAAATCGACAAACCGGTCATTAAACGGTAAAAACCCCCTTTTATAATAATATTACTTTTATATATATATATATATATATATATATATATATATATATATATATATATATATATATATATATATATATATATATATATTTACAAATATAGTTTTAAAAATATAGTGTTAAACTTAGCCAGCTCCCTGTGAAACGAACCGGACTTACTAAAAACTACACTACTCTACGATTAGGTATACTGCCTATAAGTGTTGTAGCAAGGTTTAGGTATATCCCATCTATATAAATAAAAAAACTTGTGTAATTTGTATCATATTTTGTAGTATTTCGCAATAAAAATAATAAGTATTTTGTACTACACCTCGCAACACATCACACTTGCAAAACCAAAAATTAACTAGAACACCTACACCATCATTGATCAATCCCTAATTAATGAGTTACTTAATTATGGATTGAGTGCAATGAGATTAAGATGGAGGATGGGATGTTTGATGATTATTTTGGGCCATGATGATCGTCTTTCACTTTTCAATCGAGTGATCAACCACCCCGACCCGGTCTTGATTGTTAATTAGCATGATTCACCTTAACTCAATGTAGAAATTCCTTGGGCGAAGTCACAAGTGAAAATCACAAAGGTCTATGCAAATGGCATAGAATCAACAACCTATAAATGAGAGGCCGAGCTCCCTATTTATAATATTCGAAATATCCGCGGTCTACGGATTGCTTATCTGTAGTGACCCGAACTTTTCCATATTTATATATATTAATTGAGATTGATATTTACATGAGTAAATGTTTCCAACATGTTAAGCAATCAAACTTGTTAAGACTTGATTAATTGAAATATGTTTCATATAGACAATTGACCACCCAAGTTGACCGGTGATTCACGAACGTTAAAACTTGTAAAAACTATATGATGACATATATATGGATATATATATATAGTTAACATGATACTTTGATAAGTAAACATATCATTAAGTATATTAACAATGAACTACATATGTAAAAACAAGACTACTAACTTAATGATTTTTAAACGAGACATATATGTAACGATTATCGTTGTAAAGACATCTAATGTATATATATCATATTAAGAGATACTCATACATGATAATATCATGATAATATAATAATTTAAAATCTCATTTGATATTATAAACATTGGGCTAACAACATTTAACAAGATCGTTAACCTAAAGGTTTCAAAACAACACTTACATGTAACGACTAACGATGACTTAACGACTCAGTTAAAATGTATATACATGTAGTGTTTTAATATGTATTTATACACTTTTGAAAGACTTCAATACACTTATCAAAATACTTCTACTTAAGAAAAATGCTTACAATTACATCCTCGTTCAGTTTCATCAACAATTCTACTCGTATGCACCCGTATTCGTACTCGTACAATACACAGCTTTTAGATGTATGTACTATTGGTATATACACTCCAATGATCAGCTCTTAGCAGCCCATGTGAGTCACCTAACACATGTGGGAACCATCATTTGGCAACTAGCATGAAATATCTCATAAAATTACAAAAATATGAGTAATCATTCATGACTTATTTACATGAAAACAAAATTACATATCCTTTATATCTAATCCATACACCAACGACCAAAAACACCTACAAACACTTTCATTCTTCAATTTTCTTCATCTAATTGATCTCTCTCAAGTTCTATCTTCAAGTTCTAAGTGTTCTTCATATATTCTACAAGTTCTAGTTACATAAAATCAAGAATACTTTCAAGTTTGCTAGCTCACTTCCAATCTTGTAAGGTGATCATCCAACCTCAAGAAATCTTTGTTTCTTACAGTAGGTTATCATTCTAATACAAGGTAATAATCATATTCAAACTTTGGTTCAATTTCTATAACTATAACAATCTTATTTCAAGTGATGATCTTACTTGAACTTGTTTTCGTGTCATGATTCTGCTTCAAGAACTTCGAGCCATCCAAGGATCCGTTGAAGCTAGATCTATTTTTCTCTTTTTCAGTAGGTTTATCCAAGGAACTTAAGGTAGTAATGATGTTCATAACATCATTCAATTCATATATATAAAACTATCTTATTCGAAGGTTTAAACTTGTAATCACTAGAACATAGTTTAGTTAATTCTAAACTTGTTCGCAAACAAAAGTTAATCCTTCTAACTTGACTTTTAAAATCAACTAAACATATGTTCTATATCTATATGATATGCTAACTTAATGATTTAAAACCTGAAAACACGAAAAACACCGTAAAACCGGATTTACGCCGTCGTAGTAACACCGCGGGCTGTTTTGGGTTAGTTAATTAAAAACTATGATAAACTTTGATTTAAAAGTTGTTATTATAAGAAAATGATTTTTATTATGAACATGAAACTATATCCAAAAATTATGGTTAAACTCAAAGTGGAAGTATGTTTTCTAAAATGGTCATTTAGACGTCGTTCTTTCGACTGAAATGACTACCTTTACAAAAACGACTTGTAACTTATTTTTCCGACTATAAACCTATACTTTTTCTATTTAGATTCATAAAATAGAGTTCAATATGAAACCATAGCAATTTGATTCACTCAAAACGGATTTAAAATGAAGAAGTTATGGGTAAAACAAGATTGGATAATTTTTCTCATTTTAGCTACGTGAAAATTGGTAACAAATCTATTTCAACCATAACTTAATCAACTTGTATTGTATATTATGTAATCTTGAGATACCATAGACACGTATACAATGTTTTGACCTACCATGTCGACACATCTATATATATTTCGGAACAACCATAGACACTCTATATGTGAATGTTGGAGTTAGCTATACAGGGTTGAGGTTGATTCCAAAATATATATAGTTTGAGTTGTGATCAATACTTAGATACGTATACACTGGGTCGTGGATTGATTCAAGATAATATTTATCGATTTATTTCTGTACAGCTAACTGTGGACAACTAGTTGTAGGTTACTAACGAGGACAGCTGACTTAATAAACTTAAAACATCAAAATATATTAAAAGTGTTGTAAATATATTTTGAACATACTTTAATATATATGTATATATTGTTATAGGTTCGTGAATCAACCAGTGGCCAAGTCTTACTTCCCGACGAAGTAAAAATCTGTGAAAGTGAGTTATAGTCCCACTTTTAAAATCTAATATTTTTGGAATGAGAATACATGCAGGTTTTATAAATGATTTACAAAATAGACACAAGTACATGAAACTACATTCTATGGTTGAATTATCGAAATCGAATATGCCCCTTTTTATTAAGTATGGTAATCTAAGAATTAGGGAACAGACACCCTAATTGACGCGAATCCTAAAGATAGATCTATTGGGCTTAACAAACCCCATCCAAAGTACCGGATGCTTTAGTACTTCGAAATTTATATCATCAGGGTGTCCCGGAATGATGGGGATATTCTTATATATGCATCTTGTTAATGTCGGTTACCAGGTGTTCACCATATGAATGATTTTTATCTCTATGTATGGGATATGTATTGAAATATGAAATCTTGTGGTCTATTATTATGATTTGATATATATAGGTTAAACCTATAACTCACCAACATTTTTGTTGACGTTTTAAGCATGTTTATTCTCAGGTGATTATTAAGAGCTTCCGCTGTCGCATACTTAAATAAGGACGAGATTTGGAGTCCATACTTGTATGATATTGTGTAAAAACTGCATTCAAGAAACTTATTTTGTTGTAACATATTTGTATTGTAAACCATTATGTAATGGTCGTGTGTAAACAGGATATTTTAGATTATCATTATTTGATAATCTACGTAAAGCTTTTTAAACCTTTATTGATGAAATAAAGGTTATGGTTTGTTTTAAAAATGAATGCAGTCTTTGAAAAACGTCTCATATAGAGGTCAAAACCTCGCAACGAAATCAATTAATATGGAACGTTTTTAATCAATAAGAACGGGACATTTCAGTTGGTATCCTAGCGTTGGTCTTAGAGAACTAGAATTTTGCATTAGTGTGTCTTATCGAGTTTGTTAGGATGCATTAGTGAGTCTGGACTTCGACCGTGTTTACTTGAAAAATGATTGCTTAACAAATTTTGTTGGAAACTATATATTTTTAACATGTGAATATTATGTGATATATTAATCTCTTAACGCGTTTGATATTATGTGATAGATGTCTACCTCTAGAACAAGTCCCATTGACTCACCTAATAATAATGAAGAGTCAAATGTAAATTGGAATGATTCGTGGACTGATTCACAAGTTCCCGAAGAGGAACCGGAAGAAGAGTCGGAACCGGAAGAAGAATCGGAACCGGAAGAAGAATCGGAACCGGATGAAGAAATAGAACCGGTGGGGGAAATAATAAAATGGTTAAGTAAAAGAAAATCCTCAACTAACTGACCAAGGTTAATTATGGTCAATGGTGTTTCCGCCAAGGAAGCAAAATATTGGGAGGATTACCAATTCTCCGATGAATCGGATTCCGACGAGAATTCCGATGATGTTATAGAAATACCCCAACTGAATTTAAAAAGGCAAAAGAAAATAATAAGAGAAAGGGCATAAAAATAGAGAAATCTAATTCCAACCCCGATGAACTTTATATGTATCGTCAACCCCCGAAGTCCTTAAGTTGTAACAATGACCCGGGAACCTCTAAACCACCAGGTTTTTCTAAACCAATGTGGAAAACGACGGCTCGTATTAGGGGAACATCATATATCCCTAGAAACTTGGCAAAACGAACCAAAACCGAAGAAGAAGAAACAAGCGAGTCGGAATAAGATAGTTGTATTCGTGTGGTGTAATATATGTAATATAGTGTGCTTATGCTTTAAGATATATGTAAAAATTGCTTGTATTAATAAGTATTTTTTTTTATGAATCTAACTCTTGTCTATTTTACAGTATAAAAACACAAAATGGATAGACAACCCAATATTTTAAGAGACCTACCCGGAGACATGATTGATGAAATCTTGTCTAGAGTCGGTCAGAATTCTTCGGCACAACTATTTAAGGCGAGATCAGTTTGTAAGACATTCGAAGAACGTTCCAAGAATGCCTTGGTTTATAAAAGGCTTTCGTTCGAAAGATGGGGGATATCACATTGGGAAATCCATAAGTTACGATGTGTTTACTTTGACGCATATATTGCGGGGAACCCAAATGCTATTTTACGCAATGGGTTAAGAAATTATTTTGACTCAATATATCCGAATATTGGACTTCGTGATTTAGAAAAAGCGGCTAACATGCAACATAAAGAAGCATGTTATGCTTACGGATTAGTAATGTTCTCTTCTCACCAAAGTGAGAACAAGAACATCGGGCTACAACTATTAAACAAAACGTTCCCACAAGTGACGGAGTCGGTAATTGGGGTAAGAAATGAGGTTTTTAGATTGTTACGGGACTGTTGGACATTACGTAACCCTCGTCCCTTTGACGACGTTACAACACGATGTCTTATCAACGGCCATAACGGTTATGTTCCACAAGACCAAGGATGGGAAGTAATCCTAGTAAAACCAGAATGCATGACTTGTTTCTGGACGTATGAATTACGTGTCTTTATTGCCTTTGCTGAACGACTTGTGTACTAGCTAGAATTATCTTCACAACCATCTTGTATCAAATTTATTGTGTGCTATATTTCATGCTATATGTAAAATAAGAGGTATTGTAAGTTTGTAAAATATTGTGTAAAAGTTTGAACGCGAAATATTATTATAATCAGTTTTTCATATAGAATTGTAGTAGTTGAATTGTATATTAGCTACTAAGTATGAACTTAACGGGTAGGTACTACCCGAATTTAAACTTATAAAACGCTAATATGAAGAAAAAGCTTTTATAAATGAGTTCATATTATGCTACGAAATACTATTAACTACTCTTAATATTCTGTATGATTAACTTGTTCCATTTGACTATTTTGAAGGAAATGGCACCGACTACTCGACACACCGTGAATATGAATGAAGAGGAATTCCGTACTTTTCTAGCTTCAAACATAGCCGCAGTACAGGCTGTGCTACATACCAACAATAACCTTGGATCTAGCAGTACAGGAAATCGTGTAGGATGCACCTACAAAGAATTTACTACCTGCAAACCTTTGGAATTTGATGGAACCGAAGGACCTATCGGATTGAAATGGTGGACCGAGAAGGTCGAATCGGTGTTTGCCATAAGTAAGTGTACTGAAGAGGACAAAGTGAAGTACGCTACGCATACCTTCACAGGTTCTGCGTTAACATGGTGGAATACCTATCTAGAGCAAGTGGGACAAGACGATGCGTACGCACTACCGTGGTCAGCATTCAAGCACTTGATGAACGAGAAGTACCGTCCCAGAACCGAGGTCAATAAGCTCAAGACAGAACTTAGAGGGTTATGAACCCAAGGATTTGATATTACCACGTACGAAAGACGATTCACAGAATTGTGTCTATTGTGTCCGGGAGCATTCGAAGATGAGGAAGAGAAGATCGACGCGTTTGTGAAAGGATTACCGGAAAGAATCCAAGAAGATATAAGTTCACACGAGCCCGCCTCCATACAACAGGCATATAGAATGGCTCACAAACTAGTGAACCAGATTGAAGAAAGAATTAAAGAACAGACTGCTGAAGAGGCCAATGTGAAGCAAGTCAAAAGAAAGTGGGAGGAAAACGGTGATAAGAATCACCAATACAACAACAACAGCAATTACAACAATAATCGCAACAATTATCCCAACAATCGCAACATCAATCGCAACTACAACAAACGGCTCAACAACAACAACAATAACAACAACAACAACAACAACAACAACAACAACAACAACAACAACAACAACAACAACAATAGCAACTACAACAATCATCCCAACAACAATAATAACCGCAACAACAACAACAATCAGAAGCAGCTATGCCAAAGGTGTGAAAAGTATCACTCGGGATTCTGCACCAAATTTTGCAACAAGTGTAAAAGAAATGGTCATAGCGCGGCGAAGTATGAGGTCTACGGACCAGGGGTTAATAGAACGAAAGGAACAAATGGTGTCGAAACGAGTAATGGCGGAGCAAGTAGTGTCGGAGCAAGTTATGCCAATGTAGTTTGTTATAAATGTGGAAAACCGGGCCACATTATTAGAAATTACCCGAACCAGGAGAACACGAATGGACAAGGCCACGGAAGAGTTTTCAATATTAATGCGGGAGAGGCACAAGAAGACCCGGAGCTTGTTACGGGTACGTTTCTTATTGACAATAAATCTGCTTACGTTTTATTTGATTCAGGTGCTGATAGAAGCTATATGAGTAGAGATTTTTGTGCTAAATTAAGTTGTCCATTGACGCCTTTGGATAGTAAATTTTTACTCGAATTAGCAAATGGTAAATTAATTTCAGCAGATAATTTATGTCGGAATCGAGAAATTAAACTGGTTAGCGAAACATTTAAGATTGATTTGATACCAGTAGAGTTAGTGAGTTTTGATGTGATAATCGGTATGGACTGGTTGAAAGAAGTGAAAGCAGAGATCGTTTGTTACAAAAATGCAATTCGCATTATACGAGAAAAAGGAAAACCCTTAACGGTGTACGGAGAAAAGGGCAACACGAAGCTACATCTTATTAGTAATTTGAAGGCACAAAAACTAATAAGAAAAGGTTGCTATGCTGTTCTAGCACACGTCGAGAAAGTACAAACTGAAGAAAAGAGCATCAATGATGTTCCCATTGCAAAAGAATTTCCCGATGTATTTCCGAAAGAATTACCGGGATTACCCCCACATCGATCTGTTGAATTTCAAATAGATCTTATACCAGGAGCTGCACCAATAGCTCGTGCTCCTTACAGACTCGCACCCAGCGAGATGAAAGAACTGCGAAGCCAATTACAAGAACTTTTAGAGCGTGGTTTCATTCGACCAAGCACATCACCGTGGGGAGCTCCTGTTTTGTTTGTCAAGAAGAAAGATGGTACATTCAGGTTGTGTATCGACTACCGAGAGTTGAACAAACTTACCATCAAGAACCGCTACCCACTACTGAGAATTGACGACTTATTTGATCAACTACAAGGCTCGTCTGTTTATTCAAAGATTGACTTACGTTCCGGGTATCATCAAATGCGGGTGAAAGAAGATGATATTCCAAAGACTGCTTTCAGAACACGTTACGGTCATTACGAGTTTATGGTCATGCCGTTTGGTTTAACTAATGCACCAGCTGTGTTCATGGACCTTATGAACCGAGTGTGTGGACCATACCTTGACAAGTTTGTCATTATTTTCATTGATGACATACTTATTTACTCAAAGAATGACCAAGAACACGGTGAACATTTGAGAAAGGTGTTAGAAGTATTGAGGAAGGAAGAATTGTACGCTAAGTTTTCAAAGTGTGCATTTTGGTTGGAAGAAGTTCAATTCCTCGGTCACATAGTGAACAAAGAAGGTATTAAGGTGGATCCGGCAAAGATAGAAACTGTTAAAAAGTGGGAAATCCCGAAAACTCCGAAACACATACGCCAGTTTTTAGGACTAGCTGGTTACTACAGAAGGTTCATCCAAGACTTTTCCAGAATAGCAAAACCCTTGACTGCATTAACGCATAAAGGGAAGAAATTTGAATGGAATGATGAACAAGAGAAAGCGTTTCAGTTATTGAAGAAAAAGCTAACTACGGCACCTATATTGTCATTGCCTGAAGGGAATGATGATTTTGTGATTTATTGTGATGCATCAAAGCAAGGTCTCGGTTGTGTATTAATGCAACGAACGAAGGTGATTGCTTATGCGTCTAGACAATTGAAGATTCACGAACAAAATTATACGACGCATGATTTGGAATTAGGCGCGGTTGTTTTTGCATTAAAGACTTGGAGGCACTACTTATATGGGGTCAAAAGTATTATATATACCGACCACAAAAGTCTTCAACGCATATTTAATCAGAAACAACTGAATATGAGGCAGCGTAGGTGGATTGAATTATTGAATGATTACGACTTTGAGATTCGTTATCACCCGGGGAAGGCAAATGTGGTAGCCGATGCCTTGAGCAGGAAGGATAGAGAACCCATTCGAGTAAAATCTATGAATATAATGATTCATAATAACCTTACTACTCAAATAAAGGAGGCGCAACAAGGAGTTTTAAAAGAGGGAAATTTAAAGGATGAAATACCCAAAGGATCGGAGAAGCATCTTAATATTCGGGAAGACGGAACCCGGTATAGGGCTGAAAGGATTTGGGTACCAAAATTTGGAGATATGAGAGAAATGGTACTTAGAGAAGCTCATAAAACCAGATACTCAATACATCCTGGAACGGGGAAGATGTACAAGGATCTCAAGAAACATTTTTGGTGGCCGGGTATGAAAGCCGATGTTGCTAAATACGTAGGAGAATGTTTGACGTGTTGTAAGGTCAAAGCTGAGCATCAGAAACCATTAGGTCTACTTCAACAACCCGAAATCCCGGAATAGAAATGGGAAAACATTACCATGGATTTCATCACTAAATTGCCAAGGACTGCAAGTGGTTTTGATACTATTTGGGTATTAGTTGATCGTCTCACCAAATCAGCACACTTCCTGCCAATAAGAGAAGATGACAAGATGGAGAAGTTAGCACGACTGTATTTGAAGGAAGTCGTCTCCAGACATGGAATACCAATCTCTATTATCTCTGATAGGGATGGCAGATTTATTTCAAGATTCTGGCAGACATTACAGCAAGCATTAGGAACTCGTCTAGACATGAGTACTGCCTATCATCCACAAACTAATGGGCAGAACGAAAGGACAATACAAGCGCTTGAAGACATGCTACGAGTATGTGTTATTGATTTCGGAAACAGTTGGGATCGACATCTACCGTTAGCAGAATTTTCCTACAACAACAGCTACCATTCAAGCATTGAGATGGCGCCGTTTGAAGCACTTTATGGTAGAAAGTGCAGGTCTCCGATTTGTTGGAGTGAAGTGGGGGATAGACAGATTACGGGTCGGGAGATTATACAAGAAACTACCGAGAAGATCATCCAAATTCAACAACGGTTGAAAACCGCCCAAAGTCGACAAAAGAGCTACGCTGACATTAAAAGAAAAGATATAGAATTTGAAATTGGAGAGATGGTCATGCTTAAAGTTCCACCTTGGAAAGGTGTTGTTCGATTTAGTAAACGAGGGAAATTAAATCCAAGGTATATTGGACCATTCAAGATTATTGATCGTGTCGGACCAGTAGCTTACCGACTTGAGTTACCTCAACAACTCGCGGCTGTACATAACACTTTCCACGTCTCGAATTTGAAAAAATGTTTTTCTAAAGAAGATCTCACTATTCCGTTAGATGAAATCCAAATCAATGAAAAACTTCAATTCATCGAAGAACCAGTCGAAATAATGGATCGTGAGGTTAAAAGACTTAAGCAAAACAAGATACCAATTGTTAAGGTTCGATGGAATGCTCGTAGAGGACCCGAGTTCACCTGGGAGCGTGAAGATTAGATGAAGAAGAAATACCCGCATCTATTTCCAGAAGATTCGTCAACACCTTCAACAACTTAAAATTTCGGGACGAAATTTATTTAACGGGTAGGTACTGTAGTGACCTGAACTTTTCCATATTTATATATATTAATTGAGATTGATATTTACATGATTAAATGTTTCCAACATGTTAAGCAATCAAACTTGTTAAGACTTGATTAATTGAAATATGTTTCATATAGACAATTGACCACCCAAGTTGACCGGTGATTCACGAACGTTAAAACTTGTAAAAACTATATGATGACATATATATGGATATATATATAGTTAACATGATACTTTGATAAGTAAACATATCATTAAGTATATTAACAATGAACTACATATGTAAAAACAAGACTACTAACTTAATGATTTTTAAACGAGACATATATGTAACGATTATCATTGTAAAGACATCTAATGTATATATATCATATTAAGAGATACTCATACATGATAATATCATGATAATATAATAATTTAAAATCTCATTTGATATTATAAACATTGGGTTAACAACATTTAACAAGATCGTTAACCTAAAGGTTTCAAAACAACACTTACATGTAACGACTAACGATGACTTAACGACTCAGTTAAAATGTATATACATGTAGTGTTTTAATATGTATTTATACACTTTTGAAAGACTTCAATACACTTATCAAAATACTTCTACTTAACAAAAATGCTTACAATTACATCCTCGTTCAGTTTCATCAACAATTCTACTCGTATGCACCCGTATTCGTACTCGTACAATACACAGCTTTTAGATGTATGTACTATTAGTATATACACTCCAATGATCAGCTCTTAGCAGCCCATGTGAGTCACCTAACACATGTGGGAACCATCATTTGGCAACTAGCATGAAATATCTCATAAAATTACAAAAATATGAGTAATCATTCATGACTTATTTACATGAAAACAAAATTACATATCCTTTATATCTAATCCATACACCAACGACCAAAAACACCTACAAATACTTTCATTCTTCAATTTTCTTCATCTAATTGATCTCTCTCAAGTTCTATCTTCAAGTTCTAAGTGTTCTTCATATATTCTACAAGTTCTAGTTACATAAAATCAAGAATACTTTCAAGTTTGCTAGCTCACTTCCAATCTTGTAAGGTGATCATCCAACCTCAAGAAATCTTTGTTTCTTACAGTAGGTTATCATTCTAATACAAGGTAATAATCATATTCAAACTTTGGTTCAATTTCTATAACTATAACAATCTTATTTCAAGTGATGATCTTACTTGAACTTGTTTTCGTGTCATGATTTTGCTTCAAGAACTTCGAGCCATCCAAGGATCCGTTGAAGCTAGATCTATTTTTCCCTTTTACAGTAGGTTTATCCAAGGAACTTAAGGTAGTAATGATGTTCATAACATCATTCAATTCATATATATAAAACTATCTTATTCGAAGGTTTAAACTTGTAATCACTAGAACATAGTTTAGTTAATTCTAAACTTGTTCGCAAACAAAAGTTAATCCTTCTAACTTGACTTTTAAAATCAACTAAACGCATGTTCTATATCTATATAATATGCTAACTTAATGATTTAAAACCTGGAAACACGAAAAACACCGTAAAACCGGATTTACGCCGTCGTAGTAACACCGCGGGCTGTTTTGGGTTAGTTAATTAAAAACTATGATAAACTTTGATTTAAAAGTTGTTATTCTAAGAAAATGATTTTTATTATGAACATGAAACTATATCCAAAAATTATGGTTAAACTCAAAGTGGAAGAATGTTTTCTAAAATGGTCATCTATACGTCCTTCTTTCGACTGAAATGACTACCTTTACAAAAACGAATTGTAACTTATTTTTCCGACTATAAACCTATACTTTTCCTGTTTAGATTCATAAAATAGAGTTTAATATGAAACCATAGCAATTTGATTCACTCAAAACGGATTTAAAATGAAGAAGTTATGGGTAAAACAAGATTGGATAATTTTTCTCATTTTAGCTACGTGAAAATTGGTAACAAATCTATTCCAACCATAACTTAATCAACTTGTATTGTATATTATGTAATCTTGAGATACCATAGACACGTATACAATGTTTCAACCTATCATGTCGACACATCTATATATATTTCGGAACAACCATAGACACTCTATATGTGAATGTTGGAGTTAGCTATACAGGGTTGAGGTTGATTCCAAAATATATATAGTTTGAGTTGTGATCAATACTGAGATACGTATACACTGGGTCGTGGATTGATTCAAGATAATATTTATCGATTTATTTCTGTACAGCTAACTGTGGACAACTAGTTGTAGGTTACTAACGAGGACAGCTGACTTAATAAACTTAAAACATCAAAATATATTAAAAGTGTTGTAAATATATTTTGAACATACTTTGATATATATGTATATATTGTTATAGGTTCGTGAATCAACCAGTGGACAAGTCTTACTTCCCGACGAAGTAAAAATCTGTGAAAGTGAGTTATAGTCCCACTTTTAAAATCTAATATTTTTGGGATGAGAATACATGCAGGTTTTATAAATGATTTACAAAATAGACACAAGTACATGAAACTACATTCTATGGTTGAATTATCGAAATCGAATATGCCCCTTTTTATTAAGTCTGGTAATCTAAGAATTAGGGAACAGACACCCTAATTGACGCGAATCCTAAAGATAGATCTATTGGGCTTAACAAACCCCATCCAAAGTACAGGATGCTTTAGTACTTCGAAATTTATATCATATCTGAAGGGTGTCCCGGAATGATGGGGATATTCTTATATATGCATCTTGTTAATGTCGGTTACCAGGTGTTCACCATATGAATGATTTTTATCTCTATGTATGGGATGTGTATTGAAATATGAAATCTTGTGGTCTATTATTATGATTTGATATATATAGGTTAAACCTATAACTCAACAACATTTTTGTTGACGTTTTAAGCATGTTTATTCTCAGGTGATTATTAAGAGCTTCCGCTGTCGCATACTTAAATAAAGACGAGATTTGGAGTCCATGCTTGTATGATATTGTGTAAAAACTGCATTCAAGAAACTTATTTTGTTGTAACATATTTGTATTGTAAACCATTATGTAATGGTCGTGTGTAAACAGGATATTTTAGATTATCATTATTTGATAATCTACGTAAAGCTTTTTAAACCTTTATTGATGAAATAAAGGTTATGGTTTGTTTTAAAAATGAATGCAGTCTTTGAAAAACATCTCATATAGAGGTCAAAACCTCGCAACGAAATCAATTAATATGGAACGTTTTTAATCAATAAGAACGGGACATTTCATTATCTATCCGCAGAAACTTAGCGGAATGACCCGCAGTCTTTTATTAGCACGGAAACTGATCCGCTATCTTTATTTTCAGCGAATATTCCAAGCATTTTGATTATAGTTAGCGTAACTTCTGCTTTTATCCTTTAGCTAATAAAATGTACATATACAATGCTATGTATATGATCAAGTCCCCCCAGTTTATTATGATACATCTTGCGAAGTAAATGCATCATGATAAACTCTTAAAAATTTGTAGTTATTCATGACCGCTATCCGCATTATAATATTTTCGCTATGCCTTTGTTACCGTTACAGCAAACAAAGTTAGCGTTTTCATCCGTTAGCGAAAATATTACCGTTTAAATTATTACAACGGACACTTAACGCAATTGATTAGCATTCGTACTTCCCCTATATATATATATATATATATATATATATATATATATATATATATATATATATATATATATATATATATATACATCAGTGTCCATAATCACAATTTTCCCACTCGCTACTCTGAAATATATCGCAACTTAACTAAATATTCACATCTCTTTAGAAACTTCTTTCTTTCTCGTAATTCATTTTATCATGAAGATCGACGAAGTGGATTCCAAGGCTAACCCAAAAACCTTGATCACGAAGCTATTAAAAATCCCTGAGTCTAAATCGTCGGCGTCAAAAGAGAAGCAAACGATTTCAATCGTCGATTTGACCTCCAAATCTCCCCTTACGAACCCAAGCTCCACTAAACGACCCTACCAGACGCCGCCACAATCACAAAGTAAAAAATTAAAGCAAACTGACACCACTCTTTATGATAATCCGATTATATCGAATTATGAAGGGGATCAGCAAACGGGTAAGCCTTGAACATTATCGCATAATTAATGCTCGCATTTTTCTGCGTATCTTATAATTTACATGTTTTTGCAGGCGGTTCCACTAGTAACCCCTTTTTGGCGAGCCCAAACACGCTTGACTAGATCACAGAGCTGTTCCGCACCCCACCCGACTCTTATTGGATGAGAATCGACGGTTTATCGGGATATACTTATGCCTCTTCTACTGCAGCACTAGATCGGTGCCAACAAATGAAGTTGGCCATCCCAGGCGAACTTCGCCGCGAATTTTCAAAGCTTTCTGCGCTTGATGCGCATAATAGTTTTGTGCAGAATTTCTACGTGTGCTTCAATTCTGCGTATGGTATGATTTGCCGTCAAGAACAGTTTTTCAACATTCTTGAGGCTGAAAAGGCAAAGTACAACACCGAGAAATCCAAGGCTACGGACAGCGAGAAGCGCTGTGTCGACCTCTCTTATGAACTCACCGCAGCAAAAGCTGCGGTGGATGACTTAAAACTGCAGGTTTCAACTGCAGCTGAAAAAGAAAACAGCCTCCAAGCTACTATTAGTGCATTAACGGAGGGGGATACGAAGGCCACTGCGGAGCGAGACAACGCTCTAGCTGCCACGGCTTCTGCGAAGCTTGAATTCACCAAGCTTCGCCAATATTTGCCAGAGTTTGCCAGGAAAGTGCTTAATTCGCACCTTGTTTCTGCTCAGTTTTCAACATATGCTGCTGCGCTGAGATTGCGCAAAAGAGTGGAATTCTTGGATGAGATTACTCCGTATTGCACCATACCAAATCCACTACCATCAGCAATTGAAGATCGCGTTTGCTCGCTAGCAGATGCTCGAGATGCATTTGCTACTGCGAAAGAAAACATAGCTGATATTCCAATCCCACAAATATCAGCAATAAGCGAGCAGGATGATGCTACTGCAAATGACATCATCGAACTCAATTTATCTAAGCTGTGATTATATTGTAATGTCTAGCACGCAGCTATCTCTGCGCTGTTATTAATAAAATTTTCGCATTTCCATATATATTTGCAAGTACTTTTATTTATATAGCGCTTTCATCATAATATTCATAACACGGACTTGTCCTTTGCAATTTCCAACTTTTATTATTGTGCACATAATAAGTATGTACTTTTGCGAAACAATCTGTATGCGTGTATATTTATACGTTATGAATCTTCTAAGTCCGCCAAATCGATCCTTAGGCAATCAATTAGCATTGCGAAGCATCTAAGTATTGGCAAAATAAAATACTTAGAATTTTAAGTTCCTTTCGCAATAGTTATTTTCTGCGAAAGTGGGCAATTTCATCACTTTGCTATTTAAACATCGCGAAATACCTCATCGCTATGAAACAGGATACAAAACATTTCATAAACTTTTGGCATTTCACAAATAAACTCTTTGCATACTCTTACAAGTGTCAACTTTTGAAATTCGTGCAAGTGTGATCAAGACTTGAAAAAATTAAAAATAAAAACACATATAAAAAATATCAAGTATAGGCCTTGCAATGAATTTCACACTTTATGCATATGCATTTTTGGCCTTCATATTAATTTCACAGAATTACACATAATATCGCTTTAATAAAGCGGCATGCCACGAATTATGTAAAGTTCGCCCTTCCACATCTGCGAGGTTATATGAACCTGTTGCATTAATTGCCACAACCTGATAAGGACCCTCCCAATTAGGTCCTAATTTGCCAAGCTTTTCTGCTCTACTTGCATCGTTATTTTACAGTATCCACTCGCCTATATCAAAAGATAAAGCACGTACCATTTTACTATAATATTTGGCGATTTGTTGTTTATTATTTGCTTCTCTGATAGCAGCTATTAACCTTCGCTCTTTGATGAAATTTTGATTTTCGCACAATGTATCATCGTTTGCTTCTTCCTCGAAGTTAGCAACTCTATGCATTGGCACAAGAATTTCTGCGGGTATTACTGCCTCAGAGTCATATACCAAACTAAAAGGTGTTTCCCCTTTGCTTTTCTTGAAGGTAGTGCGATGTGCTCACAACACATTGGGTAATTCATCTACCCAACCCGTTCGCTTTTCGCATAACCTCTTTTTAATTTCGCTTACAATATCGCGGTTGGTTACTTCGCATATGCCATTAGCCTGTGGATGTGCCACTGATGTAAACTTTTATATTATATTTAAATCAGTGCACCATGTCTTAAAAGGATCTTTCGCTATTTGTGCACCATTATCACTAACCAACTCACGCGGAATACCAAATTTGCAAACAATGTATTTCCATACAAAATTTCGCACTTGCACACCAGTGATAGTGCGAATTGCCTTAGCTTCAACCCATTTTGTAAAATAGTCAATTGCTACAATCAAAAACTTAACATTGCCAGGTCCTGCTGGAAATGGCCCTACAATGTCAATAGCCTACTTGTGAAATGGCCATGGTGAATGAACAGGAATCATATCATGCCATGGCATCCGATTCTGCAGAGCATGTCTTTGACAGCTTTTACAACGCTTAACAATCTTTGCAACATCGCGATATAGGAATGGCCAAAAGTAACCCATCCGCATAATTTTTTTCGTAATAGTTTTATAACCTGAATGTAGTGCACATGAACCGTTATGCACTTCATCAACTATCATTTCTGCTTCAATTAGGCCCACAAATCGCATCATTGGACCGCAGTATGATTTGCGATACAAAATATCATTTTGAATGATATACATTGGTGCTCGCTCTCTTACTAAGCGAGCTTCGCGCTTATCACTTGGCAAAATATCACTACGAATGTATTGCAGGATTGGTTCCATCCAATTTAGCTGTTCTTCTTTAACAGACGCAACCATTAAGTCGTTATCTATTGACTTGCTTGGCAACTCCTCAACCCAAACTTGTTTTTGAAAGTGCGAAAATGTTAGAGCGGCCAACTTACTCAAAGCATCCGCCTTCTTATTTTGACTTCTTGGTACTTGCACGAGTTCAAAATACTCAAACCGCTCTGCCAATTCTTTCAATAACTGCAAATATTTCTACATTGAAGAATCATGTGCTTCGAAAGAGCCATTAAACTGATTTGCTACTAATTGCGAATCTGTAAATGTACGCAAGTTAGTGATATTCATTTTTCGCGCAATATTTAAACCAGCAAGTAACGCTTCATATTCCGCTTCATTATTTGTCACATCAAAATTAAAACTCAATGCGTACGTATGCTCTTCACCACCTGGGCTTGCCAAAACCAAACCCGCACCTGCGCCCTCTGCACAAGAAGCTCCATCAGTAAACAAATCCCAAGTTTCACCGACTACCGGTTTTAACGCTGTTCGCTCATTAATCACTTCCAACTCCCCAGTCATTTCAGCGAGATAATCCGCCAAAACCTGGCCCTTTACAG
The DNA here is from genome assembly GCF_046630445.1 of Rutidosis leptorrhynchoides. Taxonomy (NCBI): domain Eukaryota; kingdom Viridiplantae; phylum Streptophyta; class Magnoliopsida; order Asterales; family Asteraceae; genus Rutidosis; species Rutidosis leptorrhynchoides. The sequence goes on from NC_092343.1 coordinate 226,844,548, forward strand.
TGCTGCGCGGAAGGTAAGAAATTTGATAAGCACCAAACTCTACTGCCCACAACGCGAGTCTACCAGATATCTCTAGTTTTGTTAAGATTTTCTTCATCAGCATATTAGTTAACACGTGCACTGGATGCCCTTGAAAATATCTTCTTAACCTTCACGATGTTAATATGAGCGCATACACAAACTTTTCAATCGGAGCATAGTTTATTTTACTTCCTGTAAGAGCTTTACTGATAAAATATACAGGTTTTTGTATTTTATCTCTTTCCGCCACTAGAACTGAGCAAAAAGGTTCATTTGCCACCGATATATAAAGGTAAAGAATTTCGCCATTAATTGGTGTTGTTAACGTAGGAAAAGTTTTCAACAACTTCTTCATTTCTTGAAACGCGATTTCTGCTTCGCTTTTCCAAACAAAGCTTTTTTGTTTCAAGCAGCCTTTTAAGGTTTTGAAAAACGACAATTGTCTTTCAGCAGCTTTAGACAAGAAACGCGTTAATGCGGCTAACTTTCTGGTTAGACTTTGCACTTCCTTAACCATTTTTGGTGCTGTCATATTTTCAATAGCCGCAATTTTCTTTGGATTAGCTTGAATACGTTGTTCTGTAACAAGATATTCCAAAAACATTCCTTTAGTTTCACCAAAACTACACTTTAGAGGATTAAGCTTCATGTTTATCCTTCGCAATGTGTTAAATGTTTCACGTATATCTTCAATGATTCGCTCTTGTGTTGTGCTTTTGATTACTAAATCATCTACATAAGCCTCAAGATTACGCCCAATTTATTTTTCGAACGCAGTGTCAATCAAACGTTGATACGTCGTACCCGCATTGATTAAACCAAAAGGCATCATTATACAAGAAAATATGCCTTTGCCCGTATGAAAAGCAGTTTTATCTGCATCTTCTTTAGCCATTGGGATCTGATGATAATCCCTTGCCGTATCCAAATAACATTTATATGGAAAAGTATGCAAAGATTCTACTTTCAAATCAATTTCTGGAAGTGGATAGTTATCCTTAGGGCACGCTTTATTTAAATCCTTGAAATCAATACACATTCTCCATGAACCATCAGGATTTTTCACCAAAACTGGATTCGCAATCCATGATTGGTATTGAACTTCGCGTAAAATTTCTGCCCTCAGTAATTTTGTTACCTCTTCGCATAGCCACTTCACGAGATCATGGGCCATGCCTCTACGCTTCTGCACTACAGATTTTAAAGCTGGATTTACATTAAGTCTGTGTTCTGCAATATGACGCGGAACACCAGTCATATCATTTTCACACTAAGCAAAAATATCCATATACTGCACAAGTAACTGCACAATTTGCATCCTAGTATCCACCCTAACATTGCACCCTACTTTAATTTTTTGTTCGGGATATGCAGGATTAATCATTACCATGTTATCCGTGGCATCAACAGTTTCTTGCCCTGCACTTTTTACATTAACAGCCGCACAGATGGGTAAGATGCTCATTGAACTTATTGTAGCGACACCTTTATGTGCTGCGAATTTAATCATGCCATGAATTGTAGATGGAACAATTCCAAATTTACCCAAGGCAGTTCTACCTAACAGCATGTTATAGCGTGATGAAGTCCGCAAAACATAAAGTTCTAGCCGCGCTCGCCGCACTAAACTGTCATCATTTTCATCAAATAACTCAACATTTAAGGGCAACACGCCCATAGGCAATGAAGATTCCCCCACAAAACCAGTTGGCGAGGCCGCGGTTGATTGTAAATTTGCTCTAATACTCTCTGGCAGTTGGACAAAACATTGTTCATAGACAATGTCGACACTGCTGCCATTATCAAAATGAACTTTCATGATTGTGATTCCAGTTTGCGCAATTTTGCACGATACTACTATCGGAATTTCAGAGAAATCGTCAATTTTCATTTGCGGAAAACTTATCGGCGCAGATTGCCAATTTTGATACATTTTTGTAGACTTTTGCTTTCTTCCCCTTTTTTGGGCATTTGCTTGCATTGTGGCAACAATGCCGCGACCAACCCCAATATTGCTCATTACTTCAATTAATCAAGCAATTTACTGCCGATTATAAACGTATTCACTTGTGAATCATCAAAAGAACACACGATTAGAATTAAACAGGCAAATTAATCATTTGATAGCACAAAACAAAAAAATTCGAGTTTAATTCTTAAAACGCGTCCCACGGATGGCGTTAATTGATCAATCCCTAATTAATGAGTTACTTAATTACGGATTGAGTGCAATGAGATTAAGATGGAGGATGGGATGTTTGATGATTATTTTGGGCCCCGATGATCGTCTTTCACTTTATTTTGGGCCCTGATGATCATCTTTCACTTTTTAATCGAGTGATCAACCACCTCGACCCGGTCTTGATTGTTAATTAGCATGATTCACCTTAACTCAATGTACAAATTCCTTGGGCGAAGTCACAAGTGAAAATCACAACGGTCTAGGCAAATGGCAGAGAATCAACAACCTATAAATGAGAGGCCCAACTCCCTATTTATAGTATTCAAAATATCCGCGGTCTGCGGACTGCTTAACTATCCACGAAAACTTAGCGGAATGACCCACAGTTGTTTATTAGCACGGAAACTGATCCGCTATCTTTATTTTCAGCGAATATTCCAAGCCTTTTGATTATAGTTCGCGTAACTTCTGCTTTTAGCCTTTAGCTAATAAAATATACATATACATATACAATGCTATGTATATGATCAATCATCATCACCATCGTCATTCATCATCATCATCCCATGCATCATCAAAATATCTTCACTAATACTTCCTAACTAAGCTCATCATGCCTTTCATTAATGATCCAAGATGAGTCACCTCCCCCTTTTCTTCTCCTTGTGCCACGTCCCACACCACATCACCACCACCACCTCTATATAAGCTTACTTCTACCTCCCATTCTTCCATTTCTTCATTCTCCACTCTCTCTCAACACTTCTTCACTCTCATATACAGATTATAATCTATCATTTGATCACTTTCTTGAAGCATTAGAAGTAGATTACATCAAGGTATAACTAGCTAACTTAATCTATTCATCATTTCCAGTTAAAATCAAGAACTTTCATGGTGTAAAAGCTAGATCTAGAGTGTTAAATCACTTAATGAAGATTATATGGCTAACCTTGATTTTGATACTATATTAGTATACTTAAGATCTATATGTGTCCAATATCTTAAAATTGTGACGACTCGGAAATTTTCAACCAAATTTAAATTTAATCTTTATATGATTTTGACACGATAAGAAAAGTCTGTTGGGTTGAGTCTCAAAATTTTTGAACTGTTTCATATATGCAAATACCCTTCGACTATCTCCGACGATTCACGAACAACAATTTATAGATAGATACATATATATTTTATATGTATAGATATGTGAATATTTGAAGTATAATTTAAAATATTATATGCTTTAATTAACTATGTAAAAATTAAAAAATAATATAAAATATGATATTATTATTAATATATATATATATATATATATATATATATATATATATATATATATATATATATGTATATATACATATATAAAATATATTAAAAATAAATATTAAATGATTGTAATACGTGTTTGAAGTTCCGATTGATATCAAGCAAGTTAAATTCAAACTTATATTATTTTAAAAATAAACGATGATCCGAAAATGGGCTTTATAAATTATAGGCGTAATAAAAATGTATTTAGGAGCTATTTGTTAAATTTTAAAACTTTTTATATTTTACTTGGGATTGGGAGTTAATAATTAATGTAATTTTTGTTTAATAGTTAATGACCGAATTTTATACCATAACGACTAAAATAAATAAAGATAATTAATATAAAAATTTAGGATTTTTTCGAAGACTTTTTATCCACCACTAATTAACAACGGAGCACGATATACTCTTTGTATTAAAAACCGTCGGTACAAGAGTTAAATTGATGGCTGCTTAATCTGTTTAATTCATAGTTACAGGTATTACTATGTTTGGAAAATATTGAGGTTACTGTTGTTTATTTTGTCTAATCCCATGAAATATCTACACATACATGCACGTTATCTATCATTCCCCACTTGCTTGTGAAATCAATTACCCACTGACTTTTAATCTACACATATAGGCGGTTTTCTTAACACAATTCACCTCACAAATTCCTAAACATTAATTTTCAAGACAACTCAAATTCACAAAATCACTTAAACATTTCTGAATTATATTCAATCTCGGAATATATTTCATATCTTCTTCAAATAATAAAAAAATTCCCATATACATGATACATTTGATACATACAACACTTGTATTCAACCTCTGCTCAACAATTCATTTTTTTTTCATTTTATGATATTCAATCAAATCCGAGATTTACAAACGCGTTCCTAAACAAAAACCGAAGCCTCGTTGATTGAAATATCTCATTAACAACAAGAGATTACTAGAGACCTATCTCAAGTTCTTTGTTCGAGTCCGCCGTTCATCGTTTTGGTCTCCGGAGTAATGCAATCATCACCACCCATCGAGATCATCACCATGTAAGAACCTAATCGTTTTTCTGTTTTGTTAAATCACCATAACCACCATTTTATTTTTTCGAGCATACAGCAAAACCACCACCTTTCAAACCCTACAACCATCACAACCACCATCAATCTACTACTTCCATTCTTTAATATTATCGATAAAAACTACAGTTTGTTCTTGTTTGTTACGATCACAAAACGAAACCAAACCATATTCTTTATCTTTTCTTTCTTTTTGCACAACACCATGCTGCTTCTGCCCCCTTGTTCGATGCAAACACGACCTGTTACAGTAACAAAAGAAAGAGGGTTGCCATGGCACGATGAACTGAACTATCAATGTTATTTCGTAGTTACTGCAATATCTCACTGTTACGACAGTGACAAAGGTGTAAATGGGTACGTAAGGATTGATAACAATGAAAATAAGTTAAATAGCGAATGTTGCAACTTTCCTTGCAACTTACTCATGTCTGTTTCTTCTGTTAACATATAACACCAACAATTTCTTAAAAAAAAAAAACTATTAATGGGCCTACAAAAGAGTATACTCCCTATAACTCGATGCACATAATGCATGTGTGACCAAAAAGTAATGTGCAATGACAGTAAGTGGTGGGGTTTACCAGATTAAGTAGTGGAAGAAAAAGATGACACTAATAATAGATGTTTGTTGGTGGGATGTGATGATAATAAATAACGATTATCTTAATGTTCATATCTTAATCTTCATATCTTAATGTTCATGGTAAAGATGATAATTAGTTAGTGATAGTTATCGAGATAATAACAATGAGTATAGACGTTTGATGATGGTATGATCCTGGTAATGTGAGTAATAATAATAACGATTAGGATGATAAAAATGGGGATGATTAAGGTATGTGATAATAGTTAAGATAGTGTTGGTGATGAAAGATCGTGACAATGTTATGATAATAATTATGATTCATGCTTGAGATGATTGTGAGGGTGAATGATGATGGAAAGTATGTTGTATAAGGACAATGATATAAGTATCATGAATGATAATGATGATGATAATAGATGATGAAGAAGAAGAAATTAGAATTAGGAAATATGGGTTAAATAGATATTAGGTTCATATAATTTCAGAAAAACTGGAATGGGGGAGTGGTTTGGTTTGTTATCGGGTTAGCGGGACGTCACGAGTTCAAACCCGGACTTGGACATTTTTTTAAGGGCTACTTCTTTGAGGTAGTTTACTTATTACTCATTATTATTATTATTATTATTATTGTTATTACTAATTATTATTGCTATTAGGTTATTACGAATATTAAAAAATATAATTATTAGTATCATTCATACAATTAATATTATTATCATTAGTATTAAAATGATTAATAAATTTTTTTTGTTATTATTATTAATAACATTAGTATTAATATTAATATTATTATCATTATTATTATTATCATATCATTTTTATAAAAATTATGATTTTTATTATTATTAGTATTATTATCTCTATTTTAAGTACTATTGCAATTATTGATTTTACAAACAAAAGAAATTTATATATAAAAAATATATTACATACTATATTTATGATAACTATAATAATAACTAAATTACACTTAGTATATAAATATATTTAAAAATATTATATGTAATAAAAACACATATATAAAATAAATATTAATCTGATTACATTATAATAAGTTATATATATATATATATATATATATATATATATATATATATATATATATATATATATATATATATATATATATATATGAAACATATAATCTATGTCACTAATAATTATATGTGAATTTGTCCGATTACAAATATATGTGTTAATATATATACTTGATATAGGTTCGTGAATCCGAGGCCAACCCTGCATTGTTCAATATCGTCATATGAATATTTTTACTACAAAATATTGTACAGTGAGTTTCATTTGCTCCCTTTTTAAATGCTTTTGCAATATATATTTTTGGGACTGAGAATACATGCGCTGCTTTTATAAATGTTTTACGAAATAGACACAAGTAATCGAAACTACATTATATGGTTGAATGATCGAAGCAGAATATGCCCCTTTTTACTTGGTAACCTAAGAATTAGTAAACCAGTCCACTAATTGACGCGAATCCTAAAGATAGATCTATTGGGCCTAACGAACCCCATCCAAAGTACCGGATGCTTTAGTACTTCGATGTTGTTTTATCATGTCCAAAGGATTTCCCGGAATTATAGGGGATATGCTTATATGCATCTAGTTAATGTCGGTTACCAGGTGTGCAATCCATATGAATGATTTTTGTCTCTATGCATGGGACGTTTATTTTTGAGAACTGGAAATGAAATTCTTGTGGTCTATTAAAATGATGGAAATGATTATTTATGTTAAACTAATGAACTCACTAACCTTTTGGTTGACACTTTAAAGCATGTTTATTCTCAGGTATGAAAGAAATCTTCCGTTGTGCATTTGCTCATTTTAGATATATTACGTGGAGTCATTCATGACATATTTCGAAAGACGTCGCATTCGAGTCGTTGAGTTCATCAAGATTATTATTAACTCAATTATAGTTGGATATATTATGAAATGGTATGCATGCCGTCAACATTCGATGTAATGAAAGTTTGTCTTTTAAAAACGAATGCAATGTTTATAAAATGTATCATAGAGAGGTCAATTACCTCGCGATGTAACCAAATGTTATTGTATTCGTTCTTATGGATTAAGATGGGTCTTTACATGTGGTATCAGAGCGGTGGTCTTAGCGAACCAGGTCTTGCATTAGTGTGTCTAACTGATAGTTGTTTAGATGCATTAGTGAGTCTGGACTTCGACTGTGTCTGCATGTCAAAAGTTTTGCTTATCATTTTGTGTCGAAAAGTATCTGCTTATCATTCTTAGAAAATTGCCTGCTATTCATTCTTAGGGAATCACTTGCTTATCACTCTTAGTCTAAACACATCTTACTGCATTGATTACATGAATAGTGTATAGACAAAATTCATATCTTAGCGTATCTGATAATTCATATCTTGTGCATCTGTTACTGTAGACTTACCTGACATATGCCGTAAATTCCTCTGTAATCTATGAAATCTTTTGCTCTATATAGACATTCTATGTAATTAGAATATCATCCGATAGCCGGAAATCATTTCATATTGAAAAATTCTTTATTCGAAAGTACGAAATGGAACTCGTTACTAGTTCAAATTCCTTGGGTTCCGACAGCTATTCCGACATGGATGTTCACCCTAAGCTTCGAAAGCAGCGTCACCAGAATGAATTAACCAATCATCCATCCCCAATTCATCTGATGGGTTCGTAGTCTACTTAATCATTGGAGACAAAAAAAGGTGATCCTTTCCATTAACCGAATTCACCTCTTGATGATGAACCTGAAGCACTTACCTACGACCCAGTCCGAAACACCATTTTCACCCTCATTTCTCGAATATCTCGCCACGATTATATTCTATCCACAATTCTAAACCTTATTCATCCGCTCGTTCCGATCGACAATCATCCCGAAGTAATACAAGGAGTCAACGAACTTTGCGCTCGAGAAATCAATTTGGAAAATATGGTGCACAACGTACCAGCTTCAGCAACATCACCGGTAACAACAATACCACCAACAACATAAGTTTCAACATCACATGCTCCAATATCTCATTCTGTACCTCGAGTATAATCATCATTCTATGAATCATTCTACATTATTTATCTTCGTTCGACATGGCGATTATATAATCTTTAATGTTTTAGAGAATATATATTCTTATTCCAACGGTAAATCAAATGAGTCTAATATCATATTGACTCATTAAATCCATGATTACATCTGAGAAAAATATATATGCAAGTATATTTTCATAAAGATTGTAATTAAAAATTCTTTTGTACAAACTATTAATGGTGAAAATATTTTAACGGGTACGTAATACCCTAGAAATATTTAGATTTCATATTAATAAGTTACACTGTACATTCTTCGAATCTGATTCAATAGTCATTTACTATCCTACTTACAACCACCGATATATGTATCTGTTCACCGCAGAATAACTATTTTTATCCAAATCTCATATTTGGATTTTGATTTATCAGAATCCAACAAGTGGTATAATGAAGAAAACATTGGACAAAATAAAATTTGTTAGAAACAAACAAATTAACTATGAGAAAAATTTTGTTAAGAATTCATGCTAACTGTTCCTAGCTAACTGTTCCTAGCTAACTGTTCCTAGCTAATTGATTACATTTTATTTATCACAATTTATTTATCGCAATTTATATTCTCGCAATTTTATTTATCGTCATTTAATTTCTGTTATTTATTTTACGCACTTTAAATATCGGGACACGTATACAAGGTTTTGACATATCATATCGACGCATCTATATATATTACTTGGAATAACCATAGACACTCTATATGCAGTAATGATAGAGTTAGCTATACATGGTTGAGGTTGATTCTATAATAATATATATACTTTGAGTTGTGATCGAGTCTGAGACATGTACACGGGTCACGATACGTATTAATTAATTCGAATATTATATATTAAACTATATATGAATTATTATACTACTAATTATGGACTACGAACTGTGGACTAATGACATTGGACAATTAAAATGAATTAAAATATTGATTATAACATATGAAACTAAACAATTCTTCAAGTTTGCCACTTGATTTCATCTTAAACCTCATTTGTATCTTGACGATTACAATCTGCGTTCAAACCTTTCACGATTCTTGAAAACACCCTAATCGAGAGGATGATCCAACCGCACTTCATCTGCGGAAGAAAAGATTGATACATATAGTATGCACCTGAAAAACACTCGGAACCTGAGTAAACGTTTAAAACGTATCTGTGCTAGCTCCTTTGGCATTGTTATTACCGTAAATAACAATGCAATTCTTTTCCAAATTAGCCAATTTTGTCACAGCTCCAGCAAATCAACTTCAATTTTTCATTCGAATAAACCTTATTATAAAGATTACCCCTTCATCATCGTTACCGGAGAACCGTTTATATTCCACCACATTAGCAGTAAACTTACCAGCAACTTCATTACTCATTGGCTTAAGTCTCTCCAAAGAACCATTATATTTGTTCGTTAAAACCTATTCATATACTCATCCGCATCTTGTAACGAGAATTGCCATACCAATTACCGAGAATCAACAATCAGTATTTTGAAATCTCGCACCGTTTCTACAGTTATATGAATATGTATAACATTTACCTCTTAGAATTATGATCTTCAACTCTGAAATTCTGAAAAGCACCCAGTCTATGAATTAATACTCGAAATGTTGAAAAAGTTGATGAAGCAGCAAAAACTGTAAACGACCTGAACAGTCGAAAGTTTGATGATAAAGAATAGTATGTTGGAAAATCTCAAAAAAGTTGGAACTTGAAAACGAATTGAACAAACTATGAGGAAGGCTGGGGACAAATCACAAAGGCTAAATCTGCCTTCAAAGAATCCAAATGATTCAGTATCTGCTGAAGTCATTAACGAATACCTTGCTCCTTACTCTACACTTTTACGGACAAATCTTCTTTATCATCATTCGATATTAGAAATTCTAAGATATCATCGAATCTTTCATTATAAATATCCTCAATATTTCTGAAGATATTTTCATAACTATTCTTATCTGAAATCATTTATCTCTTCGCGATATCAGTGTTACATCAGAAAGGAAACTGTTTTAGTTTCTAAATTTTGAAAAATTCGAATTTAAAATTTGAATGTTTTTGAAGTAGTGTTGGGAACTGAAGCATGAGTTAGTATAATATAATGACACTTGATCAACGTGATTATATTACAGTAAGTTATGCTGAGTTTCTAATGGAACGTGATGATTCACAGATCATACCGTCATCATGTGCCATGTTACACGACTCTTTCATTCTACTTAATCTATAAGCATGTCACGAAAATATTTCCTTGATATTTCTGTTCTTCCGTAATTCCAACAGTCGCTAATAAATCGTGCTATTACATTTTCTTTCTGATTAGAAGATTTCCTTAAATTCCTTGAATTTCGAAAATCAATCGTAACTACGTCAAAAGTCAAGACAAATATTTATTACTTCATTTCACTCTTTTGTGATAGCTTCACTCGTACGCTTCGAATACTCGAATTATTTTATCCATATTACTCAATGTAGATAAAACTCTATTTATCAGTTCATATTCGTCAGGAAAACATTCTTATTGTTAGCCATGACGACCACACTCAAATTTCGGGACGAAATTTCTTTAACGGGTAGGTACTGTGACGACTCGAAAATTTTTGACCAAATTTAAATTTAATCTTTATATGATTTTGACACGATAAGAAAAGTCTGTTGGGTTGAGTCTCAAAATTTTTGAACTGTTTCATATATGCAAATACCCTTCGACTATCTCCGACGATTCACGAACAACTATTTGTAGATAGATACATATATATTTTATATGTATAGATATGTGAATATTTGAAGTATAATTTAAAATATTATATGCTTTAATTAACTATGTAAAAATTAAAAAATAATATAAAATATGATATTACTATTAAAATATATATATATATATATATATATATATATATATATATATATATATATATATATATATATATATATATATATACATATAAAAAATATATTAAAAATAAATATTAAATGATTGTAATTCTTGTTTGATGTTCCGATTGATATCAAGCAAGTTAAATTCAAACTTATATTATTTTAAAAATAAACGGTGATCCGAAAATGGGCTTTATAAATTATAGGCGTAATAAAAATGTATTTAGGAGCTATTTGTTAAATTTTAAAACTTTTTATATTTTACTTGGGATTGGGAGTGAATAATTAATGTAATTTTTATTTAATAGTTAATGACCGAATTTTATACCATAACGACTAAAATAAATAAAGATAATTAATATAAAAATTTGAAATTTTTCCGAAGACTTTTTATCCGCCACTAATTAACAACGGAGCACAATATACTCTTTGTATTAAAAACTGTCGGCACAAGAGTTAAATTGATGGCTGCTTAATCTGTTTAATTCAAAGTCACAGGTATTACTATGTTTGGCAAATATTGAGGTTACTGTTGTTTATTTTGTCTAATCCCATGAAATATCTACACATACATGCACGTTATCTATCATTCCCCACTTGCTTGTGAAATCAATTACCCACTGGCTTTTAATCTACACATATAGGTGGTTTTCTTAACACAATTCACCTCACAAATTCCTAAACATTAATTTTCAAGACAACTCAAATTCACAAAATCACTTAAACATTTCTGAATTATATTCAATCTCGGAATATATTTCATATCTTCTTCAAATAATAAAAAAATTCCCATATACATGATACATTTGATACATACAACACTTGTATTCAACCTCTCCTCAACAATTCATTTTTTTTTCATTTTATGATCTTCAATCAAATCTGAGATTTACAAACGCATTCCTAAACAAAAATCGAAGCCTCGTTGATTGAAATATCTCATTAACAACAAGAGATTACTATAGACCTATCTCATGTTCTTTGTTCGAGTCCGTCGTTCATCGTTTTGGTCTCCGGAGTAATGCAATGATCACCACCCATCGAGATCATCACCATGTAAGAACCTAATCGTTTTTCTGTTTTGTTAAATCACCATAACCACCATTTTATTTTTTCGAGCATACACCAAAACCACCACCTTTCAAACCCTACAACCATCACAACCACCATCACTCTACTACTTCCATTCTTTAATATTATCGATAAAAACTACAGTTTGTTCTTGTTTGTTACGATCACAAAACGAAACCAAACCATATTCTTTATCTTTTCTTTCTTTTTGCACAACACCATGATGCTTCAGCCCCCTTGTTAAACGCAAACACGACCTATTATAGTAACGAAAGAAAGAGGGTTGCCATGGCACGATGAACTGAACTATCAATGTTATTTCGTAGTTACTACAATATCTCACTGTTACGACAGTGACAAAGGTGTAAATGGGTACGTAAGGATTACAAAAGACTATACTCCGTATAACCCGATGCACATAATGCATGTGAAATGTCCTTTTCATATTGATTATAAACGTTCCATATTAATTGATTTCGTCATGAGGTTTTAACCTCTATATGAGACGTTTTTCAAAGACTGCATTCATTTTTAAAATAACCATAACCTTTATTTTATCTATAAAGGTTTAAAAAGCATTACGTAGATTATCAAATAATGATAATCTTAAAATATACCGTTTACACACGACCATTACATAATGGTTTACAATAAGAATATATTACATCAAAAATAAGTTTCTTGAATGCAGTTTTTACATAATATCATACAAGCATGGACTCCAAATCTTTTCCTTATTTTAGTATGTAACAGCGGAAGCTCTTAATAATCACCTGAGAATAAACATGCTTAAAACATCAACAAAAATGTTGGTGAGTTATAGGTTTAACCTATATATTATCAAATCATAATAATAGACCACAAGATTTCATATTTCAATATACATCCCATACATAGAGATAAAAATCATTCATATGGTGAACATCTGGTAACCGACATTAGCAAGATGCATATAAGAATATCCCCATCATTCCGGGACATCCATCAGACATGATATAAAACTCGAAGTACTAAAGCATCCGGTACTTTAGATGGGGTTTGTTAGGTCCAATAGATCTATCTTTAGGATTCGCTTCAATTAGGCGTGCACTAATTCTCAAAATTAGCGATGTTCCCTAATTCTTAGGCTACCAAGCAAAAAGGGGCATATTCGGCTTCGATCATTCAACCATAGAAAGTAGTTTCATGTACTTGTGTCTATTTTGTAAAACATTTATAAAGCTGCAAGTATTATCATCCCAAAAATATTAGATTTTAAAAGTGGGACTATAACTCACTTTCCCAGATTTTTACTTCATCAGGAAGTAAGACTTGGCCACTGGTCGATTCACGAACCTATAACAAATATGTACATATATATCAAAGTATGTTCAAAATATATTTACAATACTTTTAATATATTTTTGATGTTTTAAGTTTATTCAGTCGGCTGTCCTCGTTAGTAATCTACAACTAGTTGTCCAAAGTTAGATGTACAGAAATAAATTGATATATATTATCTTGAATCAATCCACGACCCAGTGTATACACGTCTCAGGCTAGATCATAACTCAAAGTATATATATTTTTAGAATCAACCTCAACCCTGTATAGCTAACTCCAGCATTACTGCATATAGAGTGTCTATGGTTGTTCCAAATAATATATATACATGGGTCCATATGATATGTCAAAACATTTGCATACGTGTCTATGGTATCCCAAGATTACATAATATATTAGAATACATGTATAATACAATATAAGTTAGCTAGGATATGATTAATATAGATTTGTTACAATATTTCCCGTAGCTACAACAATCAAAAAATATCCAATTTTGTTTTACCCATAACTTCTTCGTTTTAAATTCGTTTTGAGTGAATCAAATTGCTATGGTTTTATATTGAACTCTATTTTATGAATCTAAACAGAAAAAGTATAGGTTTATAGTCAGAAATATAAGTTAAAAATCGTTTTTGTAAGAGGTAGTCATTTCAGTCGAAAGAACGACGTCTTGATGACCATTTTGAAAAACATACTTCCATTTTGAGTTTAACCATGATTATTGGATATAGTTTCATGTTCATAAGAAAAATCATTTTCTCAGAAGAACAACTTTTAAATCAAAGTTCATCATAGTTTTTAATTGTCAAACCTAAAACAGCTCGCGGTATTACTACGACGGCGTATGTCCGGTTTTACGGTATTTTTCGTGTTTCCAGGTTTTAAATCATTAAGTTAGCATATCATATAGATATAGAACATGTGTTTAGTTGATTTTAAAAGTCAAGTTAGAAGGATTAACTTTTGTTTATGAACAAGTTTAGAATTAACTAAACTATATTCTAGTGATTTCAAGTTTAAACCTTCGAATAAGGTAGTTTTATATATATGAATCGAATGATATTATGAACATCATTACTACCTCAGGTTTTATGGATAAACCTACTGGAAATGAGAAAAATAGATCTAGCTTCAAAGGAATCTTGGATGGCTTGAAAGTTCTTGAAGCAGAATCATGACACGAAAACAAGTTCAAGTAAGATTTCCACTCGAAATAAGATTGTTATAGTTATAGAAATTGAATCAAAGTTTGAATATGAGTATTACCTTGTATTATAAAGATATCTTACTATAAATAAGAAAGATTTCTTGAGGTTGGATGATCACTTTACAAGATTGGAAGTAAGCTAGAAAACTTGGAAGTATTCTTGATTTTATGAAACTAGAACTTATAGAATTTATGAAGAACACTTTGAACTTGAAGATAGAACTTGAGAGAGATCAATTAGATGAAGAAAATTGAAGAATGAAAGTGTTTGTAGGTGTTTTTAGTCGTTGGTATATGGATTAGATATAAAGGATGTGTAATTTTGTTTACATGTAAATAAGTCATGAATGATTACTAATATTTTTGTAATTTTATGAGATATTTCATGCTAGTTGTCAAATGATGGTTCCCACATGTGTTAGGTGACTCACATGGGCTGCTAAAAGCTGATCATTGGACTGTATATAATAATAGTACATACATCTAAAAGCTGTGTATTGTACGAGTACGAATACGGGTGCATACGAGTAGAATTGTTGATGAAACTGAACGAGGATGTAATTGTAAGCATTTTTGTTAAGTAGAAGTATTTTGATAAGTGTCTTGAAGTCTTTCAAAAGTGTATGAATACATATTAAAATACTACATGTATATACATTTTAACTGAGTCGTTAAGTCATCGTTAGTCGTTACATGTAAATGTTGTTTTGAAACCTTTAGGTTAACGATCTTGTTAAATGTTGTTAACTCATTGTTTATTATATCTAAAGAGATGTTAAATTATTACATTATCATGATATTATGATATATTAATATATCTTAGCATGATATATATACAGTTAAATGTTGTTACAATGATAATCGTTACATATATGTCTCGTTTCGAAATCATTAAGTTAGTAGTCTTGTTTTTACATATGTAGTTCATTGTTAATACACTTAATGGCATGTTTACTTCTCATTTATCATGATTAAACATAGTGTATCAATATCTTAATATGATTCATATGTATTTAGTAAGACGTTGTTATAACGATAATCGTTATATATATCGTTTCGAGTTTCTTAATTCAATAAACTCAATTTTATCTATATAACTCATTGTTAAAATACCTAATGAGATACTTACTTATCATAATATCATGTTAACTATATATATAATTATATATATGTCATCATATAGTTTTTACAAGTTTTAACGTTCGTGAATCACCGGTCAACTTGGGTGGTCAATTGTCTATATGAAACCTATTTCAATTAATCAAGTCTTAACAAGTTTGATTGCTTAACATGTTGAAAATACTTAATCATGTAAATAACAATTTCATTTAATATATATAAACATGGAAAAGTTCGGGTCACTACAGTACCTACCCGTTAAATAAATTTCGTCCTGAAATTTTAAGCAGTTGGAGGTGTTGTCGTATCTTCTGGAAATAAGTGCGGGTATTTCTTCTTCATCTGATCTTCTCGTTCCCAGGTGAACTCGGGTCCTCTATGAGCATTCCATCAAACCTTAACAATTAGTATTTTGTTTTGCTTAAGTCTTTTAACCTCACGATACATTATTTCGACGGGTTCTTTGATAAATTGAAGTTTTTCGTTGATTTGGATTTCGTCTAACGGATTAGTGAGATCTTCTTTAGCAAAACATTTTTTTAAATTCGAGACGTGGAAAGTGTTATGTACAGCCACGAGTTGTTGAGGTAACTCAAGTCGGTAAGCTACTGGTCCGACGCGATCAATAACCTTGAATAGTCCAATATACCTTGGGTTTAATTTCCCTCATTTACCAAATTGAACAACACCTTTCCAAGGTGCAACTTTAAGCATGACCATCTTTCCAATTTCAAATTCTATATCTTTTCTTTTAATCTCAGCGTAGCTCTTTTGTCAACTTTGGGCGATTTTCAACCGTTGTTGAATTTGGATGATATTCTCGGTAGTTTCTTGTATTATCTCCGGACCCGTAATCTGTCTATCCCCCACTTCACTCCAAAAAATCGGAGACATGCACTTTTTAACATAAAGTGCTTCAAACGGTGCCATCTCAATGCTTGAATGGTAGCTGTTGTTGTAGAAAAATTCTGGTAACGGTAGATGTCGATCCCAACTGTTTTCGAAATCAATAACACATGCTCGTAGCATGTCTTCAAGTGTTTGTATCATCCTTTTGCTCTGCCCATCAGTTTGTGGATGATAGGCAGTACTCATGTCTAGACGAGTTCCTAATGCTTGCTGTAATATCTGCCAGAATCTTGAAATAAATCTGCCATCCCTATCAGACATAATAGAGATTGGTATTCCATGTCTGGAGACGACTTCCTTCAAATACAATCGTGTTAACTTCTCCATCTTGTCATCTTCTCTTATTGGCGGGAAATGTGCTGATTTGGTGAGACGATCAACTATTACCCATATAGTATCAAAACCACTGGCAGTCCTTGGCAATTTAGTGATGAAATTCATGGTAATGTTTTCCCATTTCCATTTCGGAATTTCGGGTTGTTGAAGTAGACCTGATGATTTCTGATGCTCCGCTTTGACCTTAGAACACGTCAAACATTCTCCTACGTATTTAGCAACATCGGCTTTCATACCCGGCCACCAAAAATGTTTCTTGAGATCCTTGTACATCTTCCCCGTTCGAGGGTGTATTGAGTATCTGGTTTTATGAGATTCTCTAAGTACCATTTCTCTCATCTCTCCAAATTTTGGTACCCAAATTCTTTCAGCCTTATACCGGGTTCCGTCTTCTCGAATATCAAGATGCTTCTCCGATCCTTTGGGTATTTCATCCTTTAAATTTCCCTCTTTTAAAACTCCTTGTTGCGCCTCCTTTATTTGAATAGTAATGTTATTGTGAATCATTATATTCATAGCTTTTACTCGAATGGGTTCTCTGTTCATTCTGCTCAAGGCGTCGGCTACCAAATTTGCCTTCCCCAGGTGATAACGAATCTCAAAGTCGTAATCATTCAATAATTCAATCCATCTGCGGTGCCTCATGTTCAGTTGTTTCTGATTAAATATGTGTTGAAGACTTTTGTGGTCGGTATATATAATACTTTTGACCCCATATAAGTAGTGCCTCCAAGTCTTTAATGCAAAAACAACCGCGCCTAATTCCAAATCATGCGTCGTATAATTTTGCTCGTGAATCTTCAATTGTCTAGACGCATAAGCAATTACTTTCGTTTGTTCCATTAATACACAGCCGAGACCTTGCTTTGAGGCGTCACAATATATCACAAAATCATCATTCCCTTCAGGTAATGACAATATAGGTGTTGTAGTTAACTTTTTCTTTAATAATTGAAACGCCTTTTCTTGTTCATCCTTCCATTTAAATTTCCTCCCTGTATGCATTAATGTAGTCAAGGGTTTTGCTATTCTGGAAAAATCTTGGATGAACCTTCTGTAGTAACCAGCTAGTCCTAAAACTTGGCGTATATACTTCGGAGTTTTCGGGGTTTCCCATTTTTCAACATTTCAATCTTTGCTGGATCCACCTGAATACCTTCTTTGTTCACTATGTGACCGAGGAATTGAACTTCTTCCAACCAAAATGCACACTTTGAAAACTTAGCGTACAGTTTTTCTTTCCTCAGCAACTCTAGTACTTTTCTCAAATGTTCTTCGTGCTCTTGATCATTTTTCGAGTAACTAAGTATTTCATCAATAAAAACAATGACAAACTTGTCAAGATATGGTCCACACACTCGGTTCATGAGGTCCATGAACACAGCTTGTGCGTTAGACAACCTAAACGGCATAACCATAAAAGCAGTCTTTGGAATATCATCCTCCTTCACCCGCATTTGATGATACCCAGAACGTAAATCAATCTTCGAATAAACCGATGAGCCTTGTAGTTGATCAAATAAGTTGTCAATTCTCGATAGTGGGTAGCGGTTCTTGATGGTAAGTTTGTTCAACTCTCGGTAGTCGATACATAACCTAAATGTACCATCCTTCTTCTTGACAAACAAAACAGGAGCTCCCCACAGTGATGTGCTTGGTCAAATGAATCCATGCTCTAAAAGTTCTTGTAATTGGCTCTGAAGTTCCTTCATTTCGCTAGGTGCGAGTCTGTATGGAGCACGAGCTATTGGTGCAGCTCCCGGTACAAGGTCTATTTGAAATTCAACGGATCGGTGTGGAGGTAGTTGATAAGGCTAAAAAGGAACATATATTTCATAGCAATATCCCTCCTAAATAATAGGTTTTCATATGTAATTGCATTATATTTTCATTGTAATTGTTTATATTTAATAAGTGCAAAGACAAAAGGCGTAAACGAAGATTTGAAGACAAAAAGGTCCAAAATGCTCAAATGTACAAGATTCAATCAAAAAGGTTCAAAATATTTATGAAGGACGTCTAAAAATGACAAGAGTACAAGTTGCGGAACGCAAAGTACACGATATAAAATAATACGCGAAGACGTCCGAAAATCCGGAACCGGGACCCGAGCCAAGAAGAAACGCCCGACGCAACGGACCAAAAATATCTAGTCTACTATGCACAAGAATAAAATATAATATATAAATAATTATATTAATTATTTATATATTTATATTTATTTTAAATTATGTCGACGAACAAGAAAACAAAAATGATTGAGCTGGATTCTGGTGGCCATGCGAGTCGCATGGCCAGAAGGCTATTTCCCATGCGAGTCGCATGAGGATCAGAATCAGGCCTGGTCTATAAATTTGCCATTTTTCGTCCGAGTTTAAAACAACACACACACAAATACATAATAATACTCCATAAGATAATAAATATATATATATATATAGTATAGATTAGTGTTATATTAGATTAGTTCGGGTTATGTAAAGGTTATTTTACGGGTTTTTAAAGTCGGAGCTCTGTCCGTGTAACACTACGCGATAAATAATCAATGTAAGCTATGTTCTTCTTTTTAAATTAATGTCTCGTACTTAAGTTATTATTATGCTTATTTGAGCCAAAGTAATCATGATATTGGACTAAATATTAAAGACGGGGTTATTGGGCTTTGTACCTTAATTGGGGTTTGGACAAAAGAACGACACTTGTGGAAATTAGACTATGGGCTATTAATGGGCTTTATATTTGTTTAACTAAATGAAAGTTTGTTAATGTTAATATAAAGATTTACAATTGGGCGTCCCTATAAATTACCATATACACTCGATCGGACACGATGGGCGGGGTATTTATATGTACGAATAATCGTTCATTTAACCGGACACGGGAATGGATTAATAGCCACTAGAATAATTAAAACAGGGGTGAAATTACATTCAAAGGTAATTGGTGTAATTGTTAACAAAGTAGTAAAACCTTGGTTTACACGCAGTCGATAACCTGGTGTATTCATTAAACAAAGTATTAAAACCTTGTTACAATTCGAATCCCCAATTAGTTGGAATATTTAACTTCGGGTATAATAATAATTTGACGAGGACACTTGCACTTTATATTTATGACTGATGGACTGTTATGGACGAAAACCAGACGGACATATTAAATAATCCAGGACAAAGGACAATTAACCCATGGGCATAAAACTAAAATCAACACGTCAAACATCATGATTACGGAAGTTTAAATAAGCATAATTCTTTTTTAATTTCCTTTATTTTATATTTAATTGCACTTCTAATTATCGCACTTTTATTTATTGTTATTTAATCGCACTTTTAATTATCGTACTTTTTAATTATCGCAATTTTATTTTATCGCATTTTTATTATTCGCAATTTCATTATCGTTATTTACTTTACGCTTTAATTTAAGTCTTGTATTTATTTTATATTTTACATTAGGTTTTAACTGCGACTAAAATCTTAAAATCGACAAACCGGTCATTAAACGGTAAAACCCCCACTTTTATATATTATTATATATATATTTATATATTTTTGTACAAATATAATTATATAAAAATAAGTGTTTCATAAGCCCGTCTCCCTGTGGAACGAACCGGACTTACTAAAAACTATACTACTCCGCGACTAGGTACACTGCCTATTGTGTTGTAGCAAGGTTTAAGTATATCCATTCTATAAATAAATAAATATCTTGTTTAAAATTGTATCGTATTTAATAGTATTTCCTGCAAAAATTTAATAGTATTTTATACCCCTCTGCTTTGACATCAAGTTTTTGGCGCCGCTGCCGGGGAGTCGGCGAAATATTTATTTACATTTTTAGAAAAACAATATAAAATCTAAAAAAAAAAAAAAAAAATTTTTTAATTAAAACAGAAAAAAAAAATATACTTATATATATTTTTAAGATTTTTATTTACAATACTATCAAATATTTCTATTTTTAGTTTTATAAAAATATAAGTTTTTATTTAAACTATATAAATATTTTATATTAAATTTTAAAACAGAAAATTTTAAAAAATAGAAAAACAGAAAAAAAAAAAAAATAATAAGTAATCGGGCCAAGGTACTGTAGCAGCCCAACTTTTGGCCTGGATCCGAACACCATGCGAGTCGCATGATATTTCAACTGAACCCCATGCGAGTCGCATGAGGACAGCTGACAGGCCACAAATTGACCTAAAACTGCATTAATTACGCGGATTTATTTATTATTATTATTATAAACCCTAGTTTTTATTATTATTATTATTATTATTATGTTTTTAGTTTAATTAATTTATTATTACTTTTAACTAGTTTTATATTATATAAACTTAATACTTTTATAATAATAAATATAAAAATAATATTTTTATAAAAATAAATACTTTTTACAACTTTTTATATATTTTTATATTTTGTATCTTTTTAATCGTTTAGCGTAATATTTGTATTTTTATCGTTCGTAGTTAGTTTTTAGTCTAGTTTTTTTTGCCATAATTATTTTATATTTCTAGATTCTTAGGCTTTGCCGTAAAATCTCTTAAGTGCTTTTTCTTTAGATTAAGACTTAGGCGCTTTAGAATTTTGCGACGCCGTTTATAGATTTTAGTGCCTAATAAATTGCCGTTTTTCCTTTAGAATTGCATTTACCTGTAGACCTTTAGGCGCAACTTTTTAGATTTAGTTTTTAGACTTTTAAGTTTCGACGTTTTTCTTTCTTATTTTTATTTTTCGACACTTTTCGACGCGCAATCTTTTTCTTTCTTATTTCTCGACATTCTAGTTTTTAGGACTTAGAATTTTCTCTATTTCTTATCTAATTCTCAAAACGGAAAGAAAAATTATTTAAGCGGTTAAGTTAATGGACGTTGACATTTTTCTGGTTCGTAGTAATAGTTGGATTTGTTAGTGGCTAGTTGTGGGCTTCCGATTTAAAGGGTCCTGGCTACCTGCTGCATCTTTTGGCTATTCGAAACGTGGGCAAAAATCAGAAAAGTCTATTAATTGGACAACTTATATAAGTTTTTCTATTTTTATAACTAATAGGATCATTTGTGAATGTAGCTAAAATTTGGCCGTCGCAATAAAATGGAAAATTTTGAAAACAAGGCCTTGGAAACTCTTTTTGAACTCCAAAATCAATTAAATCAATACTCTCAACCGAGTGTTGATGACAATTCGTTCAGTCAATCTTGGATCACAAATGACGAAACAATAACTGGTTGTGAAATCTGTGGAGATTATCACTCAACATGGGAATGTTATTATTACGTTCCTATGGAAAATTACGTACCCACAGAACCTGAATGGAACGATTATGAAGAACGCAATTCAAACTGGGATTATTCCCAAGAATATATCCAAACTCAACAACCAGAAGACGAGGAAAATTACGTGTCCGAAAATTCTTTAGATCATATGAAAATCAAACTCGAAGAACTCGATGCTCAAAATGAACAAATGAGCGAGTTTGTAAACCGGCAAGCTGAAACTCTATCAGACTACACACCTGTTGATCTGAGGAGTATTGTTCAAGAAAATCTCAAATCATCGAATTTTGATGAATTCGAGAGCTCCGAAATCACCAATTATCCCGATGATACTTTTTATTCAGTTTTACCAATTTCACAACATATCGACACATTAGCCTCTACCGACGAAATCATCGATCCACCAATGGATGAAGAAGAAGTAAGGGTGACAAATTGGTACTCTTGGGAAAACGATAACGTTGAAAATTTTACCCCCGAGACCAAAGTGGTGGGACCGATAAGTACCATTAATGAAGAAGAATCTACTTCGATCCCGAAATTCACCATTCCACAACCTTCCAACCCAATATTCTCAATAGACAAATCATCTACTGAAGATGAACTAAGAACTGTAATAGATAATGACACCTCAAATTTTACCCAAATGGGTAATAGAGGTGAAAACTTTGATCCCGAGAATGAACGGAAGGAAATGTTAGGAATTTACCACCCTATAGGAATATGTATGTCAGTATATAACGATCCATTTGACCAAGAACCAGAAAAGAGACATATCCATTTACTAAAAGCTACACTTAAAAAAGAATTAAGTAGTGACGTTCGGGTGAGTCTAAACTTTAAACCCATTGATATATTATACACCACCCGAGATATAAATAACTGGCTCACTATTTTAATTCGTGGAACTTATTCCACCGACTTCACATGTCGTCAGCTAAGTGTGGGGAAGTCTAACCCCACTTAACGTTAAATTAGGGGTTCAGGTTAGTGCATAACTCGTTAATAAACATGCATAATAAATTAGGGTAAAAGATGCATTTTCAAAGATTATCAAACAGTTCAGAAAAGCAACCATTTTTGAAGAAAAACATGTGTGATAATACAAGAAGGAATGAACGATGAGGCGCGCCATCTATCATTCGTCGAGCTTTGTAAGTACAAACTAGGTATTCTTAATCACTTTTCTACACTAATCACCCTCATGAATTTATAATTAGAGTCTGATTTCATGCAAATGAGGGCATTGCATGATCTCAAGTGTGGGGAAGGGTTATAAATTCTCTCGGGTTTACACTTGGTTTATTTGCCAAATTTTGTGAAAATTTGAAAAAAAAATTTCAACTAAATGAATTTAAAATCATGTTTATACATATTTATGAACGATGAAAACTAGGTGTTAATACCGAAATTATCGTTACCTTAAAAAGGACATAAATTGAGAAACAACCCAAAACGCTTGAATTCATTTAAGAATGGAATAGAAGAGAATAAAAAGGCAAAGAAATAAACTAAGTGTGGGGAGAATGTACCAAGTTATTCAATTAAAAATTATCTATCACATGTTTCTGTAAAGTTATTGCAGGTGCTTTTGTTTTGAACTAAATTAATAGTTTTACCCGGTTTATTGTGATACTTTTGAAAGAAAGATGGATCTACACGATGAATCAATTCCATCATTAGAAGGAAGTAAAGTCTTCCGAAAAAGACACGCGCTTCTTGATTTAGGTCATGAAGTTGTCGTCCAGACCAGCTGTAGGTTGACGAAAAATCTAGAAAAGTCATCACTAAAATCGGCTGGAAATCCACGGACCTCAGCATCAAACAGGGTCGCCAAGTGGTCAGATTTATCCTAACCATGAGAAGGATTTATCTCGTACAATGGGAGGGCACCGTGCAAATTAGCTTGATAAGACTAATGAATCAGATCCCCAGAAAGGATAATCTCCTTAAAGATTAAAAATCAGCTTTTAAGACTGATATTACTCAATCCTTGAGATTGACTTTAAAGATTGAGAATTACAAACTCATGGAATTCAATGATATCTAAACTCGAGCTTGAACGAGAAAATATTTTGATCAAATTATAAACCGATTTGTTTTCTGAAAACCCATTTTTAATGCGTTCATTACCATTGAACGTAAAATCCTAGGAATTCACCTAGAATTCATTAGGTCACCTGAACCAAATCGGGTGTCAACCGTAAGAACGGTGGTTGCATAGCATGGTCGAAGACAGGACCTTGTGCCAGACAAAAAAAAAAATTATTATAAGGGTGAACTTTACTATTGCTCCTACAAAGGATAGTAATAGCATCCGACACGTTTTTGGACCATAATCAAATGCATGTCATTAGACATTGCCTTAACAGTTGCTTGTTCAACGCTTTCCTTTACAACCGGACGGTAGTTTATCGAAAGGTAATATACGGAGCAAGTATACTGGACGTGTTGCTTTCCTAATACAAGGTTAGCAAGTGGGTGACACAAAACCACAAGTGTTGAGCTAAAATTTTCAAATCTGAAACCCACACAACCCACAAAAATATTTTGCAAACACCGGTGAAGGGTTATTCCGAAAAACGTGTCTAGGGTAAAAGCTAGATTGAATTTTCAAAAGATCAAATATTTTCATAAAGATCCAATTTCCTTACGGATCTAAATTTTCATAGTCATGTGGGACTGTAAACCGCCTTTCAAATGTGCACTTTGCTTTGGAAACCGAAAGTAAATCGGCTATTTGATTGCAAGTGTCGTTGACCTAAACCCGAGGCAACTGTGGATGACACACCCACCTTTAACCATGGTTCTATCGTTACTATCATTGTTTATACCGCCATCTCAAAATCACTAATGTATAAAGTGTGAAGAATAAAGAAGTGATTCGTGTGATGTATTATATTTCAAGTTCTGTATTGCTTGAGGACAAGCAACGTTCAAGTGTGGGGATATTTGATAAGGCTAAAAAGGAACATATATTTCATAGCAATATCCCTCCTAAATAATAGGTTTTCATATGTAATTGCATTATATTTTCATTGTAATTGTTTATATTTAATAAGTGCAAAGACAAAAGGCGTAAACGAAGATTTGAAGACAAAAAGGTCCAAAATGCTCAAATGTACAAGATTCAATCAAAAAGGTTCAAAATATTTATGAAGGACGTCTAAAAATGACAAGAGTACAAGTTGCGGAACGCAAAGTACACGATATAAAATAATACGCGAAGACGTCCGAAAATCCGGAACCGGGACCCGAGCCAAGAAGAAACGCCCGACGCAACGGACCAAAAATATCTAGTCTACTATGCACAAGAATAAAATATAATATATAAATAATTATATTAATTATTTATATATTTATATTTATTTTAAATTATGTCGACGAACAAGAAAACAAAAATGATTGAGCTGGATTCTGGTGGCCATGCGAGTCGCATGGCCAGAAGGCTATTTCCCATGCGAGTCGCATGAGGATCAGAATCAGGCCTGGTCTATAAATTTGCCATTTTTCGTCCGAGTTTAAAACAACACACACACAAATACATAATAATACTCCATAAGATAATAAATATATATATATATATAGTATAGATTAGTGTTATATTAGATTAGTTCGGGTTATGTAAAGGTTATTTTACGGGTTTTTAAAGTCGGAGCTCTGTCCGTGTAACACTACGCGATAAATAATCAATGTAAGCTATGTTCTTCTTTTTAAATTAATGTCTCGTACTTAAGTTATTATTATGCTTATTTGAGCCAAAGTAATCATGATATTGGACTAAATATTAAAGACGGGGTTATTGGGCTTTGTACCTTAATTGGGGTTTGGACAAAAGAACGACACTTGTGGAAATTAGACTATGGGCTATTAATGGGCTTTATATTTGTTTAACTAAATGAAAGTTTGTTAATGTTAATATAAAGATTTACAATTGGGCGTCCCTATAAATTACCATATACACTCGATCGGACACGATGGGCGGGGTATTTATATGTACGAATAATCGTTCATTTAACCGGACACGGGAATGGATTAATAGCCACTAGAATAATTAAAACAGGGGTGAAATTACATTCAAAGGTAATTGGTGTAATTGTTAACAAAGTAGTAAAACCTTGGTTTACACGCAGTCGATAACCTGGTGTATTCATTAAACAAAGTATTAAAACCTTGTTACAATTCGAATCCCCAATTAGTTGGAATATTTAACTTCGGGTATAATAATAATTTGACGAGGACACTTGCACTTTATATTTATGACTGATGGACTGTTATGGACGAAAACCAGACGGACATATTAAATAATCCAGGACAAAGGACAATTAACCCATGGGCATAAAACTAAAATCAACACGTCAAACATCATGATTACGGAAGTTTAAATAAGCATAATTCTTTTTTAATTTCCTTTATTTTATATTTAATTGCACTTCTAATTATCGCACTTTTATTTATTGTTATTTAATCGCACTTTTAATTATCGTACTTTTTAATTATCGCAATTTTATTTTATCGCATTTTTATTATTCGCAATTTCATTATCGTTATTTACTTTACGCTTTAATTTAAGTCTTGTATTTATTTTATATTTTACATTAGGTTTTAACTGCGACTAAAATCTTAAAATCGACAAACCGGTCATTAAACGGTAAAACCCCCACTTTTATATATTATTATATATATATTTATATATTTTTGTACAAATATAATTATATAAAAATAAGTGTTTCATAAGCCCGTCTCCCTGTGGAACGAACCGGACTTACTAAAAACTATACTACTCCGCGACTAGGTACACTGCCTATTGTGTTGTAGCAAGGTTTAAGTATATCCATTCTATAAATAAATAAATATCTTGTTTAAAATTGTATCGTATTTAATAGTATTTCCTGCAAAAATTTAATAGTATTTTATACCCCTCTGCTTTGACATCAGTAGTCCCGGTAATTCTTTCGGAAATACATCGGGAAATTCTTTTGCGACGGGAATATCATTGATGTTCTTTTATTTAGAATTGACTTTCTCGACGTGTGTTAGCACATCATAGCAACCTTTTCTTATTAGTTTTTGTACCTTCAGGTTACTAATATGATTTAACATCGCGTTGCTCTTTTCTCCGTACACCATTAAGGGTTTTCCTTTTTCTCGTATAATGCGAATTGCATTTTTGTAACAAACGATCTCTGCTTTCACTTCTTTCAACCAGTCCATACCGATTATCACATCAAAACTCCCTAACTCTACTGGTATCAAGTCAATCTTAAATATTTCGCTAACCAGTTTAATTTCTCGATTCCGACATATATTATCTACTGTAATTAATTTACCATTTGCTAATTCGAGTAAAAATTTATTATCCAAGGGCATCGGTGAACAACTTAGTTTAAGAAAAAATCTCTACTCATATAGCTTCTATCCGCACCAGAATCAAATAAAACATAATCAAATTTATTGTCAATGAGAAACGTACCCGTAACAAGCTCCGGGTCTTCCTGCGCTTCTGCCGTATTAATATTGAAAACTCTTCCGCGGCCCTGCCCATTAGTATTCCCCTGATTTGGGCAATTTTTAATTATGTGGCCCGGTTTTCCACATTTATAACAGACTACGTTCTCAGTACTTGCTCCGACATTACTTGTTTCGACATTACTCTTTCTGGCATTATTTGTTTCTTTAGTTCTATTATACATTGGTCCGTTGACCTCACACTTTATTGCGCTATGACCATTTCTTTTACACCTATTGCAAAATGTTGTGCAGAACCCCGGGTGATTCTCTTCACACCTTTGGCATTACTGTTTCTGATTATTGTTGTTGTTGCAGTTGTTATTGTTGTTGGGACGATTATAGTAGTTGTTGTTGGGATGTTTGTTGAAGTTGTTGTTGCAATTGATGTTTCGGTTATTGGGATAGTTATTGCGATTGTGGTTGTGATTGTTGTTGTCGTATTGGTGACTCTTGTCATTGTTTTCCTCCCACTTTCTCTTGACTTGTTTCATGTTAGCCTCTTCGGTCGTCTGTTCCTTAATCCTTCCTTCGATCTGGTTCACTAATTTGTGAGCCATTCGACTTGCCTTTTGTATGGAGGCGGGCTCTTGTGAACTTACATCTTCTTGAATTCTTTCCGGTAACCCTTTTTACAAATGCGTTGATCTTCTCTTCTTCGTCTTCGAACGTTCTGGGACACAATAGGCACAATTCTGTGAATCATCGTTCGTACGTGGTGATATCAAAACCTTGTGTTCGTAATCCTCTAAGCTCTACCTTGAGCTTATTGACCTCGTTTCTGGGATGATACTGCTCGTTCATCAATTGCTTTAATGCTGACCATGGTAGTGCGTAAGTAGCATCTTGTCCTACCTGCTCGAGATAGGTATTCCACCATGTTAACGCCGTACCTGTGAAGGTATGCGTAGTGTACTTAACTTTTCCTCTTCAGTACACTTACTTATGGAAAACACCGATTCGACCTTCTCGGTCCATATCCAATTGGTCCTTCAGTTCCATCAAATTCCAAAGGTTTGCAGGCAGTGAATTCTTTGTAGGAGCATCCTACAAGATTTCTTGTGGAATTAGTTCCACTGCTAGATCTAGAGTTTTTGTTATTTTGCATCGCAGCCTGTACTGCAGCTATGTTTGCTGCAAGGAAAACACGGAAGTCTTCCTCACTCATGTTCAAGTTCTGACGAGTTGCTGGTGCCATTTCCTTCAAAAATAGCCAAAAGAATTGAGTTAATCATATAGAATTTAAGAGTAGTCAATAGTATTTTGTAGCATTATATGAACTTATTTATAAAAGCTTTTTCTTCGTATTAGCATTTTATAGTTTTAATTCGGGTAGTACCTACCCGTTAAGTTCATACTTACTAGCTACTATACAACTCACCTACTATGCTTCTATATGAAAAACTTATTACAATAAAATTTCGCGTTCAAACTTTATACAAATTATTACAACTTACAATACAGCTATTATACATATAGGATGAAATATAACACATGATAACATTGCTACTCGGCAGCTATAAAGGCAATTCTAGTTAATACGCAAGTTGTTTAGCAAAAGAAATAAAGACACGTAATTCATAAGTCCAGAAACAAGTCATGGATTCTGGTTTTACTAAGACGACTTCCCATCCTTGGTTTTGTGAAAAGTAACCGTTATGACTATTGGCTAGGCAGCATGTTGTAATGTCATCAAAAGGACAAGGGTTTCGTAATGCCCAATAGCCCTGTAACACTCTAAAAACCTTGTTTCTCATCTCAACTACCGAGTCCGTCACTTGTGGGAACATTTTATTTAAAAGTTGCAACCCAATGTTCTTTTTCTCAATTTGATGAGAAGCAAACATTATTAACCCGTAAGAATAACATGCTTCTTTATGTTGCATGTTAGAAGCTCTTTCTAACTCACGAAATCCTATGTTGGAATATGTTGAGTCAAAATAGGTTCTTAACCCGTAGCGTAAAATTGCATTTGGGTCCCCCGCATTTAACGCTTTAAAGAAAACACGGCGTAACTTACGGTCTCCCCAATGTGATATACCTCACCTATCAAAGGAAAGCCTTTTATAAACTAAGGCATTTCTGGAAAGTCTTTCAAATTTGACAAGTTAATTTCGCCATAACTAAATGTGCTGATGAATTCTGACTGACTCTAGACAAGATTTCCTCAATCATATCATCTGGTAGGTCTTCTAAAATATTCGGTTGTCTATCCTTAACGTCCATTTTGTTTGTATACTGTAAAATAGACAAGGATTAGATTTGTAAAAGATAATTAACAAACAATACAAGCAATTTTTACATAGAACATAAAAGGACAAGCACACTACAATACATATAATGCACAACATGATTTTAACCCTCTAATCTGAATCACTGGTTTCTTCTTCTTCGGACTTGGTTCGTTTTCCTAATTTTCTAGGGATATATGATGTTCCTCTGATACGAGCCGTCGTTTTCCACAATGATTTAGAAAAACCTGGTGGTTTAGAGGTTCCCGGGTTATTGTTACAATTTAGGAAATACGGACGTTGCTGATACATATAAAGTTCATCGGGGTTGGAATCGGGTTTCTCTATTTTTATACCTTTTCCCTTATTATTTTCTTTCGCTTTATTAAATTGGGTCGAGGTAATTTCTATAACATCATCGGAATCCTCATCGAGATCCGATTCATCGGAAAATTGGTAATCTTCCCAATATTTTGCTTCCTCGGCGGAAACACCATTGACCATTATTAACTTTGGTCCGTTGGTTGAGGATTTTCTTTTATTTAATCGATTTACAGTAGGTATCAGTATTTCTTCCTCCGAAACCTCTTCTTCTTCGGGTTCCTCCTCTTCCGGTTCCTCCTCTTCCGGTTCCTCCTCTTCCGGTTCCACTTCGGGAATTTGTGAATCTTCCCAAAGTATATTCGACTCTTCATTATTATTAGGTGAGTCGATGGGATTTGTACTAGTGGTAGACATCTATCACACAATATCAAACACATTAAGAGGTTAATATATCACATAATATTTACATGTTAATAATATATAGTTTCCAACAAAAGTGTTAAGCAATCGTTTTTTAAAGAAAACACGGTCGAAGTCCAGACTCACTAATGTATCCTAACAAACTCGATAAGACACACTAATGCAAATTTCTGGTTCTCTAAGACCAACGCTCTGATACCAACTAAAATATCCCGTTCATATTGATTATAAACGTTCCATATTAATTGATTTCGTCACGAGGTTTTGACCTCTATATGAGACGTTTTTCAAAGACTGCATTCATTTTTAAAACAACCATAACCTTTATTTTATCTATAAAGGTTTAAAAAGAATTACGTAGATTATCAAATAATGATAATCTTAAAATATACCGTTTACACACGACCATTTTATAATGGTTTATAATAAGAATATATTACATCAAAAATAAGTTTCTTGAATGCAGTTTTTACATAATATCATACAAGCATGGACTCCAAATCTTGTCCTTATTTTAGTATGCAACAGCGGAAACTCTTAATAATCACCTAAGAATAAACATGCTTAAAACGTCAACAAAAATGTTGGTGAGTTATAGGTTTAACCTATATATTATCAAATCATAATAATAGACCACAAGATTTTATATTTCAATATACATCCCATACATAGAGATAAAAAATCATTCATATGGTGAACACCTGGTAACCGACATTAACAAGATGCATATAAGAATATCCCCATCATTCCGGGACATCCATCGGATATGATATAAAACTCGAAGTACTAAAGCATCCGGTACATTGGATGGGGTTTGTTAGGCCCAATAGATCTATCTTTAGGATTCGCGTCAATTAGGCGTGCACTAATTCTCAAAATTAGTGATGTTCCCTAATTCTTAGGCTACCAAGCAAAAAGGGGCATATTCGGCTTCGATCATTCAACCATAGAAAGTAGTTTCATGTACTTGTGTCTATTTTGTAAAATATTTATAAAGCTGCATGTATTCTCATCCCAAAAATATTAGATTTTAAAAGTGGGAATATAACTCACTTTCACAGATTTTTACTTCGTCGGGAAGTAAGACTTGGCCACTGGTCGATTCACGAACCTATAACAAATATGTACATATATATCAAAGTATGTTCAAAATATATTTACAACACTTTTAATACATTTTTGATGTTTTAAGTTTATTAAGTCAGTTATCCTCGTTAGTAACCTACAACTAGTTGTCCAAAGTTAGATGTACAGAAATAAATTGATATATATTATCTTGAATCAATCCACGACCCAGTGTATACACGTATCAGGCTAGATCACAACTGAAAGTATATATATTTTTGGAATCAACCTCAACCCTGTATAGCTAACTCCAACATTACTACATATAGAGTGTTTATGGTTATTCCAAATAATATATATACATGGGTCGATATGATATGTCAAAACATTTGCATACGTGTCTATGTTATCCCAAGATTACATAATATATTAGAATACATGTATAATACAATATAAGTTAGCTAGGATATGATTAATATAGATTTGTTACAATATTTCCCGTAGCTACAACAATAAAAAAAATATCCAATCTTGTTTTACCCATAACTTCTTCGTTTTAAATCCGTTTTGAGTGAATCAAATTGCTATGGTTTCATATTGAACTCTATTTTATGAATCTATAAATAAAAAGTTTAGGTTTATAGTCAGAAATATAAGTTACAAATTATTTTTGTAAGAGGTAGTCATTTCAGTCGAAAGAACGACGTCTTGATGACCATTTTGAAAAACATACTTCCATTTTAAGTTTAACCATGATATTTGGATATAGTTTCATGTTCATAAGAAAAATCATTTTTTCAGAAGAAAAACTTTTAAATCAAAGTTTATCATAGTTTTTAATTATTAAACCCAAAAGAGCCCGCGGTGTTACTACGACGGCGTATGTCCGGTTTTACGGTATTTTTCGTGTTTCCAGGTTTTAAATCATTAAGTTAGCATATCATATAGATATAGAACATGTGTTTAGTTGATTTTAAAAGTCAAGTTAGAAGGATTAACTTTTGTTTGCGCACAAGTTTAGAATTAACTAAACTATGTTCTAGTGATTTCAAGTTTAAACCTTCGAATAAGGTATTTTTATATATATGAATCAAATGATGTTATGAACATCATTACTACCTCAGGTTTTGTGGATAAACCTACTAGAAATGAGAAAAATAGATCTAGCTTCAAAGGATCCTTGGATGGCTTGAAAGTTCTTGAAGCAGAATTATGACACGAAAACAAGTTCAAGTAAGATTTTCACTCGAAATAAGATTGTTATAGTTATAGAAATTGAATCAAAGTTTGAATATGATTATTACCTTGTATTAGAAAGATATCTTACTGTAAATAAGAAAGATTTCTTGGGGTTGGATGATCACTTTACAAGATCGGAAGTAAGCTAGCAAACTTGGAAGTATTCTTGATTTTATGAAACTAGAACTTATAGAATTTATGAAGAACACTTAGACCTTGAAGATAGAACTTGAGAGAAATCAATTAGATGAAAAAAATTGAAGAATTAAAGTGTTTGTAGGTGTTCTTGGTCGTTGGTATATGGATTAGATATAAAGGATGTGTAATTTTGTTTACATGTAAATAAGTCATGAATGATTACTAATATTTTTGTAATTTTATGAGATATTTCATGCTAGTTGCCAAATGATGGTTCCCACATATTTTAGGTAACTCACATGGGCTACTAAGAGATGATCATTAGAGTGTATATACCAATAGTACATACATCTAAAAGCTGTGTATTGTACGAGTACGAATACGGGTGCATACGAGTAGAATTGTTGATGAAACTGAACGAGGATGTAATTGTAAGCATTTTTGTTAAGTAGAAGTATTTTGATAAGTGTCTTGAAGTCTTTCAAAAATGTATGAATACATATTAAAACACTACATGTATATACATTTTAACTGAGTTGTTAAGTCATCGTTAGTCGTTACATGTAAATGTTGTTTTGAAACCTTTAGGTTAACGATCTTGTTAAATGTTGTTAACCCATTGTTTATTATATCTAAAGAGATGTTAAATTATTACATTATCATGATATTATGATATATTAATATATCTTAGTATGATATATATACAGTTAAATGTTGTTACAACGATAATCGTTACATATATGTCTCGTTTCGAAATCATTAAGTTAGTAGTCTTGTTTTTACATATGTAGTTCATTGTTAATACACTTAATGACATGTTTACTTATCATTTATCATGATTAAACTTAGTGTATCAATATCTTAATATGATTCATATGTATTTAGTAAGACGTTGTTATAACGATAATCGTTATATATATCGTTTCGAGTTTCTTAATTCAATAAACTCAATTTTATCTATATAACTCATTGTTAAAATACCTAATGAGATACTTACTTATCATAATATCATGTTAACTATATATATAATCATATATATGTCATCATATAGTTTTTACAAGTTTTAACGTTCGTGAATCACCGGTCAACTTGGGTGGTCAATTGTCTATATGAAACCTATTTCAATTACTCAAGTCTTAACAAGTTTGATTGCTTAACATGTTGGAAACACTTAATCATGTAAATAACAATTTCATTTAATATATATAAATATGGAAAAGGTCGGGTCGTTACAGCATGTGTGACCAAAAAGTAATGTGCAATGACAGTAAGTGGTGGGGTTTGCTAGATTAAGTAGTGGAAGAAAAAGATGACACTAATAATAGATGTTTGTTGGTGGGATGTAATGATAATAAATAACGATTATCTTAATGTTCATATCTTAATCTTCATATCCATGGTAAAGATGATAATTAGTTAGTGATAGTGATCGAGATAAGGATTTAATAACAATGAGTATAGACGTTTGATGATGGTATGATCCTGGTAATGTGAGTAATAATAATAATAACGATTAGGATGATAAAAATGGGTATGATTAAGGTATGTGATAATAGTTAAGATAGTGTTGGTGATGAAAGAACGTGATAATGTTATGATAATAATTATGATTCATGCTTGAGATGATTGTGAGGGCGAATGATGATGGCAAGTAGGTTGTATAAGGATAATGATAAAAGTATCATGAATGATAATGATGATGATAATAGATGATGAAGAAGAAGAAATTAGAATTGGGAAATATGGGTTAAATAGATATTAGGTTCAAATAATTTCAGAAAAACTGGAATGGGGGAGTGGTTTGGTTTGTTATCGGGTTAGCGGGACGTCACGAGTTCAAACCCAGACTTGGGCATTTTTTTTAAGGGCTACTTCTTTGAGGTAGTTTACTTACTACTCATTTTTATTATTATTATTATTGTTATTACTAATTATTATTGCTATTAGGTTATTACAAATATTAAAAAGTATAATTATTAGTATCATTCATACAATTAATATTATTATCATTAGTATTAAAATGATTAATAAATTTTTTTTGTTATTATTATTAATAGCATTAGTATTAGTATTAATATTATTATCATTATTATTATTATCATTATTATTATTATCATATCATTTTTATAAAAATTATCATTTTTATTATAATCAGTATTATTATCTCTATTTTAAGTACTATTGCAATTATTGATTTTACAAACAAAAGAAATTTATATATAAAAAATATATTACATACTATATTTATGATAACTATAATAATAACTAAATTACACTTAGTATATAAATATATTTAAAAATATTATATGTAATAATAACACATATATAAATATAAATATTAATATGATTACATTATAATAAGTTACAATTTAATACTATATAATAATATATATATATATAATAATATATATATATATATATATATATATATATATATGAAACATATAATCTATGTCACTAATAATTATATGTGAATTTTTCCGATTACAAATATATGTGTTAATATATATACTTGATATAGGTTCGTGAATCCGAGGCCAATCCTGCATTGTTCAATATCGTCGTATGAATATTTTTACTACAAAATATTGTATAGTGAGTTTCATTTGCTCCCTTTTGAAATGCTTTTGCAATATATATTTTTAGGACTGAGAATACATGCGCTGCTTTTATAAATGTTTTATGAAATAGACACAAGTAATCGAAACTACATTATATGGTTGAATGATCGAAGCCGAATATGCCCCTTTTTACTTGGTAACCTAAGAATTAGTAAACTAGTCTACTAATTGACGCGAATCCTAAAGATAGATCTATTGGGCCTAACGAACCCCATCCAAAGTACCGGATGCTTTAGTACTTCGATGTTGTTTTATCATGTCCGAAGGATTTCCCTGAATGATAGGGGATATTCCTATATGCATCTAGTTAATGTTGGTTACCAGGTGTTCAATCCATATGAATGATTTTTGTCTCTATGCATGGGACGTTTATTTATGAAAACATGAAATGAAATTCTTGTGGTCTATTAAAATGATGGAAATGATTATTTATGTTAAACTAATGAACTCACCAACCTTTTGGTTGACACTTTAAAGCATGTTTATTCTCAGGTATGAAAGAAATCTTCCGCTGTGCATTTGCTCATTTTAGAGATATTACTTGGAGTCATTCATGACATATTTTGAAATACGTTGCATTCAAGTCATTGAGTTCATCAAGATTATTATTAAGTCAATTATAGTTGGATATATTATGAAATGGTATGCATGTCGTCAACATTCGATGTAATGAAAGGTTGTCTTTTAAAAACGAATGCAATGTTTGTAAAATGTATCATATAGAGGTCAAGTACCTCGCGACGTACCCGAATGTTATTGTATTCGTTCTTATGGATTAGGACGGTTCTTTACAAAAATGATGTTAAAGTAAGAATCAAAGTGGTTAAACTATGTAAAACTATTTTGTCTTTGAGCTGTCCAAATTCTTACTTCAAGTCTATGACTTAAACACCAACCTATGTTTTCTTTTTGGAACTCATGAAATTATATGATGTTCATATATGTGTTTGAGACTTCTATTAAAGGTTTCATGATTTAACTCAAAAGGAAATTCATTTTAATATTTTATTTGGTGAAACATGTTCAGATTCATGACAATCTGACCAAGTGTCAAAGATTCATGTATAGCTCAAAATATAAAATAGATCTTGAACCAAAGTCTTCTGATCTAAGAAGTACACTTAATAAGGAAACCAAGGAATTTAAAATCACTAAGATCCATTAATAAATCATCAACATATAGTCCTATCTAGTTGACACAAGAGTTTATTGAAGTCAGAAATTAGTCTAAAACCTTATCTCCAAAGACATGGTAAATGAAGACTTGGAGACTATTACTTTTGAGAATAAGCACTTTTATATGTGCTAAGACTTTTTTAAAGTTCTTGAGTCAAATAGATAAGTTTTGCTATTTATAAATTAGCATAATATTTTGTAGTGTAAAACTGAACTGTTTTGCACACTTGTGAAGAAATGAACTTTTGACCAACTTATGTTCTGAGTTTAGAGGCTAACCTTACATGGTTAGAACATACACTCAAAGAGCTTTCCAGAGAGAGTAAATTCACTTAAAATGGATGTCTAGATCATTAGAAACACCTACACTTATGTCAGGATAAAACTAGTCGAAAACAGTCTATTCTTAAAACTATGAACTAGTAACTTTTGAAACCAAGAACCGAATTGGACATATAAGATTACTTAAGGGATTGATCTTAAACCTAATCTAAGTACTATATTAAATATTAAGACCTCTGACCTATTAACATTTCATTAGGTCTCAAGCCCGGAACACCGAACACAATCTGACCAATTACCGTGAACGCTTCGTACCGCTTTACTTGTGAGTTCATAGTCCCATTTTTAATCAATATTTTATACTTTTGGGATGAGATAATAGTTGTTTATTGTTTTACATATTGGAATCAAGTACCTACAACTGTATTCTATGTTGAGTAACAAAGGTCAATTTAGAAAGCCCGATTTTGATATCGTTAATTACCGATTTGGTAAACGTGAATATTATGAATAGATCTATTTGAGGATGACTCCTCACATCAGGATAGGCCTTCTAGGCTATCGGATGCATAACCTTCAACCACTTTCACTTAGACCTGAAGTGACGCTTGTTTTCGGGTACTTTTACGTTAACGTTCGATATCGAAAGCTCATGAACTAGAATAACTTTTCAACTGTTTTATACATGAAATCTTGATGTCCTTTAACTTATGCATTATAAATAAACCTATGAACTCACCAATATTTATATTGATGTTTTTAAGTATTTATCTCAGATACTTAGCTTTTGGAAGCATTTTCAGGTCGGGCATCGTGGAAGTTTAAAAATGTCTTTTGTTAAATCTAGTATTGATAGGCTAGATTATGATGTATTTGTATTTTTACCCGAGCTAGTTGAATATGCACAATTAAAGAACTAGGTAACATAAGACACATCCGTCTGATTTCAGTCAGAGGATTGTAGTCAAGAAGATCCGAAGGGTCGCCGAAAAGTCTAATAGAAGGCACGTCCCGATTAACGACTGGAAATCCATTTGGGATCAACGTCAAACAGTCCCTTGTGATGGAGTGGATTGCGAATGGGGCATAATACCACTTACAATAATGGGAGCGTACCTTGTTGAACCTGATTCATTAGATTCCTGGATTAATATTTACGATTCCTGTATGTGTCGTTGTCCAATACCAGGGCTAGCAGTGGTTGATGCAAACTTTTCAGCTAGCATTCTTACTTATTGACTTCCTTTTAACCCTGAAGGTAGTTTACTGAGTAGGTTAACTGTCTTGTGTCACAATCCTAGCACCAAGGATATGCTGTTGGTGACACCATACATTACCCAAATAACGGTTAATCCATAAATTTAGAGTCTTTTGGGGCTAAAACCAAAACACGAGAGCCACTTGGGGCCAACACCAAGTACGCTAAAAACCATACCGAGTTGCATGGGACTTAAGCTATGACCTTCCTTTCACTTGCACATCATATTCTAAATAACAAGAATAGCTGACTTTAGCGCTGGTGATTGTTGTGCCTCTTTCCCAAACATGAAGGAACATCCGTTGATGGCACACCCACGTTTTACCCACTTTATCACATCCATAGTTGTTACACATATGATTTTACAGTTTATGTATTTCGATTCGAGTCGGGAACTGAGGGTTGAAAGTCAGCATTTAAGAAACCATTCTGAGTTCATGTTGGCTCACGATCATGAGGATATTTATGCTTCTGTGCTCGCAAAGATGATGTTGTGTTCGAGAGATTCTCATTTAGAGAAATATATTAAAAGAGATCGTGAGTACCCAGGCGCTATCGCAAAATTCCATGTGTTAATATCCTACGATAGCGAGAATGTGCTCGACGGGCGCAAATTTTCTCAATCCTAATTTTTGCAAAAGAATAGAAGATACCTACCTAATGATATGGTCGAAACAGATGATTTATTTTAGAGCGGTGTTATCAGGTCGCTGACCGTCTATCAAGGCTTACTAGAGGAGGTGATGTATTATATTTATAATAGCGGGGCCTAAATCTACTACTCCTTTCTAAGAGTAAGAAAGGGAAGTATCACCTAGATTCATTCATTTAAGAAGACAACAGAATCGAACCTTCATAATAGCAAACTAAGGCACTTAGTAGACTAACTATGCTAAGGAGTAATTCAGGATAGTTTTGGGTTTTCAAATTTCTAAGGCAAACTGATAAATAAATGTTGGATACCTTGCATCAATTGCTAGGATCTTTAGATCAAGGAACAAGCATCGATTAGCAATTTGAGAGTAAACTAGTGATGAGAATGATGAACATGATGATGGACAACACTATTTTGTGCACTAACAATAAATAAAGTGATAAAGATATAATTTTTATTTCAGATAAGGTTAAAGCAAGTGTACGTTATGACTTTGCCAGTTACTTTGCTGAGAGAGTATAATGCTGGCTCATGGATAGGTGATGACCTTAGACTTGTTATGCTGTACCTAGACATCCCTGTCAGATGACTGACATGTCACTGAGTAATTACGCTAGGTTTGGTGATTCTGAATAAATAACAATTCCCTCACCGGCCGACATTCATCAATCATTGCTACATGAAGGTATGGATGGCTCTTCAATAGGAGTTCTCGGAAAAGGCTTTCCACCACATCAAAACTTTCTTATGTATAACGAAGGATCATAAGGTATACCTAATATGAGAGTCGTGATGCATTTCAATGCTTTCGTTAATCATTGGCAAGTGATCAGATATGCACTTAGTTAAAAGAGGTTAACCTTTAAGAACACCATGGACAAGTTACAATGTAACTTCTCAGAACATGTTCGGCTATCCTAACGGTCCAGTGTATAATCCCTTATGAATTTAAACAAACAGTTCCTAAATTAACTAAAGAATCCCTCAGCTTAGAGAAATGTTGAGACCATGTTATGGTGTAGTGTACTTAATCTACCCTAGATTCTGTTTCCATGGCTATACATAAAAAGGATACAACTTACAACAACCTTTGTGCTTCAACATGTGCTTACTATGTTTATGTGTAGTCCCCTACAATATTGAGGATCTAATTATGACAAAACATGATTATGAACACTAATTGTTATGTGCAGGCCAACATAAGTTATAGGAACATCAATGTATGCTTTGTCTGTATGTTAGTGTGCTGTCTTAACTATCAGCACAAGATAGTTAAATATTTAAGGGTACTTCACAACCAGCATAGGATGTATGCGGAACTAGCAGAGGACTTATAGAAGAACCATCATGAGAAGAACTAGCATCAGGCTGGAGCAGCATACAACACTTAGACAAATTATGCTCCATTACAAGAATAATCATTTCTTGTATTGTCTACATCAAAGAGTATTGTTCAACTGACATCGAAGATTATTTAAAGAGAAAAGGACACGTACGAGCGGCAGACAAGTGACTTACAAGACAACTAAGGAATGCAAAAGGTTAACCCATGCGCAGTTCATGGTAAACACTTTTTCAACTCCTAGGGAACCCAACATTCCATTTGTTTATTCAAATAGGATGTCCAACCATTTGGGATGTTCCTACAAATAGCTACTGAAGAGAAAAGGGAGTCACGTGCTATCTGGCATAGTTGTCTATTGAAGTACAAACATCATTTGTACCAACGGACAATAGACTATTTACACGGTTATTAGGATCTCTATAAAAAACTGAATTCCACTATTTGTAATATTTAGTGGTGTGGGTATTAACTCGATAGAGTCCAAACCTTATATAAGCTTAAGACTTTCGAAAGCTATCTAGGTGTAATCTATATCAACCAGATATCTATTCCACCAAAGGTTAACCGCGATTCTTTGAGATTATTTCAATATAAGCATAACGCTAAAAATTACATTGACTCTGATTTAATTATTTGCTTAATTACATGCTTAGCTGATAAAACATCCTAATTAACAAAAAGAATTATATTCACCCCCTCTACAAACTTCCTGTTATTTATCAAGACCAACAACTGGTATTAGAGCTTCAGTCTTGATAATTTGATATATTGGATCAAATGTTTCTAATGGCCGCTTACAACAACTCGTCCTATCTCAAAAATGGTGCTGCAAATAGATCACCCAGGTTTGATAAAGATGAATATGTAACTTGGAGAGATATATTCATGTTTAACTTTAAGTCAATTGACCCACTCGTACCTGACATTACAAAAAATGGCCCATATGTTCCCATGGATACTATTGATTCCAGATATACAGCTACAAAATCTTCTGCTATTGATGCTAGAAAAGTCATCTTTCCTCAATGGCATGATGAATACAAGCGTCATGTTGGACTTGACCCAAAAATTAAAACTATGATAGCCATACTTTACCTAATCATGTGTTTAGAATGATTAAAAGGAAACAAACTTCAAAAGCTATCTTAGACTATCTTGATATCACTTATGATCAAAAAGATGAGGTTAGGCAAAACAAAGTCATTTTTTAAAAATAAGAATATGAACTCTTCTTTTCATACAAAAATGAGACTCTAAAACAAACCTTTATTAGATTTAATTCTCTGGTAACTGACCTATACTACCTAAAAGTCACTTATAATGACTTTGAACAGGTCAATAAATTCATTAACTTATTACCTGCTAAGTGGAAACCTGCTACTAACCCTCTTAAGACAAACCCAGACCTTAAAGAATTTTGACATATGCTCTCTATATGGCACTATTTGGAACCATGAGAGGGCAGAAGCAAAAATTGAGTTAAACCTAAAAGAAAATTTTAATTCTACCCCTATTACCTCAAAATCTTCTAAGTCAGAAGATGCTACTCTTATTGTTGCTTCCAAAAAGAAGATACAAAGAGGCTTACTGGTTCAAAAGCTGTTGGCAGAAGAAGAGCTAGCAGAGGATAATGAAGTGAGTGTGAATGAGTCAGAGGAAAGTTGTGATGGTGATGATGTGGAAGGGTTTGCTGAGGTTATGACACTATTGGCTAGGTATTTCAAAAACTTTAATCGTAGTACGACCAGTAAGCCATATATAATCAGCAAGAAGCCAAGTTCTAGTTACTTAAGCAAGTCAGTAGCTGGCCCCAATTCTGAGTGTTACAATTGCGGGAGGTTAGGACATTTTTCATCTGAGGGCACGCAAGAAAACCTCCTAGGCATGCCAACTTATTTTTAAAAGATGATAAGTACAAAAAAGTACAAAGCTATGAAGGCCAAGATGAAGAACAACTCAAAGGTTGAAAAGAAGAAAAAGAAACTAGAAAAGGTTTTCGTTTCTGAACATCATGATTGGGATGAAACCAGTTCATCATCTTCATCTTCAGACACTGAAAGTGATGAGAAGTGCACTAGTTATTCATCTGGTCGAAAGTTTTGTTTAATGGCTAAAAAAATTGATGAGGAAGATATTGGTAGTACAATTCTAGCGGATATGAGGAAGCACATTACAAGAGGGACTCACCTCAATGGAAATCTGAAATTCTGTGAGGTTGAAATGGTTTGAACTTATACTGATGATGAAAAAGTTGAAATGTTTGACTATCTAAGAATTGATCTTTGCAGAGGCAGCAAACGTGAAGAAGTTAATCTTTAAATGAAAAACCTAAAGGCAAAACTAATGAATTTAAAACCTTAACTGGTGAAATTTCAAAACTTGAAAATCAAAATTTTTCTTTACAATCTCTTCACATAGAAGCAGCAGAAGTCAAAATCGAGCTTGTTGACCACAAAAATGTTGTTGTTTCATGGTGTACATCTGCCAACGTGCTGATAGGTGTGTCAATGAGCAAGTGCATACCCAAGTAGAAGTTTTATTTGTTGGTGGCTATGAAGTTAATGCTGCAGAAGTTGCATTCATGGACCCTGTTCTTGAAACTGATCATGAAGTTGTATTTCCAAACATTGTTGCCAAGATAGTTAAAGGTAAAAGTTTTTGACAAATAAATCTTTCAGATCTACAGAGACCCCACCACTGTCCATGAAAGAAATCATGGAGAAAGAAGCTAAAGTTAGAGAAGCCAGTCCCTCAAATGATGAGACTACTAACCCTCCAACATTTACTACATGTCTCCAAAAGGACGTAAGATCAAAAGAGAGATTACTAAAAATAATAAGAGAAACTTCATACTGGTTAATCCCTCAATTTCTCTAAGTTTCACATCTGTTGAGCCTACTATGGAACTCCCTACTGGTCGACTAGTATCTTAATATCAAGTAGATATTAACTCATCTGCTGGGTCAAATGAGTCTTCCAATACTGGCACACCAAAAGACAAAGGCAATGTAGTAATCAATCACAATGATGGTACTGGTTCCAAAAGGAAAGC
Organism: Rutidosis leptorrhynchoides; assembly: GCF_046630445.1. Lineage (NCBI taxonomy): Eukaryota > Viridiplantae > Streptophyta > Magnoliopsida > Asterales > Asteraceae > Rutidosis > Rutidosis leptorrhynchoides. The sequence continues at coordinate 226,888,253 of NC_092343.1, forward strand.
TGCCCTTAAGGGAAAAGCTAAAATGAACAAGAGTGAGGAGTCATCTGCTGAGTCGTTTATGACTCAGATACTCTCTATAAAGCTAGATCAGCTGCTACTGGCAATTAATCATAACAGCCATGAGTAGAACCAGACTCTTAGCTCATCTACCCCAAACTAACAACCAAAGCCAAAAGTGAGAAAATACTACAATTGTGATATCAAGAATCACTTGTCCAACCAATCTTCAGAGTACAAACATGAGCAAAAGGCTTATCATGAAATGATAGCTAAAATTTCATATATGACTACTTCTCAAACCTTGACTACATCTGATGATGCTTTTTAATGCAATCTAGCAGGAAGGAAGAGATCATCCAAGATGTGTCTTCCAGAACCCATCCTTAGATGGGTTCCAAAAAGAACCGATCTCACTGTTATTGTGCAGGGCATTCAAAACAAGTAAATATGGTATTTTGATAGTGGTTGTTCAAGACATATGACCGGAAGTCCCTGCTGATGGATTGTCAAGAAATAGATGGTCCAATTGTTACATATGGAAATAATTCACGTGGTAACACCAAGGGTTTTAGTATATTGACAAATGGAAATTTTACATTTACAAATGTAGCATATGTCGTAATTTACTCAGCATAAGCCGGCTGACAAACAAGAGAAAGATAGTCCAATTCAGAAGAAAATTTAGTACAATTTTTATTAAAACAGAGAAGCCTCTGCTGACTGCAAAGCGACATGAGAACATGTATCATGTAACCACCTAAACCCGTTATTGAAAAACAACATTGAAATTATTTTTATATGATAACCAACAACGATAAGACTAACACTTGCATATTTAAAACAATTCCAACACATCACTTTAACACCAAAAAGGTTTATAATACTCAAACCATATTCAAATGGTTTTAAATACATAAACTACACATGTTCAAGTATCAAAGCGGGTATAACAACCCATGAGACTCCAACGACCCATATAGTACGACAATATGATATATTTTGACCCAAAAGAGTTTAACTTCCAAACAAAGGACGAGCATGGTGTTTGGGATTAGCCTACCCAAACCTAGGTCAAAAATCTTCTAGCAATCAACAAGGGAGTTATCTAGTCCCCGAACTTACCCTTGCCTTTAAAACTAAAAAGAAAACAACGAGGGAGTAAGAATCATGCTTAGTGAGTGCAATAGTTATATGCATACATACATAACCTGCTTCCTTACGGATACTTACACAAATTCGCATACAAGCTAGCATCACAATAACATATAATCATAATATAATATGCTACACTACAAACACACAAATATGGTTAACCATACACAATAATATTATTCATCTAATGATATAAAGCTATTATACACACCTAATTGGCCGACTAAGATGTAACGACCCGACTTTTTCGACTTGTATTTATGCTTATTACTTTCTGCGAAACTGCGTATTTGTGCATACTGTGCTATATTATATTCTGGGATCTTATTTCATGATTAATTACCTTCATTCATGCCATACAACGTGCCATTAAGTACTTAGTTACTTAACTTGATCCCCGAATACTTCTATGACCGTTAGTGTCACTTGACATTTAAAACGAGCTATATATTTTGATACACATTTGACTTTAATCATAATTAGAATATTATGACTACGTAATACTAATTGTTATTTTTTAATGACAATTACTTTGGGCTTTTGGTTGCTTAATTACGCTTAGTAATTTACTTATGCTCACTAGTTAGTCTTGTTGGACTTTTTACCTTGTTAGACTTTAGCCCACCCTACTCTAGCTAATGGACTATTTAATTAGCCCAATTTTAATAAGTTTATGACCCATATAAATGTAAGACAAATGTCCATTTATAAGAGGGAACATCCTAGCATTTTTGTTAACCATAATCACAATTGTTGCATGGGATCCCAACATAAGCACCAACTTTAGACAATCATTAACCAAAAAGCAAAAGTTGTCTCCCCCTTGTCCCCCCTAAACCTACGGCCAAGCCACCCCCATCCCCCTATAAATACCACACAAACCTCACCCATTTTACACTTGATCTCATTAACAAATTACACACACTTACTCTCTAATTCTCTCTCTAGTCTTTCTCACTCTAAAAAGTGTAAGTTTTAAATTTTCTTCTTCTTCTTCTTCTCTTCTCATTGTCGACATCATCATTTACTTGTTAGATCTAAGTAATCTAGCTTATGATTCCTTTATTTTGTTATAAAGATCAAAACTTGTGTTTATGATCTTCATGTTACTTGAAGATCTAGCCTTTTGCTTTAAGAATCTTCAAGATCATTAAAGATCTAAGCTTTCTAGCTTAGAGTTTTATTATTTTATTAAAGATCTTAGTTTTTTAGCTTATGGTCTCATTACTTTTACTAGATCTTAGCTTTCTAGCTTATGGTCTCATTAATCTTGTAAAGATCCAAACTTTCTAGCTTAGGGTTTTCTTAATACTTGAGATCTAAGTTATTATTGTAGATCTCACTTACTTGGAACCTTTTCCTGATTGTTGTGATGATAAAGATCAAGTCTTCATCATCTCATATGATGTAGATGCATAAACTTGTGTAGAAAGGACAAAGGTTGAAGCTATATCGGGCTTATGCAATAAAGAGGAAACCTTGATGTTCAAAACTTGTAGAATGATAGCTTTTACTCTTAGTTGTGTGTTGATGGTTGAAACTTGGTCAAAGTGATGATAAAATATCAAAGAGTTGTACACTTGAAGCTTACACGCATCAAGGATGAGAACCGTGATTAGCATCAAGCACCAAGAAACCCACCGGAGCACTTGTTTGCTGTTTTTTGGGGTCTGATAAGACTCCTGGACTTCTGAAAAATTGATTTTCATATAGTTCGTTTCGAGTAGATGACTTTTCGTTTAGTCCTCGCCTAAATTCGTGATGTCAAAGCTAAGGGGTATAAAATACTATTAAATTTTACAAGAAAATACTATTAAATACGATACAATTTTACACAAGATATTTATTTATTTATTGAATGGATATACTTAAACCTTGCTACAACACTTATAGGCAGTGTACCTAATCGTACAGTAGTGTAGTTTTTAGTAAGTCCGATTCGCTCCACAGGGAATCTTTTTCACAAAGCTTAAAGCTATATTAGTTTAAATTTATAAAAATACAAATATATATAAGTAATATTATTATTATAAAGGGGGGTTTTTTACCGTTTAATGACCGGTTTGTCGATTTTAAAACTTTAGTCGCAGTTAAAACCAAATGTAAAATATTAAATAAATAAAAGACTTAATTTAAAGCGTAAAGTAAATAACGATAATGAAATTGCGAATAATAAAAGTGCGATAAAATAAACTTGCGATAATTAAAAAGTACGATAATTAAAAGTGCAATTAAATACAATAACAATAAATAAAAATGCGATAATTAGAAGTGCAATTAAATATAAAATAAAGGAAATTAAATATGAAATAAAAGAATTATGCTTATTTAACCTTCCGTAATCATGATGTTTGACGTGTTAATTTTAGTTGTATGCCCATGGGTTAATTGTCCTTTGTCCTGGATTATTTAATATGTCCGTCTGGTTTTTGTCCATAACAGTCCATCAGTCATAAATATAAAGTGCGAGTGTCCTCGTCAAATTATCCTTATACCCGAAGTCAAATATTCCAACTAATTGGGGACTTAAACTGTAACAAGATTTTAATACTTTGTTTAATAATTACACCAGGATGTCGACTGAGTGTAACCCAAGGTTTTAATACTTTGTTAACAATTATGCCAAGTGTCCTTGTACATAATTTCACCCCTGTTTTAATAATTCTAGTGGCTATTAATCCATCCCCGTGTCCGGTTAAATGAACGATTATTCGTACATATAAATACCCCGCTCATCGTGTCCGATTGAGTGTATATGGTTATTTATAGGGACGTCCAATTGTAAATTTTATATTAAAATTAACAAACTATCATTTAGTTAAACAAATATAAAGCCCATTAATAGCCCATAGTCTAATTTCCACAAATGTCGTTCTTTTGTCCAAACCCCAATTATGGTACAAAGCCCAATTACCCAATTTTAATATTTTTAGCCCAACATCATGATTACTTCGGATTAAATAAGCATAATAATAACTTAGCTACGAGACATTAATGTAAAAAGGTTGAACATAACTTACAATGAATAAAAATAGCGTAGCGTTACACGGACAGAATTTTGACTTACACCCTTACAACATTCGCTAACATACCCTTATTATTAGAATTAAAATTAAAATTAAAATTAAAATATAAATATATATATATATATATATATTACGTATATATTGAGAGAGAGATAGATTATATGGATATTTTGATCGATCAAACTGCGTTTGCTTTTATAGGCAGTTTCATTTTTTGGGGCTCCGCGAGTCGCGGCCCTCTCGTTCCTCAAACTCCACGAGTCGCGGAGATATCAAATCCAGCTCACAAAGCCTTGGCTCCTAGCTTGCCGACGGATTTAAATATAAATATAATATATAAATAATTATAAGAATTATATAAATATTATATTATATTTATGTGCATAGTTGACTTGTAATTTTTAGTCCGTTGCGTCGAGCATTGAGAGTTGACTCATGTCCCGGTTCCGGATTTTCGAACGTCCTTGCGTACTATTTTATATCTTGTACTTTGCGTTTTGAATCTTGTACTCTTGTAATTTCGAGACGTTTCTTATCAATAATTGGAACCTCTTTGATTGTATTTTGTACTTTTGAGCTTTTTGGTCATTTACGTCTTCAATTCGTCGAATTCGTCTTTTGTCTTCACCTTTTATTATTTAATCGAATATCACTTGTAAATAGAACAATTGCAACTAAAAGCTTGTCTTTATTGAGGAATAATGCTATGAAATATATGTTCGTTTTTAGCATTATCAATCCGATATACTGTTTAGGATTTATAGCCTTCCGAAAGTCACTACGCCTTTGTAACGACGTGCTGAAATTTCTGACCTACTCGCACTTAAATCGTCGCCACGGTCAAACAATGACGAGTTAGGTTCTGAAAATTGGATAACGGTTAGAGGACTCACATACAGAGCCTTGGCTACTGACCACGCGTGTTTTAGTTTTATATAGAGGTCGTAGCAGCTGTCCGAAATCAGCCTTTTGTTTCGATCTTTATTCTTTTTGAAAACTTACTTTATCTTTTACGAATGCTGATGACGATGATGATACTTAAGACTTAATTTATTCACTTTTAAACCTTTTGGGACAATATACTAACTTAGTAACCTTTGACTTAGGTTGACGACCTTTCGGACCAACTTACTACCTGCATACTTTTAATATCGACTTTTACTGCTTATTCAATGTGAGTTATAGCTTCCCTTTTTACTTTACTATTTTTGGGACTGAGAATACATGCACTTTTTATATTTTACATACTAGAAACGAGTACTTCAACTTTACATATGTGTGGGTTATATAACGGCACAAAGTTTCCCCTTAGCACGGTAACGTTTAATCATTGGTTTTTGAACCGGTGAACGCGAATACTAGATATGGATCGATAGGGTTTGACATCCCCACTCGGGCTAGTCGCGCTAGCATTTAACGGATGTTTGATACTTCTAGGACATACATCTAATGACCCGTCCTAACCTATCTTGACGAATACATTACATTTGGTTACATCGCGAGGTACTTGACCTCTATATGATACATTTACATACATTGCATTCATTTTTAAAAGACAAACTTTCATTTACATCAAAAGTTGATGGCATGAATAATATTTCATAATATTTCCAACTATAATTGACTTAGTAATAATCTTGATGAACTTGATGACTCGAATGCAACGTCTTTTGAAATATGTCATGAATGACTACAAATATTATCTCTAATATGAGAAAATGCACAGCGGAAGATTTCTTTCGTACCTGAGAATAAACATTCTTTAAAGTGTCCACCAAAAGGTTGGTGAGTTCATTATTTTATCATTAACGATCATTTTCATCATTTTAATAGACCACAAGATTTTCATTTCCATTTCTCATAAATATACGTCCTATGCATAGAGACAAAAATATCATTCATATGGTGAACACCTAGTAACCGACATTAACAAGATGCATATAAGAATATCCCCTATCATTCCGGGAAATCCTTCAGACATGATAAAACAACATCGAAGTACTAAAGCATCCGCTACAACGGATGGGGTTCGTTAGGCCCAATAGATCTATCTTTAGGATTCGCGTCAATTAGTAGACTGGTTTACTAATTCTTAGGTTATCAAGTAAAATGGGCATATTCGGGCTCGATCATTCAACCATATAATGTAGTTTTAATTACTTGTGTCTATTTTGTAAATCAATTATAAAAATTGCGCATGTATTCTCAGCCCAAAAATATAAAGGGTAAAAAGGCAAATGAAACTCACTATACTGTATTTTGTAGTAAAAATACATATGACGATATTGAACAATACAGGGTTGGCCTCGGATTCACGAACCTATATCAAGTATATATATTAACACATATAATGGTAATCAAACAATTTATATATTATGTCTTAAGTTATACATCTTATATATTTAATTTGTATATATATTTAAAATAGTTAATCTTTATAGAGTTTTATATACATATGATTAATTTTATATTAAAAATCAATAATTTGTTATATTTAAATATTTATACAAATAATCTTAATATATAATTATAAGATAGTTGTAATAATTATACTCTATATAGAAAATATTTATTTGTTATAATAATTTTGTCAATATGAAAGTAATATTGATAATAATAATAATATTGATACTAATAATAATCTAAATAATAACTTTATAAAGTTGGATAAAAATGATAACAATAATAGTAATAATAATTATAATATCTATAATAATTATGATTTTTCTAATAATGATGGTAATAATATATTAATAATAATACTTATATTAATGATAATAATTCTTAATACTTAATAATAGTAAAACTGATAATCATACTAATAATAAGGATAATACTAATAATGATATTGTTAGTAATAATAATTCTAATAATGTTTAATAATAATAATAATAATAATAATAATAATAATAATAATAATAATAATAATAATAATAATAATAATAATAATAATAATAATAATAATAATAATAATAATAATAATAATAATAATAATAATAATAATAATAATAATAATAATATGAATAATAAGTATACTACCTTAAAGAATAGCTTCCTAAAAAGATGTCGCAGCCCGGGCTCGAACCCATGACCTCATTTTCATTATTATTATACGCGTTTCATCACCATAGTTACCATCATTATCATATCAAAACCATGAGCAACATCATTAGCAACATCGATCTTCACTCATCTTCTTCCCATATTACCAGATCATCATCATCATCAATTCTTATTCTAATCATCATCGAAGGATCATCATCATCATCCTAATCATTTAGTATCATACCACCATCATCTTTTGTGCACAATTTCATCACCATTTTACCATGTCACGGGTCAACATATAAATTTGTAGGAGACCCACTTTAATTAAGAAATTTAACTAAGTTGAGATGTACCGACCAAAATGCAAATCACTTTTATTTTAGTTCTAAATCTCGGTCCCATTCAATCAACTACTCGGCCAGCTATACCTCAATGTAACTTCCAGTTTCCTTTTTCTTTTTAAAAGCTAGCTAGTGGGACAATTTAAAACAATTTATATACTACTATGTGGTACGTACTCAATCTCCTTGGATACTCCAATAACCGAACCCCATGCCCCAATTGTCGGTCAGTGACGTAAATAAAAGAAGAAAAAAGAACATGCCAAAAGAGTGATCCAAATTGTCCACTATGAACAACTATGTAGTACTCCTTTATCTGTTTAAAAAAATCGATATTATATGGTATGTAAAGAGTGGGTGTCGGCCACATGAAAAGAAAAGGCAATAATCAATTCTTTATTTAACCTCCTCAGTTATAGTTGATTTAATAAATAGAGAAGAAAAATTTGCAGGTTTCATCAACCTTCTTGTGGGTTGTTTGAAAGAAATAGAAGGTGCCATTGTTACAAAATAATTCATGCAGCGAAACACACAGAAAGGTGGTGTGATCTGATGGGGTTCATGTCTGCAAAAAAAAAAGAGAGAGATAAAGAGGTGATCAAACGATTGAAGGTGTGGTTTTAGTCTTGCTTGTTACAAGGAAATATAAAAATAGATGTTGTAGACGGTGGTGGATTAATATTGGGGTGATTCATTATGATGGTGGTGATTTTTATAGTGTTTGAAAGTGGTTGTCGAATGTTTATATATAACTGTGTATAGAGATGATAGTGTGCGGTTATAAAAGGTGGCGAAAGGTTGTAATTGAAAATGATGAAGAAGACGGGAGTCAGAGGAAAGAAATATATGTGCTCGTGTATCTATATAAAGAAAGAGTGATACCTCTGTTGATTTAAGAAGGGAAGAGATCGACAAGGAGAATCAAACCAAGAAGAAGAATACAATTAAATAAAAGAAGCAGATCTTGACTTGCAACTGCATTTGTTTGCATTTATGAATTAAGATTGACATGTAACAAATTGAAGACAGGAAGAATCACGCAGAGAAGAGGAAAAAATAAAAGAAGAAATCGATGGGTAACAGAATTTTGTCCTACACTGTAATGGATTCCAGTTTGTAATCGGACAAGAGCCAAGAAACAAATAAAATACTGTGTTGATTGCTACGTAAAACAAATCCAGATTCTAAAGCAGATCAGGAAATAACCTAGGATGTAGATGTTAAACAGAATACAGATGTATTTATATTTATTTATGTATATATCCGTATATATATGTATATATCCGTACATGTGATTATATATAAAAATCTGTATATACCCGTAATAATATATCTGTATATCTGTTTATCTGTATATTTGTATATATAATTATTTCTGTATTTTACACATTAAGGAAACATAATATTATTAATAATACAAACATTAATATTTAACATTAATATTAATTTAATAATAATAACAAAACTTAGTAATAATAATAATAGGGATAATAATAATATTAGTAATATTAGTATCATATAATTTTACTAATGAGACCAATGATAATACAATTTTAAATAACATAATAATCTTTGTAATGAAGTTAATAATAATACTTTTAGTAGTCCTATTAATAATTAAGTTTTTAATTTCACTAGTCCAATGATACTAATAAATATAACAACAACGTCAATATTAGCATTTATCTTTTATCATAATAAAAATAATAATAATAATATTAATAACTATATTTTTAACTTGTAATTATTTTTACATTTTATTTATTGTATCATATTTACTTATTACATAATATATTGAATCTTTAATATTTATTTATTATGATATCTATAGTATTACTTATGTATAGAATTTATACATATATATATATATATATATATATATATATATATATATATATATATATATATATTTATTCTTAATAGCAACTTAATTATTCTGTATATTATTTTACATTTATATAAATATATATATTTATTTACAAACAATTGTTCGTGAATCTTCGGGAATGGTCAAAGGTTATCTGAAACCATGTAAACAGTTCTAAAGTTTTGAGACTCAATATTACAGACTTTGCTTATCGTGTCAGAATCATATAAAGATCAAGTTTAAATTTGGTCGGAAATTTTCGGGTCGTCACAGTACCTACCCATTAAAGAAATTTCGTCCAGAAATTTGGTTGTGGTCGTCATGGCTAACAATAAAAATATTTTCATGACGAATATGAGTTTATAAATAGAGTTTTATCATTATTGATTAATATAGATAAAACGATTCGATGATGTGAAGCGTATAAGTGAAGCTGTCACAAAAGATAGAGATAGAGATTTAACTTTTGACGTTGTCACGGCGGATTTTCAGAATTCAAGGGATTTAAAGAAAATCTTCGAAATCTAAAAGATTTGATTCTTCGGTGAATAAGGAAATTAAGATCTCTATAATTAAATACAGTGATCTGCCTTGATTACTCTGCCTGATATTTCCATTTTAAATTAAACTATTCCGTTCCATTATTCTCACCATTCCTATACTTTCTTTCTTAGTTCATACATCCAAAAGATTGTGAAAATGCTTAATCCTGTTCTAATCCTTGATATTTTCCTAATTATCATTTCTTTCATCCTTCTTTTCAATCTTCCACCAGAAAAATCTGTTTACTTCTACTATTACCTTGGGGTGATACTATTCTTAATTATACCGTGTCTTTATATTGCTATCCGTATTAATATCCACGATTTGTAACCTCCGTGTTACTATTGGGCTTTATATTTTCTCTTATATTTTGGAGCTCTTTGCCTTTTTAATATCTTCTCGACCTCTAGTAAAGTGAGTAACAGCCAAGAATTCGTAAGTATAGAGTTTCGAATGAACTTAATGTTCTAAACAAGAAAGAACGTAATCGTAAGATTTGATTTGTCAAATTACCAGAATCACTGAGAATAGAAATATCAAGAATATATTTTCTTGATATGTTCAAAAGTTAAGCAGAATGAAAGAGTTATGTAACATGGCACATGATGACGTTATAATCTGTGAATCATCACGTTCAATTAGAAATTCAGCATGACTTACTGTAATATAATCACGTTGATCAAGTGTCATTATATTATACTAACTCATGCATCAATTTCCAACACTACTTCAAAATCATTCATAATTCAAATTCGAATTTTTTTTTCTTTTCAGAATTTAGAAACTAACACAGTTTCCTTTCTGATGTAACACTGATTTTGCGAAGAGATAAATAATTTCAGGTAAGAATAATTATGAAATTATCTTCAGAAATATGGAGAATATTTATAATGAAAAATAAGACGATATCCTAGAATTTTAGAATCATAGTGTGATGAAGAAATTCATTCACAATGATTTAGAGCAATTTAGAAGTAAGGTATTCGCTAAAGATTTCATCAGAAACAGAATTATCAGGATTCTTTAAATACAGAGTTTGATCCTTGTGATTTTGTTCAGAGTCTCCTTCATAGTTTGCTCAATTCGTTGTTCAGTTATCAAAAATCTTGAGCTCTTTTAGTATGTCGCTCTTTATTATCAAACTTTCGAGTGTTAAATAGTCTTTAGTTTTCGCTGCTTCATCAGCTTTTTCAGAACTCAGAGATCTGATTCGTAAGCTAGAGTGCTTTTCAGGAATTTCAGAATTGAAGATCATAATTCTAAGAGATAAATGTTATATATATATATATATATATATATATATATATATATATATATATATATATATATATATATATATATATATATATATATATATATATATATACATACATTTAACTATTGATGTAGAACGCTGCGAAATTCAAAATACTGATTGCTGATTTCCCGGTACTTGGTATGGCAATTCTCGTTACAAGATGTGGATGAGTATATGATAGGGTTATGATAAGGTTACTCCGGATGAAAAGTCAAAATTGTCTTGGTGGAGATGTGATAAAATTTGCTACTTTGAAAAGGAATCGCAAAGTTATTTTGGGTAATAATAACGCTAAAGGAATTAGCACAGCTACGGGTTAAACGTTTACTCAAGTTCCAAGAGTTTTTCAGGTGCATAACTATATGTATAAATCTTTCCTTCCGTAGATGAAGTACGGTTGGTTCATCCTTTCAATTACGGTGTTTTCAAGAATTATGAAAAGTTTGAACGCAGATTGTAATCGTCAAGATATAAATGAGGTTTAAGATGAGATAAAGTGGCAAAATTGAAGAAATGTTTAGTTTTATATGTTATAATCAATATTTTAATTCATTTTATTTGTCTAATGTTATTAGTCCACATTCGATAGTCCACAGTTAACAGTCCAATAATTCATATATAGTTTAATATATAATATTCGAATTAACTAATACGTATCGTGACCCGTGTACATGTCTCAGACTTGATCACAACTCAAAGTATATATATTATTGTAGAATAAACCTCAACCCTGTATAGCTAACTCCAACATTACTGCATATAGAGTGTCTATGGTCATTCCAAATAATATATATAGATGCGTCGATATGATATGTCAAAACCTTGTATACGTGTCCCGATATTTAAAGTGCGTAAAATAAATAACAGAAATTAAATGACGATAAATTAAATTGCGACAATTTAAATTGAGAAAAATAAATTGCGATAATTAAATGTAATACAGAATTAATCAGTTAGCTAGGAACAGTTAGCTGGAAACAGTTAGCGTGGATTCTTAACAAAATTTTTCATAGTTAATTTGTTTGTTTCTAACAAATTTTATTTTGTCCCATGTTTTCTTCATTATGCCACTTGTTGGATTCTTATAGGTCAAAATCCAAATATAAAATTGAATGAAAATGGTTTTTCTGCGGTGAACGGATACGTATATCTGTGGATGTACATAGGATAGTAAATGACCGTTGAATCAGATTCGAAGAATGTACAGTGCAACTTATTAATGTGAAACTAAATATTCCTCGGGTATTACCCACCTGTTAAAATATTTTTACCTTTATCAGTTTGTACAAAAGAATTTTTAATTACAATCTTTATGAAAACATATATACATATATATTTTCTTCAGATGTAATCATGGATTTAATGAGTTAATATGATATTAAACTCATATGATTTTCGGTTTGAGCTAGAATAAGTAATCTCTAAAACTATTAGGAACCACATATTCTTCGCAGAATATTTCTTCAATGAAGTTATGGATCAATACTTCATCGTTCATTGTTGTTGGTACTCCTTGGTATCTATGGTGCGTATGATGTTGGTGTTCGAGGTATAGATTGTGATGTTGAGACGTGTGATGTGGATGTTGTTGTTGGTGGTAATGGTGCTATTGATGCTGGTGCCGTTGCTGAAGCTGGTATGTTTTGCACCATATGTTCCAAAGTTACAACTCGGGCGCGAAGCTCGTTGGCTTCTGCTATTACTCCGGGATGATTGTCGGTCGGAACGAGCGAATGAATAAAATCTAGAATTCGAGATAGTGTATAATCAAGACAAGATACTCTGGAAATGAGAGAGAAAATGGTATTTCGAACAAGTTCGACGGTAAGTGCTTCAGGTTCTTTGCCAAGAGGTGAATTCGGTTGGTGGAAAGGATCGACTTATTCTCATCTTCTTTGATTAAGTCGACTACGAACCCATCCCCAATACATCCAAAATTGATGATGGCTGATTGGTTGATCCATTCCGGTTACACTGCTTTCAGAGCTCGAGCGGAAATCCATATCGGAATCCGAGGAACTTGAACTGGTGACGAGTTCCATTTTGTACGATTGAATAAAGGATTTTTGATATGAAATGAGTTCCGGCTATCGGATGGTATTCTAATTACATAGAATATCTATATATATAGAACAAAGGATTTCGTAGATTACGGAGGGATTTACAGAATATGTCAGGCAAAGTTTTACAGTAACAGATACGCTAAGATATGAATTAGCAGATACGCTAAGATATGAGTTTTGTCTATACACTAATCATGCAGTCAATGCAGTAAGATGTGTCTAGACTAAGAATAATGAGCAGGTAATTTCCTAAGGATGATAAGCAGGTAATTTTTGACACTAAACGATAAGCAAAACTTTTGACATGCCGACACGGTCGAAGTCCAGACTCACTAATGCATCTAAACAACTATTAGTTAGACACACTAATGCAAGACCTGGTTCGCTAAGACCACCGCTCTGATACCAACTCTAATGACCCGTCCTAATCCATCTGGATGAATACATTACATTTGGTTACTTCGTGAGGTACTTGACCTCTATATGATACATTTTACAAACATTGCATTCATTTTTAAAAGACAAACTTTCATTTACATCAAAAGTTGACGGCATGCATAACATTTCATAATATTTCCAACTATAATTGACTTAGTAATAATCTTGATGAACTTGACGACTCGAATGCGACGTCTTTTGAAATATGTCATGAATGACTCCAAGTAATATCTCTAATATGAGCAAATGCACACCGGAAGATTTCTTTCGTACCTGAGAATAAACATGCTTTAAAGTGTCAACCAAAAGGTTGGTGAGTTCATTAGTTTATCATTAACGATCATTTTCATCATTTTAATAGACCACAAGATTTTCATTTCCATTTCTCATAAATATACGTCTCATGCATAGAGACAAAAATATCATTCATATGGTGAACACCTGGTAACCGATATTAACAAGATGCATATAAGAATATCCCCTATCATTCTGGGAAATCCTTCGGACATGATAAAACAACATCGAAGTACTAAAACATCCGCTACAACGGATGGGGTTCGTTAGGCCCAATAGATCTATCTTTAGGATTCACGTCAATTAGTAGACTGGTTTACTAATTCTTAGGTTGCCAAGTAAAAGGGGCATATTCGGCTTCGATCATTCAATCATATAATGTAGTTTTAATTACTTGTGTCTATTTCGTAAAACAATTATAAAATTGCGCATGTATTCTCAGCCCAAAAATATAAAGGGTAAAAAGGCAAATGAAACTCACTATACTGTATTTTGTAGTAAAAATACGTATGACGATATTGAACAATGCAGGGTTGGCCTCGGATTCACGAACCTATATCAAGCATATATATTAACACATATAATGGTAATCAAACAATTTATATATTATGTCTTAAGTTATAAATCTTATATATTTAATTTGTATATATATTTAAAATAGTTAATATTTATAGAGTTTTATATACATATGATTAATTTTATATTAAAAATCAATAATTTGTTATATTTAAATATTTATACAAATAATATTAATATATAATTATATGATTGTTGTAATAATTATACTCTATATAGAAAATATTTATTTGTTATAATAATTTTATCAATATGAAAGTAATATTGATAATAATAATAATATTGATACTAATAATAATCTAAATAATAACTTTATAAAGTTTGATAAAAATGATAACAATAACAGTAATAATAATTATAATATCTATAATAATTATGATTTTTCTAATAATGATGGTAATAATATATTAATAATAATACTTATATTAATGATAATAATTCTTAATACTTAATAATACTAATACTGATAATCATACTAATAATAAGGATAATAATAATAATGATATTGTTAGTAATAATAATTCTAATAATGTTTAATAATAATAATAATAATATTATTAATAATAATAATAATAATTATAATAATAATAATAATAATAATAATAATAATAATAATAATAATAATAATAATAATAATAATAATAATAATAATAATAATAATAATAATAATAATAATAATAAATTTGTATCATACCACCATCATCTTTTGTGCACAATTTCATCACCATTTTACCATGTCACTGGTCAACATATAAATTTGTAGGAGACCCACTTTAATTAAGAAATTTAACTAAGTTGAGATGTACCGACCAAAATGCAAATCACTTTTATTTTAGTTCTAAATCTCGATCCCATTCAATCAACTACTCGGCCAGCTATACCTCAATGTAACTTCCGGTTTCCTTTTTCTTTTTAAAAGCTAGCTAGTGGGACAATTTAAAACAATTTATATACTACTATGTGGTACGTACTCAATCACCTTGGATACTCCAATAACCGAACCCCATACCCCAATTGTCGGTCAGTGAGGTAAAAAAAAGAAAAAAAAGAACATGCCAAAAGAGTGATCCAAATTGTCCACTATGAACAACTATGTAGTACACCTTTATCTGTTTACAAAAATCGATATTATATGGTATGTAAATAGTGGGTGTCGGCCACATGAAAAGAAAAGGCAATCGTCAATTCTTTATTTAACCTCCTCAGTTATGGTTGATTTAATAAATAGAGAAGAAAAATTCGCAGGTTTCAACAACCTTCTTGTGGGTTGTTTGAAAGAAATAGAAGGTGCCATAGTTACAAAATAATTCATGCAGCGAAACACACAGAAAGGTGGTGTGATCTGATGGGGTTCATGTCTGCAAAAAAAAAAAGATAGAGAGATAAAGAGTTGATCAAACGATTGAAGGTGTGGTTTTAATCTTGCTTGTTACAAGGAAATATAAAAATAGATGTTGTAGACAGTGGTGGATTAATATTGGGGTGATTCATTATGATGGTGGCGATTTTTATAGTGTTTGAGGGTGGTTGTCGAATGTTTATATATAACTGTGTAAAGAGATGATAGTGTGCGGTTATAAAAGGTGGCAAAAGGTTGTAATTGAAAATGATGAAGAAGACGGGAGTCAGAGGAAAGAAATATATGTGCTCGTATATCTATATAGAGAAAGAGTGATACCTCTGTTGATTTAAGAAGGGAAGAGATCGACAAGGAGAATCAAACCAAGAAGAAGAATACAATTAAATAAAAGAAGCAGATCGTGACTTGCAACTGCATTTGTTTGCATTTGTGAATTAAGATTGGCATGTAACAAATTGAAGACAGGAAGAATCACGCAGACAAGAGGAAAAAATAAAAGAAGAAATCGATGGGTAACAGAATTTTTTCCTACACTGTAATGGATTCCAGGTTGTAATCAGATAAGAGCCAAGAAACAAATAAAATACTGTGTTGATTGCTACATAAAACAAATCCAGATTCTAAAGCAGATCAGGAAATAACCTAGGATGTAGATGTTAAACAGAATACAGATGTATTTATATTTATTTATGTATATATCCGTATATATATGTATATATCCGTACATGTGATTATATATAAAAATCTGTATATACCCGTAATAATATATCTGTATATCTGTATATTTGTATATATAATTATTTCTGTATTTTACACATTAAGGAAACATAATATTATTAATAATACAAATATTAATATTTAACATTAATATTAATTTAATAATAATAACAAAACTTAGTAATAATAATAATAGAGATAATAATAATATTAATAATATTAATATCATATAATATTACTAATGAGACCAATGATAATACAATTTTAAATAACATAATAATCTTAGTAATGAAGTTAATAATAATACTTTTAGTAGTTCTATTAATAATTAAGTTTTTAATTTCACTTGTCCAATGATACTAATAAATATAACAACAATGTCAATATTAGCATTTATCTTTTATCATAATGAAAATAATAATAATATTAATATTAATAACTATATTTTTAACTTGTAATTATTTTTACATTTTATCTACTGTATCATATTTACTTATTACATAATATATTGAATCTTTAATATTTATTTATTATGATATCTATAGTATTACTTATGTATATAATTTATACATATATATATTTATTCTAAATAGAAACTTAATTATTCTGTATATTATTTTACATTTATATAAATATACATATTTATTTACAAACAATTTCTCGTAAATTATCGGGAATAGTCAAAGGTTATCTGAAACCATGTAAACAGTTCTAAAGTTTTGAGACTCAATATTACAGACTTTGCTTATCGTGTTAGAATCATATAAAGATCAAGTTTAAATTTGGTCGGAAATTTCTGGGTCGTCACAATACACACTCGCCAAGTGTACTTTTAGGGGGTGATACTATTATATACGTTAAGTTAGTTACCGGGTGCCCATGGATAATCATATACTTTTCATACTGTTTTGAATACGAAATCTCGTAGTCTACATTACATTACTGAACACAAACTATAGCTCCCCAACATTTGTGTTGACCTTTTAAGCGTGTATTTCTCAGGTGCTTAGACGTTGTTGCTTCCGCTGTTAGACTTGATGTCTTGGTGTTTTAGACTTGCTGTTACAGACTCGCTGTGTTAGACTTCTGCTGCATTACTTAGAGATGTCTCAATTATGGAACTTTTATCTTGCATTCACAACTTATGTTATTTATATAATGGCTCGTAACGACCTTTGTGTCACGTTATCTTTTGTAAAACGTTATCCTTTTTGAATGGAAAACTTGTTTTAAAACAGCATGTAGTATTATACTGTGTAATGGACCTCTTGTTGACGATTCATACATGATGGTTTTGTACGGGGCATCACATTTGGTATCAGAGCATTGGTTGTAGGGAATTAGGTTGCATTATTGAGTCTTGACTGAGCCGAGTAGGATTCGCTAATAGGACTAATCTATAAATTACTCGTTTACTTGTTACTGCTTACTGCTGATGCATGCTAATGCTTACCTTTACTGCTATGTGGACTTGCTGCATGCTACTATCTGTCTTTGATTGCATGTTACTTTTGTTTAATACTATTACGATTGCCATGCTATTTACTGCTAGGATGCTGTAGTGCCTGATTACGTGCTTGCTATATGTCTTACTGACATAGAAAAAGTTATTTTTCCTTGTTCAGACGTTAGACATGCCGTCCATGACCTTTGACTTTGAGAGTGACTCGGATACGCCTACTATTTCGCCTACTATTATTGCTGACTCACCGTTATCCTTCGGCGACTCTGGCGATTCGTCTTCTGGAGATAGTGGACACGCGCTTGACCTGATGGACGTCTCAGATGGAGACGAGGATCCGGAGGAGATTCCAGCTCCACCCAGCCCTAGACTCCCAGAGCCACAGCACCATTTCAGTGGTACTGTGATCCCTGGGGGAAACGGAGACGGTCCCTTCCGTAACGAGCATGGGCATTGGGCTAGACGCACCGCTGACGAACGTGTCGTATCGATTAAACCTGGCAGATATCGACTCATGACCACCGACCAGACACATCCACCCATACATGATGTACCTACACTACCTTCCGACGATTCAGACGCATCATCATCCGATGACACCAGTGAGGAGGATTCCAAGGAGGATTCTGAGGAGGATTCTAAGGAGGAGCCCGTGCAGCCACCCTCTACCCCCCGAAGAAGCGGTACCACTTCGATGGTACTGTTATTCCAGGGGTTAATGGAGGAAAGCCGTTCGTGAACACTCATGGACAGTTGGTTAGGGTCACAGCCCGTAAGAAGGTTGTACCGTATCCTGCCGATCCATTTGTGCGTAAGGTCGCCCACTTAGAGCCGTCTACTTCTAGTACTACATCCGTATCATCTGGACCATCTGCACCACCTGCCCTACCAGCATCTCCTATTGTCAAGGAACTGACGAGGGAAGTGCATGCCCTCCGTGCTCGGGTAACTGAGCTCGAGGACCAGATATCTCACCTGATGGACATCATTTACCCACCCTCGCCCTAGGACTATTGTATTAGATTTCTTTATGTATTATGTTTGTAGTGTCCTATTTTTCATTTATGTATTGTACGAACCTTATGCTGTTGTATGCGATTTTCTTACTATGACTGGAATTACTGTTGTTGGTTTATTATTCGGCGTTTTATTACATATTGGCTTTTGTGATATCTACTGCTTGTTTCCATGCTTAGTTATCGTGTACTGTGTCGTTTCTATGTTGTTTACCATATGCCGTGACGTTGTTGGATTTTGACGTAAGTCGAAATTTTGTTTGGAAGATCGATGGCTAACGGAAGAGGTCCAAGAGAAATGCCCACTGCAGCATAGCTTGAGGAGATGATAGTCGCTTGAGTAACCGCAACTATGGCGAATGCCAACCCTGCTCCAGCTCCACTGGCTAACCCAAACTTCCAGAATGGGTTTACTTTTAAGGAATTCTAGAGCTACAAGCCCCACAATTTCAGTGGAACAGAAGGGCCAGTTGGGATGAGGAGATGGTTTGAGAAGTTGGAATCTGTGTTCTGTGTGAGAAACTACTCCGAAGGGAATAAGACTAAGATCGCATCCTGCACTTTGTCGGATGGCGCTTTGACTTGGTGGAATACGCTCGCCCAGGCGCAAGGAATTGACGAAGCTTACGCTACACCATGGGAGGAGTTTAAGAGGGCTATGATCGAGGAGTACTGCCCCAGAACTGAAATTCAGAAAATGGAAGCAGAGTTTTGAGAACTGAAAGTTATAGGAACTGATCTTGATGGCTATAACCGAAGGAACTTGGAGTTAGCATTGATGTGCCCCACAATGGTTACACCTGAGTTCAAACGGATGGAGAGGTATCTGTGGGGACTCCCCAAGTACATTCAGGGAAATGTCACTTCTTCGAAACCAGCGAATGTCCCGGAAGCTATGTGTATGGCGCACACACTGATGAATCAAATTACCCGCCAAGAGCCAGAGAAGGCAAAATCAGAATCGGGAGCTAGTTATGGGAAACGTAAGTGGGACGGAAGTAAGGGAAAATTTTTTGACCAGAACCCTGCTAAGAGGTATGAGAATTTCAAGGGAAACAATGACTGGAGGAACCCTAATCCGAACCCTAGCTCTAACCCTAACTACAAAGGTAGTCTTCCCTAGTGTAAGAGATGCTACAAGTATCATACTGGATACTGCAACGTAGTGTGTGAGAAGTGTAAAAGGACTGGACAGATCGGCAGAGATTGTATGATCAACGCCCCAGCTGTGAGGACAAACCCAAGTGGACTAAGGAAATGCTTTGAGTGCGGTCAGCAGGGCCACTTCAAGAATGAATGTCCTAACAAGAAGAAGGATGTCGAGCCAGCATGTGGAAGAGTCTTCAACATGAATGCCAGAGATGCCCGTGAAGATCCTGACTTGGTTACAAGTACATTCACTATTAATAACCTATTATCTTCTGTCCTGTTTGATACCGGTACCGATAGGAGTTATGTATGTAGACACTTTTGCTCTAAGATAGATTGGTCGTTAGTGCCTTTGGATGAGAGTATACTTGTTGAGGTAGCCAATGGAAAGCTTGAGAAAGTTGATCAAATTGGCCGAGGAGGTATTATAAACTTAGCTGATGTGGATTTTGAGATTGATTTGATACCCATAAAGTTGGGGAGCTTTGATGTGATAGTCAGTATGGACTGGTTGTCCAAGGTAAGAGCAGAAGTTGTTTGTGGAGAGAAGATTCTGCGTATACCTCGCGAATATGGTGAGCCACTGATTATTTACGGAGATAGATGTAGCCCAAAGCTAAACCTTATTAGTTGCATGAAGGCACAAAAGGTTATGAAAAAGGGGCATTTTGCTATTCTGGTGCATGTGAAGAAGCTAGAGAATGAGGAGAAGAGTGTGGATGATGTGCGAATTGTGAACGAATTTCCCGACGTCTTTCCAGAAGAATTACTGGGATTACCGCCGCCGAGATTAGTGGAGTTTCAAATCGATCTAGTGCTAGGAGCTGCACCTGTAGCTCGCGCACCTTATCGACTTGCACCTTCCGAACTACAAGAGTTGCAGAGTGAAAGGACCCGTTCATATACATTATAAACGATTCACAATAGTTGATTACATTGCGAGGTATTTGATCTCTATATGATACATTTTACAAACATTGCATTCATTTTTAAAAGACAAACTTTCTTTACATCGAAAATTGACAGGCATGTACACCATTTCATAATATCCACTATCCAACTATAAATTGATTTAATAATAATCTTTGATGAACTCAATGACTCGAATGCAACGTTCTTCGAAATATGCTATGAAAGACTCCAAGTAATATCTTTAAAATGAGCAAATGCACAGTGGAAGATTTCTTTAACACCTGAGAATAAACATGCTTTAAAGTGTCAACCAAAAGTTTGGCGAGTTCATTAGTTTATCATAGTCATTTATATCCATCATTTTAATAGACCACAAGAATTTCATTTCCAGTTCTCATAAATATACGTCCCATGCATAGAGACAAAAATAATCATTCATATGGTGAACACCTGGTAACCGACATTAACTAGATACATATAAGAATATCCCCTATCATTCCGGGATCCTCCTTCGAACATGATATAAATTTCGAAGTACTAAAGCATCCGGTACTTTGGATGGGGTTTGTTAGGCCCAATAGATCTATCTTTAGGATTCGCGTCAATTAGGGTGTATGTTCCCTAATTCTTAGATTACCAGACTTCAATAAAAAGGGGCATATTCGATTTCGATAATTCAACCATAGAATGTAGTTTCAATTACTTGTGACTATTTCGTCAAACATTTATAAAAGCGCATGTATTCTCAGTCCCAAAAATATAAAGGGTAAAAAGGCAAATGAAACTCACCATACTGTATTTCGTAGTAAAAATACATATAACGTCATTGAACAAGTGCAAGGTTGGCCTCGGATTCACGAACCTAAATTAATTATATATATTTATGTGTTGGTCAATATTTGTCTAACAAATTAGGTCAAGTCATTATGTACCACAATCCTAATGCTCGAGACTAATATGCAAAAGTTAACAAAAGTAAATTTGACTCAAAATAATTTCCAAAAATCTATACATGATTAATATATAGTTTAAATATCGTTGTTTTATATTTTTAAATATTTTTAAAAGGTTTATTAGAGTAAATAATATAATTTATTTATTAATAAATAAAATTTTATATTAAATTTATATAATAAAATATACTTTTATATATATTAAGTATTAAATTTTATAGGGTTCATTTAATATCATAAAGATAATATGATATGTATTATTAAAGTTAGTTATTACACGTAGTAAAATATGTTTGTATCATATATTTATTTGATAAAATAATATCTATAATGATAGTAAGTAAAAGTTGTATTATTTTGTAATAATAATTATTATTATAAAAATATCAATATTTATAATTACTAAGATGACATTATGATAAAACGATAATTCTAATTATGATAACTTTAATATTTACGATAATTTTTAATATTATCTTTAAAATAATAATTCTAGTTAAAATAATAATAATGATATTTTATAGTAACAATGACATTTCTATTAAAATGATAATTTTTGTTAAAATGATAGTTTTAATACTAACGATACTTTTAATAATAATAGTAATGATAAAAATAATAAGAACGATAATTTTATCTAAATCAATATCGTATAATATTTTAATTTCATCATGATACTCTTACTCATTATTTCCTAATCGTTTTGTTTAATAGCTTTTAATCGTTTTTTATATCGTGTTCATAATAATGATAATAATAGTAATCAAAATAATTAGGTGTTACAAATATTTGTTTTAATTACCCTAATATTAATAATGATAGTTACTATAACATTATTAACGATAATACTAATAATTATCTTAATGATAATATAGTAATAATAATAATAACAATAACAATAACCATTTTTAAATAACGATATACATATTAATAATGATAATAATAATAATAATACTAATAATAATAATAATAATTGGATAATAATAATAATACTAATTATAACTTTAACAATAATAACAATAGTAAAAATAAAAAAAAATAACAATTGTTAATGATAAATCCCTTTTATTGATAAAGATAATAATAATGATAATAATAAGATAAAACTATAACGACGATAAAAACGACGATAATAATAATCATTTTTAATAAAAATATCGAAAATTCAATTGATTATAACTTCTAATCCGTTCACCGAGACCATTCGATATCTAAAGGAAAAGTTCTTAATTTTTTGCTAGCTTTCCAAGGACATGCGTATCTTATACCTTATCTCAACCGTAAGTGTAACTAATTCTAGATTCAACCTAACCTGTCTAAGGAAAATATCAAAAGTACAAGCATGCATAATCCTAAATACTCGAGCACTAGTCAGGGATACACTATTGGTATGTAAAAGTTAAATTATGAGTACTCACGTATCAATATTGAGACTCAATATTGAGATTCAATATTGCAGGAAAGGTACGTAGATGCAACGGAAATGATAAACACTATATTGACCTCACGAGCATACCCATGAACCATACTCAATTACCTCCATAGCTATAACCCATTAATCATATCCTCCTCGAAAAACAATTTCGAAATCACTCGAACAGCACTCCGTCGTAATATTTTATGTATACTAATAATATCTTGAAATAATACGAAGTAAATATATATATGTAAATCGATTGAGAGAGTTTAGAGAAAAATATTTTCAAGTTTTTATGAAATAATGAAACCTATTGAATTCTATTTATAAAATTTTTTTGAATTATTAAAGTGAATTATTAAAGTATGAATTATTAAAGTGAATTATTAAAGTGAATTATTAAAGTATGAATTATTAAAGTGAATTATTAAAGTATGAATTATTAAAGTAAATTATTAAAGTATGAATTATTAAAGTGAATTATTAAAGTTAAAGTAAAGTAAAAATAAAGTAAAGGTAAAGTTTAAGTATAGTAAAAGTATAAAACTATATACGTATAATACGCGTATAAATATATATAATATTAATTTAAATTGTTATATATAATTAATAAAATAAAATATAAATATTGTTATCTTTATCATACTAGTTAAGTAATGAGTTGTCAAAAGTGGTTCTAGATATTTATAAAAGTTATATACATTTTAATAATAAAGTTCTTTTTAAACTGAAAACGTTTTTGTACGTTTGAACTAAATAGATCAATCGAGTCTTTATGAGATTCAATCTTCCACTATCCTTTGTCTAGTTCTCAATGATTAACAATTTGTTCTTATTTATAAATCACTTTACCATTTTCCGAATATTGTTAAATTGGAAAGATTTCTCAAATCAACGTGGGCCTTTCAACAGAGACTTGTAATCATAATTCAATATATCTGATAATTCAATCATTTGATCTTATCTTCTAATTCCATTGATAAACATTTTGAAACAGATACAATCATATAAAGTATTTAATCTAATATTTTGTTTACGTTTCAAGTTATAATATATATACACATATACATATATAATCATGTTCGTTTAATGGTTCGTGAATCGTTGGAACTTGGTCGAGGTTGAATGAATGTATGAACATAGTTTAAAATTCTTGAAATTTAACTTAACAAATATTGCTTATCGTGTTGGAAACATATAAAGATTAAAGTTTAAATTTGGTTGGAAATTTCCGGTGTCGGAAACATATAAAGATTAAAGTTTAAATTTGGTTGGAAATTTCCGGGTTGTCACAGTACCTACCCGTTAAAGAAATTTTGTCCCGAAATTTGAGTGGAAAGGTCGTGAATGATAATAAGTATATTTTCATGATGCATACGGGCTGAAAATTAGAGTTTTATCATCAGCGAATAATTTGGATAAATAATCCATTTATATGAAGAGTACGAATGAAGCTAACAAAGAAGAGTGAAATGAGTAAGTGTAGATTCATCTTATCATTTGACGTAGATATGATTGATTCCCAGATTTCAAGGGATTTGAAGAAAATCTTCTTAATAAGATTTGACTCTCCGGTAATCAAGGGAATTAGGATCCACTTTAAATGCGATCGTCCATTTTAATTGTTATGTCAGAGATTTTCTTATAAATTCACCTCCTTCGTTTCCTTACAACTCACACCTTCTGTTGATGCATTTTATGCAAGTCCCTAGACATCTACCCACGTTCATTGCAGGTACAACAGTTTACAAGCCACCATGATTGCTCGTTATTATCCTATCCGTGTTTGTATGTGGTTACAGGAACTGTAGGAACGAGATTTAGATATTTGACTATGTTAGACTTAGTCAGACGTACGAGTGAAGCCTCACTAGTACGGCTGACAGGCTCATACGCATGGTTGATGCTGAGCTAAGTCACAATTACAACCTAAATGAGAATACACGAGTGAGTAATCACCCGTACGACTGATGAAGCCAACTCGTACGTGTGATGAATGAATCGTATGGGTGAGTCAACAGCAGGGGTATATAAAGTCTTATGTTCTTCATTTTAGGTTAAGCCTCTCATTTATTACATACACTCAGATCTAGTGAGCTCCTCCGATTCTCTCTCAGTCCAAATCACCCAGGTGGTGAATAATAGCTCTAGGTGTTGATTTAATCACACTTGATTTAGTTGTGGTTTGACTAAATTAATCAAAAAAAAAAACTTAACCTATTACTAGAGGGTTTGATTCACTTTTTTCGCCATTGTGTGAGTTAAATCTATTGATTTCTAAGTTCCTAGTCATGTTTCATCACCTTCTATTCTTTCCCCCTCAACTCATATTTTAAAGTATTCATCAATATGCTCCATCCAGTTCTGATTCTCGATATACTTCTAACTTTCATATCGGTCATTCTTATTTGTCATCTACCGCTGGAAGAATCTATTTACTTCTACTATACTCTTGGGTTTATAGTGTTTCTAGTTCTCCCGTGTCTTTATATTGCTATATGCATCGATATATATGGTTTATAATTACGGGTTTGTCGTTGGGCTTTATATGTTCCCGTATATTTCAAAGTCTCTGCTTCTGTCTTCTATAATCATTATTATTCACAGTTAATGCTCTCTTTTATTTGCTGCAATTTATACCCCAATTTCTATTTGGGGTTTTGTCCTTTCATTTCTTCTTCTTGCGATTAAGCACCGCTTGTAATGGTTCAGAATTCACATATATGAATTTTGGAATGAACATTATTAATGTTCTAGGAAAGAAATTGTGATGGCACGATCTTGACTTGTCAAATTACTAGAATACCTTGGAAAAGGCCGAATCATCAAGAAATATTTTCTTGATATTTTAGAGGTTAAATAGAATACAAGAGTCATATAACATGGCATATGATGCTGTTATAATCTGTGAATCATCACGTTCCATTTAGAAACTCAGCATGATTTACTGTAATATAATCACATTGATCAAGTGTCATTATATTATACTAATTCATGCTTCAGTTCCCAACACTACTTCAAAATATTCCTATTTTAAACTTGAATGTTTCAGAATTTAGAAACTAAAATAGTTTCTTTTATGATGTAATACAGATAGCGCGAAGAGGTAAATGATTTCAAATAAGAATAATTAAGAAAATATCTTCAGAAATATGGAGGATATTTATAATGAAAGATATGATGATATTTTAGAATTTCTAATATCAGAGGATGATGAAGAATATTGTCCGCAGGGGTTTATAGTCAGGAGCAAGGTATTCGTTAATGACTTCAGCATTTACTGAATCATTTGGATCCTTTGAAGTCAGGTTCAGTCTTTGTAATTTGTCCACAGCCTCCTTCCTACTTTGCTCAATCCGTTTTCTAGTTCCAAAACTTCTCTTTTTCTGCGTTTTGCCAGCACACTTCATCATTATCATCCAGCTTTTATCGTTTAATGTCGTTTATAGTTTTTGCTGCTTCATCAGCATTTTTTCCATTTTCGGAGAACCAATTCGTAGTTCGGAGTGTTTTTCAGAAACTTCACATTCAAATTAAGTCCAGAAGATAGACGTTATATATACACATATAAGTGTTGGCGTAGACATGCTGCGAGATTTCAAAATACTGATTGCTAATTCCCAATGATTCGTATGGCAATTCTCATTACAAGATGAGAATGAGTAAATGATGGGGTTTCAATGAATAATTATAATGACTTTTTGGAGAGGCTAAAGTCAAAGGGTAATGAAGTTGTTGGTACATCTGCTAATAATGTGGTGGAATGTAAAAGGTTCACGGGTAACGATGGTGTATAACTCAAGGTTATAATAAGGTTAGTCTAACTGAAAAGTCGAAGTTGACTTGCTGGAGCTGTGACAAAACTGGCTACTTTGAATAGGAGTCGCAAAGTTATTTTTGCTAATAAATGCCAAAGAATCTGAAGCGGATACGTTGTTTAAACTTTTACTTTGGTTTCAAGAGTTTTTCGGGTACATAACTGTGGGTAACATGTGGTTGGATCATCATCTCGATTGCTCATCATTCGAAGTGTCTTCAGAAATTTTCGAAGGGTTTGAACACAGATTGTAATCGTTAACATACATTTAATATTCTAACACAGTTTTGAAGTCAAAATATAGCTTGTGAAAGATGTAAGGATCTAAGAGTGATGATTTTGGTCATATCTCAAGTTGAATTTTGAGATTTCAAAATCAGAATATGTAATTAAATTTTGAATGAGTATGGTTGTTTTGATTTCTATAAAAGAATGTATATTGTTGTGAAAGTAGGGAGTATAATGGATGATTTGCTGAATCAGATTCGAAGAATGTAACATATTAATTGTGAATTTATATATCTCTCGGGTATTACCTACCCGTTAAAAAAAATTTCACAATTAATATTTTGTACAAAAGAATTTTATTACAGTCTTTATGAAAATATATATATGTATATTTTCTTCAGATGTAACATAGATTTAATAAGTTAATGTTAAATTAAACTCATTTGATTTACGGTTGAAACTAGAATTGAATATTCCCTAAAGGCTTTAAAAAGTACATAACTTTTACGCAGTATTTCTTTAATGACATTGAAATTATGAATCAATACTTCGTTATTTGTTGATGTATGATGTTCGGTTCGTGGAATTCTTGTGAATTTCGCAAAGTACGAATGATGTTATCTGAAAAGTTTCGGGTACATCGATGATGAAAGTGTAAAATCAAATATATACTTGATTTATTATGAATTGGAATTTGTTGAATTGCGACAGAGATTATAGTTAACGCTGGTTAAGTTGCGGCCGAAGGACGTACATTATTAAAGTATGAATTATTAAAGTGAATTATTAAAGTATGAATTATTAAAGTGAATTATTAAAGTATGAATTATTAAAGTGAATTATTAAAGTATGAATTATTAAAGTGAATTATCAAAGTTAAAGTAAAGTAAAAATAAAGTAAAGGAAAAGTTTAAGTATAGTAAAAGTATAAAACTATGTACGTATAATACGCGTATAAATATATATAATATTAATTTAAATCGTTATATATAATTAATAAAATAAAATATAAATATCGTTATCTTTATCATACTAGTTACGTAATGAGTTGTCAAAAGTGGTTCTAGATATTTATAAAAGTTATATACAACAACAACAATACCCAATCCCACACTTGTAGGGTATGGGGGAGGTGGGACGTAGACAATCCTTCCTCTACCCTTGGACAAAGAGAAGTCATTTCACCACCCCGAGTGAAACACTCACAAGAGTAGAGAAAGTCCTCCTTCTCTATGTTCGACAGATAAAGAGATTGCTTGCAACGGACCTCCGGCCAAAAAAAAAAAATAAAAAATTCGTAAAAAGTAAATGCCATCGCCATGAAAATGGAGGAACAAATTTCCATGGATTTTAAAATGTTGCCTGGGATTCTATTTAGGCTCTAAGCGACAGTCAAGTTGCCAATAAGTAAACGCTTGCTGATGGCTCCCGAAACAGAGCCGTAAAAAAAAACGTACCTTAGAGTGTTATGCGAAGCACAAGACGTATAAAGTAAAGCTGCACTAAATAAGCAATAAACATATATGTCCACATACAGATAAAATCACATCATAGCAAGTCAGTTTATAAAAATAAACCTACAAACATACATAAAACCGTATCTACCAAAACCTACATAAGCATACAAACGTACATTCATAGATAACCACCTACACGCATAGATATGGGAAAACCTACATACACAAACATATATAGAAAACATACAAACATACGAATATACATACAATCAAACATATAACTATACATACATATAAACATACAAACATACATAGATACATAAATACAATCATAGGCAAGCAGAAATGAAAAGCGTACATACAAACAAACATACATAAACCTACGTACAAACTTAAATACATACATACAAACATGAACATCCAAACATACCCATAAAAACCAACATGTCCAAACCTACACCATCAAGCATGGGTCTAGGGAAAAAAAATAGTGAAAGAAGACACCCACACAGACCCACAAAACCACATACACACAAACACACAAACAAAAGCAATCAACCTACTCGTCTATTCTAATTCTAGTCCTCCACGCAACCCTATCAGAGGTCATGTCCTCGGTCAATAAGAGCTCCTTCAAGTCTAGCTTTATTCTATCTTCCCACCTACGCGTAGGTCTACCCCTTCTTTGTACGCCGTCAACCGTAAGTGTCTCAACCGCCGTCAAACGTATATAAAAGTTATATACGTTTTAATAATAAAGTTCTTTTTAAACTGAAAACATTTTTGTACGTTTGAAACTAAATAGATCAATCGAGTCTTTATGAGATTCAATCTTCCACTATCCTTTGTCTAGTTCTCAATGATTGACAATTTGTTCTTATTTATAAATCACTTTACCATTTTTCGAATATTGTAAAAATGGAAAGATATCTCAAATCAACGTGGGCCTTTCAACAGAGACTTGTAATCATAATTCAATATATCTGATAATTCAATCATTTGATCTTATCTTCTAATTCCATTGATAAACATTTTGAAATAGATACAATCATATAAAGTATTTAATCTAATATTTTGTTTACGTTTCAAGTTATAATATATATACACATATACATATATAATCATATTCGTTTAATGGTTCGTGAATCGTTGGAACTTGGTCGAGGTTGAATGAATGTATGAACATAGTTTAAAATTCTTGAAATTTAACTTAACAAATATTGCTTATCGTGTCGAAAACATATAAAGATTAAAGTTTAAATTTGGTTGGAAATTTTCGGTGTCGGAAACATATAAAGATTAAAGTGTAAATTTGGTTGGAAATTTCCGGGTTGTCACACAGAGTCAACTGCAGGAACTACTAGACCGTGGATTTATCCGACCAAGTTCATCGCCTTGGGGCGCACCTGTTTTGTTCGTGAAGAAGAAGGACGGATTTTTCCGCATGTGTATCGATTATCGTGAACTGAACAAGTTGACGATCAAGAATCGGTATCCCCTTTCCGAAATTGATGATCTTTTCGATCAGCTACAAGGATCCAGCATTTACTCCAAGATCGATTTATGATTAGGTTATCATCAGTTGAGGGTGAAGGAGAGTGATGTGATGAAGACTTCGTTCAGAACCCGTTTGTGATGCCCCGTACGAAACCATCATGTACGGTCCATCAACAACAGGATCATTACAAGGTCAAACACTATATGCTGTTTGAAAACTATTTTTGCATTCATAAAAAGATAGCATTTTACAAAAGATAACGTGCTTCCTATGAACAGAAGCGTTAACATAAGTACGTGACCCAAAGGTCGTTACAAGCCTTTGTTTGAAAATAACATAAGTTACGAATGCAAAATAAAAGTTTAATGATTGAGACATCTCTAAGTTGATGGAATTTAACAAGTTCATAAAACATGTTCTTATTGTTAACATAATTACAAACCAATTTGTATTAGTGTTAAAGCAAGCGGAAGCAAAATGTTAAGTTCATGTTTATATGTATATGCATTTAGTTAAATTAAATGATAATATCAAGTCTTGAATATCTACTTACAAATAAGAACAAGAAGAGAAGATTCATACCTCCTCAAGCTTGTTGAGGGTAGTTTACAAATGTGCAAGATGATGATGAAGATGATGATGAATGGAGCTCCAAAATGTGAAGCCTCAAGTTGTAATACCCCAAGTCTTTAATACCAAACCTTTGTACTTTAGTTAGGATTTATTAACACTTGATTAGAGCTTGCAAAGACCAAAATTTAAATTCCCTTTGAGCACAAAAAGGCCACGGCAGCCACTAGCCAGAAAACTGGGTTTGTGCAGTTTTTTTTTATCTTTATGATGTGTATTTTGCAAGTATGTGGTTTGAATGAGTCAAGCCTTGCATGTATATGGAAATGGGACTTGTAATTGACCAAGAAAAGGAATTTCTAGCACTCTTGCTTACAACTCCAAGGCCACTACTCCATTAGTTTATAAAAGTTAAATTTTATAAAATTTATTTTATAAAACTTCCATATTTATATTTATGTACATTTCATTATATAAAAACAATTTATATAAATGTAACATAGATTAATTAATTATTTAACCTATAAATAATCAAATCCATATTATATAAATTATTCCATAATTTATATATATATATATATATGTATATATATATATATATATATATACACATCAAGTAGTATTTCAGAAAACCATTTTTCTTAAAGTTCAAGTGTTGCGTATTTAATCAATGATCCAATTGCTAAGATCAAATACGAATAAGGTTTAGGTAAGCTTGTTATTGGGTATGACCCGACTTGGATCAAAACATATTAGCCACGTTAATTTAATATATCTCTCGGGCATACAAAATACCTTCAATCTGCCACTTGCACGAGAAACATAAGAAATTAATGCAAGTGATGGATACCACCTAAAGACCGTCCATCACCCCCAATATGTTATGACTTTGTGCCATTTAATAACATCATCCCTTTCGAGTTCCCATCTCGAATATGAATAGGTGAATCTTTCATCACATCCTTTTGTCCTAGATGTCATGTTAAATCCAAGAGACACAGAGTGATCACTCTCTTTTAGATTTAACTTTATCAGGCCTTAAACATCTGACTCTCAATGAATAAGAGGGACAAATTCCATCTTGACTACATACATCCTAAATATATATACCTTCTATTACACCTGAGCTCTTCCTTATGAACTACCATATTTCAGAATAGCGAAGGAAAGAATCAAGGCACAATACTTGGTAAATATTCGAACCCAATATGTATCTCAGGTCAGAGGATACAATGATATTCTCCTTTACTCAAGATTACAAGTGATCAACCACAAAGGCTCCATTTAGTAAATCTTGAGGGCGGGTCTTCCAATATTTGTATCCCACAAATATCTATGAACCTTGGTTGCAACCTTGCCCCACATTCATCCCGTAAATGTACACCAATCCAAGTTCATAATAGTCTAAACCTCACACTTGTTCCCACAAATGTGATCGACTACTGAATTTAGAATAATTACTTATTCATGGATAAAATATGCAAAATAGGAACATAACTCCAAATAAATTAACGCCATAATTATATTAATGAGTTTGAACAATTTCATTCCGTTACAATACTTAAAACAGATCATGATCAATCACTAGAATATCGAAGCCCTAATGCACAAACATGTCCTGCGTGTTTTGCTCCATGTAAGAGCTTCGAGAGAGGATCCGCTATATTAAGATCCGTGTGAACTTTGCGAATACATATCTTTCCCTTTTCAACTTCATCCCTTATGTAGTTGAATCTCCGCTCAATGTGACGGGTCTTTTGGTGAGCACGAGGTTCTTTGATTTGAGCAATCGCACCCTCGTTGTCACAAAAGATCTCAAGAGGGTCCTGAATGGAAGGGACTACTCCTAAGTCGTCGATGAATTTCTTCATCCATGCAGCTTCCTAAGCTGCCAATGAGGTGGCAATGTACTCCGACTATGTAGTGGATAATGCAACAACATCCTGTTTTGAACTCTTCCAAGAGACCGCACCTCCATTTAATATGAAGACATAACCAGACTGTGATCGAGAATCATCTCGATCAGTTTGGAAACTCGCATCCACGTAACCTTTTACAGTGAGCTCTTCCTCACCAGACTCATATATTAGAAACATATCCTTAGTCCTCCTAAGGTATTTCAATATACTTTTAACCGCAATCCAATGACAGTTTCCTGGGTTATTCTGGTATCTACTTGTCAAGCTAAGAGCGCATGACACATCCGGTCTAGTGCATATCATTGCATACATGATTGACCCAATAGCAGATGCGTACGGGACTTTCTTCATTTTCTCTTGTTCATCTTTCGTGGTAGGGCACTGAGATGAACTGAGAAGCGTTCCTCTTTAAATAGGTACTAAACCTTTCTTAGAGTTGTCCATCTTGAACCTTTTCAAGATCTTTTCAATGTATACACTTTGATTCAAACCTATCAATTTCTTGGATCTATCCATGTAGATCCCAATCTCCAAAACGTATTGTGCTTCTCCAAGATCCTTAATGGAGAAGCATTTACTTAGTCAAGTTTTGACACCTTGCATTGCCGGAATATCATTTCCAAATAACAATATATCATCCACATATAGTACAAGGAACATGATAGTGCTCCCACTAGCTTTCTTGTATACACAAGCTTCATCACTATTTTTAATGAAGCCAAATTTCTTGTCCTCCTCATTAAAACGATGATTCTACATTCTAGATGCTTGTTTCAATCCGTAGATTGACTTCTTTAACTTGCATACCTTTTTAGGATATTTCGGATCAACAAAACCTTCAGGCTGAACCATATAGACATCTTCCTTAAGATGTCCATTTAGGAAAGAAGTCTTGACTTCCATTTGTCATATTTCATAATCATAATGAGTAGCAATGGCAAGTAATATCCTAATAGACTTTAGCATTGCCACAGGCGAAAAAGTTTCATCATAGTTGATGTCAAAGCAGGGGGGTATAAAATACTATTAAATTTTAGCAGAAAATACTATTAAATACGATACAATTTTACACAAGATATTTATTTATTTATAGAATGGATATACTTAAACCTTGCTACAACACTTATAGGCAGTGTACCTAATCGTACAGTAGTGTAGTTTTTAGTAAGTCCGGTTCGTTCCACAGGGAGATCTTTAAGCAAAGCTCAACGCTATATTAGTTTAATTTTATAAAAATACAAATATATATATAGGTAATATTATTATTATAAAGGGGGGTTTTTACCGTTTAATGACCGGTTTGTCGATTTTAAAACTTTAGTCGCAGTTAAAACCTAATAATAAATACAAGACTGTAAATTAAAGCGTAAAGTAAATAATGATAATGAAATTGCGAATAATAAAAAATGCGATAAAAATTAAATTGCGATAATTAAAAAGTACGATAATTAAAAGTGCAATAAAATAAAATAAATAAAAGTGCGATAATTAGAAGTGCAATTAAATATAAAATAAAGGAAATTAAATATGATATAAAAGAATTATGCTTATTTAAACTTCCGTAATCATGATGTTTGACGTGTTGATTTTAGTTTTATGCCCATGGGTTAATTGTCCTTTGTCCTGGATTATTCAATATGTCCGTCTGGTTTTTGTCCATAACAGTCCATCAGTCATAAATATAAATTGCAAGTGTCCTTGTCAAATTATTATTATACCCGAAGATAAATATTCCAACTAATTGGGGATTCGAATTGTAACAAGGTTTTAATACTTTGTTTAATGAATACACCAGGTTATCGACTGCGTGTAAACCAAGGTTTTACTACTTTGTTAACAATTACACCAATTACCCTTGAATGTAATTTCACCCCTGTTTTGATTATTCTAGTGGCTATTAATCCATTCCCGTGTCCGGTTAAATGAACGATTATTCGTACATATAAATACCCCGCCCATCGTGTCCGATCGAGTGTATATGGTAATTTATAGGGACGCCCAATTGTAAATCTTTATATTAACATTAACAAACTTTCATTTAGTTAAACAAATATAAAGCCCATTAATAGCCCATAGTCTAGTTTCCACAAGTGTCGTTCTTTTATCCAAACCCCAATTATGGTACAAAGCCCAATTACCCAATTTTAGTAATTAGCCCAACATCATGATTACTTCGTTTTAAATAAGCATAATAATAACTTAGCTACGAGACATTAATATAAAAAGGTTGAACATAACTTACAATGATTAAAAATAGCGTAGCGTTACACGGACAGAATTTCGACTTACACCCTTACAACATTCGCTAACATACCCTTATTATTAGAATTATAATTAAAATTAAAATATAAATTATAAATATAAATATATATTACTTATGAAGAGGAAGAGAAAAAGGATGATAAAACTCGTCAGAAAACTGGCTATTTATAGGACCTGACCAGCAATCTCAAACCATGCGACTCGCATGGTTTTGTGCTTCTGGCCATGCGAGTCGCATGGCCACCCTGGATTCAGCCAACTACTTTTGTTTTCTTCTTGCCGACGTAATATAATAATAATAATATATATAATATATAATTATATATAATTATATATATATTATATTATATTCTTGTGCATAGTAGACTAGATATTTTTGGTCCGTTGCGTCGGGCGTTTCTTCTTGGCTCAGGTCCCGGTTCCGGATTTTCGGACGTCCTCGCGTATTATTTTAAATCGCGTACTTTGCGTCTTGTAACTTGTACTCTTGTCATTTTGAGACGTTCCTCATCAATATTTTGAACCTTTTTGATTGTCTTTTGTTCTTTTGAGCTTTTTGGTCGTTTGCGTCTTCAAATCATCGAATCTGTCTTTTGTCTTCACCTTTTATTATTTAAACGAATATCACTTGTAAATAGAACAATTGCAACTAAAAGCTTGTCTTTCTTGAGGAATAATGCTATGAAATATATGTTCGTTTTTAGCATTATCAAATATTCCCACACTTGAGCGTTGCTTGTCCTCAAGCAATATTGTCTTGAAATACTAGAATCACTTCTTTATTCTTCACACTTTGTACATCAGTGATTTCTATACGGCGGTATAAACAATGGTAGTAACGATATGGTTTACAGTCCCACATGACTATAAAAATTTAGATCCATTAAGGAAATTGGATCTTTATGAAAACATTTGATCTTTTGAAAATTAAATCTAGTTTTTACCCTAGATAAGTTTTCCGGAATAACCCTTTACCGGTGTTTGCAAAATATTTTTGTGGGTTTGGTGGGTTTCAGATTTGAAAATTTTAGCTCAAAACTTGCGGTTTTGTGTCACCCACTTGCTAACCTTGTATTAGGAAAGCAACACGTCCAGTTTACTTGTCCCGTATATTACCTTTCGGCAAACTACCGTCCGGTTGTAAAGGAAAGCGTTGAACAAGCAACTGTTAAGGCAATGTCCCGTGACATGCTTTTGATTATGGTCTATAACGTGTCGGACGCAATTACTATCCTTGGTAGGAGCAATAGTAAAGCTCACCCTTATAATTTGTCGGTTTGGCACAAAGTCCTGTCTTTGACCATGTTATGCAACCACCGTTCTTACGGTTGACACCCGATTTAGTTCAGGTGACCTAATGAATTCCAGGTGAATTCCTAGGATTTTACGTTCAATGGTAATGAACGCATTGAAAATGGGTTTTTCAGAAAACAAATCGGTTTATAATTTTGATCAAAATATTTTCTCGTTCAAGCTCGAGTTTAGATATCATCGAATTCCATGAGTTTGAATTCTCAATCTTTAAGGTCAATCTCTAGGATTGAGTATTATCAGTCTTAAAAGCTGATTTTTAATCTTTAAGGAGATTATCCTTTCTGGGGATCTGATTCATTAGTCTTATCAAGCTAATTTGCATGGTGCCCCCCCCATTGTACGAGATAAATCCTTCTCATGGTTAGGATAAATCTGACCACTTGGCGACCCTGTTTGATGCTGAGGTCCGTGGATTTCCTGCTGATTTTAGTGATGACTTTTCTAGATTTTTCGTCAACCTACAGCTGGTCTGGACGACAACTTCATGACCTAAATCAAGAAGCGCGTTTCTTTTTCGGAAGACTTTACTTCCTTTTAATGATGGAATTGATTCATCGTGTAGATCCATCTCTTCTTTTCTTTCATCGGGTAAAACAGTTTAGTTTAGTCCAAAGCAAAAGTATTTTCAGTTATTTGTTACAAATATATGTGACATATGTTTAAAATAACTTGGTAAATTTTCCCACACTTGGCTTTTATTTTCCTTTTTATCGTCCTCTATTCCATTTTAAATGAATTTTAACATTTTAGTTTGTTTCTCAATTTATGTCCTTTCCGAGGTAACAATAATTTCGGTGTTAAAACCTAGTTTTATCGTTCATAAATATGTATAAACATGATTTTGAATTCATTTAATTGAAAATTTTGAAAAATTTTACTAGAATTGGGTAGTCAGTATATAAGACTAGGGCTGTTCTTTTTTATCAGAGAGCACTAGATTCTAATACAACTACTGCTTTACTAGTATTTTTAATGGTAACCAAGTGTTTAATATAAAAATTTTAAAATCCGAAAGAATTTAACCCCTTCCCACACTTAAGATCTTGCAATGCCCTCATTTGCAAGAAATCAGTAACAATTTAAATTATTGAGGGTGATTTGTGTGAAAATGATTAAATTTTTTTACCAAAGTTTCCAAATATATTGGCGTTTGTTTGCTGAATGATAAATGGTGCACGTCATTTGTTCATTCCGTCTTGTTGTTATTTCACATACATTTTGCATCATTGTCGTCAAAATTACTTGCTTTTGCTGAACTTAATGCCAGTCTTTGAAAACGCGTTGTTTTACCCTGTTTTGTGCATAAAATAGAATACATACAATACAAATATAATCATACATGCAATTTGAAATGGAACTTTGGCATCCCACTTTCAAACTATAAGAAAAATATTAGTACACAATAATAATAAAATATCCAACATTACATAAACATAATAAAATGTTAAGTGTTTAAAATAAAAATAAAAATTACCACTTATCTCTACTGATCAGGAGGTGGGTTAGGAGGAAAATTAGGATATGGATCCCAATTCATGTTCGCGTCCGGGTTCCATGGCTGATTATAGGTGTACTGGTATGCTGCGTCATAATCATATGAATCATAGGGTGGTCTCATCTCTGGCTGATGTGCGGGATAGTATGCGGGTCGGGTCGGATAATACATCTCACCAGGCTGCAACTGGCTTATAATTTGGCGCTGATGATAATCCCATCGGTCATGCTCTCGTTGCCGGGAATGCTCGTAGTCATTCCGGCGTTGCCATGCCTCGTACTGCATATGCCTATCATAGTTCGTCATGTATTCATCCTCCATACGAATACCTAAATCAAGAGCAGTCTCCCGAACAACTCCTATAATGTTGTTCGCCTCCTCCATCTCGTCATCCGAACCTCTCTCTACCTGTCGCTGAGGTCCCTCATATCGATGTACCCGACCACGTCTCATCAATAATACCCTTGCACCGTGATAAAGGTTTGAACTTATGGTTTCACCTCCGTCCTCTATTTCGTTCATTGGACCCCCTTGGTGCTTATCTACACCTAAATACTCTCCAATGAGAGTAATGAAAATACCACCACCTATAATACTCCCCGATTTCATCCCCGAAACTACATTAGCGAGATAATAACCAACACAATAGGGAATGTTAACGAAACTCCTCGGGTCTCTAATACACTTGAGGTAGAACAAATCATTTACGGTCAATTTCTCCTTATTCCTACCCCTTTGTGTAATTGTGTTTGCTAAGAATCTATGAATCACCCGGAGTTCAGCTCTGTCTATATCTAAGTATGTATGATTTCCACTGGCGTGAAATTCATTAAAGTGTGACATACGCCTCCAGACAGCGTTAACATCAAATTCCCTATCTACCCTTTCTCCTTGGGCAATCAGGCTATTACAGTCGGGGCTCAAAAGTTCAGCAGGGGTGTAAATCTGTAAGGCCCTTGCTAAATCTATCATGGACATTCTGTACATTCGTCCACCTAACAGAAATCTAATAAAACTTCTATCATCTATCCTCCTAACATCACTGTTTAACTTAATAGTACTAAGTAATTCTATACACCATTCCCTATATATGGTTCTACGAATGGAAAATAGACGCATCCAATCGTTAAACTGAGAATTACCATACCTTTGCACCAATAATTGCCGAATCGGTTCGGCAAGGTCAACTGTTTCCAAAGGTACCCAGTCAATTGCCCTTGGCATTTCAACAACCTTATTGTAGAGAATGTGCATGTTCTTTTGATAATCTGGATACTCTATCCAACATCGATCAAATCTCAGATTTGGGTGTAACTGATCTTCATTAATGTCTAAGCTCAGAATCCTTTGATGTGGAGCGAATTGACGAAACTGATTCACGAATAATTGATCTTGATCGTGATAAGGAATATGTTGCTCCTCCTGTTCTTCTTCTTCTTGTTGCATATGTTGTTCTTGTTCATGAAACATTTCCGGTTCGGGCTCTGGTTGCCTGGATGATGATGCTCCTGAACCTCCAGTATCGGCTTTCTGCAAAACACATTAAACACAAAATTTTTGCATCCAAATATGCATTAGTGTTAGCAAGATAATAACTTGAAACAATTATGATGACATGTTCAATTCATAACACATTTTATACACATTTTCTTAACAATAACAATTCTACACTTTTACATACGAAAATGTGTACAATGTTTTATCACATTTAAACTCTTAAACATGTCAACAATAATCATTATAGCAATTAAACACTTGTTACATGGCATTTAAATCAAACTAGTGCTCTTTTTCATATTTTTGTCAAGTCTACACTTTGTCAAATAAGCCTATACGAAAAATGTACATCAAGTTCATAAGCATTTATCTCAAATAACATGCCAAAATAATCACTACTAGCAATGAGACAAGTTTCAAATGGCCTTTATATCAAATTATCCAAGTTCATGAATTTTTAGACTTAAAAAGTCTACTTTAATTCTCAAAAACATGTTTAGGCTCAAAGTTTGGATCAATTAACTACCTAAACATGTTACACTACTTAATTTAGCAACAATTCATGACAAAAATCGGCCATAACCTGTTTATATTAAAAAGCCCCAAATTGCTCAAGAACACAAACCCTAGATTCTTAAAAATTTGAAGTTTTTAGCTTTAATTCATGTTAAATAGCTTCTATCTAGGATATACATGCATAATATAACAACAATTTAGCTCTAATTACACCTAAATTTAACAAAATCAAAATATAAATTTTCTAGCTCAAGAACACAAAAATTCGAATTTAAAGAGATTAGGGGTGAAATCTTTACCTTTCTCCTGAAGGGGTTGAGACTACTGAATCTAGGCATGATTATTGTGAAGTTTTGCAAGAAATTTGGTGAAAATTGGTGAAAAATTGAGAGGGTTTTGGAGATGGTTCGTGTATATGTGTGTGTAATGTGAGAGACAGAGCAGCTCGCTGGAAGTTTTGATCCTGTCCAGTATTTTATGGCCATGCGAGTCGCATGGCCTTCTGCCCATCCCCATGCGACTCGCATGGGGGGTAATTCCAGGTAATTTTTTTTTTTTTTTTTTTTTTTTTTTTTTTTTTTTTTTTTTTTATTTTTTTTAATTAAAACCTTAAACTTTTAAAACATAGAATTAAATAAAATTTTAAAAATTTTGTTTCTTTTTAAGACGAGGTCGTTTCGGGACGATGCCCTAGTCCGTCCCTCGACAAAATTTTAAAATTTGTCTTTTTGTAGCGATTGTTTTAAAAGCTAAGATTTTTGGGTTTTTTAATGTTTTTGGCATACTTTAAATCAATAAGATTAAAAATAATGATAATAAAAGTTCTCGTCCCTCCCTCGGGTAAAGCAATTTCGGTTCAAAGACCTAGTCTTCAACTTACGACGAATTTTAAAAATCATATTTTTAACTTAATGAGATAAAGTAAATTTTTGTTTTTAAATTCACATAACTTAAATATAAAATTCAAAATTAAAAAAAAAATTAACAATTAAAAATTCACACCAAACTTAAAATTTGAAATGCATAAAATTAAAATTCATATTTTAAAAATTAAAAATTCACACCAAACTTAATTTAAAAATTCATAAATTCATATCAAACTTATATTAATTTTTTCAAATATTTATAATTTAAATATATTGTTTTTACAAAGTTTACAATATTAATTTAAGATTTAAATATTAATTTTTAAAAATATGGTAAAAATAAAATTAAAAATCTTTTTGTCTTTTTATCCCACTTTAATCAATCAAATATTATCAAAAATATGCGCCCCTCTTTTCGGTAAAGTAATTTCGGTTCCAAGACCTAATTTAACTCATGACGAATTTTTGAAATATTTTGGGTTGATTGATTAAAGATATTTATACCTTAAGAATAAACGTTAAATTTCGCAGTGATGTAATAAATTTTTGAATGATATCAATAATTTCGGTCGCCAAACCTAATTTTATTTAATACCAATTTAATACTTTTTAGCGAACAAATTAGCGTTTATTATCAAAAGGTTAAAAAATAAAAATAAAAATAAAAACTGTACAGACATACCTGTGAAATAGATTTCTTAGTTATATGATCTATTATATTCATAAGATAGTCGGTTTAATTGGTCTTCCATGGCTGCATAGGCGTAACCTCTAGCATTCATTGTCTTTTCTTCTAAACATATGAACGGTCCGTCTCTGCATAAAGTAACAAATTCAGTATTTGAATAGGTTTGATTATTTGAACATTTACCTCCATGTGACCATTTTCCGCATTTGTGACATTTTTCTAGGTGTCGTGCTCTTCTTTTTGCTGCGGATTTTGATTTTCCTTTACCAAATTGTAACTTATTATCTTCGCATCTGGATCCTTTTCTAACTCCGTCCATTCTTTCTCTGATTACTGATACTAATTCACTCGGTAGTATGTCATTATTTCTTTTAGTGATCAAAGCGTGTAGCATTAGACCATGGTTTAGTTCACAGGCAGTCTTCATTTCGTAAAAACCTAAAAAAATAAAAATTCAGAATGGGGGGAGAAGACTAGTTCTTTAGGGTCTGCTAGGGAAAGACCATACGTGTTCCATTTTCGAGAACTACACGAAAACAGACAATCTAACTCTAACAGAAATACATATTATCCTTTAAAGACTTGATTCTCCCCACACTTAGTTAGCTGTGGTGTCGAAATTGTGATTAACTTCGTTGTCGACTTCCATTGGACCCTGTATGTAATGTTTAACTCTGTGACCATTAACTTTAAATTCAATCCCATTTGAATTTATTAATTCTATCGTTCCGTATGGGAAAACTCTTTTTACTATGAATGGTCCAGACCATCTTGATTTTAATTTTCCAGGAAATAGCTTGAATCGTGAATTGAAAAGAAGAACTCTGTCTCCTTCTTTAAATTCTTTTGAACTTCTGATTCTTTTATCATGCCATTTCTTCGTTCTTTCTTTATAGATTAACGAGTTTTCGTATGCTTCATGTCTTAATTCTTCTAATTCGTTTAGTTGACTTAATCGTAGACGTCCGGCTTCATGTAAATCAAGATTACATGTCTTCAAAGCCCAAAATGCTTTGTGTTCAATTTCTACTGGAAGATGACACGCTTTTCCATAAACAAGTCTAAAAGGTGTGGTTCCAATTGGAGTTTTGTAGGCTGTTCTAAAAGCCCAGAGTGCATCCTCCAATTTAATGGACCATTCCTTCGGATTTGATCCTACGGTTTTCTCTAGAATACGTTTTAAAGCTCGGTTTGTATTTTCAACTTGTCCACTTGTTTGTGGATGATATGCGGTGGAGATTTTATGAGTTACTCCATATCTTTTAAGAACTTTCTCAAGTTGATTATTACAGAAATGAGTACCCCGATCACTTATTAAAGCTTTCGGTGTTCCAAACCTTGCAAAAAGACGTTTTAAAAAATTGACTACAACTCGTGCATCGTTAGTTGGGAGAGCTTGTGCTTCCGCCCATTTAGATACATAATCAATGGCTACGAGTATATATAAATTATTATGAGATTTTGGAAATGGACCCATAAAGTCAATA
This sequence comes from Rutidosis leptorrhynchoides, assembly GCF_046630445.1. Taxonomy (NCBI): domain Eukaryota; kingdom Viridiplantae; phylum Streptophyta; class Magnoliopsida; order Asterales; family Asteraceae; genus Rutidosis; species Rutidosis leptorrhynchoides. Next base: position 226,931,498 of record NC_092343.1, read on the forward strand.
CCCCAAATGTCAAATACTTCACATACTTGGATGACATTTTGTGGCATTTCATCACGTTGACTTATTTTTCCGGCCCTTTGACATGCATCACAGGATTTGCAAAGAAGGTGTGCGTCTTTGTAAATTGTAGGCCAATAGAATCCAGCTTCATAAACTTTTCTTGCTGTTAGTTGAGGCCCATAATGCCCTCCTGTTGGTCCTGTGTGACAATGGTTTAAAATTTTACTCGCTTCATCTCCAAATACGCATCGGCGTATTATTCCATCGGGACAACTTTTAAACAGATGTGGATCTTCCCAGAAATAGTGTTTTATATCACTGAAGAATTTCTTTCGTCTTTGGTACGATAATCCTTTTTCAAGGAATCCACAAACTAAGTAGTTTGCATAGTCTGCAAACCATGGGATTTCTTTATAATCTATCTTCAATAGATATTCATCAGGAAAGTTGTCTTGTATGGCCGATTCATTCAGAACTTCTAATTCGGGATTTTCAAGACGAGAAAGATGATCAGCGGCGAGATTTTCTGCTCCTTTTTTATCTCGGATTTCAATATCAAACTCTTGTAAGAGTAAGATCCAACGGATTAATCTTGGTTTAGCATCTTGTTTTGAAAATAGGTATCTAAGAGCAGAATGGTCGGTATAGACCACCGTTTTTGCTAGAACGAGATATGATCGAAATTTATCAAAAGCAAAGACAATAGCAAGGAGTTCTTTTTCAGTAGTTGTATAGTTCGTTTGTGCTCCTTGTAATGTCTTACTAGCATAATATATAGGTTGAAATCGTTTTTCAATCCTTTGTCCTAAAACGGCTCCCATTGCAAAATCACTTGCATCGCACATTAGTTCAAATGGTAGATTCCAATTTGGTGTTATCATGATCGGTGCATTAGTGAGTTTTTCTTTAAGAATATTAAAAGATTTGATACATTCATCTGAAAAGATGAATGGCGCATCCTTTTCTAGGAGTTTATTCATAGGAGTGGCAATTTTAGAAAAATCTTTTATGAAACGTCGGTAAAAACCGGCATGCCCTAGAAAACTCCTAACTCCTCTAACATTGGTGGGATGTGGAAGTTTAGCAATTACATCTACTTTAGCTCTATCCACTTCAATTCCTTCTTTTGAAATTTTATGTCCAAGAACTATGCCTTCTTTAACCATGAAATGGCATTTCTCCCAATTAAGTACTAGATTTGATTTTTCGCATCTAATTAGCATTCGTTCCAGATTAACTAGACATGATTTAAATGTATCACCGAAGACTGAAAAGTCATCCATGAATACTTCCATGCATTCTTCTATCATGTCGTGAAAAATTGCCATCATACACCTTTGAAAGGTTGCAGGGGCGTTGCAAAGTCCAAATGGCATGCGTTTGTAAGCAAAAGTACCATAAGGGCACGTGAATGTGGTTTTCTCTTGATCTTCGGGTGCTATTGGAATTTGAAAATATCCGGAAAATCCATCTAGAAAACAGTAGTAACTATTTCCGGCTAATCTTTCCAACATTTGATCTATGAAAGGTAAGGGAAAGTGATCTTTTCTGGTGGCGTCATTTAATTTTCTATAATCAATACATACACGCCATCCTGTTACAGTCCTAGTAGGAATAAGCTCATTTTTCTCATTTGTGATGACAGTCATACCACCCTTCTTAGGCACGCATTGAACTGGGCTTACCCATGGACTATCAGAAATTGGATATATCAAACCTGCATCTAGCAGCTTAATAATCTCTTTCTTAACTACATCTTGCATATTAGGATTTAGTCTTCGTTGGCGTTGCACATACGTTTTATGACCTTCTTCCATAAGGATTTTATGTGTGCAATACGAAGGACTTATTCCTTTAATATCATGAATCTTCCATGCAATGGCTGGTTTATGAGCTTTCAACACAGAAATGAGTTGTGATTTCTCATTTTCAGTAAGAGAAGACGATATTATTACAGGTAATTCAGATTCACCATGTAAATAAGCGTATTCCAAATGGTTTGGAAGTGGCTTTAACTCTAATTTCGGAGGTTCTTCTATCGATGATTTATATCGATATTTGTCTTCTTCTTTTAGCATTTGAATTTCTTCTGTTGTTGGTTCATATCCATTAGCTATAAGTGTAGCTAACATTTCAGCTTCATCAATTGGTTCATTACCTTCTCCTAAAGAACATTCTCCCGTTCCTTGTAATTCTGGAAATTCTTCTAATAATTCTGCATGTGCATCTATAGTTTGAATATAATAACATGTATCATCTGCAGATTGTGGTTGTTGCATTGCTCTATCAACTGAAAAGGTAACACTCTCATCCTCTATACTTAGGGTCAGTTTCTTACCGAACACGTCTATCATTGCTTTAGCCGTGTTTAAGAATGGTCTTCCTAATATGAGAGGAACTTGAGAATCTTCTTCCATGTCCAAAACAACAAAATCTACTGGAAATACTAAAGTACCAACTTTAACTAGCATGTTCTCCATTATCCCTCTAGGATATTTTATTGATCGGTCGGCTAGTTGTATGCTTATTCTGGTTGGTTTCAATTCTCCAAGGTCTAGTTTAGCGTATAGTGAATACGGCATTAGATTTATACTAGCACCTAAGTCTGCTAATGCTTCTATTGAACTAAGACTACCCAGAAAACATGGAATTGTGAAACTTCCTGGATCAGATAATTTTTCTGGTATCTTATTCAACAGTACTGCTGAACAATTGGCATTCATAGTAACAGCCGAGAGTTCTTCCATTTTCTTTCTATTTGTGATTAGATCTTTCAAGAATTTAGCATATCTTGGCATTCCTGAAATTACATCAATGAAAGGAAGATTTACATTTATCTGTTTAAACATATCCAAGAATTTGGATTGCTCGGCTTCAAGTTTTTCCTTCTTCATTTTACTCGGATAAGGAAGTGGTGGTTGGTATGGTTTAACATAAGGTTTATCCTTAACTGTGTTATCTTCATTAACCTTTTCAACTACCGGTTCTTTTTCCTTATCTTGATCAGGTTGTGGTTCTTGTGTAGTAGGAATAGTTTCATCAGAAGTTACAAGTATTTCAGGTGGTTTAAGTGTTGTACCACTTCTTGTGGTAATAGCTTTAGCTGTTTCATTCCGGGGGTTAGCATTTGTATCACTAGGTAGACTTCCCGGTTTTCTTTCACCTATTAACCTTGCTAGGTTACTTACTTCTTGTTCTAGATTTTGAATAGAAGCTTGTTGATTTCTAAATGCTTGAGCATTTTGTTCATTGGTTTGTTTTTGAGATGTGAAAAACTGCGTTTGAGTTTCAACTAGCTTCGTCATCATATCTTCTAAATTCGGCTTTTTATCATCGGTTTGTTGTGGTGGTTTATTTTGAAAATTAGGTCTTTGCTGATTGTAAGTATTATTGGATAATTGTTGATTGCTAGGACCTTGTTGGTTATTGTATGGAATATTTCGGTTATAATTCTGGTTTTGATTGTAAATCGGTCTTGGCGGTTGATAATTATTCTGATAATTATTTCCAGGCCTTTGGTTTATGTATGAAATATTCTCTCTTTGTTCCATTGTTAATTCAATGTTTAGACAATCTTTTGTCAAATGTGGTCCTCCACACTGCTCACAACTAATTCGTATAGCATGAATATCCTTAGTCATCTTTTCCATTCGTCTCTCCACAGCATCTATCTTTGCGGAAATGGAATCTAAGTCATGGCTAGAATCGGCTCTAGCTGCTTTAGATGATCTAATGATATCTTTTTCTTGGTGCCACTCATGTGAGTGGGAAGCAGTGTTATCAATAATTTTGTAAGCATCAGTTTCGGTTTTCTTCATAATCGAACCACCAGCTGCTATATCTATGTCTTTTCTTGTAGTGATGTCGCATCCTTGGTAGAATATTTGTACTATTTGACAGGTGTCTAAACCATGTTGCGGACATCCTCTTAATAACTTTCCATATCTTGTCCACGCCTCATATAGAGTTTCATTTGGTTTCTGTGTGAACGTAACAATTTCTGCTTGAAGTCTTACGGCTTTAGATGCAGGAAAAAATTGTTTAAGAAATTTGTCAATTAAAACGTCCCATGTATCGATCGCCCCTTCAGGTAACGATTCCAACCAATCTTTGGCTTCTCCCTTTAAAGTCCAGGGAAATAACATGAGATATATCTGTTCATCCTCCACTTCTCGTATTTTAAATAGTGTGCAGATCCTATTAAAGGTACGTAGATGTTCATTTGGATCTTCCTTCGGCGCACCACTAAATTGGCATTGATTAGTCACCATGTGTAAAATTTGTCCTTTGATTTCATAATCTGGCGCATTAATGTCTGGATGAGTAATTGCGTGACCTTGGCCAGTGCGTTTAGCTCTCATTCGGTCTTCCATACTTAAAGGTTCCAGATTCTCCATAATTGAATTTGTTGACTCGGTATCACTAGATGATTCTGATTTAATAGTTCGTTCCTCAACAATCTCTGTTTGAATGATTGGTGGTTCCGGAGGAAAGTTTAATGGTTCAGGATCTATGAACCGTTCCTGAATATTTTCTGGATTCTCAATTGTGAGGTTTGTTTCAAAAACTGGATTATCGGAAATTTGAACTGAAGTACTTGGTCGACTGGATGACGATTCTAAAGAAAAATCAACGGCGGTTATATTTGTTAAACGATGTCTTGATCGAGTTACAGGTGGTGAACGTACAAAAGGTGGTGAACGTCTTGCTCGGTGCATTCACTGAATATTCTATTAGTTTTAAAAAGGAAAGAAAAATTATAATAAGTTATCCAATTAATAGACTTTTCTGATTTTGCCCACGTTTCGAATAGCCAAAAGATGCAGCAGAGGGGCAGGATTCGTTTGGTCTCAATATAATTGAGGACTGTTTGGCTCCAATAACCCGGTCCACGTACAAATCCAACTATTACTACGAACCAGAAAATTTTGATGTCTATCAATTTAATCACTCAAAATAAATTTTCGTAATTTTAAGAAATTTAGATAAGAAGTAGAATAAAATTCTAAGTCCTAAAACTAGAATAGCGAGAAATAAGAAAGACAAAGAGTTCGTCGAAAAAGGTCGAAAAAGAAAAATGGTTGAAAAATAAAAGGTGACGGAAAAATAAAAGAAACTTAAAAAAAAAAAAAAAACTTAAAAATACTTAACTAACCTAACCTTATTACTACAACTAACTTAAAATTATAATCGCAAATTGAAATTACTAATTGAAATGATAATTGATACATAGTAAAAGGTCTAAAAATATTAAAGCTTACAGGAAAAACTAAATCCCAAATGGAAATAACTTAAAAAGAAACTAAAACGTAAAAAGGCGTCGCAAAATTCTAAAGCACCTAAATCTTAGTCTAAAGAAAAAGCACTTAAGGAGTTCTACGGCGAAGCCTAAAAATATAGGAGTAAAAATAACTATAGCAAAAACTAAGTTTAAAATTAAATATGAGCTAAAAAATATAAATATTACGCTACAACGATTAAAAAGGGACAAAATATAAAAAGTTATTAAAAGTTATAAAAATATTAGATTTTATAAAAATATTATTTTTATATTTTATAATAAAAGTATTAAGTTTTAAATATAATAAAACTAATTAAAAGTAATTAATTAAACTAAAATCTTAATTAATAATAATAAAACTAGGGTTTAATTAAATAATATATTATACTCCGTAATTAATGCGTTTTTAGGGTTTGAGGGTGGCCCTGTCAGACCCTTCATGCGAGTCGCATGATTTAAAAGGGTGGGTCATGCGAGTCGCATGACTGAACTGGACCGGTTCAACTGGACAGGTCCAATTTTGACAGGTCACGTATTATTTTATATTTATTTTCTTTTTTCTGTTTTATATTTAAAATATAAATATATATATAATTAAAATAAAAACTTAAAAATAACTTAAAATACTTTATAATTTTGTAAAAATAAGAGAAAAACTTAAAAATATACTTAAAATATTTTTTTTTTTTTTCGATTTTAAAAAACTCCTTTTTTTTTTTATATATTTTTTTATTTTTTAAAAAATATAAATTTTACCAAAACTAATTTTAATTTAAAAATTAAAAATATGGCGTTTCGCTTCGGCGAATATCCCCGGCAGCGGCGCCAAAAATACTTGATGTCAAAGCAGGGGGGTATAAAATACTATTAAATTTTAGCAGAAAATACTATTAAATACGATACAATTTTACACAAGATATTTATTTATTTATAGAATGGATATACTTAAACCTTGCTACAACACTTATAGGCAGTGTACCTAATCGTACAGTAGTGTAGTTTTTAGTAAGTCCGGTTCGTTCCACAGGGAGATCTTTAAGCAAAGCTCAACGCTATATTAGTTTAATTTTATAAAAATACAAATATATATATAGGTAATATTATTATTATAAAGGGGGGTTTTTACCGTTTAATGACCGGTTTGTCGATTTTAAAACTTTAGTCGCAGTTAAAACCTAATAATAAATACAAGACTGTAAATTAAAGCGTAAAGTAAATAATGATAATGAAATTGCGAATAATAAAAAATGCGATAAAAATTAAATTGCGATAATTAAAAAGTACGATAATTAAAAGTGCAATAAAATAAAATAAATAAAAGTGCGATAATTAGAAGTGCAATTAAATATAAAATAAAGGAAATTAAATATGATATAAAAGAATTATGCTTATTTAAACTTCCGTAATCATGATGTTTGACGTGTTGATTTTAGTTTTATGCCCATGGGTTAATTGTCCTTTGTCCTGGATTATTCAATATGTCCGTCTGGTTTTTGTCCATAACAGTCCATCAGTCATAAATATAAATTGCAAGTGTCCTTGTCAAATTATTATTATACCCGAAGATAAATATTCCAACTAATTGGGGATTCGAATTGTAACAAGGTTTTAATACTTTGTTTAATGAATACACCAGGTTATCGACTGCGTGTAAACCAAGGTTTTACTACTTTGTTAACAATTACACCAATTACCCTTGAATGTAATTTCACCCCTGTTTTGATTATTCTAGTGGCTATTAATCCATTCCCGTGTCCGGTTAAATGAACGATTATTCGTACATATAAATACCCCGCCCATCGTGTCCGATCGAGTGTATATGGTAATTTATAGGGACGCCCAATTGTAAATCTTTATATTAACATTAACAAACTTTCATTTAGTTAAACAAATATAAAGCCCATTAATAGCCCATAGTCTAGTTTCCACAAGTGTCGTTCTTTTATCCAAACCCCAATTATGGTACAAAGCCCAATTACCCAATTTTAGTAATTAGCCCAACATCATGATTACTTCGTTTTAAATAAGCATAATAATAACTTAGCTACGAGACATTAATATAAAAAGGTTGAACATAACTTACAATGATTAAAAATAGCGTAGCGTTACACGGACAGAATTTCGACTTACACCCTTACAACATTCGCTAACATACCCTTATTATTAGAATTATAATTAAAATTAAAATATAAATTATAAATATAAATATATATTACTTATGAAGAGGAAGAGAAAAAGGATGATAAAACTCGTCAGAAAACTGGCTATTTATAGGACCTGACCAGCAATCTCAAACCATGCGACTCGCATGGTTTTGTGCTTCTGGCCATGCGAGTCGCATGGCCACCCTGGATTCAGCCAACTACTTTTGTTTTCTTCTTGCCGACGTAATATAATAATAATAATATATATAATATATAATTATATATAATTATATATATATTATATTATATTCTTGTGCATAGTAGACTAGATATTTTTGGTCCGTTGCGTCGGGCGTTTCTTCTTGGCTCAGGTCCCGGTTCCGGATTTTCGGACGTCCTCGCGTATTATTTTAAATCGCGTACTTTGCGTCTTGTAACTTGTACTCTTGTCATTTTGAGACGTTCCTCATCAATATTTTGAACCTTTTTGATTGTCTTTTGTTCTTTTGAGCTTTTTGGTCGTTTGCGTCTTCAAATCGTCGAATCTGTCTTTTGTCTTCACCTTTTATTATTTAAACGAATATCACTTGTAAATAGAACAATTGCAACTAAAAGCTTGTCTTTCTTGAGGAATAATGCTATGAAATATATGTTCGTTTTTAGCATTATCAATAGTCAACCCCTTGAGTTTGAGTGAAACATTTTGCTACAAGTCTAGCTTTATATGTATCCAAGTTTCCATGTATGTCGGTTTTTATTTTGAAAAGCCATTTACAACCAACTAGCCTAGAGCCAGCAGGTTGTGCAACAAGTTCCCAAACTTGGTTGTCATACATGGATTGCATCTCAGCGTTCATGGCTTCCTGCCATTTATCTTTATCAATCCTTGATAAAGCATCTTGGTAGTTTGTTGGTTCATCCAAATCAACCACATAGCAACCGTCCATGAGAAACCCATATCTCTCAGGAGGATTACTAATCCTACCAGATCTGCGAACGTCTTGTACACTTTGATCATCCATTTGATCATTCTCAACATTTTCATGTTGAGTGCTAGTGTCAACCAATTGTGTATCATCTACTTGATCTTGAACCTCCTCAAGATCTACCTTCCTTTCACTATTACCTTCCATTAGGAACTTAGTTTCAAGGAATTCAGCCTTCCGAGCAACAAATACATTCTGCTCGGATGGATCATAGAAATAATATCCCATATCATCCTTGGGATATCCTATGAAGATACACTTCGTGGATCGAGCATTCAACTTATTAGGGACGTAACACTTAAGATAAGCTTCACATCCCCATACTTTTAAGTATGATAGAGATGGAGGTTTTCCAAACCACATCTCATGAGGAGTTCATTCCACTTTCTTGGTTGGGGCCATATTTAAAATACGAGCCGCGGAGCATAGACAATAACCCCAAAATGATAGAGGTAACTAGCTTTTAGCCATCATTGATCGAACCATATCCATTAGGTTTCGGTTCCTCCTTTCAGAAACTCCATTAATTTGGGGTGTTCCTGGAGGAGTGAGTTGCGAGATAATCCCACAACTTTTAAATTGATCTTGGAAAGCATCACTTAGGTATTCACCTCCTCTATCAGTATGAAGTAGCTTGATTGTCTTATTGAGTTGATTTTGTACTTCATTTTGATATTCCTTGAATGCTTCAAAAGTTTCGTCCTTGTGTCTTAACAAGTAGACATATCCGAAACGACTGAAGTCATCAATGAAAGTGACGAAGTATCCTTCACCTTTCCTAGTCATGGGCTTAAAGGGTCCACATACATCCGAATGTATTAATCCCAATAAGTCCTTAGCCCTTTCATAGGTCCCTTTGAAAGGTGCTTTAGTCATTTTACCTTGTAAACAAGATTCACATACATCAAACGAGTCTATTTCATTTGATTTCAAAAGTCCATTCTTTTGAAGTGTATGCATTCGATTCTTGTTTATGTGACCAAGGCGACAATGCCATAAGTAGGAATCACTCAAATCCCTTTTGAGTTTCTTGGTGTTTGTATGGAACATTGAGCTATTGTATGATGTGTCATCATGATCCAATTCATAAATACCATTCGAAAGCGAAGCCTTGAAATAGAACACATTATTTAAAGAAACATGGATATCATCATTAATGAAATTAAGATTAAAACCACATTGTTTCAAACGGGATACAGAAATAATGTTTCGAGATAAATCGGGTGCATACAAAACATTTTTCAAAATAAGCTCCAAACCACTTGGAAGCTTCAAAATAAAGTCTCCTTGAGCTACTACTTGTACCTTAGCTCCATTTCCCATGAAGAGACTTGATGTTCCCACTTCTTATCTACTTCTTTTGAACCCCTGCATAGAATTGCAAATGTGAGCTCCACATCCTGTGTCTAATACCCATGTATTAGAAGAAGTAATACTAAGCTCAATGTATACCATATATACATTACCTGAGGTTTGCCCTGCATCCCTCTTTTCTTTCAACTCCTTAAGGTAGACCGGGCAGTTGCGTTTTCAGTGACCCATTTCACCGCAACCAAAGCACAAATCTTCCTTGGGGTTAGCTTTACCGGCAACCTTTTGCTTTTTGTTATTGTTGGTTGGGGTAACCATCTTCCCCTTTCCCTTGCCCTTGCCTTGGTAGGCGGGTCCTTTCCTCTTAGCCGCCTTCGACTTAGAAGTGTTATTGTTTTTGGACCCACCTTCATTGATCATAAACATGAGTGAAGCCCTTTTACCCATGCTCGCTTCGGCCGTCTTAAGCATGGCATGTAATTCGCCAATGCTCTTATCCCATCCATTCATGTTGTAATTCATTACAAATGTGTCAAACCTCTTTGACAAGGAATTAAGGATAAGGTCCGTGGCTAATTCATTAGATACGTTGCAGTTTAGACGGTTCGCTCGATCAATAAGGCTTTTCATCTTAAGGACATAAGATGAAACGGATTAGGAGTCGTCCATCCGACATGCATGAAGCGCTCGAACCGTTTCGAATCGCTCGACATGATCTTGTTGAAGGAACATCTCCTTCAATTGTGTGATCATGTCATATGCACTATGATGCTCAAAATTCTTTTAGAGTTCTGGTATCATAGTCCCAAGCATGAGGCAAGAAACTTGCACCGAATAGGTGCAATATTTCTCCCAATAAGCCATGCCTTCCGTATCATCCTCGTCCGGTTGATCAGGAATGGGGTCTTCCAACACATATGCCCTATCCTCTAGTTTGAGGAAGATTCTTAGATTGCGAAACCAATCCATGAAGCTCGTATGGTTGAGTTTTTCCTTTTCGAGGATTGACCTCAACGATAGGTTGTTAAAGTTGATAGGTGCGTTTGGGATGTTGTTGTTGTTGGCGGCCATCTAAGTTCATGCTTCGGTGACTCTAAGTTCATGATTCCCAAATTAAGTCATCCTACTTGTATAAACATGTAAATTTAACATACAAGTGGTTAGGTGACCTTTATCCCACAAGTGTGCAAAATTCACCTTAATCATATTAGTTTGCTCATAACGGTTAGGTGACCTTTATCCCATTATGAGTTCCCTAATATGCCTAAGTGTCACACAATAAGGATGGCGTTTAACTTGTTTACCTTGTTAATAAAGGGATTTTAAGTTTTCATAATTTCTAGTTTAAGAAAACTATTGTACCATACACTAACATGCATTTAGTGTTTGATTCATGTGAAAATCCATTTTTCATTTTATGTAATAAGGCCAATTTTATTACTTTGAAAATAAACCATTTTATTGTGTTTTAATAACCAATTATTAAATCCTTTTCATGTTCTTAATAACCGTTTAATAATGTCCTTTTGCCACTTTTAATTTAAACAATTAAATTGTTGTTTTGCATGTGTTAATAATGTCTAATTTAAGTAATTAAATTGTCATTTTGCTTGTTGTTAATTTGTGATTTACTTGTACCAACCAAACATACAAACACAATAAACAACCATGCATGCAAAACAAATATGTTCACAATCAAGCCAATTTGGTAGACATTTGTTTAGCCGAAAAAAATGCTACCGGTTAAGGGTTATAACACAAAGTAGGAGATTTTAAATCTCCCACTTAATCTTGCATCCAAATGCATCTTCTTGTGTTCTTCAAGTCTTCATCATCTTCATCATTTTTACAAAATATATCCTAATACATTTTTCTCTAAAAAAATGAAATTACTACCTAATCTATTTTACATACCAAATATAAAATAAATTACATAACCAAAATAATATTACAAAGCAATTGAATAAATATTATTACAAACCAAATTGAATGAATATTACAACCATATTGAAAGATTAACAAATCAACCAAACAAACATTCATTCAAAAACAAGGTCTTGGCTATGATTGTGAACATCAATATATCAACAAATATTAATGAAATGGCAAACCCGAAACCATTTTGGAACCCCCTTAAATTCGGCCAAATAACCAACCCACCCAAATCCATAAATTTTTTGCATTCTACTTTCATGCATGTTAATAGAATGCAAAGTTGGTGGGTTTTAAAGACCATATATAAGAAGCATATTTCATAGACTTCGGCTCTAGATACCATTGATGGAATTTAACAAGTTCATAAAACATGTTCTTATTGTTAACATAATTACAAAACCAATTTGTATTAGTGTTAAAGCAAGCGGAAGCAAAATGTTAAGTTCATGTTTATATGTATATACATTTAGTTAAATTCCATGATAATATCAAGTCTTGAATATATACATACAAATAAGAACAAGAAGAGAAGATTCATACCTCCTCAAGCTTGTTGAGGGTAGTTTACAAATGTGCAAGATGATGATGAAGATGATGATGAATGGAGCTCCAAAATGTGAAGCCTCAAGTTGTAATACCCCAAGCCTTTAATACCAAACCTTTGTACTTTAGTTAGGATTTATTAACACTTGATTAGAGCTTGTAAAGACCAAAATTTGAACTCCCTTTGAGCACAAAAAGGCCACGGTAGCCAGCAGCCAGAAAACTGGGTTTGTGTAGTTTTTTTTTTTTTATCTTTATGATGTGTATTTTTGCAAGTATGTGTTTTGAATGAGTCAAGCCTTGCATGTATATGGAAATGGGACTTGTAATTGACCAAGAAAAGGAATCTCTAGCACTCTTGCTTACAACTCCAAGGCCACTACTCCATTAGTTTATAAAAGTTAATTTTATAAAAGTTAGATTTTATAAAATTTATTTTATAAAACTTCCATATTTATATTTATGTACATTTCATTATATAAAACCAATTTATATAAATGTAACATAAATTAATTAATTATTTAACCTATAAATAATCAAATCCATATTATATAAATTATTCCATAATTTATATGTATGTATATATATATATATATATATATATATATATATATATATATATATATATATATATATATATATATATATATATATATATATGTACATATATATATCATTGATGTGTACATATATATATATATATATATATATATATATATATATATATATATATATATATATATATATATATATATATATATATATATATGTACACATCAAGTAGTATTTCAGAAAATCATTTTTCTTAAAGTTCAAGTGTCGCGTATTTAATCAATGATCCAATTGCTAAGATCAAATACGAATAAGGTTTCAGTAAGCTTGTTATTGGGTATGACCCGACTTGGATCAAAACATATTAGCCACGTTAATTTAATATGTCTCTCGGGCACACGAAATACCTTCATAAGTAATGCAGCGGAAATCTAAAACAGCAGGTCCATAACAGCAAGTCTATAACACCAAGACAACAAGTCTAATAGCGGAAGCAACATCGTCTAAGCAACTGAGAAATACAAGCTTAAAAGCCAACATGAATTTTGGTGAGCTATAGTTTGTAATCAGTAAAGTAATGTAGACCACGAGATTTCAGTGCTTCAATCAGAAGTTTAAATCAGTATAAAAATTATATGCTTAACCGTGGGCACCAGGTAACTAGACTTAACGTATGTATATCACCCCCTAAAAGTGCACTTGGCGAGTGCGTTTGTCCTCAAAGTATTAAACACCCATTGTCTGCTAGCGCGACTAGCCCGAGTGGGGTTGTCAAACCCTATGGATCCATATCTAATATTCGCGTTCACGGTTAGGAAACCAATGATTAAACGTTACCGAGCTAAGGGGAATCTTTGTGCCGTTTGTAACCCACACATATATAAAGTTTAAGTACTCGTGTCAAGTATGTAAAATGTAAAAAGCGCATGTATTCCCAGTCCCAAAAATAGTAAAAGTAGTAAAGGGATGCTATAACTCACAGTGAATAAGCAGTAAAAGTCGATATGAAACGTATGCAGGGTAGTAAGTCGGTCCGAAAGGTCGTCAACCTAAGTCAAAGGTCACTAGGTCAGTATGTTGTCCCCAAAAGTTTAGAAGTGAATAAATTAAGTTTAAGCGTCATCATCATCATCATTCATAAAAGCTAGGGTAAGTTTAACAAGAATAGAGATCGAAACAAAAGGCTGACTTTGGACAGCTGTTACGACCTCTATACAAATCGAAAAGACGCATAGTCATTGGCTAAGGCTCCGTATATGAGTCCTCTAACTGCTAACCAATTTTAAAACCTAACTCGTCTTCGTTTGACTGTGGCGACGGTTTAAGTGCGAGTAGGTCAGAAATTTCAGCACAATGTTATAAAGGCGTAGTGACTTTCAGAAGGCTATAAATCCTAAACCGTATATCGGATTTAGGCGAGGCCTAAACAAAAAGCCGTCTACTCGAAATAAACTATCTGAAAATCAACTTTTCAGAAGCCCAGAGAGTCTGATCAGACCCCAAAAAACAGCAAACAAGTGCTCCGGTGGGATTCTTGGTGCTTGATGCTCATCACGGTTCTCATCCTTGATGCTTGTAGCTTCAAGTGTACAACTCATTGATGTGTTAGCATCACTTTTACCAAGATTCAACCATCAACACACAATATGTTAAGACCAAGTAAGAATACAATCACTTAAGAGTTTTAGAAGGATGATGAACCAAGGTTACATCATATTCTTAGTCTTAACACAAATACAAGTTCTATTTACAACTAAAGCTACAAACTTTGCTTCAATCAAACAAGTATGAACACAAACTTGATCAAATAAAGTAATGGAACCTAAGCTAGAGAGCTTGGATCCTTTTCACACAAGTTATGAGATTACAAAGCTAGAAAGCTTGAATCTTTGGTGTTCTTGAAGATCTTGAAGCATAAAGCTTAGATATTCAAGTTACATGAAGATCATAAACACAAGTTTTGATCTTTATAACAAAATAATGAGATCATAAGTTAGAAAACTTAGATCCAATAAGAGAAATGGAGATTCAAAGCTAGAAAGCTTGAATCTTGGTTGTTCTTGAAGATCCTTGAAGCATGAAGCTGGATCTTCACGTTACATGAAGATTACAAACACAAGTTTGAATCTTTACAACAAAATAAAGAGATTAAAAGCTACAAGATTTAGATCTAACAAAATAAGTGAAGATTCAAAGCTAGGAAGTTTGAATCTTCCATGTTCTTGAAGGATTCAAATCCAAGTTTTAATCTACAAGATATAACAAGATCTAAAAGCTAAAGAGCTAGACCCTTTGATGATGATGATGTCGTGAATGAGAAGGGAAAAAGAAGAAGAAAGTTTAAAACTTACACTTTTTAAAGTGAGAAAGACTAGAGAGAATTAGAGAGTATGTGTGTGTAATTTGTGAATGAGATCAAGTGTGAAATGGGATGAATAAGCTTGGTATTTATAGGAGGTGAGGGTGTGGGGAGGTGGTGGTGGCCGTGGGTTATGGGAGGGGATAAGGGGGACATCTTTTTGCTTTTTGGTTAATGGTTGTCTAAAGGTGGTGCTTATGTTAGGATCCCATGCAACATTATGGATTATGGTTAACAAAAATGCTAGTATGTTCCCTCTAATAAATGGGCATTTGTCTTATATATAATTAGGTCACTAGCCATTAGTAATTGGGCTAATTAAATAGTCCACTAGCTAGAGTAGGGTGGGCTTAAGTCCAACAAGGTAGAAAGTCCAACAAGACTAACTAGTGTGTTCTAGTAAAATACTAAGCGTAATTAAGCATCCAAAAACCCAATTAATTGTTATTATAAAATAACAATTAGTATTTCGTAGTCATAATATTCCAATTACGAAAAAAGTTAAACGTGTATGCAGTTCGTTCTAAACGTCAAGTGACACTAACGGTCATAAAGGCTTCCGGGGATCAAGTTAAGTAACCTACGTACTTAAAGGCACGTTTTCACATATAAACAAAAGTAATCCACATGTAGTAAGATCCCAGAGTATAATATAGCTCAGTATGCACAAATACGCAGTTTCGTGAAAGCACAAAGCACAAAAGCAAGTCGAAAAAGTTGGGTCGTTACACCGGTATGGTCATTATGAGTTTCTTGTGATGCCATTCGGTTTAATCAATGTACCTGCCATGTTTATGGATCTCATGAATCGCGTATGCATGCCGTACCTGGACAAATTCGTTATCGTATTCATAGATGATATACTCATCTATTCCAAAAGCGAAGAAGAACATGAGCAACATCTTCGACTCATGCTTGAACTCTAGAGACAAGAGCAACTCTATGCCAAATTCTCCAAGTGTGAATTTTGGCTGAACGAAGTTCAATTTCTTGGTCATATCGTGAGCAATCAGGGTATCAAAGTCGATCCCATAAAGATCGAAGCCATCAGTAAGTGGGAAACCCCCACTACTCCTACTCATATTCGCCAATTTTTAGGACTCGCCGGTTACTATCATAGATTCATTGAAGGTTTCTCTTTGATTGCGCATCCTTTGACCGCTTTAACTCATAAGGGGAAGAAGTTTTTTTGGGAAACCGAGCAAGAGTCGGCATTCCAAACCCTGAAGAAGAAGTTAACCACCGCTCCTATTGTATCCCTTCCTGAAGGCAGTGATGATTTTGTTGTGTATTGCGATGCCTCTTGACAAGGTTTTGGGTGCGTATTGATGCAGCAGAAGAAGGTTATTGCTTACGCCTCTAGAAAACTGAAGATTCATGAGCGAAACTACACTACTCATGATCTTGAGCTTGGAGTCGTTGTCTTTGCACTCAAACTGTGGAGACACTATCTGTATGGAACCAAGAGTATTATCTTCACCGATCACAAAAGCCTCCAACACATATTCGATCAGAATCAATTGAATATGCGACAATGACGGTGGATCGAGACGTTGAATGACTATGATTGTGAACTTCGCTACCACCCTGGTAAGGCAAATGTTGTAGCTGATGCCTTGAGCCAAAAGGAAAGAATGGTACCACTTCGTGTTCGAGCCTTGAACGTCACCATTCACATGAATCTCAATAGCCCAATTCGTGCAGCTCAAGAGGAAGCTCTCAAGGAGGAGAATATTACTCAAAAGCACTTGAACATTCTCGTTTCTCGATTCGAAGTCAAGGAGACTGGACTTCGATACTTTTCCAAAAGAATCTGGGTGCCTAGTTATGGGGATTTACGAAGCCTAATTCTAGATGAAGCCTACAAGTCAAGATATTCGACTCATCCAGGAGCTGGTAAGATGTACCACGACCTCAAGGTTCAATATTGGTGGCCAAACCTCAAGAAGGATGTTGCGACTTACGTCGGAAAGTTTTTAACTTGTTCTAAGATCAAAGCCGAACATCAGAGGCCATCCGAATTACTTCAGCAACCTGAAATCCCGCAATGGAAGTGGGAAGGAATAACAATGGACTTCATCACAAAGCTACCGAAGACGGTAGGCAGTTATGATACCATCTGGGTTATCGTTGACCGTCTTACCAAATCTGCACACTTCCTAGCCATGAAGGAAACTGATACGATGGAGAAACTCGCGCAATTATACATAAAGGAAGTTGTATCTCGACACGGTGTACCATTATTGATTATTTTAGACCGAGAGGCCCGTTTCGATTCTAGATTTTGGCGTTCTTTACAAGAAGCTTTGGGAACACGTTTAGATATGAGTACTGCGTATCACCCGCAAACCGACGGACAGAGCGAACGCATGATTCAAACCCTGGAGGACATGTTGCGTGCTTGTGTAATTGATTTCGGAAAGGCTTGGGAGAAGCATTTACCGCTAGCCGAATTCTCTTACAACAATAGCTATCACGCGAGCATTAAGGCCGCACCTTTCGAAGCCTTGTATGGCCGCATATGTCGTTCTCCTATCTGTTGGGCCGAAGTAGGTGAAAAGTAGATCACCGGACCCGAACTCATCCATGAAACAACCGAGAAGATTGTCTAAATTCAAGCGAGGCTCAAGACGGCCCGTGATCGTCAAAAGAGCTATGCCAATCTTAAGCGTAAAGATCGTGAATTCAAGTACGTGACCGAGTGATGTTGAAAGTCGCACCTTGGAAAGGTGTAATCTGTTTCGGAAAGCGTGGGTAGCTAAATCCGTGATACATTGGTCCTTTTGAAGTCTTGGAGTGTATTAGACCCGTTGCTTATCATTTGCATCTTCTGACTCAGTTGAGTGCAGTTCATCTCACCTTCCACGTATTGAATCTGAAGAAATGTCTTGTTGAACCGGAACTTTTCATACCACTCGAGGAGCTTACGATTGATGACAAAATCCACTTCGTGGAAGAACCTATTGAGATTATGGACCTTGAGGTCAAGATCTTGAAACGCAATAAGATTCCAATTGTCTGAGTCCGTTGGAATGCTAAACGAGGACCTGAGTTTACTTGGGAGCGAGAGGATCAGATAATGCAGAAGTATCCTCACCTCTTTACAACTCTACCACCTACCTCAGCTTAAAATTTCGGGACGAAATTTCATTAACAGATGGGTAACGTAACGACCCGACTTTTTCGACTTGTATTTGTGCTTATTACTTTCTGCAAAACTGTGTATTTGTACGTACTGTACTATATTATATTCTAGGATCTTATTTCATGATTAATTACCTTCGTTCATACCATACAATGTGCCATTAAATACTTAGTTACTTAACTTGATCCCTGAATGCTTCTATGACCGTTAGTGTCACTTGACGTTTAAAACGAGCTATATATTTTGATACACGTTTGACTTTGGTCATAATTGGAATATTATGACTATGTAATACTAATTGTTATTTTATAATGACAATTATTTGGGCTTTTGGTTGCTTAATTACGCTTAGTAATTTACTTATGCTCACTAGTTAGTCTTGTTGGACTTTCTACCTTGTTGGACTTTAGCCCACCCTACTATAGCTAATGGATTATTTAATTAGCCTAATTTTAATAAGTTTATGACCCATATAAATGTAAGACAAATGCCCATTTATAAGAGGGAACTGATGTTAAAGCTAAGGGGTATAAAATACTATTAAATTTTACAAGGAAATACTATTAAATACGATACAAATTTACACAAGATATTTATTTATTTAGAGAATGGATATACTTAAACCTTGCTACAACACTTATAGGCAGTGTACCTAATCGCACAGTAGTGTAGTTTTTAGTAAGTCTGGTTCGTTCCACAGGGAAAATCTTTTAATCAAAGCTTAACGCTATATTAGTTTAATTTATAAAAATACAAATATATATATAAGTAATATTATTATTATAAAGGGGGGTTTTTACCGTTTAATAACCGGTTTGTCGATTTTAAAACTTTAGTCGTAGTTAAAACCAAATGTAAAATATTAAATAAATAAAAGACTTAATTTAAAGCGTAAAGTAAATAACGATAATGAAATTGCGAATAATAAATGTGCGATAAAATAAACTTGCGATAATTAAAAAGTACGATAATTAAAAGTGCAATTAAATACAGTAACAATAAATAAAAATGCGATAATTAGAAGTGCAATTAAATATAAAATAAAGGAAATTATACATGAAATAAAAGAATTATGCTTATTTAAACTTCCGTAATCATGATGTTTGACGTGTTGATTTTAGTTTTATGCCCATGGATTAATTGTCCTTTGTCCTGGATTATTTAATATGTCCGTCTGGTTTTTGTCCATAACAGTCCATCAGTCATAAATATAAAGTGCGAGTGTCCTCGTCAAATTATCCTTATACCCGAAGTTAAATATTCCAACTAATTGGGGACTTAAACTGTAACAAGGTTTTATTACTTTATTTAATAATTACACCATGATGTCGATTGAGTGTAACCCAAGGTTTTAATACTTTGTTATCAATTATGCCAAGTGTCCTTGTACATAATTTCACCCCTGTTTTAATAATTCTAGTGACTATTAATCCATTCCCGTGTCCGGTTAAATGAACGATTATTCGTACATATAAATACCCTGCCCATCGTATCCGATCGAGTGTATATGGTTATTTATAGGGACGTTCAATTGTAAATCTTTATATTAAAATTAACAAACTATCATTTAGTTAAACAAATATAAAGCCCATTAATAGCCCATAGTCTAATTTCCACAAGTGTCGTTCTTTTGTCCAAACCCCAATTATGGTACAAATCCCAATTACCCAATTTTAATATTTTTAGCCCAACATCATGATTACTTCGGATTAAATAAGCATAATAATAACTTAGCTACGAGACATTAATGTAAAAAGGTTGAACATAACTTACAATGATTAAAAATAGCGTAGAGTTACACGGACAGAATTTCGACTTACACCCTTACAACATTCGCTAACACACCCTTATTATTATAAATTAAAATTAAAATTAAAATTATAATATAAATATAAATATTATACGTTGAATGAGGAGAAGAAAAAGATGTGTTTTGATGTTCACCAAGCTGCGAATTTTATAGGCATGTGGGCTGGAAAAGTGGCTCATGCGATCGCATGAGCTTTACCCTTCAAGGCCATGCGATCTCATGGCCAGCTGGAGAGGCTCACATGCCTTTGTTTTTTCTGCCGACGGTTTTTAATAATATAATATATAATATATAAATAATTATAATAATTATTTAAATATTATATTATATTTATGTGCATAGTTGACTTGTAATTTTTAGTCCGTTGCGTCAAGCGTTGAGAGTTGACTCTGGTCCCGGTTCCGGATTTTCGAACGTCCTTGCGTACAATTTAATATCTTGTACTTTGCGTTTTGAATCTTGTACTCTTGTAATTTTGAGACGTTTCTTATCAATAATTGGAACCTCATTGATTGTATTTTGTACTTTTGAGCTTTTTGGTCGTTTGCGTCTTCAATTCGTCAAATCTGTATTTTGTACTTGTAAATAGAACAATTGCAACTAAAAGCTTGTCTTTCTTGAGGAATAATGCTATGAAATATATGTTCGTTTTTAGCATTATCAAATATTCCCACACTTGAGCGTTGCTTGTCCTCAAGCAATATCGTCTTGAAATACTAGAATCACTTCTTCATTCTTCACACTTTGTACATCAGTCATTTCAATACGGCGGTATAAACAATGGTAGTAACGATGTGGTTTACAGTTTCACATGACTTATGAAAATTTAGATCCTTTAGGAAATTGGATCTTTATGAAAACATTTGATTTTTTTGAAAATTAAATCTAGCTTTTACCCTAGATAAGTTTTCCGGAATAACCCTTCACCGGTGTTTGCAAAATATTTTTGTGGGTTTGGTGGGTTTAAGATTTGAAAATTTTAGCTCAAAACTTATGGTTTTATGTCACCCACTTGCTAACCTTGTATTAGGAAAGTAACACGTCCAGTATACTTGCTCCGTATATTACCTTTCGGTAAACTACCGTCCGGTTGTAAAGAAAAGCATTGAACAAGCAACTGTTAAGGCAATGTCCCCTGACAAGCTTTTAATTATGGTCTATAACGTGTCGGATGCAATTAGTATCCTTGGTAAGAGCAATAGTAAAGCTCACCCTTATGATTTTTCGGTCTGGCACAAGGTCCTGTCTTTGACCATGCTATGTAACCACCGTTCTTACGGTTGACACCCGATTTGGTTCAGATGACCTAATGAATTCTAGGTGAATTCATAGGATTTTACGTTCAATGGTAATGAACGCATTGAAAATGGGTTTTCAGAAAATAAATCGGTTTGTAATTTTGATCAAAATATTTTCTCGTTCAAGATCGAGTTTAGATATCATTGAATTCCATGAGTTTGAATTCTCAATCTTTATGGTCAATCTCAAGGATTGAGTAATATCAGTCTTAAAAGTTGATTTTTAATCTTTAAGGAGATTATCCTTTCTGGGGATCTGATTCATTAGTTTTATTAAGCTAATTTGCACGGTGCCCCCCCCATTTTACAAGATAGATCCTCTCATGGTTAGGATAAGTCTGACCACTTGGTGACCCTATTTTATGCTGAGGTCCGTGGATTTCCTGCTGATTTTAGTGATGACTTTTTTAGGTTTTTCGTCAACCTACAGCTGGTCTGGACGACAACTTCATGACCTAAATCAAGAAGCGCGTGTCTTTTTCGGAAGACTTTACTTCCTTTTAATGATGGAATTGATTCATCGTGTAGATCCATCTTTTCTTTTCTTTCATCGGGTAAAACAGTTAATTATCGTCCAAAACAAAAGTATTTTCAATTATTTGTACAAAAATATGTGATATATATTTTGAATAACTCGGTGAAAATTTCTCACACTTGCCTTTATTTTCCTTTTTGTTCTCCTCTATTCCATTCTTAAATGAATTCTAACATTTTGGTTTGTTTCTCAATTTATGTCCTTTCCGAGGTAATAATAATTTCGGTGTTAACACCTAGTTTTATCGTTCATAAATATGTATAAACATG
The DNA here is from genome assembly GCF_046630445.1 of Rutidosis leptorrhynchoides. Classification (NCBI taxonomy): domain Eukaryota; kingdom Viridiplantae; phylum Streptophyta; class Magnoliopsida; order Asterales; family Asteraceae; genus Rutidosis; species Rutidosis leptorrhynchoides. The sequence continues at coordinate 226,953,666 of NC_092343.1, forward strand.
ATTTTGAGTTCATTTAATTGAAAATTTTGAAAAATTTTACTAGAATTGGGTAGTCAGTATATAAGACTAGGGCTGTTCTTTATTATCAGAGAGCACTAGATTCTAATACAACTACTACTTTACTAGTATTTCTAATGGTAACCAAGTGTTTAAAGTAAAAAAAATTTAAAAATCCGAAAGAATTTAAGCCCTTCCCACACTTAAGATCTTGCAATGCCCTCATTTGCAAGAAATCAGTAACAATTTAAATTATTGAGGGTGATTAGCGTATAAATGATTAAATTTTACCAAAGTTTCCAAATATATTGGCGTTTGTTTGCTGAATGATAAATGGTGCATATCATTTGTTCATTCCATCTGTTGTTACATCACATTTATTTGTCAACTTGTCATCAAAATTAGTAGCTTTTGCTGAACTTAATGCCAGTCTTTGAAAATGCACTGTTTTACCCTGTTTTGTACAATCCACAATATACATACATACAAATATAAACATACATGGCAATTTGAAATGGGACTTAATATCCCACTTTCAAATCCTAAATGTGAAATATTAGTACACAATAATAATAAAAATGATAAAGATTACATAAGTATATTCAATAACATAAGTTTAAACATGAATAAGTAAAAAGATAAAAACATAAAAATCATATAAATAACCAAATGGAACTAAATCAGTCTGGATATGGGTTCCAGTTCATCTAGTCAGGTGGGTTCCATTGTTGGTTATAGGTGTTTTGATAGGCTTGGTTATAGTCATACCGGTTAAAGGGTGGTTGGATATCGGGGCTGTGTGGCGGAAAATGAGCAGGTCGAGTAGGTACATAGTTATTTGGTACCTGATATGATAGCTGGCTCATGATTTGATGCTGATGAACTACCCAGCTATCGTGTTGGTGTCGCCTATAATCCTCGTATACTCGCTCGGAGTTCCACTGCTCGTACATACTATGTCTGGCCGCGTTCGTCATTGCTTCCTCATCTATACGAACGTGGACGTCAAGAATAGCATCTCGAAAGACATCCCTAATGTCTTCCGCCTCCTCCATTTCCTCGTCTGAGCCTCTCTCTACCTGAGGATGAGATCCCTCATAGGGTACTACCTGGTTACGTCTACTTTTCAATACCTTAGCACCCACATAAACTTTCAATCCTAAGGGCTCAACCTGTTCTCTACAAAGCTGTAATGGACCCCTTTGGTTCCTATCAATACCTAAATACTCTCCAATGAGAGTAACAAAAATACCTCCTCCTATTATACTCCCTTCCTGCATTCCCTCTACCATTTTAGATAAATAAAAAGCAACACAGTAAGGGATATTGACAAAGCTTCTAGGATCCCGAATACACTTTAGGTAGAATAAATCATGTAAGGTAATTTTTTCTTTATTGTGACCTCTCTGTGTAATCGAGTTAGCCAAAAATCTATGAATAATACGAAGCTCGGCTCTGTCAACATGTGTATAGGAGTGTCCTCCTGCTCGTGTAAAAACATCAAAATGTGACATACGCCTCCAAATGTCGTCAGCGTCAAAGTTGCTATCTACCCTTTCACCATAATGAATCAAGTTTGTACAATCGGGTAGTAGCAACTCACCAGGAGTATATATCTGTAAAGCCCTAGCCATGTCCAGCATGGACATTTTGTACATCATACCGCCAAGGATAAACCTAAGAAATCTTCTATCATCTATTCTAACTATATTTGTATCATGTGATACAGTACTCATCAACTCAACACACCATTCCTTATATACAGGTCTACGAATGGTGAAAAGACGTTCCCAATCTGTAAAAGAAGAACTACCATACCTTTGAACTAAAAGCTGTCTAACACGGTCAGCTAGATGGACCGTTTCCAAAGGGGCCCAATCGATTACCCTTGGCACCTCTACATTTTTTGTTACCAATTTGAATTTGTTCCTTTGATATGTCTCGTAATCTCTCCATCTCCTATCAAATCTCAGATTAGGATGCAGAGTGTGCTCAGGAATCGTTGGGAATTCTACTGGCGACCTCATCAAGAATACTATGAATTCATTAACAAACTGTACCGGATCATAATAAGGTATGTGCTGATCAGGCTGTTGTTGTGGTTCTTTTTGTTGTTCTTGTTCGTGTTGCATTTCTGGTTCTGGTGCTGGTGCTGGTGCTGGTCGTCTAGATGATGATGCTCCTGAACCTCCAGTATCGGCTTTCTGCAAAACACATTAAACACAAAATTTGTGCATCCAAATATGCATTAGTGTTAGCAAAATAACAACTTAAAACAATTACTATAACATGTTAAATCAAAATTAAACTTATACACATTTTCACAATTTTTCACAATTCTACACTTTTCAAATAAGCACATATGAAAATATATACAAAATTCATAAGCATTTAACTCAAATAACATGTCAAAATAGTCATTACTAATAATTAAACAAGTCTCAAATGGCAAATATATCAAATTAATCAAGTTCATGAATTTTGGACTTAAAAAGTCCACTTTAATCTCCAAAAATCATGTTTAGGATCAATGTTTGGATCATTTAACTATCTAAACATGTTACACTACTCAATTTAGCAATAATTCATGACAAAAATCGGCCATAACCTGTTTATATCAAAAAGCCCCAAATTGCTCAAGAACACAAACCCTGGATTTCTAAAAATTTTGAAGTTTTTGGCTTCAAATCATGTTAAATAGCATCAATATAGGTTATACATGCATAAAATACTAACAATTTAACACTAATTACACTAGAAATTAACAACATTGCATTAGGTAAAAAATTGGAATTATCACAAAAACTAGGAATTTATAGAGTTTAGGGGTGTAATTTTTACCATTTTGCTGAAGAATGAGAATCTAGGCATGATTAGAGCAAGAAAAATGATGAAATTTGGTGAAGATTTGAGAGAGTTTCGTGTTTGTGTGTGTGTTGGTGTGAGGAAGACAGACTCGCTGTCTGTATGTATCAGGCCTGGAATTTGCCTCCATGCAATCACATGGAGGGATAGGGTGATTCCCATGCGATCGCATGGGTACTCGGCTACAGTGTTTTCTGATTTTTTTATTTTTTTTAATAATAAAACCTTATACTTTATAAAACTTATAATTAATTAAATTTTAAAAATTTTGTTTTCCTTTAGGAGCGAGGGCGTTTCGGATCGATGTCCTGGTCTGTCCCTCGACAAAATTTTAAAATTTGTCAAATCAAAGCGCTGTTTTTAAAAGTAAATATTTTTGGGTTTTTTTAATGTTTTTGGCATACTTTAATTCAATAAGATTAAAAATAATAATAATAAAAGTTCTCGTCCCTTCCTCGGGTAAAGCAATTTCGGGTCAAAGACCTAGTCTTCAATTCACGACGAATTTTAAAAATCATATTTTTAACTTAGTGAAATAAAGTAAATTTTTGTTTTTAAATTCACACCAAACTTAAATTTAAAATGCATAAAATTAAAAATTCACACCAAACTTAATTAAAAATTTATATTATAAATTCACACCAAACTTATATTATATTTTTGTTTTTATACATACAAACTTATATTAAAAAGATTAATTTTTCAAATATTTACAATTTTAAATATATTAATTTTAAAAAGTTTACAATATTAATTTAAGATTTATATATTAATTTTAAAAACATGGTAAAAATAAAATTAAAAATCTTTTTGGTCTTTTATCCCACTTTAATCAATCAAATATTATCAAAAATATACGTCCCTCTTTTCGGTAAAGTAATTTCGGTTCCATGACCTAATTTAACTCATGACGAATTTTTGAAATATTTTGGGTTGATTGATTAAAGATATTTATACCTTAAGAATAAACGTTAAATTTCGCAGTGATGTAATAAATTTTTGAATGATATCAATAATTTCGGTCGCCAAACCTAATTTTATTCAATACCAATTTAATACTTTATAGCGAACAATTTAGCGTTTATTATCAAAAGGTTAAAAATAAAAATAAAAAATAAAAACTGTACAGACTTACCTGTGAGATAGTATTCTTAGTTATATGATCTATCCCATTCATAAGATAGTCGGTTTAATTGGTTTTCCATAGCTACATAGGCGTAACCTCGAGCATTCAGTGTTTTTTCTTCTAAACATATGAACGGTCCGTCTCTGCATAAAGTAACAAATTCGGTATTTGAATAGGTTTGATTATTTGAACATTTATCTCCATGTGACCATTTTCCGCATTTGTGACATCTTTCAAGGTGTCGTGCTCTTCTTTTCGCTGCGGATTTTGATTTTCCTTTACCAAATTGTAACTTATTATCTTCGCATCTGGATTCTTTTCTTACTCCGTCCAATCTTTTTCAGATTACTGATACTAGTTCACTCGGAAGTGTGTCATTATTACGTTTAGTGATCAAAGCGTGTAGCATTAGACGATGGTTTAGTTCACAGGCAGTCTTCATTTCGTAAAAACCTAAAAAAAATAAAAATTCAGAATGGGGGGAGAAGACTAGTTCTTTAGGGTCTGCTAGGGAAAGACCATTCGGGTTCCATTTTCGAGAACTACACGAAAATAGACAATCAAACTCTAACAGAAATTCATAAAATCCTTAAAAGACTTGATTCTCCCCTTACTTAGTTAGCTGTGGTATCGAAATTGTGATTAACTTCGTTGTCGACTTCCATCGAACTATCTATGTAATGTTTAACTCTGTGACCATTAACTTTAATTTCAATTCCATTTGAATTTATTAATTCTATCGTTCCGTATGGGAAAAATCTTTTGACTATGAATGGTCCAGACCATCTCGATTTCAATTTTCCAGGAAATAGCTTGAATCGTGAATTGAAAAGAAGAACTCTATCTCCTTCTTTAAATTCTTTTGAACTTCTGATTCTTTTATCATGCCATTTCTTCGTTCTTTCCTTATAGATTAACGAATTTTCGTATGCTTTATGTCTTAATTCTTCTAATTCGTTTAATTGACTTAATCGTAGACGTCCGGCTTCATGTAAATCAAGATTACATGTCTTCAAAGCCCAAAATGCTTTGTGTTCAATTTCTATTGGAAGATGACATGCTTTTCCGTAGACAAGTTTAAAAGGTGTGATTTCAATTGGAGTTTTGTAGGCTGTTCTAAAAGCCCAGAGTGCATCCTCCAATTTAATGGACCATTCTTTCGGATTTGATCCTACGGTTTTCTCTATAATACGTTTTAAAGCTCGGTTGGTATTTTCAACTTGTCCACTTGTTTGTGGAAGATATGCGGTGGAGATTTTATGAGTTACTCCATATCTTTTAAGAACTTTCTCAAGTTGATTATTACAGAAATGAGTTCCCCGATCACTTATTAAAGCTTTCGGTGTTCCAAACCTTGCAAAAAGACGTTTTAAAAAATTGACTACAACTCGTGCATCGTTAGTTGGGAGAGCTTGTACTTCCGCCCATTTAGATACATAATCAATGGCTACGAGAATGTAGAGATTATTATGAGATTTTGGAAATGGACCCATAAAGTCAATACCCCAAATGTCAAATAATTCGCATACATGAATGACATTTTGTGGCATTTCATCACGTTGACTTATTTTTCCAGTCCTTTGACAAGCATCACAGGATTTGCAAAGAAGGTGTGCGTCTTTGTAAATTGTAGGCCAATAGAATCTAGCATCATAAACTTTTCTTGCTGTTAGTTGAGGCCTATAGTGCCCTCCTATTGGTCCTTTGTGACAATGGTTTAAAATTTTACTAGCTTCGTCTCCAAATACACATCGGCGTATTATTCCATCGGGACAACTTTTAAACAAATGTGGATCTTCCCAGAAATAGTGTTTTATATCACTGAAGAATTTCTTTCGTTTTTGGTACGATAATCCTTTTTCAAGGAATCCACATACTAAGTAGTTTGCATAGTCTGCAAACCATGGAATTACATTATAATCTATCTTCAATAGATATTCATCAGGAAAATTGTCTTGTATGGCCGATTCATTTAGAACTTCTAATTCGGGATTTTCAAGATGAGAAAGATGATCAGCGGCGAGATTTTTTGCTCCTCTTTTATCTCGGATTTCAATATCGAACTCTTGTAAGAGTAAGATCTAACGGATTAATCTTGGTTTGGCATCTTGTTTCGAAAATAGGTATCTAAGAGCAGAATGGTCGGTATAGACCACTGTTTTTGCTAGAACGAGATATGAACTAAATTTGTCAAAAGCAAAGACAATAGTAAGGAGTTCTTTTTCAGTAATTGTGTAATTTGTTTGTGCTCCTTGTAACGTCTTACTAGCATAATATATAGGTTGAAATCTTTTTTCAATCCTTTGTCCTAAAACGGCTCCCATTGCAAAATCACTTGCATCGCACATTAGTTTAAACGGTAGATTCCAATTTGGTGTTATCATGATCGGCGCATTAGTGAGTTTCTCTTTAAGAATATTAAAAGATTTGATGCATTCATCTGAAAAGATGAATGGAGCATCCTTTTCTAGGAGTTTATTCATAGGAGTGGCAATTTTAGAAAAATCTTTTATGAAACGTCGGTAAAAACCGGCATGCCCTAGAAAACTCCTAACTCCTCTAGCATTGGTGGGATGTGGAAGTTTAACAATTACATCTACTTTAGCTCTATCCACTTCAATTCCTTCTTTTGAAATTTTATGTCCAAGAACGATGCCTTCTTTAACCATGAAATGGCATTTCTCCCAATTAAGTACTAGATTTGATTGTTCGCATCTAATCAGCATTCGTTCAAGATTAGCTAGACATGATTCAAATGTATCACCGAAGACTGAAAATTCATCCATGAAAACTTCCATGCATTCTTCTATCATGTCGTGAAAAATTGCCATCATACACCTTTGAAAGGTTGCAGGGGCGTTGCAAAGTCCAAATGGCATGTGTTTGTAAGCAAAAGTACCATAAGGGCATGTGAATGTGGTTTTCTCTTGATCTTCGGGTGCTATTGGAATTTGAAAATATCCGGAAAAACCATCAAGAAAACAATAGTAACTATTTCCGGCTAATCTTTCCAACATTTGATCAATAAAAGGTAATGGAAAGTGATCTTTTCTGGTGGCGTCATTTAATTTTCTATAATTAATACATACACGCTATCCTGTTACAGTCCTAGTAGGAATAAGCTCATTTTTCTCATTTGTAATGACAGTCATGCCACCCTTCTTAGGCACGCATTGAACTGGGCTTACCCATGGACTATCAGAAATTGGATAAATTAAACCTGCATCTAGCAGTTTAATAATTTATGTTTTAACTACATCTTGCATATTAGGATTTAGTCTTCGTTGGCGTTGCACATACGTTTTATGACCTTCTTCCATAAGGATTTTATGTGTGCAATACGAAGGACTTATTCCTTTAATATCATGAATCTTCCATGCAATGGCTGGTTTATGAGCTTTCAACACAGAAATGAGTTGTGATTTCTCATTTTCAGTAAGAGAAGACGATATTATTACAGGTAATTCAGATTCACCATGTAAATAAGTGTATTCCAAATGGTTTGGAAGTGGCTTTAACTCTAATTTCGGAGGTTCTTCTATCGATGATTTGTATCGATATCTGTCTTCTTCTTTTAGCATTTGAATTTCTTCTGTTGTTGGTTCATATCCATTAGCTATAAGTGTAGCTAACATTTCAGCTTCATCAATTGGTTAATTACCTTCTCCTAAAGAACATTCTCCTGTTCCTTGTAATTCTGGAAATTCCTCCAACAATTCTGCATGTGAATCTATAGTATATAATAACATGTATCATCTGCAGATTGCGGTTGTTGCATTGCTCTATCAACTGAAAAGGTAACACTCTCGTCCTCTATACTTAGGGTCAATTTCTTACCGAACACGTCTATAATTGCTTTAGCCGTGTTTAAGAATGGTCATCCTAATATGAGAGGAACTTGAGAATCTTCTTCCATGTCCAGAACAACAAAATCTACTGGAAATACTAAAGTACCAACTTTAACTAGCATGTTCTCCATTATCCCTCTAGAATATTTTATTGATCGATCGGCTAGTTGTATACTTATTCTGGTTGGTTTCAATTCTCCAAGGTCTAATTTAGTGTATAGTGAATACGGCATTAAATTTATACTAGCACCTAAGTCTGCCAATGCTTCTATTGAACTAAGACTGCCCAGAAAACATGGAATTGTAAAACTTCCTGGATTAGATAGTTTTTCTGGTATCTTATTCAACAGCACTGCTGAACAATTAGCATTCATAATAACAGCCGAGAGTTCTTCCATTTTCTTTCTATTTGAGATTAGATCTTTCAAGAATTTAGCATATCTAGGAATTCCTGAAATCACATCAATGAAAGGAAGATTTACATTTATCTGTTTAAACATATCCAAGAATTTGGATTGCTCGGCTTCAAGTTTCTCTTTCCTCATTTTACTCGGGTAAGGAAGTGGTGGTTGGTATGGTTTAACATAAGGTTTATCCTTAACTGTGTTATCTTCATTAACCTTTTCAACTACCGGTTCTTTTACCTTATCTTGATCAGGTTGTGGTTCTTGTGGAGTAGGAATAGCTTCATCAGAAGTTACAGGTATTTCAGGTGGTTTAAGTGTTGTACCACTTCTTGTGGTAATGGCTTTAACTGTTTCATTCTGGGGGTTTGCATTTGTATCACTAGGTAAACTTCTCGGTTTTCTTTCACCTATTAACCTTGCTAGGTTACTTACTTCTTGTTCCAAGTTTTGAATAGAAGCTTGTTGATTTCTAAATGCTTGAGCATTTTGTTCATTAGTTTGTTTTTGAGATGTGAAAAACTGCGTTTGAGTTTCAACTAGCTTCGTCATCATATCTTCTAAATTCGGCTTTTTATCATCGGGTTATGGTGGTTTGTTTTGAAAATTAGGTCTTTGCTGGTTGTAAGTATTGTTAGATACTTGTTGATTGCTAGGACCTTGTTGGTTGTTGTATGGAATATTTCGGTTATAATTCTGATTTTGATTGTAAATCGGTCTTGGCGGTTGATAATTCTTCTGATAATTATTTCCAGGCCTTTGGTTTAGATATGAAACATTCTCTCTTTGTTCCATTGTTAATTCAATACTGAGACAATCTTTTGTCAAATGTGGTCCTCCACACTGCTCACAACTAATTCGTATTGAGTGGATATCTTTAGTCATCTTTTCCATTCGTCTCTCCACAGTATCTATCTTTGCAGAAATGGAATCTAAGTCATGGCTAGAATCGGCTCTAGCTGCTTTAGATGATCTAACGATATCTTTTTCTTGGTGCCATTCATGTGAGTGGGAAGCAGTGTTATCAATAATTTTATAAGCATCAGTTTCGGTTTTCTTCATAATAGAACCACCAGCTGCTATATCGATGTCTTTCCTTGTAGTGATGTCGCATCCTTGGTAGAATATTTATACTATTTGACAGGTGTCTAAACCATGTTGCGGACATCCTCTTAATAACCTTCCAAATCTTGTCCATGCCTCATATAGAGTTTCATTTGGTTTCTGTGTGAACGTAACAATTTCTCCTTGAAGTCTTACGGCTTTAGATGCCGGAAAGAATTGTTTAAGAAATTTTTCAACTAAAACGTCCCATGTATCAATCGCGCCTTCAGGTAACGATTCCAACCAATCTTTGGCTTCTCCCTTTAAAGTCCAGGGAAATAACATGAGATATATCTGTTCATCCTCCACTTCTCGGATTTTAAATAGTGTGCAGATCCTATTAAAGGTACGAAGATGTTCATTTGGATCTTCCTTCGGTGCACCACTAAATTGGCATTGATTAGTCACCATGTGTAGAATTTGTCCTTTGATTTCATAATCTGGCGCATTAATGTCTGGATGAGTAATTGCGTGACCTTGGCCAGTGCGTTTAGCTCTCATTCGGTCTTCCATACTTAAAGGTTCCAGATTCTCCATAATTGAATTTGTTGAATTAGAATCTTTAGAGGATTCTGATTTAATGGTTCATTCCTCAACAATCTCTGTTTGAATGATTGGTGGTTCCGGAGGCAAATTTAATGGTTCAGGATCTATGAATCGTCCCTGAATATTCTCCGAATTCTCAATTGTGAGGTCGGGTTCAAAAAATGGATTATTGGAAATTTGAATTGGAGTACTTGGTCGACTGGATGACGATTCTAAAGAAAAATCAACGGCAGTAATAATTACTAGATGTCTTGATCTAGTTACAGGTGGTGAACGTACAAAAGGTGGTGAACGTCTTGCTCGGTGCATTCACTGAATATCCTATTAGTTTTTAAAAGGAAAAAAAATTATACAAGTTATCCAATTAATAGACTTTTCTAATTTTGCCCACGTTTCGAATAGCCAAAAGATGCAGCAGAGGGGCATGATTCGTTTGGTCTCAATATAATTGAGGACTGTTTGGCTCCAATAACTCGGTCCACGTACAAATCCAACTATTACTACGAACCAGAAAATTTTGATGTCTATCAATTTTCGAAAATAAATTTTCGTAATTTTAAGAAATTTAGATAAGAAGTAGAATAAAAATCTATGTCCTAAAACTAGAATGGCGAGAAATAAGAAAGAAAAAGAGCGCGTCGAAAAAGGTCGAAAAAGAAAAGATCGAAAAAATAAGAAAGAAAAAGAGTGACTTATAAAACTTAAAAATACTTGACTAACCCAACCTTATTACTATCACTAACTTAAAATTATAATCGCAAATTGAGATTACTAATTGGAATGATAATTGATACATAGGTAAAAGGTGTCTAAAAATATTAAAGCTTACAAGTAAAACTGTATCCCAAATGGCAATATCTTAAAAAGGAACTAAAACTTAAAAACGCGTCACAAAATTCTAAAGCACCTATATCTTAGTCTAAAGAAAAAGCACTTAAGGGATTTTACGGCAAAGCCTAAAAATCTAGAAATAAAAATAACTATGGCAAAAACTATGAATTAAAACTAAATACGAGCGAAAAATACAAAAGTTACGCTAAAATAATTAAAAAGGGACAAAATATAAAAATATACTAAAAGTTGTAAAAATTACAATTTTTATAAAAATATTATTTTTATATTATTTATTTTATAAAACTATTAATTTTACAATTTAATTAAACTAATTAAACTAAATATATAAATTAAATCTAAAAACTAATAACTAATTAAATAATAAAACCTAATTAGGGTTTATTAAATAATAATAATAATACCCGTAATTAATGCAGTTTTAGGGTTGCAGTTGGCGTGTCAGACACTCTTATGCGATAGCATGAGTTTATGCCTTCGGGCTCATGCGATCGCATGAGCTGAGGTTTTGGGCCAGGTTACGGGCTGCTACAGTAGCAGGCCCGAGTGTTTTTATATATTTTTTTTTCTGTTTTGAATTTTCTGTTTTGAATTTTCTGTTTTATATATTTATGTAATATATTTATATAAATTAAATAAAACTTATATTTTTATAAAATAAAGATAAAGAAACTTTTATAGAACTTAAATATTTAACAAACTCTTAAAAATATTTATATTTTTGTTTTCTTTTTATATTTTCAAATATTTAAAATGTATTTTTACAAAAGCGTATTTTTTTTATATGTGTGGCATTTCGATTCGGCGTTTCCCCGGCAGCGGCGCCAAAAATACTTGATGTTAAAGCTAAGGGGTATAAAATACTATTAAATTTTACAAGGAAATACTATTAAATACGATACAATTTTACACAAGATATTTATTTATTTAGAGAATGGATATACTTAAACCTTGCTACAACACTTATAGGCAGTGTACCTAATCATACAGTAGTGTAGTTTTTAGTAAGTCCGGTTCGTTCCACAGGGAAAATCTTTTAATCAAAGCTTAACGCTATATTAGTTTAATTTATAAAAATACAAATATATATATATAAGTAATATTATTATTATAAAGGAGGATTTTTACCGTTTAATGACCGGTTTGTCGATTTTAAAACTTTAGTCGCAGTTAAAACCAAATGTAAAATATTAAATAAATAAAAGACTTAATTTAAAGCGTAAAGTAAATAACGATAATGAAATTGCGAATAATAAAAGTGCGATAAAATAAACTTGCGATAATTAAAAAGTACGATAATTAAAAGTGCAATTAAATACAATAACAATAAATAAAAATGCGATAATTAGAAGTGCAATTAAATATAAAATAAAGGAAATTAAATATGAAATAAAAGAATTATGCTTATTTAAACTTCCGTAGTCATAATGTTTGACGTGTTGATTTTAGTTTTATGCCCATGGGTTAATTATCCTTTGTCCTGGATTATTTAATATGTCCGTCTGGTTTTTGTCCATAACAGTCCATCAGTCATAAATATAAAGTGCGAGTGTCCTCGTCAAATTATCCTTATACCCGAAGTTAAATATTCCAACTAATTGGGGACTTAAACTGTAACAAGGTTTTATTACTTTGTTTAATAATTACACCAGGATGTCGACTGAGTGTAACCCAAGGTTTTAATACTTTGTTATCAATTATGCCAAGTGTCCTTGTACATAATTTCACCTCTGTTTTAATAATTCTAGTGACTATTAATCCATTCCCGTGTCCGGTTAAATGAACGATTATTCGTACATATAAATACCCTGCCCATCGTATCCGATCGAGTGTATATGGTTATTTATAGGGACATTCAATTGTAAATCTTTATATTAAAATTAACAAACTATCATTTAGTTAAACAAATATAAAGCCCATTAATAGCCCATAGTCTAATTTCCACAAGTGTCGTTCTTTTGTCCAAACCCCAATTATGGTACAAAGCCCAATTACCCAATTTTAATATTTTTAGCCCAACATCATGATTACTTCGGATTAAATAAGCATAATAATATCTTAGCTATGAGACATTAATGTAAAAAGGTTGAACATAACTTACAATGATTAAAAATAGCGTAGCGTTACACGGACAGAATTTTGACTTACACCCTTACAACATTCGCTAACACACCCTTATTATTATAAATTAAAATTAAAATTAAAATTATAATATAAATATAAATATTATACGTTGAATGAGGAGAAGAAAAAGATGTGTTTTGATGTTCACCAAGCTGCAAATTTTATAGGCATGTTGGCTGGAAAAGTGGCTCATGCCATCGCATGAGCTTTACCCTTCAAGGCCATGCGATCGCATGGCCAACTGGAGAGGCTAACATGCCTTTGTTTTTTCTGCCGACGGTTTTTAATAATATAATATATAATATATAAATAATTATAAGAATTATTTAAATATTATATTATATTTATGTGCATAGTTGACTTGTAATTTTTAGTCCGTTGCGTCAAGCGTTGAGAGTTGACTCTGGTCCCGGTTCCGGATTTTCGAACGTCCTTGCGTACAATTTAATATCTTGTACTTTGCGTTTTGAATCTTGTACTCTTGTAATTTTGAGACATTTCTTATCAATAATTGGAACCTCATTGATTGTATTTTGTACTTTTGAGCTTTTTGGTCGTTTGCGTCTTCAATTCGTCGAATCTGTCTTTTGTCTTCACCTTTTATTATTTAAACGAATATCACTTGTAAATAGAACAATTGCAACTAAAAGCTTGTCTTTCTTGAGGAATAATACTATGAAATATATGTTCGTTTTTAGCATTATCAGGAACATACTAACATTTTTGTTAACCATAATCACAATTGTTGCATGGGATCCCAACATAAGCACCAACTTTAGACAACCATTAACCAAAAAGCAAATGTTGTCTCCCCCCTTGTCCCCCCTAAACCTACGACCAACCCACCCCCATCCCCCTATAAATACCACACAAACCTCACCCATTTTACACTTGATCTCATTCACAAATTACACACACTTACTCTCTAATTCTCTCTCTAGTCTTTCTCACTCTAAAAAGTGTAAGTTTTAAATTTTCTTCTTCTTCTTCTTCTCTTCTCATTGTCGACATCATCATCATCATTAAAGGATCAAGCTTTTTAGCTTTTTGATCTTGTTATATCTTGTAGATTCAAACTTGGGTTTGAATCCTTCAAGAACATGAAAGATTCAAGCTTTCTAGCTTTGAATCTCCATTTACTTGTTAGATCTAAGTTTTCTAGCTTATGATTCCTTTATTTTGTTATAAAGATCAAAACTTGTGTTTATGATCTTCATGTAACTTGAAGATCTAGCCTTTTGCTTTAAGGATCTTCAAGAACATTAAATATCCAAGATTTCTAGCTTAGGGTTTCATTATTTTGTTAATGATCTTAGCTTTTTAGCTTATGGTCTCATTACTTTTACTAGATCTTAGCTTTCTAGCCTATGGTCTCATTAATCTTGTAAAGATCCAAGCTTTCTAGCTTAGGGTTTTCTTAATACTTGAGATCTAAGTTATTATTGTAGATCTCACCTACTTGGAACCTTTTTGTGATTTTTGTGATGATAAAGATCAAGTCTTCATCATCTCATATGATGAAGATGCATAAAATTGTGTAGAAAGGACAAAGGTTGAAGCTTTATTGGGTTTATGCAATAAAGAGGCAACCTTGATGTTCAAAACTTGTAGAATGATAGCTTTTACTCTTAGTTGTGTGTTGATAGTTGAAACTTGGTCAAAGTGATGCTAAAACATCAAAGAGTTGTACACTTGAAGCTTACACGCATCAAGGATGAGAACCGTGATGAGCATCAAGCACCAAGAATCCCACCGGAGCACTTGTTTGCTGCTTTTCGGGATCTGATCAGACTCCTGGACTTCTGGAAAATTGATTTTCATATAGTTCATTTCGAGTAGATGACTTTTTGTTTAGGCCTCGCCTAAATCCGATATACGATTTAGGATTTATAGCCTTCCGAAACTCCGGATCAAAACGTGTAAGTTGGCAGGGACACGCTAACCCTGTGTGCCGTAGCACCCACCAATCCCACCCCGAAAGAGACGTGCTGAAAAATTCTGACATACTCGCACTTAAACCGTCGCCACGGTCAAAAGAAGACGAGTTAGTTTCTTAAAATTGGACAGCAGTTAGAGGACTCACATACGGAGCCTTGGCCACTGACCACACATCTTTTTGTTTTATATAGAGGTCGTAGCAGCTGTCCGAAATCAGTCTTTTGTTTCGATCTCTATTCTTTTTGAAAACTTACTTTATCTTTTACGAATGATGATGACGATGATGATACTTAAGACTTAATTTATTCACTTTTAAACCTTTTGGGACAATATACTGACTTAGTAACCTTTGACTTAGGTTGACGACCTTTCAGACCGACTTACTACCTCCATACTTTTCATATCGACTTTTACTGCTTATTCACTGTGAGTTATAGCTTTCCTTTTTACTTTACTATTTTTGGGACTGAGAATACATGCGCTTTTTATGTTTTACATACTAGACACGAGTACTTAAATTTTACATATGTGTGGGTTATATAACGGCACAAAGTTTCCCCTTAGCACGGTAATGTTTAATCATTGGTTTTTGAACCGGTGAACGCGAATATTAGATATGGATCCATAGGGTTTGACATCGCCACTCAGGATAGTCGCGCTAGCATTTAACGGGTGTTTGATACTTTGAGGACGTACGCACTCGCCAAGTGTACTTTTAGGGGGTGATACTATTATTACGTTAAGTTAGTTACCGGGTGACCACGGATAACCATATACTTTTCATACTATTTTGAATACGAAATCTCGTGGTCTACATTACATTACTGAATACAAACTATAGCTCACCAACATTCGTGTTGACCTTGTAAGCGTGTATTTCTTAGGTGCTTAGACGTTATTGCTTCCGCTGTTAGACTTGCTATCTTGGTGTTTTGGACTTGTTGTTATAGACTCGCTGTGTTAGACTTATGCTGCATTACTTAGAGGTGTCTCAATCATGGAACTTTTATCTTGCATTTACAACTTATGTTATTTAAATAATGGCTTGTAACGACCTTTGTGTCACGTTATCTTTTGTAAAACGTTATCCTTTTTGAATGCAAAAATTGTTTTAAAATAGCATGTAGCATTATACCGTGTAATGGACCTGTTGTAGACGATTTGTACATGATGGTTTTGTACGGGGCGTCACATAAGAGTTGATTGTTACGGAAGACACTCACCACATACATCACACAAATGTTGTCGACAAAGAGTGAAACCTTTCGGATGACACTAACCACATTCATTACACAAGTGTAGCGGACAAAGAGTGAATCCTTTTAGATGACACTCACCACACTCCTACAAGTGACCGACAAAGAGTGAATCATCACACACGGATAACACTCGCCACTTCACTCATAAGCAACCAACTTATATACATGCTGTAATAACCCTGATTTTTCCGTTACTTTCGTTAACCTTCCGTTAGTTTATTTAACGGCGATTATTTAACTTTATGTGTTTACGTGTATTAAATGCGTACTTGATCTTCGGAGGGTTTTAATAATTGATATGGGTTGATATTAATTCAAATAAATATTTCGGATAATGAAATACGATAAAAATGATACGATTTTGATAAAAGCTTTTTGAGCAACGAAACGATCTGGTTTATTTTAATAATTAATTTTATTAATTATTAACTTTTTAAAATATTTAATTTATTGGTTTTTAATAAATTAGACAATTGGTTGCGTTTAACAATCGAGTTAGCGTTCCGGGCCTTCGGTACGACTAAACGGCACTTAAAACGGACCACGATTACACTGGATTACAAAACGAGAGCCCGGGAAATTTTCCATGGGCCATATTCGGCCGACCCCTCCCCACACCCCCCTTATATTTTAATTTTTGGCTCCCTCCCTCCCTTTGGCCGTCGCCCAACTCACACACACAAACTCAAACTCAATTTTTGATTAAACCTCAAGAACAAAAGTTGCAATTCACGTTATCCTCTACGTATTGGTGTGCTTTGATTGTTGATCTAAGGTATATTTACATGAACCCTAATTCTTAAAAATTTTATTTTTATAAAGTTTCATAGTTATGTTGTCAATTGCTCAAGTCTATACGCGTACGTGTTAATTGTAATCGTTATTTTGATTGTTTGATGCGCTAGGGTTTAAAAATGAATTTGTATTTGTTTGATCAGAAAAATTAAGTTTTTAAAATTTTAATTATTATGTTATAATCAGATTCCTTACGAAAAACTATTGGGTTTAGGCTTTGGATTCGCTTGATTTCGTTTCCATATGATTAAGTTATGTCGATTTGAATTATCGTTGTGTTTTTGTTGCTTGATCAGAAATCTGGTATTGATAGGAAGTGAATTGGCATGTAAGACTTATACCACTGGAAATATAATTTAAAAACACTCAAGTTAGACTAGGACATCATGTCGTTTTCTTATGTATAGCCTGAGTTATGCTAGAATTAGTGTAAATGAAGTTTTATACAGCACTTTCATGAAAATAACCTTGTATGATAAAATGTGTTAACTTCTGTGATTAAATATTTTTATATTTGAAAAGTAGACAAAAAGTACTTCATATTTCATGTGGATGTCATGGGCTAATTGTATCTAGATCTTCCGATAATCGTATGCGAATGTGACTAAATAAATGGGAATTGAATCTGTAAATTGAACACGGTTTTGTACTCTGTGGATTTTGTACATTGATTGAGCATGTATTCTTCTGGAAAATGAAACTTAACATGATATTTGACTTATTGTTAGTTTATGTAAATCTCTGAAACCTTATGCATTGGGCACAATAGAGCCATACTTTATGTGAATTCTGATTTGAGCTGAAAACTGAATGTTCAACTTGCACGAATAAACTGTACCAATTGGCTAAACAAAAGTTGCTAGATTTTTTATATGTGTTACTTTAATTTGTCCTTGAACTATGGCCACTGGTTTTGTATCAATTTCATGTTCCTAACTCCG
This sequence comes from Rutidosis leptorrhynchoides, assembly GCF_046630445.1. Classification (NCBI taxonomy): domain Eukaryota; kingdom Viridiplantae; phylum Streptophyta; class Magnoliopsida; order Asterales; family Asteraceae; genus Rutidosis; species Rutidosis leptorrhynchoides. The sequence continues at coordinate 226,971,465 of NC_092343.1, forward strand.
GTTATAGCCAAAATGAAATCAGTGCGCGGTCAGAAACTGACTTGGCAAACCCCAAATGTATCCCTTCTGATTCCTGACCTTTAATAGTCGTATGAGTCCCTGGCCGGACTTTTTGGAATCTATTTTGAGTTTATTTATGATCTGGAGTTTTTAATATCTACTTGAATTTTGTACTATGAGATAATGTGCTAAGTATGCTACGTGTTCATAAACTTTGTGCATAACGATAAACTGAAATTGTGAAAATGATCGTTCATGACCTAAAACGTATTGTTTGACTTAGGTTTGACTTATTGACCAATATTTGACATGAACCTACTGATGTTGACTTTATTTGACCACATTGACCAAGTTTGACTTCCGGTTTGACTTCAGTTGACTTTGTTTGACTTGCATGATATAGTTGACTTTTACTTTAAAACGCGTCGAGTTGAGCAATAAGACAACGTACACAATGAAACCACACTTATATAAGATACATATATTGACTAACCTACATACGTATACTTAGGTTACATTACTCGGGTCTAAACCGTACAAGTCATTTGTCTTTCATTCCGAGCTTATTCAAAGGTGAGTCTACAGTCCCGCTTTTTACATGTTTTCAGGGATGAGAATACACACTGTTATATTTAAATTTTCAATTACTTTTATATTGACATGGTGACTATACATATGCATACTGAGTTTGTACACAAAGCCTCTAGCTTGAATACTTTTAATACCATCGATGCAAGCACAATTTAGATGGACGGATCCGTTAAGTTGACAACCTCACCCACTATAAAAGCAGTGGTGCATTTATTTTGAAAATTAGATACACTCGTACAGGTGTATAACATTTTAGGAGGTAAAGGCGGGTATAGTGGTTCCTATACTCGGGTCATTGCTAGTATTCAGGTGCTCGGTGTATGCAACGATGGAATCTCGTGGTAAAGGAAATCAAACTATTTTTCTGATAACTGTTTTTCTTCAGATACTGTTACATTACTTTAAACCTATAGATTCACCAACATTATTTGTTGACCAGTTTTTGCGTGTTGTTATTCTCAGGTCCTTACGAGGTATGCTTCCGTTGTGTTTGCTGCATGACTGGCCGTGGAGTCAGCATTTGACTTTAAAAGAACATTATTTACTTTCGCATTTAAAACTTTTACACTGTTTAAATATTGTTGGTGTGACGACCCGGAAATTTTTGATCAAATTTAAACTTAATCTTTATAAGAAATCGACATGATAAACAAAGTCTATTAAATTGAATCTCAAAAATTTTAAACTATTTTTTATATTCAATTGACCTTTGACCAATCCCGACGATTCACGAACAACTATTTATAAATAGATATGTGTGTATATATATACATGGTATTTGGAATTATAATTTGAAATATTATATGATTGTGGTTATTAAAAATTAATTATGTAAAAATAAAATAAGAAATAAGATATTATAATAATTATTATTTAAAACATATCTATACATAAATAAATTATATTAAAAATAAATATTATATGATTGTAATACTCGTTTGATGTTCCGATTGATATTAAGTAAAATTCAAACTTATGTGATAAACGGTGATACGAAAATGAGTTCTATAAATTTTAGGCTTATTAAAAATGTATTTAGGAACTATTTGTTAAGTTTTAACACTTTTTATATTTTACCCAGAATGGAAAGGGATAAATGATGTAATTTTTATTTAACAAGTTAATGATCGAATTTTCTACCATAATGACTGAAATAATTAAAGAAACTTAATATAAAAATTTAAAATTTTTCAGAGAACTTTTTAACCGCCACTAATTAACATTGAAGCACGATATAGCGCTCCGTGAAAAAGGGTAGATAATTAAAATCCATTTTTACCCGGCTGCTCCACTATTCTTTTAATAGAATTAGTGGATTCATTGTCTTTGATTAGTTTTAAGTCACCTTCCACTTTACTTACATATACAAACATATTACATGTGCATTCTGCGTAAAATAAAAACACACCACTTTAGCTTCATAATTGACAAACACCACTTGAATGGTCATCTTTTTCTCCTATCACTTCATAACCACAGTCACCATCCGATCATCTGTCACCTTTCTAACCACTACTTATATTTTTCTTTTTGATGAACTAATACAAAGCTCATCACCTTTTCACTAACTAATATTACTAGTTGCTAATAGAGTATTATTATTACCCATGAATTCGTTCAACTTGCAACTCAAAAACCCGAACACCACCTTCATAAAATAACCCACTACTATTCACTTTTCCTTTCTTGTTTTTGATCAATAAATAATCATCATCAAGACCTTTATGAACCATGATTTTTGCTAGTGTTTTTTGATTCAGTTCAATGCCACAACCAAATTAATACCATCAAACACCAAATCCAAAATTCACCATCAATACTACTACAACACTTATGTTCCTGTTTGTTTTACCAATAATGAAGACCACCTTACAAACTATCACATTTTTTTTGTAATCGTTAATATTGGGTTCGATCACCTTCATCATTATCGATCACCAAGCACCATCACCATAACGACAACCATCACCTTAAGATCGCCAACATCATCGTAGAACACCACCTATATGAAATGCCCCGTCCTAATCCATCTGGACGAAGTCATCAACATTTGATCCCAGAGCGATGATCGACTCCAAGTAATATCTTTAAAATGAGCAAATGCACAGCGGAAGATTTCTTTCATACGTGAGAATAAACATGCTTTAAAGTGTCAACCAAAAGGTTGGTGAGTTCATTAGTTTATCATAACAATCATTTCAATATTTTAATAGACCACAAGATTTCGTATTTCCATTTCTCATAAACATACGTCCCATGCATAGAGACAAAAATATCATTCATATGGATTGAACACCTGGTAACCGACATTCACAATTTACATATAAGAATATCCCCATCATTCCGGGATCCTCCTTCGGACATGATTTAAATTTCGAAGTACTAAAGCATCCGGTACTTTGGATGGGGCTTGTTGGGCCCAATAGATCTATCTTTAGAGTTCGCGTCAATTAGGGTGTCTGTTCCCTAATTCTTAGATTACCAGACTTAATAAAAAGGGGCATATTCGATTTCGATCATTCAACCATATATGTAGTTTCGATTACTTGTGTCTATTTTGTAAAACATTTATAAAAGCGCATACATTCTCAGTCCTAAAAATATATATTGCAAAAGCATTTAAAAGGGGAGTAATGAAACTCACGCATATAAATATTGTAAAACAGTTAATAAAGCATTTTCATGTATTCTCAGCCCAAAAATGTAATGAGTAAAAAGGGAGTAAATGAAACTCACGCATATAATTATTGTAAAACAGTTAATAAAACATTTGCATGTATTCTAAGCCCAAAAATGTAATGAATAAAAAGGGAGCAAATGAAACTCACCTATTGTATTTTGTAGTAAAAATACATAGGACGACATTGAACAATTATAGGGTTGGCCTCGGATTCACGAACCTATATTATTCATATTCATATATATATTAATACATTGTGATATTGATCAACTTAAGTATATATATATATATATATATATATATATATATATATATATATATATATATATATATATATATATATATATATATATACATATATATATATTTCATAATAGATGTATATAGATTAATATCCTTATTTTTTAATTATATTAATCTTTATTATTTGTGTAGTGACCCGAACTTTTCCATGTTTATATATATTAATTGAGATTGATATTTACATGATTAAATGTTTCCAACATGTTAAGCAATCAAACTTATTAAGACTTGATGAATTGAAATATGTTTCATATAGACAATTGACCACCCAAGTTGACCGGTGATTCACGAACGTTAAAACTTGTAAAAACTATATGATGACATATATATGAATATATATATATATATAGTTAACATGATACTATGATATGTAAACATATCATTAAGTATATTAACAATGAACTACATATGTAAAAACAAGACTACTAACTTAATGATTTTTAAACGAGACATATATGTAACGATTATCGTTGTAAAGACATTTAATGTATATATATCATATTAAGAGATATTCATACATGATAATATCATGATAATATAATAATTTAAAATCTCATTTGATATTATAAACATTGGGTTAACAACATTTAACAAGATCGTTAACCTAAAGGTTTCAAAACAACACTTACATGTAACGACTAACGATGACTTAACGACTCAGTTAAAATGTATATACATGTAGTTTTTTAATATGTATTTATACACTTTTGAAAGACTTCAATACACTTATCAAAATACTTCTACTTAACAAAAATGCTTACAATTACATCCTCGTTCAGTTACATCAACAATTCTACTCGTATGCACCCGTATTCGTACTCGTACAATACACAGCTTTTAGATGTATGTACTATTGGTATATACACTCCAATGATCAGCTCTTAGCAGCCCATGTGAGTCACCTAACACATGTGGGAACCATCATTTGGCAACTAGCATGAAATATCTCATAAAATTACAAAAATATGAGTAATCATTCATGACTTATTTACATGAAAACAAAATTACATATCCTTTATATCTAATCCATACACCAACGACCAAAAACACCTACAAACACTTTCATTCTTCAATTTTCTTCATCTAATTGATCTGTCTCAAGTTCTATCTTCAAGTTCTAAGTGTTCTTCATATATTCTACAAGTTCTAGTTACATAAAATCAAGAATACTTTCAAGTTTGCTAGCTCACTTTCAATCTTGTAAGGTGATCATCCAACCTCAAGAAATCTTTGTTTCTTACAGTAGGTTATCATTCTAATACAAGGTAATAATCATATTCAAACTTTGGTTCAATTTCTATAACTATAACAATCTTATTTCAAGTGATGATCTTACTTGAACTTGTTTTTCGTGTCATGATTCTGCTTCAAGAACTTTGAGCCATCCAAGGATCCGTTGAAGCTAGATCCATTTTTCTATTTTCCAGTAGGTTTATCCAAGGAACTTAAGGTAGTAATGATGTTCATAACATCATTTGATTCATACATATAAAGCTATCTTATTCGAAGGTTTAAACTTGTAATCACTAGAACATAGTTTAGTTAATTCTAAACTTGTTCGCAAACAAAAGTTAATCCTTCTAACTTGACATTTAAAATCAACTAAACACATGTTCTATATCTATATGAAATGCTAACTTAATGATTTAAAACCTGGAAACACGAAAAACACCGTAAAACCGGATTTACGCCGTCGTAGTAACACCGCGGGCTGTTTTGGGTTAGTTAATTAAAAACTATGATAAACTTTGATTTAAAAGTTGTTATTCTGAGAAAATGATTTTTATTATGAACATGAAACTATATCCAAAAATTATGGTTAAACTCAAAGTGGAAGTATGTTTTCTAAAATGGTCATCTAGACGTCGTTCTTTCAACTGAAATGACTACCTTTACAAAAACGACTTGTAACTTATTTTTCCGACTATATACCTATAATTTTTCTGTTTAGATTCATAAAATAGAGTTCAATATGAAACCATAGCAATTTGATTCACTCAAAACGGATTTAAAATGAAGAAGTTATGGGTAAAACAAGATTGGATAATTTTTCTCATTTTAGCTACGTGAAAATTGGTAACAAATCTATTCCAACCATAACTTAATCAACTTGTATTGTATATTATGTAATCTTGAGATACCATAGACACGTATACAATGTTTGGACCTATCATGTCGACACATCTATATATATTTCGGAACAACCATAGACACTCTATATGTGAATGTTGGAGTTAGCTATACAGGGTTGAGGTTGATTCCAAAATATATATAGTTTGAGTTGTGATCAATACTGAGATACGTATACACTGGGTCGTGGATTGATTCAAGATAATATTTATCGATTTATTTCTGTACATCTAACTGTGGACGACTAGTTGTAGGTTACTAACGAGGACAGCTGACTTAATAAACTTAAAACATCAAAATATATTAAAAGTGTTGTAAATATATTTTGAACATACTTTGATATATATGTATATATTATTATAGGTTCGTGAATCAACCAGTGGGCAAGTCTTACTTCCCGACGAAGTAAAAATCTGTGAAAGTGAGTTATAGTCCCACTTTTAAAATCTAATATTTTTGGGATGAGAATACATGCAGGTTTTATAAATGATTTACAAAATAGACACAAGTACGTGAAACTACATTCTATGGTTGAATTATCGAAATTAAATATGCCCCTTTTTATTAAGTCTGGTAATCTAAGAATTAGGGAACAGACACCCTAATTGACGCGAATCCTAAAGATAGATCTATTGGGCCTAACAAACCCCATCCAAAGTACCGGATGCTTTAGTACTTCGAAATTTATATCATATCCGAAGGGTGTCCTGGAATGATGGGGATATTCTTATATATGCATCTTGTTAATATCGGTTACCAGGTGTTCACCATATGAATGATTTTTATCTCTATGTATGGGATGTGTATCGAAATATGAAATCTTGTGGTCTATTATTATGATTTGATATATATAGGTTAAACCTATAACTCACTAACATTTTTGTTGACGTTTTAAGCATGTTTATTCTCAGGTGACTATTAAGAGCTTCTGCTGTCGCATACTTAAATAAGGACGAGATTTGGAGTCCATGCTTGTATGATATTGTGTAAAAACTGCATTCAAGAAACTTATTTTGTTGTAACATATTTGTATTGTAAACCATTATGTAATGGTCGTGTGTAAACAGGATATTTTAGATTATCATTATTTGATAATCTACGTAAAGATTTTTAAACCTTTATTGATGAAATAAAGGTTATGGTTTGTTTTAAAAATGAATGCAGTCTTTGAAAAACGTCTCATATAGAGGTCAAAACCTCGCAACGAAATCAATTAATATGGAACGTTTTTAATCAATAAGAACGGGACATTTCAGTTGGTATCCGAGCGTCGGTCTTAGAGAACCAGAATTTTGCATTAGTGTGTCTTATCGAGTTTGTTAGGATGCATTAGTGAGTCTGGACTTCGACCGTGTTTACTTGAAAAATGATTGCTTAACAAATTTTGTTGGAAACTATATATTTTTAACATGTGAATATTATGTGATATATTAATCTCTTAACGCGTTTGATATTATGTGATAGATGTCTACCTCTAGAACAAGTCCCATTGACTCACCTAATAATAATGAAGAGTCAAATGTAAATTGGAATGATTCGTGGACTGATTCACAAGTTCCCGAAGACGAAAAAGAAGAAGAGTCGGAACCGGAAGAAGAATCGGAACCGGAAGAATAATCGGAACCGGATGAAGAAGTAGAACCGGTGGGGGAAATAATAAAACGGTTAAGTAAAAGAAAATCCTCAACCAACCAACCAAGGTTAATTATGGTCAATGGTGTTTCCGCCAAGGAAGCAAAATATTGGGAGGATTACCAATTCTCCGATGAATCGGATTCCGACAAGAATTCCGATGATGTTATAGAAATTACCCCAACTGAATTTAAAAAGGCAAAAGAAAATAATAATGGAAAGGGCATAAAAATAGAGAAATCTAATTCCAACCCCGATGAACTTTATATGTATCGTCAACCCCCGAAGTCCTTAAGTTGTAACAATGACCCGGGAACCTCTAAACCACCAGGTTTTTCTAAACCGTTGTGGAAAACGACAGTTAGTATTAGGGGAACATCATATATCCCTAGAAACTTGGCAAAACGAACCAAAACCGAAGAAGAAGAAACGAGCGAGTCGGAATAAGATAGTTGTATTCGTGTGGTGTAATATATGTAATATAGTGTGCTTATGCTTTATGATATATGTAAAAATTGCTTGTGTTAATAAGTATTTTTTTTATGAATCTAACTCTTGTCTATTTTACAGTTTAAAAACACAAAATGGATAGACAACCCAATATTTTAAGAGACCTACCCGGAGACATGATTGATGAAATCTTGTCTAGAGTCGGTCAGAATTCCTCGGCACAACTATTTAAGGCGAGATCAGTTTGTAAGACATTCGAAGAACGTTCCAAGAATGTATTGGTTTATAAGGGACTTTCGTTTGAAAGATGGAGGATATCACATTGGGAAACCCATAAGTTACGATGTGTTTACTTTGACGCATATATTGCGGGGAACCCAAAAGCTATTTTACGCAACGGGTTAAGAAATTATTTTGACTCAATATATCCGAATATTGGACTTCGTGATTTAGAAAAAGCGGCTAACAAGCAACATAAAGAAGCATGTTATGCTTACGGTTTAGTAATGTTCGCTTCTCACCAAAGTGAGAACAAGAACATTGGGCTACAACTATTAAACAAAATGTTTCCACAAGTGACGGAGTCGGTAATTGGGGTAAGAAATGAGGTTTTTAGATTGTTACGAGACTGTTGGACATTACGTAACCCTCGTCCCTTTGACGACGTTACAACACGCTGTCTTATCAACGGCCATAACGGTTATGTTCCACAAGACCAAGGATGGGAAGTAGTCCTAGTAAAACCAGAATGCATGACTTATTTCTGGACGTATGAATTACGTGTCTTTATTGCCTTTGCTGAACGACTTGTGTACTAGCTAGAATTATCTTCACAACTATCTTGTATCAAAGTTATTGTGTGCTATATTTCATGCTTTATGTAAAATAAGCGGTATTGTAAGTTTGTAAAATATTGTATAAAAATTTGAACGCGAAATATTATTATAATCAGTTTTTCATATAGAATTGTAGTAGTTGAATTGTATATTAGCTTCTGAGTATGAACTTAACGGGTAGGTACTACCCGAATTTAAACTTATAAAATGCTAATATGAAGAAAAAGCTTTTATAAATGAGTTCATATTATGCTACGAAATACTATTAACTACTCTTAATATTCTGTATGATTAACTTGTTCCATTTGACTATTTTGAAGGAAATGGCACCGACTACTCGACACACCGTGAATATGAATGAAGAGGAATTCCGTACTTTTCTAGCTTCAAACATAGCCGCAGTACAGGCTGCGCTACATACCAACAATAACCTTGGATCTAGCAGTACAGGAAATCGTGTAGGATGCACCTACAAAGAATTCACTGCCTGCAAACCTTTGGAATTTGATGGAACCGAAGGACCGATCGGATTGAAACGGTGGACCGAGAAGGTCGAATCGGTGTTTGTCATAAGTAAGTGTACTGAAGAGGACAAAGTGAAGTACGCTACGCATACCTTCACAGGTTCTGCGTTAACATGGTGAAATACCTATCTAGAGCAAGTGGGACAAGACGATGCGTACGCACTACCGTGGTCAGCATTCAAGCACTTGATGAACGAGAAATACCGTCCCAGAACCGAGGTCAATAAGCTCAAGACAGAACTTAGAGGGTTACGAACCCAAGGATTTGATATTACCACATACGAAAGACGATTCACAGAATTGTGCCTATTGTGTCCGGGAGCATTCGAAGATGAGGAAGAGAAGATCGACGTGTTTGTGAAAGGATTACCGGAAAGAATCCAAGAAGATATAAGTTCACACGAGCCCGCCTCTATACAACAGGCATGTAGAATGGCTCACAAACTAGTGAACCATATTGAAGAAAGAATTAAAGAACAGACTGCTGAAGAGGCCAATGTGAAGCAAGTCAAAAGAAAGTGGGAGGAAAACGGTGATAAGAATCACCAATACAACAACAACAGCAATTACAACAATAATCGCAACAATTATCCCAACAATCGCAACATCAATCGCAACTACAACAAACGGCCCAACAACAACAACAACAACAACAACAACAGCAACAGCAACTACAACAATCATCCCAACAACAATAATAATCGCAACAACAACAACAATCAGAAGCAGCTATGCCAAAGGTGTGAAAAGTATCACTCGGGGTTCTGCACCAAATTTTGCAACAAGTGTAAAAGAAATGGTCATAGCGCGGCGAAGTGTGAGGTCTACGGACCAGGGGTTAATAGAACGAAAGGAACAAATGGTGTCGGAACGAGTAATGGCGGAGCAAGTAGTGTTGGAGCAAGTTATGCCAATGTAGTTTGTTATAAATGTGGAAAACCGGGCCACATTATTAGAAATTGCCCGAACCAGGAGAACACGAATGGACAAGGCCGCGGAAGAGTTTTCAATATTAATGTGGCAGAGGCACAGGAAGACCCGGAGCTTGTTACGGGTACGTTTCTTATTGACAATAAATCTGCTTACGTTTTATTTGATTCGTGTGCGGATAGAAGCTATATGAGTAGAGATTTTTGTGCTAAATTAAGTTGTCCATTGACGCCTTTGGATAGTAAATTTTTACTCGAATTAGCAAATGGTAAATTAATTTCAGCAGATAATATATGTCGGAATCGAGAAATTAAACTGGTTAGCGAAACATTTAAGATTGATTTGATACCAGTAGAGTTAGGGAGTTTTGATGTGATAATCGGTATGGACTGGTTGAAAGAAGTGAAAGCAGAGATCGTTTGTTACAAAAATGCAATTCGCATTATACGAGAAAAAGGAAAACCCTTAATGGTGTACGGAGAAAAGGGCAACACGAAGCTACATCTTATTAGTAATTTGAAGGAACAAAAACTAATAAGAAAAGGTTGCTATGCTGTTCTAGCACACGTCGAGAAAGTACAAACTGAAGAAAAGAGCATCAATGATGTTCCCGTTGCAAAAGAATTTCCCGATGTATTTCCGAAAGAATTACCGGGATTACCCCCCAAATCGATCCGTTGAATTTCAAATAGATCTTGTACCAGGAGCTGCACCAATAGCTCGTGCTCCTTACAGACTCGCACCCAGCGAGATGAAAGAACTGCAAAGCCAATTACAAGAACTTTTAGAGCGTGGTTTCATTCGACCAAGCACATCACCGTGGGGAGCTCCTGTTTTGTTTGTCAAGAAGAAAGATGGTACATTCAGGTTGTGTATCGACTACCGAGAGTTGAACAAACTTACCATCAAGAACCGCTACCCACTACCGAGAATCGACGACTTATTTGATCAACTACAAGGCTCGTCTGTTTATTCAAAGATTGACTTACGTTCCGGGTATCATCAAATGCGGGTGAAAGAAGATGATATTCCAAAGACTGCTTTCAGAACACGTTACGGTCATTACGAGTTTATGGTCATGCCGTTTGGTTTAACTAATGCACCAGCTGTGTTCATGGACCTTATGAACCGAGTGTGTGGACCATACCTTGACAAGTTTGTCATTGTTTTCATTGATGACATACTTATTTACTCAAAGAATGACCAAGAACACGGTGAACATTTGAGAAAGGTGTTAGAAGTATTGAGGAAGGAAGAATTGTACGCTAAGTTTTCAAAGTGTGCATTTTGGTTGGAAGAAGTTCAATTCCTCGGTCACATAGTGAACAAAGAAGGTATTAAGGTGGATCCGGCAAAGATAGAAACTGTTGAAAAGTGGGAAACCCCGAAAACTCCGAAACACATACGCCAGTTTTTAGGACTAGCTGGTTACTACAGAAGGTTCATCCAAGACTTTTCCAGAATAGCAAAACCCTTGACTGCATTAACGCATAAAGGGAAGAAATTTGAATGGAATGATGAACAAGAGAAAGCATTTCAGTTATTGAAGAAAAAGCTAACTACGGCACCTATATTGTCATTGCCTGAAGGGAATGATGATTTTGTGATTTATTGTGACGCATCAAAGCAAGGTCTCGGTTGTGTATTAATGCAACGAACGAAGGTGATTGCTTATGCGTCTAGACAATTGAAGATTCACGAACAAAATTATACGACGCATGATTTGGAATTAGGCGCGGTTGTTTTTGCATTAAAGACTTGGAGGCACTACTTATATGGGGTCAAAAGTATTATATATACCGACCACAAAAGTCTTCAACACATATTTAATCAGAAACAACTGAATATGAGGCAGCGTAGGTGGATTGAATTATTGAATGATTACGACTTTGAGATTCGTTACCACCCGGGGAAGGCAAATGTGGAAGCCGATGCCTTGAGCAGGAAGGACAGAGAACCCATTCGAGTAAAATCTATGAATATAATGATTCATATTAACCTTACTACTCAAATAAAGGAGGCGCAACAAGGAGTTTTAAAAAAGGGAAATTTAAAGGATGAAATACCCAAAGGATCGGAGAAGCATCTTAATATTCGGGAAGACGGAACCCGGTATAGGGCTGAAAGGATTTGGGTACCAAAATTTGGAGATATGAGAGAAATGGTACTTAGAGAAGCTCATAAAACCAGATACTCAATACATCCTGGAACGGGGAAGATGTACAAGGATCTCAAGGAACATTTTTGGTGGCCAGGTATGAAAGCCGATGTTGCTAAATACGTAGGAGAATGTTTGACGTGTTCTAAGGTCAAAGCTGAGCATCAGAAACCATCAGGCCTACTTCAACAACCCGAAATCCTGAAATGGAAATGGGAAAACATTACCATGGATTTCATCACTAAATTGCCAAGGACTGCAAGTGGTTTTGATACTATTTGGGTAATAGTTGATCGTCTCACCAAATCAACACACTTCCTACCAATAAGAGAAGATGACAAGATGGAGAAGTTAGCACAACTGTATTTGAAGGAAGTCGTCTCCAGACATGGAATACCAATCTCTATTATCTCTGATAGGGATGGCAGATTTATTTCAAGATTCTGGCAGACATTACAGCAAGCATTAGGAACTCGTCTAGACATGAGTACTGCCTATCATCCACAAACTGATGGGCAGAGTGAAAGGACGATACAAACGCTTGAAGACATGCTACGAGCATGTGTTATTGATTTCGGAAACAGTTGGGATCGACATCTACCGTTAGCAAAATTTTCCTACAACAACAGCTACCATTCAAGCATTGAGATGGCGCCGTTTGAAGCACTTTATGGTAGAAAGTGCAGGTCTCCGATTTGTTGGAATGAAGTGGGGGATAGACAGATTACAGGTCCAGAGATTATACAAGAAACTACCAAGAAGATCATCCAAATTCAACAACGGTTGAAAACCGCCCAAAGTCGACAAAAGAGCTACGCTGACATTAAAAGAAAAGATATAGAATTTGAAATTGGAGAGATGGTCATGCTTAAAGTTTCACCTTGGAAAGGCGTTGTTCAATTTGGTAAACGAGGGAAATTAAATCCAAGGTATATTGGACCATTCAAGATTATTGATCGTGTCGGACCAGTAGCTTACCGACTTGAGTTACCTCAACAACTCGCGACTGTACATAACACTTTCCACGTCTCGAATTTGAAGAAATGTTTTGCTAAAGAAGATCTCACTATTCCGTTAGATGAAATCCAAATCAACGAAAAACTTCAATTCATCGAAGAACCCGTCGAAATAATGGATCGTGAGGTTAAAAGACCTAAGCAAAACAAGATACCAATTGTTAAGGTTCGATGGAATGCTCGTAGAGGACCCGAGTTCACCTGGGAGCGTGAAGATCAGATGAAGAAGAAATACCCGCATCTATTTCCAGAAGATTCGTCAACACCTTCAACAGCTTAAAATTTCGGGACGAAATTTATTTAACGGGTAGCTACTGTAGTGACCCGAACTTTTCCATGTTTATATATATTAATTGAGATTGATATTTACATGATTAAATGTTTCCAACATGTTAAGCAATCAAACTTGTTAAGAATTGATGAATTGAAATATGTTTCATATAGACAATTGACCACCCAAGTTGACCGGTGATTCACGAACATTAAAACTTGTAAAAACTATATGATGACATATATATGGATATATATATATATAGTTAACATGATACTATGATATGTAAACATATCATTAAGTATATTAACAATGAACTACATATGTAAAAACAAGACTACTAACTTAATGATTTTTAAACGAGACATATATGTAACGATTATCGTTGTAAAGACATTTAATATATATATATCATATTAAGAGATATTCATACATGATAATATCATGATAATATAATAATTTAAAATCTCATTTGATATTATAAACATTGGGTTAACAACATTTAACAAGATCGTTAACCTAAAGGTTTTAAAACAACACTTACATGTAACGACTAACGATGACTTAACGACTCAGTTAAAATGTATATACATGTAGTGTTTTAATATGTATTTATACACTTTTGAAAGACTTCAATACACTTATCAAAATACTTCTACTTAACAAAAATGCTTACAATTACATCCTCGTTCAGTTACATCAACAATTCTACTCGTATGCACCCGTATTCGTACTCGTACAATACACAGCTTTTAGATGTATGTACTATTGGTATATACACTCCAATGATCAGCTCTTAGCAGCCCATGTGAGTCACCTAACACATGTGGGAACCATCATTTGGCAACTAGCATGAAATATCTCATAAAATTACAAAAATATGAGTAATCATTCATGACTTATTTACATGAAAACAAAATTACATATCCTTTATATCTAATCCATACACCAACGACTAAAAACACCTACAAACACTTTCATTCTTCAATTTTCTTCATCTAATTGATCTCTCTCAAGTTCTATCTACAAGTTCTAAGTGTTCTTCATATATTCTACAAGTTCTAGTTACATAAAATCAAGAATACTTTCAAGTTTGCTAGCTCACTTCCAATCTTGTAAGGTGATCATCCAATCTCAAGAAATCTTTGTTTCTTACAGTAGGTTATCATTCTAATATAAGGTAATAATCATATTCAAACTTTGGTTCAATTTCTATAACTATAACAATCTTATTTCAAGTGATGATCTTACTTGAACTTGTTTTTCGTGTCATGATTCTGCTTTAAGAACTTTGAGCCATCCAAGGATCCGTTGAAGCTAGATCCATTTTTCTATTTTCCAGTAGGTTTATCCAAGGAATAATGATGTTCATAACATCATTTGATTCATACATATAAAGCTATCTTATTCGAAGGTTTAAACTCGTAATCACTAGAACATAGTTTAGTTAATTCTAAACTTGTTCGCAAACAAAAGTTAATCCTTCTAACTTGACTTTTAAAATTAACTACACACATGTTCTATATCTATATGATATGCTAACTTAATGATTTAAAACCTGGAAACACGAAAAACACCGTAAAACCGGATTTACGCCGTCGTAGTAACACCGCGTGCTGTTTTGGGTTAGTTAATTAAAAACTATGATAAACTTTGATTTAAAAGTTGTTATTCTGAGAAAATGATTTTTATTATGAACATGAAACTATATCCAAAAATTATGGTTAAACTCAAAGTGGAAGTATGTTTTCTAAAATGGTCATCTAGACGTCGTTCTTTCGACTGAAATGACTACCTTTACAAAAACGACTTGTAACTTATTTTTCCAACTATAAACCTATACTTTTTCTGTTTAGATTCATAAAATAGAGTTCAATATGAAACCATAGCAATTTGATTCACTCAAAACGGATTTAAAATGAAGAAGTTATGGGTAAAACAAGATTGGATAATTTTTCTCATTTTAGCTACGTGAAAATTGGTAACAAATCTATTCCAACCATAACTTAATCAACTTGTACTGTATATTATGTAATCTTGAGATACCATAGACACGTATACAATGTTTCGACCTATCATGTCGACACATCTATATATATTTCGGAACAACCATAGACACTCTATATGTGAATGTTAGAGTTAGCTATACAGGGTTGAGGTTGATTCCAAAATATATATAGTTTGAGTTGTGATCAATACTGAGATACGTATACACTGGGTCGTGGATTGATTCAAGATAATATTTATCGATTTATTTCTGTACATCGAACTGTGGACAACTAGTTGTAGGTTACTAACGAGGACAGCTGACTTAATAAACTTAAAACATCAAAATATATTAAAAGTGTTGTAAATATATTTTGAACATACTTTGATATATATATGTATATATTGTTATAGGTTCGTGAATCAACCAGTGGCCAAGTCTTACTTCCCGATGAAGTAAAAATCTGTGAAAGTGAGTTATAGTCCCACTTTTAAAATCTAATATTTTTGGGATGAGAATACATGCAGGTTTTATAAATGATTTACAAAATAGACACAAGTACGTGAAACTACATTCTATGGTTGAATTATCGAAATTGAATATGCCCCTTTTTATTAAGTCTGGTAATCTAAGAATTAGGGAACAGACACCCTAATTGACGCGAATCCTAAAGATAGATCTATTGGGCCTAACAAACCCCATCCAAAGTACCGGATGCTTTAGTACTTCGAAATTTATATCATATCCGAAGGGTGTCCCGGAATGATGGGGATATTCTTATATATGCATCTTGTTAATGTCGGTTACCAGGTGTTCACCATATGAATGATTTTTATCTCTATGTATGGGATGTGTATTGAAATATGAAATCTTGTGGTCTATTATTATGATTTGATATATATAGGTTAAACCTATAACTCACTAACATTTTTGTTGACGTTTTAAGCATGTTTATTCTCAGGTGACTATTAAGAGCTTCCACTGTCGCATACTTAAATAAGGACGAGATTTGGAGTCCATGCTTGTATGATATTGTGTAAAAATTGCATTCAAGAAACTTATTTTGTTGTAACATATTTGTATTGTAAACCATTATGTAATGGTCGTGTGTAAAAAGAATATTTTAGATTATCATTATTTGATAATCTACGTAAAGCTTTTTAAACCTTTATTGATGAAATAAAGGTTATGGTTTGTTTTAAAAATGAATGCAGTCTTTGAAAAACGTCTCATATAGAGGTCAAAACCTCGCAACGAAATCAATTAATATGGAACGTTTTTAATCAATAAGAACGGGACATTTCAATTTGTTATAATACTTATATGATATATATATATACTTCAATGAATGCGATATTAATGTAGATAATATTAGTTAATATAATAAAAATCTGATATTAGTATACTTATGTTATATGTAACAAATATGTATTTTTATTTAGATATCCTTTGTTTGTAAAAATAATAATACTAAAGTAATGATACTAATAATAATAATAATAATTAGATTTAGAAATAATAATAATAATAATAATAAAATAGAAATAATAACAACAATGTGTTATACCTTTGTGGCATTAAAAAGACTTAAAGTGCCCGAGACGGGACTCGAACCCGCGACCTCTAGCTAAACCAACACCATCCCTCACCATTCTACTGCCTCCTGTTTATCTGATTTAAATTACAGCCTAATTTCTTTAACCCGTTTTCTGTTTTCCATTTCCTTCTTCACTTTCAATCTGGCCCAAATATCCTTCAGCCCAACCGAAAACTATCTTATGTCCCAATAAAAATATAGGCTCTCGGCCCACATGATGCAGCTCCATCAGTCCAAAAAAAAAAACGTAGCATGCTGGGATTGTAAAAGTAGGTATATTAGGTGATTAAAATAAAACAAGTGGATTATCTATTGAGAAATTTTGTCGGCCAATATGAAAGGAAATACTCCATTAGCATTCTCAAAAGTCCAAAACAGATTTTAAAGACAAATCGTGGTTTTTGGGTTTAGATTTCTGTCGGCTAGAATGTGAGAAAGGAAAACAAATTTCGTGCAATCATCACATCAACAATATCCTCTCTTAATGGTTTCATCATCTTCCCTTCATTCTTTACCTTTCTTCGTTATTCATATTTATCGATCAAATCATCATCTCTTCGCTGTTAACAGAAGGTAGGAACAGAAATAATAAAGCAGTCGAATATTATGATTGTATGTCGGTGGTTTGGGCGGTTTAATCGTGGAAGATGTAGTAATGGCTGCACTTAGCAAGTGGTGGTTTTGGTTGAGGGATTATAGCGATGGCAGTAGCAGTTATAAATGTGAAGTGGCAGTAGCTTGATTTAATGGTGTCGATCATGGTAGTTTTAAGAGAGAGAGAGAGATAGGTTGAGAGAGAGAGTGGGTTTTGTCTCGGTTTATTGACAGGAATCTAAGCATAACGAAAACTTCCAATACTTGAACTAAAACGGGTGTGCTCGATGGTGGTTTGTAGGGTACTAGCGAATAGCAATAATTAGTTTGATAATAGTTCGGATGATCTCAAGTTTTCAACAGCCATCGAATAATAGAAAGTAAAACAATTGGGTTTTGTGTTGGTTGAAGCAGGAAACAAGAGAGAAAAAGAGATAAGAGGATGGGTTTTGTGTTGCACCGAACAGGAAACAATATAGCAGCGAACAGTAGCATATCAAAGGTGTCTGGGTGGTCTTTGGTTCGTGTTGTAGAACGAAAATAGTGAAACAAAAACAGTAAGATTTAATAGCAGCTACAGCAGTCTGTTGCAGTATCAAAAGTGATCGAGTAACAGGTTCGATGGTTTGTATTGTTTTATGAATGTGTCGACAGAATATAATCCAAGAGCAAGAATACAAAAAAATAAAAAGAAGAAAATGGCCTCTAACAGATTGTGGACTTTGTTCAAATAATTCTGTAGTACTAATTAATTGACAGGAAGCAAATCATCAATAGTATTGAGAACGAGTTGTAACAGAATACAACATGAAACGTATTTATTTCCAGTTTATAGAATTTTTATGTATAAACAGCATTTATTTGTTTATATATATATATATATATATATATATATATATATATATATATATATATATATATATATATATATATATATATATATATATATATATATATATATATATATCAGTATTTTGTATTTGTATATATATTAAATTACAATCTGTATATTCATATATCTCTATTTATATTCACATATGCATATCTCTTTTATTTATATAATTATATTTATATGTTATAATTAATCTTGTTAATTAATTAATATATCTATAATAATATTACTCTTAATATTAGAAATAATAGTAATACTAATTTATAACATTATATTTGTAATACTAATAATATTATTACTAATGATATTGGTAATAACCAATATAAAATGTATATCAATAACATTAATAATAATAATAATAATAATAATAATAATAATAATAATAATAATAATAATAATAATAATAGTAATAATAATATTAGCATTAATAATGATAAGAGTAATAATGATATTAATTAAAAATAATAATTTTTAGTAATCATATTAATAATGATAATATTGATAAGGATAATAATAATAGTAATATGAAAATATTGTTAATAGCAATAATGACCATAATAATTGTAATAATGTCCCTAGTAATAATAATATAACAGATTTCATACAACAATCTCATATTATATTTTAATAATACTAATCATACCAATTTTCATATGAATGTAACTATAATTATGCTTGTAATTATATTTTAACATAATAATATTACATTTTATTAATTATGTAATTGTTATTAACTTTATCATGATTACATTTATTGAATATTTAATATTTTTCTATTTCACATATATTACAATATAATTATTTTGTGTTTTAGTTTACATATTTGATTCTAGAGTTTCAATTATATTTTAATATTCTTAAGTATTATATATACCTATATATACATATATAGATATATATTTATTTACACTCAATTGTTCGTGAATCGTCAAGCATAGACAAAGGGTAATTGATTACATGAATGTATTTTTCAAAACTTTCTAGACTCAACATTACAGATTTTTGCTTATCGTGTCAGAAACATATAAAGATTAAGGTTTAAATTTGATCGGAAATTTCCGGGTCATCACACTATATCTCTCTCACTCTACTTTCGTTCTTAATTTATTTTTTATTTTTTTGTTGGAGTCGTGATCACCATTAAACCCACCATTTGACACCCCACAAACCACCATGTAACCACCACAATCTCGCCACTCTTATCACCGGTCACCCATACCATAACCCATCTCTTCCTCATCTCTCTCTCTCTCCTGCTCTCCTTTTCTTAATCATGAAAACCACCACCTTCATTTGATTATCACCACCATTTTCTGTTTCCATTACCCATCGACAACCACCATGGCCAACCGTTTTCAGACTACTACATGTTTCTTTCTCATTTACTTCTGTTGTGAATCACCTCAAAACCCAACACCACAACACACTATCCATCATTATCTACTGTTCCTGCAAGACGTCAACACATCACCACCACCTACGGTATAATTCTTATTATTTGATTGTTTTAAATTCAAGACCAAACCCACCCAAAATAACCATCACAGGCGGCTGTTATTGCTGCTCTAAATTTCTGATTTCGTTCGCTAGTTCATAAACCGAATCACCACTCGCCATTACTTCTTGCTGCTACTATCTTATTATTTAATCGACCGACAAGAACCACACAAAACACCACTAGCAATTAAATATTAAAAGTCCCAATCATTAAAATACCAACTACATATAGCTGTACCTAGTGGGAGTTGTTGTAGAAAAAAAAAAGGAAGGATAGGGACGGTTTTGTTTGAGTTCTTGATATTTTGTGCTACTACGTTTGGGACTGAATATATACAAAATCTCGCATCAAACTTCTCCTGTTTTCACTGCTACTAATTACTACTCGTTTATCACTGCTACCGCGGCTTCTTCATTTCTTTTTCTGTTATCACTGTCGCAATTAACCACCACAAACGACTACAACTTGCTCCTTGCTGCTACCGTTTATATATGATGATGTACGATAGTGATAATGATGTGTGATGATGGGAAGATGATGATGATGATATCACAAAGAGGATGAACCGAAGACATTTATATTGATATTGATTAAGATAAAATAAAAAGAAAAAGATAATAAGCAACTGTGATGATAAATGGCTACTAGGTTAGATTAAGGTTCAGTTAAATTGTTTTGTTATTTGGGCCGTTTAAACGAATTTGACGAAATGGGACTGTTGGGCCGTAATTACTCTTGGGCCAAGATCCAATTTCAGTTTTTCTGGTGGGCTTAAACAAGCACAATGCATTATAAATACGGGATATAAGAAATTAAAAGCTGTAATTTATACAGAAAGCATAGATAGGGGAATGGTTAGGGATTTTGTCAGTTGAGCTAGGGGTTGCGGGTTCGAATCCCGGCGATGGCATTTTTTAAGCCTTTTCTTGTGGAGGTAGCTACTATTATTAATTTTATTATTATTACTAATGTTATTATGATTATTTTTATTATAATAATTGTTACTAGTATTATTATTATCAAAAGTATTAATAGTAATACTATTATTATCATTATAATTATTAGTATTATCATTATAATTATTATTATTAGTATTATCCTTAAAATTATCATTTTTGGAAATTATTATTATTAGCAAAAGTATTTTTATTAAAATTTTCATTTTCATTATCATTATAAGTATTATTATTTTTATTATCATTACTAACATCATCATCATCATTATTATTATTATTATTATTATTATTATTATTA
Organism: Rutidosis leptorrhynchoides; assembly: GCF_046630445.1. Classification (NCBI taxonomy): domain Eukaryota; kingdom Viridiplantae; phylum Streptophyta; class Magnoliopsida; order Asterales; family Asteraceae; genus Rutidosis; species Rutidosis leptorrhynchoides. Next base: position 226,992,808 of record NC_092343.1, read on the forward strand.
TTATTATTATTATTATTATTATTATTATTATTATTATTATTATTATTATTATTATTATTATTATTATTATTATTATTATTATTATTATTATTATTATTATTTTATTATTATTATTATTATTATTATTATTATTATTATTATTATTATCATTACTATTATTATTTTTAGTATTATTATAATTATTATTATTATTTTTAACAAACAAATGTTATCTATATAAACATATATTACAAGTCAACTAATATTACATACTAATATGTTATTAACTAATATATTACCATTTATATTGATAAAACTTTAATTAAATTATATATTTATTATAAGAATAATTATATTTAAAAATACTAATTTTAATAAATGATAAAATATAAGTAAACTTAGTTGATTAAATGGGATATATGTTAATATATATGCAACTGATATAGGTTCATGAATACAAGGTCAACCCTATACTTGATCAATGTCGTCATATGTATTTTTACTACAAAATACAGTATGGTGAGTTTCATTTGCCCCCTTTTACTCTTTACATTTTTGGGACTGAGAATACATGCGCTGTTTTTATAACTGCTTTATTAAATGCTTTTGAAATATATTTTGAACTGCGAATACATGAAATGCTTTTATAAATGTTTGACGAGATAGACACAAGCAAAACATTCCTCGAATGAATTATTATGCAGATAGAAGTTCTGCGGATTATTATTGAATTATGTGGACATGATAATTGCCACCATTGAATTATGTGGACATGATAATTGCCACCATTGATTTATGTAGACATGATAATTGCCACCAGTTGATGTGAATGTTATATATTGAGAGAATGATTTTATACACAGGTTATGTGTATGTTATTTTTGTGCACAAGATATGTGTACGGTTACTGTGATTAATGAAAATGGTTTCGTACATGAGAAAGATGTATTGTATTTAAAAGATATAGCATGTATATTACAGGTGGGTATAGGATTCGGGCCCATTTGTACCATGCAGGATTTAAATCTTGTGGTCTATCAAAATGATGAATTTTATTGTTTTATGATAAACTAATAAACTCACCAACCTTTTGGTTGACACTTTAAAGCATGTTTATTCTCAGGTATGAAAGAAATCTTCCGATGTGCATTTGCTCATATTACATGGAGTCGTTCATGGCATATAGAGCTCAGAACCTCGCAATGGGACCAACTGTTGAAGACTTCGTCCAGATGGATTAGGACAGTTCACTACAGGTGGTATCAGAGCGGTGGTCTTAGCGAACCAGGTCTGCATTTGTGTGTCTAACTGATAAATCATTAGGATGCATTAGTGAGTCTGGACTTTGACCATATCTGCATGTCAAAAGTTTTGCTTATCATTTCGTGTCGAAAAATTGCCTACTTATCATCCTTAGGAAATTACCTGCTTATCATTCTTAGTCTAGACACGTTTTACTGCATTAACTGCATGAATAGTGTATAGACAAAATTCATATCTTAGCGTATCTATTACTGTAGACTTTGCCTAACAGCTTCCGTAGATTCCTCCGTAACTTATGGGATTTTAGTATTATATATGCATATGTAAATTATGTATTGTAGGATACTAATCTACATCCTATAATATAATTCATATCGAAAATCCTCCATCTGATCGTACGAGATGGATCCCTCAACCAGTTCAAATTCCTCGGATTCCGACAGCTATTCCAATATGGATATCCACCTGACCTCCGAAAGCAGTGTCACTAGAATGAATCAACCAATCATCCATCCCCAATTCATCTGATGAGTCCGTAGTCGACTTAATCAACAGAAACGAGAAGAAGGCAATTCCCTTCCACCAACCGAATTCACCTCTTGGTGAAGAACCTGAAGCACTTACCGGCGAACCTGTCCGAAACACCATATTCACCCTCATTGCCAGGATATCTCATAATGATTATATGATATCCCAAATTCTGAACCTTATTCATCCGCTTGTTCCGACCGACAATCATCCCGGAATAATAGAAGAAGTCAACGAACTTCGCGCTCGAGTAATCAATTTGGAGAATATGGTGCAAAATTTACTAGCTTCAACAACATCACCGACATCAACAGAACCACCAGCAATAGCACCCGTACCATCAACAACACACGCCTCAACATCTCATTTTGTATCTCGAGTATAATCATCGTTCTACGTATCGTTCTACATCAATTATCTTTATTCTTCATGGCGATTATGTAATCTCTAATGTTTTAGAGATTATGTATTCTAGATCTAATGATAAATTAAATGAGATTAATATCATATTGACTCATTAAAATCCATGATTATATCTGAAGAAAATATATATATGTATATATGTTTTCATAAAGATTGTAATTAAAAATTCTTTTGTACAAACTGTTGATGGTGAAAATATTATAACGGGTAGGTAATACCGGAGGAATATTTAGATTTCACATTAATAAGTTACACTGTACATTCTTTGAATCTGATACAACAGTCATTTACTATCCTACTTACAACCACAGATATACGTATCCGTTCACCAAAGAATAACCATTTTCATTCAAATTTAATTTCATATTCGGATTTTGACTGATCAAAATCTAAGTCAAGATTTAACAGAAGACATCACTTTTAGATTCCTACATCTTTCAAAGCCATACTTTAAATCCAAAACTGTGTCAGATCCATTGGCGTGTTCTTACCGAAAATAACTTTACAATACCTTTCCAAAATTATCCAATTTTTTCACAGCCCCAGCAAATCAACTTCGACTTTCATTCGGATTAACCTTATTATAACTTTGATATATAAGTTTGCCACTTGATTCCATCTTAAACATCATTTGTATTTTGACAATTTCAATCTTCATTCAAACTCTTCAAAACTCTTGAAAACACCTCTGATTGATAACCAATGATTCAGATATGAGAATGCTGATGAAGCAGCAACAGTTGTAGAAGGTCTAGATGGCCAAGAGGTTGATGATATATAATGGAGTGTTGGGAACGCTTGATTAAAAATTTGGTACTGAAAAACGGATTGAGCTAACCATGAAGGAGACCAAGGACGAATACACAGATCAAACCCTATATTCAAAGAATCCAGGTAATTCTGGATTCGATGAAATCTTTAGATAATATCTTGCTCCGAAGTCATGTTAAAATCTTGCGGAAAATTTTTCTTCATCAACCTTCGAATTTAGAAATTCCAAAATATCATCATAAATATCTTCGATATTTCTGAGGATATTTTTATAAATATTCTTGTCCGAAGTTATCTATCTCTTCGTGTTTTCTGTATTCCATTATATTGGAAACTTCTGTAAAATCTAAGTATAAATTATGAATAAATTGTGGACAAGTGTTGGGAATTGAAGCATGGGTTAGTATAATATAATGACGCCCGGCCAACGTGATTATATTACAATAAGTCATGCTGAATTTCTAATGGAACGTGATGATTCACAGACCCTACCGTCATCATGTGTCATGTTACATAACTCTATCATTCTACTTAACTTCTGAACATATCAAGAAAATGTATTCTTGATGGTTCTATCTTCCGTGATGTTGATAAATTTAAAAATCAAATCGTGCTATCACGTTCCTTCCTGCTTAGAACATTATAATCATTCAAAACTTTATATCTACGAATTCTTGACCATTATTCGCTTTATTTAAAGTCAGGAAAATACAAAGTCCAATAACAACACCAAAATTACAAACTGTGTAAATCAATTCGAAGGTAGTTGAAAGAGAAGAATGATTGATACGATAATCAGGAAAATATCAAGGATTAGAACTGGATTAAGCATTCTCACAATCTTTTGGAAGTATGAAGTGAGGAAGAAAGTATAGAAGTGGTAAAGTAATGGGGTGGAAGAGATTAATTTATAGCAAAAATATTCAACGTAGTAATCGAGGCAGATTATCGCATTTAATTAAAGAGATTTTAATTTCCTTAAATCCTGAAGAATCAAATCTTATAGATTCCCAGATTTTCTTTTAAATCCCTTGAATTCCGAAAATCAACCGTGACTACGTCACCAGTTAAGACGAACCGGCATTTACTCTTTTCACTCTTTTGTGATAGCTTCATTCGTACTCTTCGAATAATCGAATTAATATATCCTTAATACTCAAGGATAATAAAACTCTATTTATCAACTCATATTCGTCATGAAAATATTCTTATTGTTAGCTATGATGACCTCGATCAAATTTCGGGACGAAATTTCTTTAACGGGTGGATACTGTGACGATCCGGAAATTTTCGATCAAATTTAAACTTAATCTTTATATGAAATCGACATGATAAACAAAGTCTATTAAATTGAATCTAAAAAATTTTAAACTATTTTTTTATATTCAATTGACCTTTGACCAATCTCGACGATTCACGAACAACTATATGTAAATAGATATGTGTGTATATATATACATGGTATTTGGAATTATAATTTGAAATATTATATGATTGTTGTTATTAAAAATTAATTATGTAAAAATAAAATAAGAAATAAGATATTATAATAATTATTATTTAAAACATATCTATACATAAATAAATTATATTAAAAATAAATATTATATGATTGTAATACTCGTTTGATGTTCCGATTGATATTAAGTAAAATTCAAACTTATGTAATAAACGGTGATACGAAAATGAGTTCTATAAATTTTAGGCTTATTAAAAATGTATTTAGGAACTATTTGTTAAGTTTTAACACTTTTTATATTTTACCCAGAATGGAAAGGGATAGATGATGTAATTTTTATTTAACAAGTTAATGATCGAATTTTCTACCATAATGACTGAAATAATTAAAGAAACTTAATATAAAAATTTGAAATTTTTCAGAGAACTTTTTAACCGCCACTAATTAACATTGAAGCACGATATAGCGCTCTGTGAAAAAGGGTAGATAATTAAAATCCATTTTTACCCGGCTGCTCCACTATTCTTTTAATAGAATTAGTGGATTCATTGTCTTTGATTAGTTTTAAGTCACGTTCAACTTTACTTACATATACAAACATATTACATGTGCATTCTGCGTAAAATAAAAACACACCACTTTAGCTTCATAATTAACAAACACCACTTGAATGGTTATCTTTTTCTCCTATCACTTCATAACCACAGTCACCATCCGATCATCTATCACCTTTCTAACCACTACTTATATTTTTCTTTTTGATGAACTAATACAAAGCTCATCACCTTTTCACTAACTAATATTACTAGTGGCTAATAGAATATTATTGTTACCCATGAATTCGTTCAACTTGCAACTCAAAAACCCGAACACCACCTTCATAAAATAACCCACTGCTATTTACTTTTCCTTTCTTGTTTTTGATCAATAAACAATCATCATCAAGACCTTTATGAACCATGATTTTTGCTACTGTTTTTCGATTCAGTTCAATGCCACAACCAAATTAATACCATCAAAAACCAAATCTAAAATTCACCATCAATACTACTACAACACTTATGTTCCTGTTTGTTTTACCATAAATGAAGACCACCTTACAAACTATCACATTTTTTTTGTAATCGTTAATATTGGGTTCGATCACCTTCATCATTATCGATCACCAAGCACCATTACCATAACGATAACCATCACCTTAAGATCGCCAACATCATCGTAGAACACCACCTATCATCGTAGAACACCACCTATATCTCTCTCACTCTACTTTCGTTCTTAATTTATTTTATTTTATTTTTTTTGTTGGAGTCGTGATCACCATTAAACCCACCATTCGACACCCCACAAACCACCATGTAACCTCCACAATCTTGCCACCCTCATCACCGGTCACCCATACCATAACTCGTCTCTTCCTCATCTCTCTCTCTCTCTCTCCCTCTCTCCTTTTCTTAATCATGAAAACCACCACCTTCATTTGATTATCACCACCGTTTTCTGTTTCCATTACCCATCGACAACCACCATGGCCAACCGTTTCGAGACTACTACATGTTTCTTTCTCATTTACTTCTGTTGTGAATCACCTCAAAACCCAACACCACAACACACTATCCATCGTTATCTACTGTTCCTGCAAGACGTCAACACATCACCACCACCTACAGTATAATTCTTATTATTTGATTGTTTTAAATGCAAGACCAAACCCACCCAAAACAACCATCACAGTCGGCTGTTATTTCTGCTCTAAATTTCTGATTTCGTTCGCTAGTTCATAAACCGAACCACCACTCGCCATTACTTCTTGCTGCTACTATCTTATTATTTAATCGACCGACAAGAAACACACAAAACACCACTAGCAATTAAATATTAAAAGTCCCAATCATTAAAATACCAACTACATATAGCTGTACCTAGTGGGAGTTGTTGTAGAAAAAAAAAAAAAAAGGAAAGATAGGGACGGTTTTGTTTGAGTTCTTGATATTTTGTGCTACTACGTTTGGGACTGAATATATACAAAATCTCGCATCAAACTTCTCCTGTTTTCACTGCTACTAATTACTACTCGTTTATCACTGTTACCGCTGCTTCTTCATTTCTGTTTCTATTATCACCGTCGCAATTAACCACCACAAACGACTACAACTTGCTCATTGCTGCTACCGTTTATATATGATGATGTACGATTGTGATAATGATGTGTGATGATGGGAAGATGATGATGATATCACGAAGAGGATGAACCGAAGACATTTATATTGATATTGATTAAGATAAAATAAAAAGAAAAAGATAATAAGCGACTGTGATGATAAATGGTTACTAGGTTAGATTAAGGTTCAGTTAAATTGTTTTGTTATTTGGGCCGTTTAAACAAATTTGACGAAATGGGACTGTTGGGCCGTAATTACTCTTGGGCCAAGATCCAATTTCAGTTTTTCTGGTGGGCTTAAACAAGCACAATGCATTATAAATACGAGATATAAGAAATTAAAAGCTGTAATTTATACAGAAAGCATAGATAGGGGAATGGTTAGGGATTTTGTCAGTTGAGCTAGGGGTTACGGGTTCGAGTCCCGGCGATGGCATTTTTTAAGCCTTTTCTTGTGGAGGTAGCTACTATTATTAATTTTATTATTATTACTAATGTTATTATGATTATTTTTATTATAATAATTGTTACTAGTATTATTATTATCAATAGTATTATTAGTAATAATAGTATTATCATTATAATTATTAGTATTATCATTATAATTATTATTATTAGTATTATCTTTAAAATTATCATTTTTGGAAATTATTATTAGCAAAAGTATTTTTATTAACATTTTCATTTTCATTATCATTATAAGTATTATTATTTTTATTATCATTACTAACATCATCATCATCATCATCATCATCATCATTATTATTATTATTATTATTATTATTATTATTATTATTATTATTATTATTATTTTATTATTATTATTATTATTATTATTATTATTATTATTATTATTATTATTATTATTATTATTATTATTATTATTATTATTATCATTACTATTATTATTTTTAGTATTATTATAATTATTATTATTATTTTTAACAAACAAATGTTATCTATATAAACATATATTACAAGTCAACTAATATTACATACTAATATGTTATTAACTAATATATTACCATTTATATTGATAAAACTTTAATTAAATTATATATTTATTATAAGAATAATTATATTTAAAAATACTAATTTTAATAAATGATAAAATATAAGTAAACTTAGTTGATTAAATGGGATATATGTTAATATATATGCAACTGATATAGGTTCATGAATCCAAGGTCAACCCTATACTTGATCAATGTCGTCATATGTATTTTTACTACAAAATACAGTATGGTGAGTTTCATTTGCCCCCTTTTACTCTTTACATTTTTGGGACTGAGAATACATGCGCTGTTTTTATAACTGCTTTATTAAATGCTTTTGAAATATATTTTGAAATGCGAATACAAGAAATCCTTTTATAAATGTTTGACGAGATAGACACAAGTAAAACATTCCTTGAATGAATTATTATGCAGACAGAAGTTCTGCGGATTATTATTGAATTATGTGGACATGATAATTGCCACCATTGAATTATGTGGACATGATAATTGCCACCATTGAATTATGTGGACATGATAATTGCCACCAGTTGATGTGAATGTTATATATCGAGAGAATGATTTTATACACAGGTTATGTGTATGTTATTTTTGTGCACAAGATATGTGTACGGTGACTATGATTAATGAAAATGGTTTCGTACATGAGAAAGATGTACTGTATTTAAAAGATATAGCATGTACATTACAGGTGGGTATAGGATTCGGGCCCATTTGTACCATGCAAGATTTAAATCTTGTGGTCTATCAAAATGATGAATTTTATTGTTTTATGATAAACTAATGAACTCACCAACCTTTTGGTTGACACTTTAAAGCATGTTTATTCTCAGGTATGAAAGAAATCTTCCGATGTGCATTTGCTCATATTACATGGAGTCGTTCATGGCATATAGAGGTCAGAACCTCGCAATGGGACCAACTGTTGAAGACTTCGTCCAGATGGATTAGGACGGGTCACTACAGTTGGCTTGTGGTTACGATCACAATAGTGTTTCTATTTAGGATTATTGACTTGTGTTTTTGAAAGTTAATTTTTAAATAAAATTAAATGTGATTGCATTAAACGTCTCATATAGAGAGCGTAACTGTTAACTGTGGGACCGGAATTAACACGCCGTCATATGGTAATTTGGCGGGGTGTTAAAGTTGGTATCAGAGCTAAACGGTTACCTAGGACAAGGCTGCATTAGAGAGTCGAACTCTAGGACAAATAGTGCTTCTGGACTGTAACCATAGACTAGTAAAGCTACGTAGACTGTAGTTACACTACTTACTACTTTACTTGATTCTATGACTGCTTAGTATATCATATATGTTTATATATATATAAATGCCTACTATTATTATATATTGGATGTTCTAATGTGAGCGTGCTTCCATGCTGACACCAGATGAAGTATCTTCATGATGTTTACTTAAGTGCTTGGGATGCGGATACCGAGTCCGATACTTCCGTGACTGCTCGGGATACTCTCACACCTGGTACTGATGAAGAGAAGTTGTCGGAGACTGTTGGGCAGCCGGAGACCAACGAGGACGAGGAATATTCCAATGCCGAGGATAACCCTTTGTTTGATTTTCTCGACCAAGAGGATTCCGATGAAGAAGGGGAACCCGGGAATGAGGAAGGTTCTGATGAAGAAGATTCTGATGATGAAAAGGGATCCGAGAAGGAAAAGGATTCCGAGGGTGAAGAAAAGTCTAAGGAACTGCTCAATACTAAATCAAGACCTCAGGATCCGATTATACCTATCACTACACCTACTACCCTTACCGAATCACGTATATTGCCACCCGCCAAGAATTCCCGTAAGCGTAAGATTACATTTAGTTCTCATGACAATGATACTACACGCTACTATGGCTCAAGTACCCCCTACCCCGGGTTGTTCCTCACTGTTCTAATATACTAACTACTAGTATTGCAAAGCCTTCATCATCCCCTACCGATGAAATTCGAGAGTTAAAGGAGATTGTTAGGAGTTTGGTAGCCAGAGTTTCAGTGCTAGAAGAGGAACAAAAAGCCACAGCAGCCATCCAAGAAGACTATGAATACCTTAGCGAAAAGTATGCTGACCTGCACGACGAGTTGGCCGCATTCAAAAAGCGTGTCGGACCAAGTTTTCTCCGTTTAGAGCGAAAATTTCCAGATGAAGATGACTCTGAGTGAGATATATTCAATCACTTCGAGACCTTTTATTATACTTTCATACTTTGAATGCTATTCCTTCTATCTTATTCGTGCATGTGTCGTTGAAAGTTGATCATACTATTACTACTATTTATTTACACTAAGGTTATGTCATTTGGGCAGTTACACTAACGTTGATTTGAACTCAAACACGAGCGTCACACACTTTCTTTACATATTGGTATAGTATAGCGTATAGTCAACTCTGGAATTTTCTTCTTATAATATAAGTACAGCTCTGTTGCTTGAAATACACGTCAAAAATTTCGTAATAAAATCCCTTATAACTTATCCACATAACCGTCCCTAACGTTTTGAATGAAAATCGCATTGACTTAACTTAAAACTCACATGACTGAATTTCTGAAATATTACAGCACTTATTTAATGTATAAGGAGCCTTGTCAATTTTTATAAAGTCATAGGCAAGCCATGCGAAGGTGAATTTTGGGTCTAAATTTATTAGTAATTCTTCCAATGGGTAAAGTATCCGCAATTGTTTCCCGAGGAAACTACTTCAGCGGACGATCACTAAAATTTCGGGACGAAATTTCAATAACAGGTGGGTAATGTAACAACCCTGATTTTTCCGTTACTTTCGTTAACCTTCCGTTAGTTTATTTAACGGCGATTATTTAACTTTATGCGTTTACGTGTATTAAATGCGTACTTAATCTTCGGAGGGTTTTAATAATTGATATGGGTTGATATTAATTCAAATAAATATTTCGGACAATGAAATTCAATAAAAACGATACGATTTTGATAAAAGCTTTTTGAGCAACGAAACGCTCTGGTTTATTTTAATAATTAATTTTATTAATTATTAACTTTTTAAAATATTTAATTTATTGGGTTTTTAATAAATTTGACAATTGGTTGCGTTTAATGATCGGGTTAGCGTTCCGGGCCTTCGGTACGACTAAACGGCACTTAAAACGGACCACGATTACACTGGATTGCAAAACGAGAGCCCGGGAACACTTCCATGGGCCATATTCGGCCAACCCCTCCCATACCCCCCCCCCCCCCCCCCCTTATATTTTAATTTTTGATAATTTTAGGGACTTATGTGCTAATTTGTAAAACTAGGGTTTAATATAAATTAATTTGTGAGGATTAAACTCTGCCATAATCCCTACCCTATTATTCCAGTCGATTTTTTTGGCTCCCTCCCTCCCTTTGGTCATCGCCCAACTCACACACATACACACACACACACACACTCAAACTCAATTTTTGATTAAACCTCAAGAACAAAAGTTGCAATTCGCGTTATCCTCTACGTATTGGTGTGCTTTGATTGTTGATCTAAGGTATATTTACATGAACCCTAATTCTTAAAAATCTTATTTTTATAAAGTTTCATAGTTATGTTGTCAATTGCTCAAGTCTATACGCGTACGTGTTAATTGTAATCGTTATTTTGATTGTTTGATGCGCTAGGGTTTAAAAATGAATTTGTATTTGTTTGATCAGAAAAAATAAGTTTTTCAAATGTTAATTATTATGTTATAATCAGATTCCTTGCCAAAAAATATTGAGTTTAGGCTTTGGATTCGCTTGATTTCGTTTCCATATGATTAAGTTATGTCGATTTGAATTATCATTGTGTTTTTGTTGCTTGATCAGAAATCTGGTATTGATAGAAAGTGAATTAGCATTTGAGACTTATACCACTAGAAAGATAATTTAAAAACACTCAAGTTAGACTAGGATATCATGTCGTTTGCTTATGTATAGCCCGAGTTATGCTAGAATTAATGTAAATGAAATTTTATACAGCACTTGTATGAAAATAACCTTGTATGATAAAATTTGTTAACTTCTGTTATTAAAGCTTTGCATATTTGAAACATAGAAAAAAAGTACTTCATCTTTCATGTGGATGTCATGGGCTAATTGCATCTAGATCTTCGGATAATCGCATGCGAATGTGACTAACTAAATGGGAATTGAATCTGTAAATTGAACACGGTTTTTTACTATGTGGATTTTTTACATTGATTGAACACGTATGCTTCTGGAAAATGAAAATTAACATTATATTTGACTTATTGTTAATTTATGTCAATCTCTGAAACCTTATGCATTGGGCACAATAGAGCCATACTTTATGTGAATTCTGATTTGAGCTGAAAACTAAATGTTCAACTTGCACGAATAAACTGTACCAATTGGCTTAACAAAAGTTGCTAGATTGATTTGTGTTACTTTGATTTGTCCTTGAACTATGACCACTGGTCTTGTATCAATTGCATGTTCCTAACTCCGGTTATAGCCAAAATGAAATCAGTGCGCGGTCAGAAACTGACTTGGCAAACCCCAAATGTATCCCTTCTGATTCCTGACTTTTAATTGTCGTATGAGTCCCTGGATAGACTTTTTGGAATCGATTTTGAGTCTATTTATGATCTGGAGTTTGTCATATCTACTTGAATTTTGTACTATGAGATAATGTGCTAAGTATGCTACGTGTTCATAAACTTTGTGCATAACGATAAACTGAAATTGTGAAAATGATCGTTCATGACCTAAATTGTATTTTTTGACTTAGGTTTGACTTATTGACCAATATTTGACATGAACCTACTGATGTTGACTTTAGTTGACCACATTGACCAAGTTTGACTTCCGGTTTGACTTCAGTTGACTTTGTTTGACTTGCATGATATAGTTGACTTTTACTTTAAAACGCGTCGAGTCGAGCAATAAGACAACGTACACTATGAAACCACACTTATATAAGATACATATATTGACCAACCTACATACGTATACTTTGGTTACATTACTCGGGTCTAAACCGTACAAGTCATTTGTCTTTCATTCCGAGCTTATTCAAAGGTGAGCCTACAGTCCCGCTTTTTACATGTTTTCAGGGATGAGAATACACGCTGTTATATTTACAATTTCAATTACTTTTATATTGACATGGGTACTACACATATGCATACTGAGTTTGTACACAAAGCCTCTAGCTTGAATACTTTTAATACCATCGGTGTAAGCACAATTTAGATGGACGGATCCGTTAGGTTGACAACCTCACCCACTATAAAAGCAGTGGTGCATTTATTTTGAACATTAGATACACTCGTACAGGTGTATAACATTTTAGGAGGTAAAGGCGGGTATAGTGGTTCCTATACTCGGGTCATTGCTAGTATTCAGGTGCTCGGTGTATGCAACGATGGAATCTCGTGGTCAAGGAAATCAAACTATTTTTCTGATAACTATTTTTCTTCAGATACTGTTACATTACTTTAAACCTGTAGATTCACCAACATTATTTATTGACCTGTTTTTGCGTGTTGTTATTCTCAGGTCCTTAAGAGGTATGCTTCCGCTGTGTTTGCTGCATGACTGGCCGTGGAGTCAGCATTTGACTTTAAAAGAACATTATTTACTTTCGCATTTAAAACTTTTACACTGTTTAAATATTGTTGGCTTGTGGTTACGATCACAATAGTGTTTCTATTTGGGATTATTGACTTGTGTTTTTGAAAGTTAATTTTTAAATAAAATTAAATGTGATTGCTTTAAACGTCTCATATAGAGGGTGTAACTGTTAACTGTGGGACCGGAATTAACACGCCGTCAGATGGTAATTTGGCGGGGGTGTTAAACATGCACATATAGATACTCCACTCACCTTATCACTTAGGTGAATCCTACCATAAAATCCCACAACCTTCAATGTAATGTACCTATTACATTTATTACAATAATCAACACACATAAAACAAGTTGCACTACTTACCAAACCATAACCCTTAGGGCAATTACGACCCATAGTGCAAATGTGACCCATTTGCACTATTAACACTCACTCTAGGCCAAGACCACCCCTAATCACTAATAAATAGCGATTAGGTTCTTAATACACCAACTAACACAAGGTTTAAGTAAATTCTCATCTTGCAAATTTGGGTCATACCACACCCATTTGACCCATTTCAAGGTCAACACCCACATTTTGGGTCAATTATGAACCCAAACAACACCCATACACTAACACATAGGTGTTCTAGTGATTTGGTATCATTGCAAGACTTACTAACCCAAATCACAACACCAAACAATAGATTAAAGTATCTTAGGGTCTACATACCCAAATCTTACCCAAATTTCCCAAGTCTCAAAGAAAATGGGGCTTACACTCAACACTAAGCCAGAACCTTAACCATAACTCAAATTAAACAATAGAACATGGAATTGAAACTTACCACAACACCAAAATGTATCTAGCAAGTGGATTCAACAAGATCTAAACTCCAATTGATGAGATCTAGCTTCTTCCTCATTGATTCAACGTTTCTCTCTCTAGGGTTTGGCTCTCTCTCTCTCTATCTCTCTCTCTCTCTAAGTGGGAGTGTTTAACTAAATAGAAAATGAGTTTTAGATAAGTTTGGGACCAGATTGAAGGCTTAAAAACTCAGCACCCTAGTGAAAAGACCATTGTGCCCGTTTATAAAATTAATTAAATGAACAAGTCCCACCAGCCCGCATATGCGCCACATATATCAAATATATGCGCCGAATATGACCTTAAATAGTATATGTTCTGCATATTATTGCCTTATGCACCGCATATTTTCTCCTCTTTACAAGTGGCTCAAAATTACACTACATATGCACCGCATATGGGGTTTATATTCGCCACATTTGGTCAATTTTCCACTTTTCCCTTTGTTTCTACACTTTTATGTCAACCTTGGTCAATTTACACCCTTATTGATCAAATATGTACCTTGCAAACTCAAATGACGTCCAAAAGCCCGAGGCGACGTCCAAAATAACATGTATCTGAACCAAGGTGTTACAACTCTCCTCCACTTGAACCGATTCACGTTATCGCAATCCAGGCCGCATGAAAAGCACTAAGATACACCAACACGAACTCTTCTGGCTCCCACGTAAAGTCTAAACCCTTTTAATATCACCATTTTACTTTATAAGTTCTCACTTCTTTATTATGCAATATCTTGACCTTTTCACCAAGGATTGCCACTGGTTCCTCAACGTACTCCAACTTGTTGTTTAGAGTGATTTCATCCAATGGAACCTATGTCAAGTCATGCGCAAGACACTTACGGAGATGGGAACATGAAATGTGTTATGAATTCCTGCAAGTTCTTCGCTTAACTCCAATCTATAAGCAACTTCACCAACAAGAGAAAATATTTTGAATGGCCTAATAAACCGAGGAGCTAATTTTCCTCATTTTTGAAACCTTATACCCTTCCATGGAGAAACCTTGAGCATCCCCATGTCACCTTCTTGAAACTAAATCGGCCGCCTTTGCTTATTCGTATAATACTTTTTGTCTATCTTGTGCCGCTTTAAACCGAGCCCGAATCATTTCAATCTTACTATTCGTCTCTAGTATTAATTAAGTCGGTACTCTCGACTTCTTTTTGACCCATTTCACCCTAAGTGGTTCGGCACCTTTGCCCATAAAGCATCTCATATGGTGGCATCCCGATACTAGCATGATAACTATTGTTGTATGAGAATTCCACCAAAGTTAAGTGCTCATCCCAACTACCACCAAATCAATTACACACGCCTGTAACATGGCCTCAACATTTGATTAGTACATTCAGTTTTACCATCCATTTTCAGGATGATACGCCATGCTCATTTTCAATTGTGTGCCCGTATCTTCATGAAATTTATTCCAAAATCGAGATGTAAAACGAGTATCTCGATTCGATACAATATATATAGGAATGCATATCTCGGTATCACCTCCTTGATAAACAACTTCGATAATGCCTCCGATAAAATTGCCTCTCGTACGGGAAGAAACAATGCACTTTTCGTTAATCTAACAACGATTACCCAAATTGTGTCAAATTGGGTTCTCGCTATCTTTGACAACTTTGTAATGAAGTCCATAGTAATGTGCTCCCACTTTTATTTCGGGATTTCTAGCGGTTGCAACTTACCATATGGCTTTTGGTGCTCGACCTTAACTTGCAAACATGTGACGCATTGTTCAATGTATTTAACAACGTTACGCTTCATGTCGGGCCACGAATACTCTTTCTTCAAATCAAGGTACATCTTGGTCGTCTCCGGATGGATAGAATTGTAGTGACCCGAACTTTTCCATGTTTATATATATTAAATGAAATTGTTATTTACATGATTAAGTGTTTCCAACATGTTAAGAAATCGAACTTGTTAAGACTTGATTAGTTGAAATAGGTTTCATATAGACAATTGACCACCCAAGTTGACCGGTGATTCACGAACGATTAAAACTTGTAAAAACTATATGATGACATATATATGATTATATATATATTTAACATGATATTATGATAAGGAAGTATCTCATTAGGTATTTTAACAATGAGTTATATACATAAAATTGAGTTTATTGAATTAAGAAACTCGAAACGGTATATATAACGATTATCGTTATAACAACGTCTTACTAAATACATATAAATCATATTAAGATATTGATAAACTATGTTTAATCATGATAAATTATAAGTAAACATGTCATTAAGTGTATTAACAATGAACTACATTTGTAAAAATAAGACTACTAACTTAATGATTTCGAAATGAGACATATATGTAACGATTATCGTTGTAACAACATTTAACTGTATATATATATATATATATATATATATATATCATACTAAGATATATTAATATATCATAATATCATGATAATTTAATAATTTAACATCTCTTTAGATATAATAAACAATGGGTTAACAAAATTAACAAGATCGTTAACCTAAAGGTTTCAAAACAACATTTACATCTAACGACTAACGATAACTTAACGACTCAGTTAAAATGTATATACATGTAGTGTTTTAATATGTATTCATACACTTTTAAAAGACTTAAAGACACTTATCAAAATACTTCTACTTAACAAAAATGCTTACAATTACATCCTCGTTCAGTTTCATCAATAATTCTACTCGTATACACCCGTATTCGTACTCGTACAATACACAGCTTTTAGATGTATGTAATATTGGTATATACACTCTAATAATCAGCTCTTAGCAGCCCATGTGAGTCACCTAACACATGTGGGAACCATCTTTTGGCAACTAGCATGAGATATCTCATAAAATTACAAAAATATTAGTAATCATTCATGACTTATTTACATGTAAACAAAATTACACATCCTTTATATCTAATCCATATACCAACGACCAAAAACACCTACAAACACTTTCATTCTTCAATTTTCTTCGTCAAATTGATCTCTCTCAAGTTCTATCTTCAAGTTCTAAGTGTTCTTCATAAATTCTATAAGTTCTAGTTTCATAAAATCAAGAATACTTCCAAGTTTGCTAGCTTACTTCCAATCTTGTAAAGTGATCATCCAACCTCAAGAAATCTTTCTTATTTACAGTAAGATATCTTTCTAATACAAGGTAATATTCATATTCAAACTTTTATTGAATTTCTATAACTATAACAATCTTATTTCGAGTGGAAATCTTACTTGAACTTGTTTTCGTGTCATGATTCTGCTTCAAGAACTTTCAAGCCATCCAAGGATCCTTTGAAGCTAGATCTATTTTTCTCATTTCCAGTAGGTTTATCCACAAAACCTGAGGTAATGATGTTCATAACATCATTCGATTCATATATATATATATAACTACCTTATTCGAAGGTTTAAACTTGAAGTCACTAGAACATAGTTTAGTTAATTCTAAACTTGTTCGCAAACAAAAGTTAATCCTTCTAACTTGACTTTTAAAATAAATTAAAATCATGTTCTATATCTATATGATATGCTAACTTAATGATTTAAAACCTGGAAACACGAAAAACACCGTAAAACCGGACATACGCCGTCGTAGTAACACCGCGGGCTGTTTTGGTTTTGATAATTAAAAACTATAATAAACTTTGATTTAAAAGTTGTTCTTCTAAGAAAAATGATTTTTCTTATGAACATGAAACTATATCCAAAAATCATGGTTAAACTCAAAGTGGAAGTATGTTTTTCAAAATGGTCATCAAGACGTTGTTCTTTCGACTGAAATGACTACCTCTTACAAAAATGACTTGTAACTTATATTTCTGACTATAATCCTATACTTTTTCTGTTTAGATTCATAAAATAGAGTTCAATATAAAACCATAGCAACTTGATTCACTCAAAACGGATTTAAAACGAAGAAGTTATGGGTAAAACAAGATTGGATATTTTTTGATTGTTGTAGCTACGGGAAATATTGTAACAAATCTATATTAATCATATCCTAGCTAACTTATATTGTATTATACATGTATTCTAATATATTATGTAATCTTGGGATACCATAGACACGTATGCAAATGTTTTGACATCTCATATCGACCCATCTATATATATTATTTGGAACAACCATAGACACTCTATATGCAGTAATGTTGGACTTAGCTATACAGGGTTGCGGTTGATTCCAAAAATATATATACCTTGAGTTGTGATCTAGCATGAGACGTGTATACACTGGGTCGTAGATTGGGTCAAGATAATATATATCAATTTATTTTATGTACATCTAACTATGGACAACTAGTTGTGGGTTACAAATGAGGACAGCTGACTTAATAAACTTAAAACATTAAAACGTATTAAAAATGTTGTAAATATATTTTGAACATACTTTGATATATATATATATATATATATATATATATATATATATATATATATATATATATATATATATATATATATATATATATATATATATATATATATATATATGTATATATTTGTTATAGGTTCGTGAATTGACCAGTGGCCAAGTCTTACTCCCGACGAAGTAAAAATCTGTGAAAGTGAGTTATAGTCCCACTTTTAAAATCTAATATTTTGGGATGAGAATACATGCAGTTTTATAAATGTTTTACGAAATAGACACAAGTAAATGAAACTACATTATATGGGTGAATGATCGAAGCCGAATATGCCCCTTTTTCTTGGTAACCTAAGAATTAGTAAACCGATCTACTAATTGACGCGAATCCTAAAGATAGATCTATTGGGCCTAACAAACCCCATCCAAAGTATCGGATGCTTTAGTACTTCGAATTCATTTTTTTCATGTCCGAAGGATTTCCTGAATGATAGTGGATATTCTTATATGCATCTTGTTAACGTCGGTTACCAGGTGTTCACCATATGAATGATTTTTATCTCTATGTATGGGATGTATATTGAAATATGAAATCTTGTGGTCTATTATTATGATTTGATAATATATAGGTTAAACCTATAACTCACCAACATTTTTATTGACGTTTTAAGCATGTTTATTCTCAGGTGATTATTAAGAGCTTCCGATGTTGCATACTAAAATAAGGACAAGATTTGGAGTCCATGCTTGTATGATATTATGTAAAAACTGCATTCAAGAAACTTATTTTTGACGTAATATATTCTTATTGTAAACCATTATGTAATGGTCGTGTGTAAACGGTATATTTTAGATTATCATTATTTGATAATCTATGTAATGCTTTTTAAACCTTTATTGATAAAATAAAGGTTATGGTTGTTTTAAAAATGAATGCAGTCTTTGAAAAACATCTCATATAGAGGTCAAAACCTCGCATCGAAATCAATTAATATGGAACGTTTATAATCAATATGAACGGGACATTTCAAGAATACCCTGACTTGTGTGCCTCGTCAAGTAGCACTTGTCGATATCCACCCATTTTTGGCCCCCACACCCTTTCTTGAAAAGACAACAACCCATGCGGGCCTAACACGATAAACTCCATTCGCCATTGAATTCGTTCCACAAAATTAAATTAACAAAGGCTTCAATTTAAATCTCATTAAGCTTCACGAGGAAATCATTAGTGATCATCATGCGTAATGATTCCACCCGTATCATCAGATATTGACTCTTCCTAGTCAATGCATCCGCAACAGCATTTGCTTTACCCAGATGATAAAGTATCTCACAATCATAATCCTTCAACAAATCGATCCATCGACGTTGACCGTTGTTCAATTATCTTTGATCTAAGAGGTATTTCAAACTCTTGTAATCCGAATAAATTGTGCACTTGACACCATATAGATAATGGCACCAAATCTTCAAAGCATGAACCACCGCCGCCAATTCAAGATCGTGAGTCGGGTAATTCTTCCCGTGCTCCTTTACCTGTCTAGAGGCATAAGAAATGACTTTACCACATTTCATTAGAGCACACCAGAGCCTATTGATCGAGATGTCGCAATATACCATCATATCCTTAACTCCTTCCAGTAACACCACCACCGGAGCTTGACACAATTTGTAGTGACCCGAACTTTTCCATGTTTATATATATTAATTGAGATTGATATTTACATGATTAAATGTTTCCAACATGTTAAGCAATCAAACTTGTTAAGACTTGATTAATTGAAATATGTTTCATATAGACAATTGACCACCCAATTTGATCGGCGATTCACGAACGTTAAAACTTGTAAAAATGACATGACGATATATATATGGATATACATATGGTTAACATGAGATTATGATAATTAAGTATCTCCATAAGTATATTAACAATGAGTTATATACATATAAACAAGACTACTAACTTAAGGATTTCGAAACGAGACATATATGTAACGAATATCGTTGTAACGACATTTAATTGTATATATATCATATTAAGATATATTAATATATTATAATATCATGATAATATAATAATTTAACATCTCATTAGATATAATAAACAATGGGTTAACAACATTAATTGAGATCGTTAACTTAAAGGTTTCAAAACAACACTTACATGTAACGACTAACGATGACTTAACGACTCAGTTAAAATGTATATACATGTAGTGTATTTAGATGTATTAAAATACTTTTGGAAGACTTCAAGACATATATCAAAACACTCATACTTAACGAAAATGGTTACAGTTACTTTTCCATTCTTTTCTTTCATCAAGAATTCTAGTCGTATTCTTACCCGTATTATACACAGCTTCAAAACATACTTACTATGAGTATATACCAATAGGAACTAGTATGGGATTCCACTCTTGATTATGTCATGTATGACTAATCAATTTTAACTTCTACCATGAGCTAGTCAACTAACTATAACTCCTTTTAACCCCACTCACCACTCACCAATTACCACTC
The DNA here is from genome assembly GCF_046630445.1 of Rutidosis leptorrhynchoides. Lineage (NCBI taxonomy): Eukaryota > Viridiplantae > Streptophyta > Magnoliopsida > Asterales > Asteraceae > Rutidosis > Rutidosis leptorrhynchoides. The sequence continues at coordinate 227,013,764 of NC_092343.1, forward strand.
ATCATTCACTCCATTTCACTTCCAATTCTCTTTCTAATTCTCTCTCAACACACACACACACTATTATGAATGTATTTTTCCAGTAGTTAATCATCATCTTCATCAAAAATTACTTCAAGAATCAAGCTATAATCATCATAGGAAGAACACTTCAAGAACACTTCAAAAATCCCTTCAAGTTTACTAATTTACTTCCAAGCTTTCTAATCCATTCCAAGTAATCATCTAAGATCAAGAAACCTTTATTATATACAGTAGGTTATCTTTCTTATTCAAGGTAATATTCATATTCAAACTTTGATTCAATTTCTATAACTATAAACTATCTTAATTCGAGTAAAAATCTTACTTGAACTTGTTTTTGTGTCATGATCCTACTTCAAGAACTTTCAAGCCATCCAAGATCCTTTGAAGCTAGATCATTTCTTGTCACTTCTAGTAGGTTTACCTACTAAACTTGAGGTAGTAATGATGTTCATAACATCATTCGATTCATATATATAAAACTATCTTATTCGAAGGTTTAAACTCGTAATCACTAGAACATAGTTTAGTTAATTCTAAATTTGTTCGCAAACAAAAGTTAATCCTTATAACTTGACTTTTAAAATTAACTACACACATGTTCTATATCTATATGATATGCTAACTTAATGATTTAAAACCTGGAAACACGAAAAACACCGTAAAACCGGATTTACGCCGTCGTAGTAACACCGCGGGCTGTTTTGGGTTAGTTAATTAAAAACTATGATAAACTTTGATTTAAAAGTTGTTATTCTGAGAAAATGATTTTTTATTATGAACATGAAACTATATCCAAAAATTATGGTTAAACTCAAAGTGGAAGTATGTTTTCTAAAAGGGTCATCTAGACGTCGTTCTTTCGACTGAAATGACTACCTTTACAAAAACGACTTGTAACTTATTTTTCCGACTATAAACCTATACTTTTCTGTTTAGATTCATAAAATAGAGTTCAATATGAAACCATAGCAATTTGATTCACTCAAAACGGATTTAAAATGAAGAAGTTATGGGTAAAACAAGATTGGATAATTTTTCTCATTTTAGCTACGTGAAAATTGGTAATAAATCTATTCCAACCATAACTTAATCAACTTGTATTGTATATTATGTAATTTTGAGATACCATAGACATGTATACAATGTTTCGACCTATCATGTCGACACATCTATATATATTTCGGAACAACCATAGACACTCTATATGTGAATGTTGGAGTTAGCTATACAGGGTTGAGGTTGATTCCAAAATATATATAGTTTGAGTTGTGATCAATACTGAGATACGTATACACTGGGTCGTGGATTGATTCAAGATAATATTTATCTATTTATTTCTGTACATCTAACTGTGGACAACTAGTTGTAGGTTACTAACGAGGACAGCTGACTTAATAAACTTAAAACATCAAAATATATTAAAAGTGTTGTAAATATATTTTAAACATACTTTGATATATATGTATATATTGTTATAGGTTCGTGAATCAACCAGTGGCCAAGTCTTACTTCCCGACGAAGTAAAAATCTGTGAAAGTGAGTTATAGTCCCACTTTTAAAATCTAATATTTTTGGGATGAGAATACATGCAGGTTTTATAAATGATTTACAAAATAGACACAAGTACGTGAAACTACATTCTATGGTTGAATTATCGAAATCGAATATGCCCCTTTTTATTAAGTCTGGTAATCTAAGAATTAGGGAACATACACCCTAATTGACGCGAATCCTAAAGATAGATCTATTGGGCCTAACAAACCCCATCCAAAGTACCGGATGCTTTAGTACTTCGAAATTTATATCATATCTGAAGGGTGTCCCGGAATGATGGGGATATTCTTATATATATGCATCTTGTTAATGTCGGTTACCAGGTGTTCACCATATGAATGATTTTTATCTCTATGTATGGGATGTGTATTGAAATATGAAATCTTGTGGTCTATTGTTACGATTTGATATATATAGGTTAAACCTATAACTCACTAACATTTTTGTTGACGTTTAAAGCATGTTTATTCTCAGATGAATACTAAGAGCTTCCGCTGTTGCATACTAAAATAAGGACAAGATTTGGAGTCCATGTTTGTATGATATTGTGTAAAAACTGCATTCAAGAAGCTGATTTCGATGTAACATATTTGTATTGTAAACCATTATGTAATGGTCGTGTGTAAACAGGATATTTTAGATTATCATTATTTGATAATCTATGTAAAGCTTTTTAAACCTTTATTTATGAAATAAAGGTTATGGTTTGTTTTAAAAATGAATGCAGTCTTTGAAAAACGTCTCATATAGAGGTCAAAACCTCGCAACGATATCAATTAATATGGAACGTTTTTAATCAATAAGAACGGGACATTTCACAATTTCTCCTTCAACAATTTGAAAGCTATTTCTTGCTCATTTTCCCAATTAAACTTCGCATTCTTCCTCGTCAATATGGTTAATGGAGAAGCTATTTTTAAGAAGTCTTGAATTAACCGAAAGTAGTAACCGGCCAATCCGAGAAAGCTTGGGATTTCTGTTGGTGTAGTCGGTTGTTCCCAACTCTTCACCGCCTCTATTTTCCCTGGGTCCACTTGGATGCCTTTTTTATTCACAATATGGCCAAGGAATTGCACTTCCCTTAGCTAAAATTTGCATTTAGATAATTTAACATACAACTTCTTGTTTCGTAACATTTTCAACACTTCACGTAGATGGTGTTCATGTTCCTTCATACTCTTAGAATAAACAAGTATGTCATCAATGAACTCCATTATCGACTTATCTAACATCAATTGGAACACCTGATTCATAAGGTCCATGAACTTCGCGGGCGCATTCCTAAGACCAAAAGGCATCACCACGAATTCAAAATGCCCATAACGAGTTCGAAAGGCGGTCTTCTCAATATCCTCATCACTGATTCAGATTTGGTGATAACCGGACCGCAAATCAATTTTTTAAAAATAACACGCGCCTTGGAGTTGGTGAAACAAATCGTCAATCCGATGTAATGGATAACGATTCTTGATCATCACTTTGTTCAACTCCCGGTAACCAATGCAAATCCGCAAGCTACTATCTTTCTTCTTCACGAACAAGACCGGAGCACCCCATGGCGAAGTACTCAGTCGGATAAAACCTTTCCCTAACAACTCTTGGGATTGCTTTAACAATTCTTGCATCTCCGTTGGTGCTAAAAATAAGGCATCTTAGCAATGGGAGTAACCCCAGGACCAACTAGATGTGAAACTGAACTTGCCTCTCCAGCGGAACACCCGGCAATTCATTCAAAAATACATTTTCAAATTCATTTACCACAGGGATACTCTGAATGGATGGAGGCACTTCTCGAGTATCAACTACAGGTGCATGAATAGTCGTACCTCCACTACAAAGTAGTCGACGTGCTCATGCATAAGTGCATAGTAGCACAAGTCTTCTTTGTTTTTTGCCATGGATGTTTAATTGTCCCCCCACTTGGAGCTTTCACCCGCACAAACTTTTCATGACATGCAATGTCAACTCTATAACGATCGAGCCAATCCATGCCAACAAAAACATCAAATTCACCCAATTTCGTTGGTATGAGGTCGATCTTAAAGGTTTCGTCACCAAACATAATATCACAATTTTCACACACATCTAACCCTAGTACAGTTTTGCCACGCGCTATTCCAAATTCTACCGGATTTTGAAACTTAACTAGAAGTCTATCAAGTTTATTCACAAACTTTGGAGAAACAAAAGACAAATTAGCACCACAATCAAAAAGCACCTTCGTAGGTTTAAAGTTAACCATAAAAGTACATGAAACAACTTCATTGGACTTCCTTGCTTCCTCAGTAATCATCAAGTAGTTATGCCCCTTTGCCGTACCCACTGCATTCTCTAGCTTCTTTGTTTGATCCCTGTACAACTCGGGACACTCCGAATTTTGGTGTCCCTCTTTTTGACAATTAAAGCGTGTGATCTTGTTAGAAGATGGATTTGTACAATCTCGAGACAATTGTCCACAGTTATAGTAATTAGGAACGTAACCTCCAGAACCATCCTTCTTCATGCTACTGACGCTTTTGGTTGAACCCTTGGTTCTTTTGTTAGAGTGGCTTGTAGCTTCGAACTTCCTTTTTCTTGAAGTGTAATCAACCTTCTTAGGAACTTGTGGCTCAAAACCCTTTGCCACCGCAAACAATCTAGTGAAGAAGTCCACCCATCCAAGACTAATCTTCTCACGCAAATTATCTGATGAAACATGACTAGGAACTTCGAAATCAACAGGTTTAATTCATACAAAGGCAGAATTAGTGAATCCAACCATAACTAGTGAATATTAGGAGCTTTTTAGGATTAAATTAGTCAAACCACAATAAGGATTATGTGATTAAATTAATGCCTAGAGCTATTATTCACTACTGGAGAGATTTAGGTTGAGAGAGAAACAGATTAGGGTTACCAGATCTGAGTGATGTGTGTGTGTGAGAGGCTTAACCTAAAATGAAGAACATAACACAATATATAGCCCTGCTGTTGCATCAACCTTGCATGCCAGCTATCACTCATACGAGTGACCAGCCTTAGCCGTACGGGTGATCACTCACTCGTGTATGTTTAGTCAGATTAGATTTATGACTCAACTCAGCTCAACCATGCATATGAGCTTGTCACCCGTACGAGTGAGACTTCACTCGTACGTGTGACAGAGTCTAGCAATGTCAACTTATCCTTTTTGCATTCCTGCAGTACCTGTAACCACATATAAAAACATATAGGATAATAACGAGCGATCATGGTAGCCCATAAACTGAAGTACTAATCACAAACATAGGTTAGATGTCTAAGGACTTACAGAAAATGCATCAACAACTCCCCCTAGGACCTAGAATGTAGTGACCCAAACTTTTTCATGTTTATATATATTAATTGAGATTGATATTTACATGACTAAATGTTTCCAATGTGTTAATCAATCAAACTTGTTAAGACTTGATTAAATGAAATAAGTTTCATATAGACAATTGATCACCCAAGTGGACCGGCAATTCACGAACGTTACAAAATTGTAAAAACTACATGTTGTGGTATATATAGACATATATATATGGTTGACATAAGATTATGATGAGTAAGTATCTCACTAAATATATTAACAATGTGTGATATATATAAGAAATGAGATTACTAAGTTAAGAAGCTCGAAATGATATACATAACGATATTCGTTATGATAACGTCTACTAAATACATATGTATCAAATTAAGATATTGATACACTATATTTAACATGATAAAACGTATTTAAATATATCATTAAATGTGTTAAAAATGAACTACATATGTAAAAACAAGACTACTAACTCAAGAATTACGAAACGAGACTTATATGTAACGATTATCGTTGTAACGATATTTTAATGTATATATCATATTAAAAGATATTCATACATCATAATATCATGATAATATAATAATTTAACATCTCATTTGATATAATAAACATTGGGTTAACAACATTAATTGAGATCGTTAACTTAAAGGTTTCAAAACAACACTTACATGTAACGACTAACGAAGACTTAACGACTCCATTAGAATGTATATACATGTTGTATTTTGATATGTATTCTTACACTTTTGAAAGACTTCAAGACACATATCAAAGTACTTCTACTTGAAAAAAATGCTTACAATTACATCCTCGTTCAGTTTCATCAACAATTCTACTCGTATGCGCCCGTATTCGTACTCGTACAATACACAGCTTTTAGATGTATGTACTATTGGTATATACACTCCAATGATCAGATCTTAGTAGCCCATTTGAGTCACCTAACACATGTGGGAACCATCATTTGGCAACTAGCATGAAATATCTCATAAAATTACAAAAATATTAGTAATCATTCATGACTTATTTACATGAAAACAAAATTACATATCCTTTATATCTAATACATATACCAACGAGAAAAAACACCTACAAACACTTTCATTCTTCAATTTTCTTCATCTAATGATCTCTCTCAAGTTCCATCTTCAAGTTCTAAGTGTTCTTCATAAATTCCATAACGAGCAGTCAGCTTCTCAATTATACTTTGACCAATGACGCAGTCTTCTTTTACTTCAGTAATCTTTGCCATGTTAGCTTTAGGTTATTGATCATCAACATTCAATTTGATAGACCAATCATCATCGTCTCCATGAATGACAACTAAAGCTTTGTTTGGACTTTCAGCTATTTCAACTTCATTTACTTTATCAGTAATGTAAATCTCACGCTTTTTAGTTTGACTCTGAGAACTGTAGTTCTGATTCTTGAACGGATTACGATTACCCTGCTTCTTCTGTTTTGTGCACTGTCTCGAAAAATGACCTAATTCTCCACAGTTGTAACAAGTAACAGTATTCATATCAAAACCCAGCTTTGTATCTTTGGTCAGACTGATTGGTTTTCCAGTTCGCTCTTCGTAATCTCTAGCTCGTCTCACAAGATTTGCCATACCCCACATAATATCCATCTTTTCTGCTTCATCTTTATCAAGTTGATGATAATCTTCTGTTGTTAGATGAATGTTACCTACACGACCATCAAGATAACTATCATAAGAATTAACAAGGCTTGACAGCAAAGCTATATCTTTACTAATCTTTTCTTTCCCAGTTTTTCTCAATTTTTCAATCTTAAGTGCAGAAAGAACATCTGATGCAGTCGGTGTAGATGACTCTGTAGTGTTGGAAGTAGGCTGTGATTGAGTATTGAGAGAACATGGTGAAACTTGTGGTGGCTACGAAGGTTGTTGAATAGGTGCACTGCTAACATTCAAACCATACATATTCTGATTGTTTGTAGCAAAAGCTGTTTGAAATGGTGCATGAGCTGACTTAGGCGATGTGTAACCATTTCGGCAATACATTTTCGTGTCTTGAACTTGTTTAGACCTCTTGACTTTGTTTAATAGTTCTTCTTCCTGAAGTCTTGCAATAAACAAGTTCACTGTAGCAGTAGCTAGTTCTCCACTGGTTTTCATAGTTAATACGAAACCATTCCATTCTAAAGGTAATGTTCCAGCTAGACATGTTACTTTGTCTTTCTTAGCAATGGTCACATCATGCTTGTGTAGTTCAGCTAGCAAATGACGATATCTTTCAACCAATTCTGTAATAGACTCTCCAACTTGCCAGTGAAAACGATCAAACTCAGCTTTCAATTCTAAACCTTTTCTAGTTCTGTAAGATGTATTTCCTTCGTTAAAAGTACGAAGTGCTTCCGATATCTTGAATGAGTTATCATGACACAGAAATTGATGGAAAATCAGACCATGAAGAGCACTTGTCAAGTTACAGTACATCTTCTTTTCCAAGTTATACTCTTCACGTTCTTTCGAAGGCATGTTATGTAATGTATACAATTCATTTGTAACAGGTGAACGTAGCCATTGAAATTCGGTTTTAATGTACTTCTAAAGCTTCGTGTCCTGACCATCAGACCAAATCTTAAATCTCGACTTCCAAGTAGAATAATTATCCATATTCATTAACCTCGAACATTTCGTACCACTTCCTGATTCACTCTCAGCAAGAAGTAATCGTTGAGTCATATTCGTAATTCTCTGAACTAATGGTGCAGCCAATGCGTAGTCGTTTGAATTAAACATTTTTAAAATTTTACCAAGGGTAAACCATGCGGTTCAGAATATCAACAGTACGTGTGATAGTATCAATCGTACATGTCATAACCTCAAGCGTACGTGTCACTACTTAAGCGTACGTGTGATAAATCAAGCAAAAGAACCAAACACTAAGTCTCAGACGTGCGAGTGATGATCACCCGTGTGATTACTCGTACGTGTCACAGTCAACCGCTTGATCACTCGTGTGATCAGACTGTAGTCACTTAACCTCAAAAGGTTATGCTCACCCGTACGTGTGATTTCATGAGTGACAGTCAACCGTCTGGTCAACCGCGCGTGTGATCAAAATTTTTGACCCACTCGTGTGAGCTGCTGTTCAGCTGAAATCACCCAAAAACCCTAGAAATTGATGCTAAACCTTAATTTCTTCGTCTACAAGCTGGATTAGCACTAAACTAACATAACACACTATCTAAAAACAATTACACACGTAAAAATGATTCCTTTTTGATCAAAATCACTTTTAACTCAAAAACCCAAAATAATAAACTCATTAATCACCAAAAATCACTAGATTATGTTGAAATCACAACCAATGCTCTGATACCAATGATGAAACATGACTAGGAACTTCGAAATCAACAGGTTTAATTCACACAAAGGCGGAATTTGTGAATCATACCATAACTAGTGAATATTAGGAGCTTTTTGGGATTAAATTAGTCAAACCACAACAAGGATTGTGTGATTAGATTAACGCCTAGAGCTATTATTCACTACTGGAGTGATTTGGTTTGAGAGAGAAATGGATTAGGGTTACCAGATCTGAGTGATGTGTGTGTGTGTGTGTGAGAGGCTTAACCTAAAATAAAGAATATAACACAATATATACCCTTGCTGTTGCATCAATCGTGTGTGCCAGCTATCACTCGTACGAGTAACCAGCCTTAGTCGTACGGGTGATCACTCACTCGTGTATGTTTAGTCAGATTAGATTTATGACTCAGCTCAGTTCAACCGTGCGTATGAGCTTGTCACCCGTACGAGTGAGACTTCTCTCATACGTGTGACAGAGTCTAGCAATGTCAACTTATCCTTTTCGCGTTCATGCAGTACCTGTAGCCACATATAAGCACATATAGGATAATAACGAGCGATCATGGTAGCCTATAAACTGAAGTACTAATCACAAACGTAGGTTAAGTCTAGGGACTTACAGAAAATGCATCAACATTATCATTCAGTGTTTCATAAAAATTCTCCATTAGAAACCGATCATTCTCGGTGTATTTGGGGCGTATTCGGGCCTTTTCCAAGAAGGTAGTCTTGAGAGTATTTAGGTCCATAAACCCTTGCCACATATTTCGTAACTCATTCCATAAACTTGTAAGACCAGATTGAGTTCAGAATTCCTTGAAAAATTCCTTATGAAGTCTTCCCATAAATAACCCAACAATTTGCTCTTCGCCAACCATATCAAATTTATCACCCAACCAAGTCTTAGCGTTTCCCCTCAATAAACTAGTAGCGAGTCTCCTCTTTTTATGGGGTAGCCATTCACTATTTAAGAAACACCCCTTGATATTCGACACCCAACTTGTACTCTTTAACAGATCGGGGTCACCCGCATAGGTAGGTGTAACACCCAAATTTTTTTAAACACAACGAAAGTATATATAATTACCAAAATAACCCTGCTTAACATTTACAAGCTGTAGTTAAGAAATCAACTTAGTTAACATTGTTACAACATTCCAAAATGACGGTGTTACATAAAAAAAAGTACAAAATCAGAACATATCAGAGTAAGCTCATAGTCAACCATGTCTTCTAACCCATCTACAACACCCATTCTAAGCAGCAGCACCTAAACCTGCAAGGGGTGGAAATGTGGGGGAATTAGCACAACTGCTAAGTGAATGGGTACTATCTAACTGACCGAGCATAAGTAACTGAACATGAAAGGGTCACAAGTATGCTAACGTCCTGAAGTAGCATATAACAACAACTGATAATATGAGGATCGGCGGCTTGTACGGGCACACGACTTAGCTGATTAGGCTACAGTCTACCGATAGTGCGCTTTACAGATTCCACTACATAACCGTCCAGACGCAACACATGCGTCCTTCTATGCTATAATCAATAATAAGTAACATCATAACCCGACCAGGCTACCACGGTCGACCTCTGATATGGCCAAAACAGATGGTTTTATTTGTACGGTGTCGTTAGGTCGCAATACGTCAGAATTAGCTACCAAAAGAGAGTAACAGTTTTATTTTTTATATTTAGCCGGGGTTTCCTAGCTATAACTCACCTACTTTTCTTCCTTTTAACAAGTAAGTGGTCAATATAACTCAGGTTCATATTTTTGTATGTTTGCTCAGTAACATAGGACGAAAGTGCCTAAATAGTTAACCCTAGTTGACAAGGGGTGATAGATTAAGAATAACTACTAATACTATAATATAACTATAAAGATAAAGATGGATATGTAAGAAGAATATAATTCTGATGGGGAACTATCACAAGAGTTTAACTTCCTAGAATAAACACTAAACCTTAATCAACTGGGCTATGTACCTAACTAATTTGTCACTAAGAGTTCAGGCCTTGAAGATTCTGGCTAAGACAGATATCCCTACTCCCAACGTTAACCTTAGAGGGTTTAAATGACCTTATGGATAGAATCCTAGGTACATGAACAAAGTGGTATATCCCTAAAGGAAAGTCTTAGCTTTTTTTAATCCTAGTTGGTCTAACTATAGCAATATTCCACCACTTAATACTAACCTATACCTTAACATTAACAGATGTGCAATCTTAGATATTCTAAGGTACTGCTAATTGGATTAGAAGTCTCTCCTTTGCGATCACTTACTCAACCCCGGATCATCTTACAACATCTCAAGAACATTGCTTCTGATGCGAATCACGCTTCTGAGCAAGCCAGTGTTCACTGAACTCTATATTTCCTACTCTAATCAGAACTTAATTGGGCATCTCTTCTTTGACGAATAAATGATCATTCGCACGTAGGTACTATATCCCTATTGTGACGTTAAGCACACATAACTACTTACCTTGTATCCTAGGGTTTACCAAGTCCTAATATTAGGTTATAGCCACATGAATAAGCGAAAAGGGTGGTCCTTAAATTAAACTTCTAAACCGTCAAGGTTTCAGTATAACAATAGCATAAGTTTCAGATAAAGTATTCGACACATAATAAATATTTGCAACGAATAGATAAGCATGCAAGATGAAAGCAACTTAAAGTAATAAGATAACTTTATTAAATTAAGGAAAGCGTTCACCGTTTACAGACGAGATCTGGACCATTACAAGTGCTGACATCCTCTAGACCGCTCCTATTACAATCTTCGGCGTTCGCCACCGAGTACTTAATTTCCCGCTCGGAGATGAGAAGGCCTTGAAAGCTCTAGTGAGAGAAAGTGTATTGTAGTGAGAGAGTGGGGATAGGTGTGTTGAAAATGGATGAAAACAAGCCTTTAAATAGAAGTGGAAAATGCCTACAAACGGTTGGCAGGCCGTTTGGCAGGCCGTTTGCACAGGCCATTTGACCAGGCATCTCGTTTACCATGCCCGTTTGTCTTGGGCGTGTGGCAGGCCATTTGCCATAGTGGCAAGCTATTTGGCAAGCCGTTTGGCTTGCTGATTTGCTGGATCATAACTTGATTTCTTGTCTTTCACCATTTTTACTCTAGAATCTTCGTTTTAGCTCTGATTCTCTTGATTCTTTTTGTATCGTCTTCGTAATTACTTTATCTACAAATTTAACCGAAAAACGATTATTTTTTCAACAAATTTTTGAACTTTATGCTTTTTGGGACTCAATATTGGGGGTAAAAACGTGACTTTTTAGCCGATATCAAATATTCCACACTTAGACTTTGCTTGTCCTTAAGCAAACTTTCGAGATTTTAACACCGAGGATTTTTATTCTTAGTGATCAAGCGTTATTTTTTTCACAAGACGTAGGAATGAGAACTTGGTTTAATTCTTTATGTTATTCCCAAACCTTTTTCCACAAGCATGAGAGGAGGTTACATAACTGAGGCTATCTCACTCGGGTCACTCAATTCACTAAAGTGTTTCGGGTGTCCTATAGTTCTAAGAAATGAAATCGCTCTCAACCAGTCATGCTTGCATTCTTTGTCATAGGCTTGATCAAGACTCAAATCTCCATCACTTATTTGAGAGAATTTTCAGTTATGGACTCAGCTTGTATCGTGAAGAGATGGTGATATTGGAGGTTTTGGGGTGTGAAGGGTTTGATAGATAGGAGTTCTTTAAAAGATCGATTTTGGTGATCCTTTCAGCTATTTGTCGTGAATTTTAGGATGAGCATCCTTCTTTTTGACTGCCATTAATCTTTTCTCGAATCTTTCTGGTTCCGCTCTTTTTTTCAGAACCTTTATTCATCAGAATATACATATATATATATATATATATATATATATATATATATATATATATATATATATATATATATATATATATATATATATATATATATATATATATATATATATATATATATATATATATATATATATATATATATATATATGATGGAATTCAACATAACAACAAATTCATATGTGTATATGTTCACAAAACCGATTTCATGAATATTAAGACAAGCGGAAGCATTATGTTATTTATAAACAAGTGTATATGTTAAACCCTTTTAAGTGAATTCCATTATGTGTTATCAAGCCTTGAAAATATACTTACAAACTAAAAGAGGGAATAAGAATTTACCTCCTCAATATAGATTGAGGGCTGAAAATGGACAGCAGAATGTGGATGAAGATGATGCGAAAATGGAGCTTCAAAGCAATGAAACCTCAAGAGATTATACCCCAAACTTATGACCAACACCCTAGCCTTTAGTTAGGATTTAATTAGACACTTAATGTGAGCTTGAAAATCAAACTTGGAACCTCCTTTGATGTGTAAAACCTCACGGTTTTGGACAGCAGCAGGAAGCTGAAAATCAGTTTTTTTTAAGCTTTGAAACACTAGTTACACTTGAGAGAATAAGTCTAGCTTTGGTCCAAGAGTTCCCCATGCTTATATGGACTTTTTATGTTCTTAAAAGTAATAATACCATGGCATGCCTATGAGTCTTGGAGACCCAAAATCTGCCACCATATATATTATATAATAATGTCTTTACATATATATAAACTTGATATATATATATAAAACATGTATATTTTTATGTTACTTTCATATTTTATAAACCTTTTATAAAATATAACACAATATAATCATTTAAAACTTATAAACAATTATATATAAATTATCCAAATAATTTATCTCAAGTGATAACATTTTAGAAAACCGATTTTTCTAAAATCCAAGTGTCGTGTATTTACTTAATGATTTAATCGTTAAGCTTGAATACGTTTAGGGTGTCGGTAAGCTTGTTATTGGGTATGACCCGACTTGGATCATAACATATTAGCCACATTAAATTAATATGCCTCTCGGGCATACGAAAAACCTTCAATCTCCCACTTGCATGAGAGACATAAGAAATTAATGCAAGTGATGGATACCACCTAACGACCGTCCATCACCCCCAATATGTTATGACTTTGTGCCATTCAATAACATCATCCTTTTCGAGTTCCCATCTCGAATATGAATAGGTGAATCTTTTCATTATGTCCTTTCATCCTAGATGTCATGTTAAACCCAAGAGACACAGAATGATCACTACCTTTTAGATTTAACTTTATCAGGCCTTAGACATCTGACTCTCAACGAATAAGAGGGACAAATTCCATCTTGAACACATACGTCCTAAATATGTACCTTGCATTATGCCTGAGCTCTTCCTTGTGAACTACCATATTTCAGAATAGCGAAGGAAAGAATCAAGGCACGATACTTGGTAAATATCCGAACCCAATATGTATCTCAGGTCAGAGGATATAATGATATTTGCCTTTACTCAAGATTACATGTGATCAACCACAAAGGCTCCATTTAGTAAATCTTGAGGGCGGGTCTTTCAATATTTGTATCCCACAAATATCTATGAACCTTGGTTGCAACCTTGCCCTACATTCATCCCGTGAATGTATACCAATCCAAGTTCATAATAGTCTAAACCTCACACTTGTTCCCACAAATGTGATCGACTACGAAATTTAGAATAATTACTTATTCATGGATAAAATATGCAAAATAGGAACTTGACTCAAAATAAATTAATACCATAATTATATTGATGAGTTTGAACGATTTCGTTCCGTTACAATACTTAAAACAGATCACAACCAATCACTAGAATATCGAAGCCCTAATGCGCTAACATGCCCTTGATGTTTCGCACCATGTAAGAGCTTCGTGAGTGGATCCGCTATATTAAGATCTGTGTGAACTTTGCGAATACATAACTTTCCCTTTTCAACTTCATCCCTTATGTAGTTGAATCTCCACTCAATGTGACGGGTCTTTTGGTGAGCACGAGGTTCCTTGATTTGAGCAATCGCACCCTCGTTGTCACAAAAGATCTCAAGAGGGTCCTGAATGGAAGGGACTACTCCTAAGTCGTCGATGAATTTCTTCATCCATGCAGCTTCCTGAGCTGCCAATGAGGCGGTAATGTACTCCGACTCTGTAGTGGATAATGCAACAACATCCTGTTTTGAACTCTTTCAAGAGACTGCACCTCCATTTAATGTGAAGACATAACCGGATTGTGATCGAGAATTATCACGATCAGTTTGGAAACTCGCGTCCACGTAACCTCTTACAGAGAGTTCCTCCTCACCAGACCCATATATTAGAAACATATCCTTAGTCCTCCTAAGGTATTTCAATATACTTTTAACAGCAATCCAATGACTGTTTCCTGGGTTATTCTGGTATCTGTTTGTCAGGCTAAGAGCGCATGACACATCCGGTCTAGTGCATATCATTGCATACATGATTGACCCAATGGAAGACGTATATGGTACTTTCTTCATTTTCTCTTGTTCATCTTTCGTGGTGGGGCACTGAGATGAACTAAGGAGCGTTCCTCTTTGAATAGGTACCAAACCTTTCTTAGAGTTTTCCATCTTGAACCTTTTCAAGATCTTTTCAATGTATGCACTTTGATTCAAACCTATCAATTTCTTGGATCTATCCCTGTAGATCCTAATCCCCAAAATGTATTGTGCTTCTTCAAGATCCTTAATGGAGAAGCAGCTTTTTAGCCAAGTTTTAACACCTTGCATTGTCGGAATATCGTTTCCAAATAACAATATATCATCCACATATAATACAAGGAACATGATAGTGCTCCCACTAGCTTTCTTGTATACACAAGCTTCATCACCATTTTTAATGAAGCCAAACTTCTTGGCTTCCTCATTAAAACGATGATTCCACATTCTAGATGCTTGTTTCAATCCGTAGATTGACTTCTTTAACTTACATACTTTGTTAGGATGTTTCGGATCGATAAAACCTTCAGGCTGAACCATATAGACATCTTCCTCAAGATATCCATTTAGGAAAGCGGTCTTGACATCCATTTGCCATATTTCATAATCATAATGAGCAGCAATGGCAAATAATATCCTAATAGACTTTAGCATTGCCACAGGCGAAAAGGTTTCATCATAGTCAACCCCTTGAGTTTGAGTGAAACCTTTTGCTACAAGTCTAGCTTTATATGTATTTAAGTTTCCATGCATGTCGGTTTTCATCTTGAAAATCCATTTACAATCAACTAACTTGGAGTTAGCAGGTTGTACAACTAGTTCCCAAACTTGGTTGTCATACATGGATTGCATCTCAGCGTTCATGGCTTCCTGCCATTTATCTTTATCAATCTTTGATAAAGCATCTTGGTAGTTTGTTGGTTCGTCCAAATCAACCACATAGCAACCATCCATGAGAAACCCATATCTCCCAGGAGGATTACTAATCCTACCAGATCTGCGAATGTCTTGTATACTTTGATCATCCATTTGATCATTCTCAACATTTTCATGTTGAGTGCTAGTGTTAACCAATTGTGTATCATCTACTTGATCTTGAACCTCTTCAAGATCTATCTTCCTTTCACTATTTCCTTCCAATAGGAATTTAGTTTCAAGGAATTCAGCCTTTCGAGCAACAAATACATTTTGCTCGGTTGGATCATAGAAATAGTATCCCATATCATCCTTGGGATATCCTATGAAGATACACTTCGTGGATCGAGCATTCAACTTATTAGGGACATAACGCTTAGGATAAGCTTCACATCCCCATACCTTTAAGTATGATAGAGATGGAGGTTTTCCAAACCACATCTCATGAGGAGTTCGTTCCACTTTCTTGGTTGGGGCCATATTTAAAATACGAGCCGCGGAGCATAGACAATAACCCCAAAATGATAGAGGTAACGTGCTTCTAGCCATCATAGATCGAACCATATCCATTAGGGTTCGGTTCCTCCTTTCGAAAACTCCATTAAGTTGGGGTGTTCCAGGTGGAGTAAGTTGTGAGATAATCCCACAACTCCTAAGATGATCTTGGAAAGCATCGCTTAGGTATTCACCTCCTCTATCGGTACGAAGTACCTTAATTGTCTTATTGAGTTGATTTTGTACTTCATTTTGATATTCTTTGAATGCTTCAAAAGTTTCGTCCTTGTGTCTTAATAAGTAGACATATCCGAAATGACTAAAGTCATCAATGAAAGTAACAAAGTATCTTTCACCATTCCTAGTCATGGGCTTAAAGGGTCCACATACATCCGAATGTATTAATCCCAATAAGTCTTTAGCCCTTTCATAGGTCCCTTTGAAAGGTGCTTTAGTCATCTTGCCTTGTAAACAAGATTCACATACATCAAACGAATCCATTTCATTTGATTTCAAAAGTCCATTCTTTTGAAGTGTATGCATTCGGTTCTTGTTTATATGACCAAGGCGACAATGCCATAAGTAGGAATCACTCAAATCCCTTTTGAGTTTCTTGGTGCTAGTATGGTATATTGAGCTACTAGATGATGCATCATCATGAACCAATTCATAAATTCCATTTGAAGGCGTAGCCTTAAAATAGAATACGTTATCTAAATAAACGTGGATATCATCGTTAACAAAATTAAGATTAAAACCACATTGTTTCAAACGGGAAACGGAAATAATGTTTCGACATAAATCGGGTGCATACAAAACATCATTCAAAATAAGTTCCAAACCACTTGGAAGTTTTAACACAAAGTCTCCTTGAGTCTTCACTTGCACTTTGGCTCCATTACCCATAAAGAGACTTGATGTTCCCGCTTGCTTGCTACTTCTTTTGAACCCCTGCAATGAATTGCAAATGTGAGTTCCACATCCAGTGTCCAATACCCATGTATTAGAAGAAGTAATATTAAGCTCTATATATACCATATATATATTACCTGAGGATTGCCCCGCATCCCTCTTTTCCTTCAACTCCTTAAGGTAGACCGGGCAGTTTCGTTTCCAGTGACCCATTTCACCGCAACCGAAACATGGGTCTTCCTTGGGGTTTGATTGTCCGGCAACCTTTTGTTTCTTATTCTTGTTTTTGGTTGGGGTATCCATCTTTCCCTTTCCCTTGCCTTGAGGAGCAGGTCCTTTCCTCTTAGCCGCCTTAGGCTTAGAGGTGTTGTTACCTTTAGACCCACCATCATTGATCATTAGCACGGGTGAAGCCCTTTTACCCATGCTAGTTTCGGCCGTCCTTAACATGCCATGAAGTTCACCAATGGTCTTATCCATCCCATTCATATTGTAATTAATTACAAATTGGTCAAACCTCTTTGACAAGGAGTTTAGGATAAGATCAGTGGCTAGCTCATTGGATATGTTGAGATTGAGACGGTTAGCGCGATCAATGAGGCTTTTCATTTTGAGGACATAAGAGGATACGGATTGGGTGTCATCCATACGACATGCATGTAACGCTCGAACCGTTTCGAAGCGCTCGACACGTGCTTGTTGAAGGAACATCTCCTTCAATTGCGTAATCATGTCATATGCACTATGATGTTCGAAATCCTTTTGGAGTTCGGGTATCATAGTCCCAAGCATTAGGCAAGCGACTTGCACCGAATCGGCGCAATACTTATCCCAATAAGCCATGCCTTCCGTATCATCCTCGTCGGGTTGATCAGGAATGGGGTCTTCCAACACATACGCCTTATCCTCAAGTTTGAGGACAATCCTAAGATTGCGGAACCAATCCATAAAGTTCGTATGGTTGAGTTTGTCTTTCTCGAGGAGAGACCTTAACTATAGGTTGTTCAAGTTAATAGGTGCGTTTTGCATGTTGTTGTTGTTGGCGGCCATCTACAAAATTTAACAAAGTTCATTTAAGTATCGATTTTAAATTTAATAAACAATACCCTTTTAAATTTTAATTTAGCTAGGTAGTCATTTGATTTAGCTAGGTAGTCATTTATATGACAATTGCAATCCTTTTGCAACTTCTAAATTATGGGATCATGCAATCCTTTTGCATGGCATATTTATCCCATCAACGCCTATTTATTCCTCATGCTTCGGTGACCCTAAGTTCATGATTCCCAAATCAAGTCGTCCTACTTGTGTAAACATGTAAAATTAACATACAAGTGGTTAGGTGACCTTTATCCCACAAGCATGCGAATTTTACCTTAACTATATTAGTTAGCTCATAACGGTTAGGTGACCTTTATCTCGTTATGAGTTCCCTACTATGTTTAAGTGTTCCACAAAAGGATGGCGTTAAACTTGTTTGCCTTGTTTTAGTTTTAAAGGGATTTTCGGCTTTCTTTATTCTAGTTTAAGAAAACATATATGCCATACACCAACATGCATTTAGTGTATGGTTTATTTGAAATCCATTTTCAAGTCTAGTAATTTTAGCCAATTACTTGATATAAAACATTTTATATATATGATCCTTATCATGTTCTTAATAACCGTTTTTAATTTAACCATTTAAATTGACGTTTTGCATGTCGTTAATAATTTCAACCAATTAAATTTTAGTTGTGCTTGTTGTTAACTTGTGTGATAACTTGTTGTAGTAACATACACAATCCACAATCATACAAGAAATAAAACAACCACGCATGCAAACAAATGTGTTCACAATCAAGCCGATTTGGTAGACATTTGTTTAGCCGAAAACAAATGTCACCGGTTAAGGGTTATAACACTAAGTAGGAGATTTCAAAATCTCCCACTTAATCTTGCATCCAAATGCATCTTCCAAGTCTTCATCTTGTATCTTCATTTTTACAAAAAATATATCCTAATACATTTTGTCTAAAAATGAAATTACAACCTAATCTATTTTACATACCAAATATAAAATAAATTACATAACCAAATGAATGAATATTACAACCAAATGAATGAATTAATTATTACATACCAAATGAATAATACAAATCATTCAAACACACATGCATTCAATCACAAGGTCTTGGCTATGATTGTGAACAACAACATATGAACAAAATATGAACCAAATGGCAAACCAAAACCATATTTGGAGCCCCAAACAATTCGGCACATAGATTAACCCACCCAAAACCAATAATATTTGCATTCTATTTTCATGCATGTACATAAAATGCAAAGTTATGGTGAGTTCAAAAAACCATTTCGAAGCATACTTCAAGACTTCGGCTCTAGATACCATTGATGGAATTCAACATAACAACAAATTCATATGTGTATATGTTCACAAAACCGATTTCATGAATATTAAAACAAGCTGAAGCATTATGTTATTTATAAACAAGTGTATATGTTAAACCCTGTTAAGTGAATTCCATTATGTGTTATCAAGCCTTGAAAATATACTTACAAACTAAAAGAGGGAATAAGAATTTACCTCCTCAATATAGATTGAGGGCTGAAAATGGACAGCAGAATGTGGATGAAGATGATGCGAAAATGGAGCTTCAAAGCAATGAAACCTCAAGAGATTATACCCCAAACTTATGACCAACACCCTAGCCTTTAGTTAGGATTTAATTAGACACTTAATGTGAGCTTGAAAATCAAACTTGGAACCTCCTTTGATGTGTAAAACCTCACGGTTTTGGACAGCAGCAGGAAGCTGAAAATCAGTTTTTTTTAAGCTTTGAAACACTAGTTACACTTGAGAGAATAAGTCTAGCTTTGGTCCAAGAGTTTCCCATGCTTATATGGACTTTTTATGTTCTTAAAAGTAACAATACCATGGCATGCCTATGAGTCTTGCAGACCCAAAATCTGCCACCATATATATTATATAATAATGTCTTTACATATATATAAACTTGATATATATATATAAAACATGTATATTTTTATGTTACTTTAATATTTTATAAACCTTTTATAAAATATAACACAATATAATCATTTAAAACTTATAAACAATTATATATAAATTATCCAAATAATTTATCTCAAGTGATAACATTTTAGAAAACCGATTTTTCTAAAATCCAAGTGTCGCGTATTTACTTAATGATTTAATCGTTAAGCTTGAATACGTTTAGGGTGTCGGTAAGCTTGTTATTGGGTATGACCCGACTTGGATCATAACATATTAGCCACATTAAATTAATATGCCTCTCGGGCATACGAAAAGCCTTCTATATATATATATATATATATATATATATATATATATATATATATATATATATATATATATATATATATATATATATATATATATATATATATATATATATTGGCAAGCATCTTTTGCTTTTCTCTTCGAGGTCTCCTTTTATTGGCGGTCTCTTTGATATTTGGCGTGGATGCTCGCATTTTCCAATTGCGGCTTCATAGAAGATTTCCCGTGATTTAAGAATCATTAGGATTTTATTTCTTTATTTATGAATGAAACGAGTAGGTAGTGGTGGATGAATTTGTGGTGGACGGGAGTGAAAATGGAAATGAAGGTATTTTGATGGGGGTGTTTTGTCTTCACGAATAGCCGAGGTTTCTAACTTAGTAGTTCTCGTCAAAAGGTATGATTCCGAAATGTAGATCAAGAGCAAGTTCTGATTCAGAGATGCTAACATCGGCGCACTCAACGGAAGTATAGTGAAGCACTAAAAATGAGTGCTTATTAAGCCTTATTTGGGGGTGCCTCACAACAATTATAGTGGGTTAAATTGCGTCTTTCGTTATGTAATGCTCTTTTGGAAAATTTGGTTAGGTTTTTTGCAAAAAAGTTTTTAACATTGTTTTACTCTTTTGTCTATTTTGTAACTAAAACTTTTTGATCATTTATAGAATTTTATAATCCCTAGTGTTTTATAGCCCAAAAAGTTTTAAATTTTGTGAAAAAATTTAGTTTATAAACACTTGAGGATTTTACGAGAATCATTATGTGCAATATTTGCTATCCCACACTTTAAAATAACATTCTCCTCAATGTTAAAGATATTGAGTATCCCACACTTAGGTTTTGAAAGAGGCGTTTTTTTACTAAAAGTTTATGTTGATGGGGTTGCTAATCCCACACTTGGTGTTTAAAGTGGTATAGTATTTTGCGTATATTCTATTGAAAAAAGCGGTGAAGACGTAGTACTCCCCTATGGTTGCAAGGCGTGTAATGGATGGTTTGCGGTTTATAGTTTCTTCTATTCTCATGCTAGCATCATCCTCGTTTAGTGTGTCCTTGCTCCAAGTCGTGCTCCCATCTTGTTTGGTCTCGATCGTCATTTGTTTGTGACGTTTTACTCATGCAATTTATTCTAATTATCATACAAACTTAAAAACATAAAAGTAGTTATGCCCAAGATTGGGCGTACAGACATAGCATAGTAATGTAATAATGTGTCATAAGATCACAAGTAATCATAAAATGTAGCAGAGAGATAGGGAAAGTCATGGCTGATCCAGATGGTAGGGGAGAGAGTAAGATACACTCATGCGTGGCCTCCTTGGGTTCCTTAAAGCAGACTGCCCCTCATCTGTAGTGACCCGAGCTTTTCAATGTTTATATATTAAATGAAATTGATATTTACATGATTAAGTGTTTCCAACATGTTAAGCAATTAAACTTGTTAAGACTTGATTATTTGAAATAAGTTTCATGTAGATAATTGACCACCCAAGTTGACCGGTGATTCACGAACGTTAAAACTTGTAAAAACTATATGATGACATATATATGATTATATATATAGTTAACATGATATTATGATAAGTAAGTATCTCATTAGGTATTTTAACAATGAGTTATATACATAAAATTATGTTTATTGAATTAAGAAACTCGAAATGATATATATAACGATTATCGTTATAACAACGTCTTACTAATATAATATGAATCATATTAAGATATTGTTACACTATGTTTAATCATGATAAATGATAAGTAAACATGTCATTATGTATATTAACAATGAACTACATATGTAAAAACAAGACTACTAACTTAAGGATTTCGAAACGAGACATATATGTAACGATTATCGTTGTAACGACATTTAACGTCATGATATCATGATAATATAATAATTTAACGTCTCATTAGATATAATAAACATTGAGTTGACAACATTTAACAAGATCGTTAACTTAAAGGTTTCAAATCAACATTTACATGTAACGACTAACGATGACTTAACGACTCAGTTAAAATGTATATACATGTAGTGTTTTAATATGTATTCATACAGTTTTGAAAGACTTCAAGACACTTATCAAAATACTTCTACTTAACAAAAATGCTTACAATTACATCCTCGTTCAGTTTCATCAACAATTCTACTCGTATGCACCCGTATTCGTACTCGTACAATACACAGCTTCTAAATGTATGTACTATTAGTATGTACACTCCAATGATCAGCTCTTAGCAGCCTATTTGAGTCACCTAATACATGTAGGAACCATCATTTGGCAACTAGCATAAAATATCTCATAAAATTACAAAAATATTAGTAATCATTCATGACTTATTTACATGAAAACAAAATTACATATCCTTTATATCTAATCCATATACCAATGACCAAAAACACCTACAAACACTTTCATTCTTCAATTTTATTCATCTAATTGATCTCTCTCAAATTCCATCTTCAAGTTCTAAGTGTTCTTCATAAATTCTATAAGTTCTAGTTTCATAAAATCAAGAATACTTCCAAGTTTGCTAGCTTACTTCCAATCTTGTAAAGTGATCATCCAACCTCAAGAAATCTTTCTTATTTACAGCAAGATATCTTTCTAATACAAGGTAATATTCATATTCAAACTTTGATTCAATTTCTATAACTATAACAATCTTATTTCGAGTGGAAATCTTACTTGAACTTGTTTTCGTGTCATGATTCTGCTTCAAGAACTTTCAAGTCATCCAAGGATCCTTTGAAGCTAGATCTATTTTTCTCATTTCCATTAGGTTTATCCACAAAACCTGAGGTAGTAATGATGTTCATAACATCATTCGATTCATATATATAAACTACCTTATTCGAAGGTTTAAACTTGAAATCACTAGAACATAGTTTAGTTAATTCTAAACTTGTTCGCAGACAAAAGTTAATCCTTCTAACTTGACTTTTAAAATCAACTAAACACATGTTCTATATCTATATGATATGCTAACTTAATGATTTAAAACCGGAAAACACGAAAAACACCGTAAAACCGGATATACGCCGTCGTAGTAACACCTCGGGCTGTTTTGGGTTAGTTAATTAAAAACTATGACAAACTTTGATTTAAAAGTTGTTCTTCTGAGAAAATGATTTTTCTTATGAACATGAAACCATATCCAAAAATCATGGTTAAACTCAAAGAGGAAGTATGTTTTCCAAAATGGTCATCTAGACGTCGTTCTTTCGACTGAAATGACTACCTTTACAAAAATGACTTTTAACCTGTATTTTTGACTATATACTTATATCTTTTATGTTTATATTCATAAACTTAAGTTCAATATGAAACCATAGCAACTTGAAACACTCAAAACGGATTTAAAACGAAGAAGTTATGGGTAA
Organism: Rutidosis leptorrhynchoides; assembly: GCF_046630445.1. Taxonomy (NCBI): domain Eukaryota; kingdom Viridiplantae; phylum Streptophyta; class Magnoliopsida; order Asterales; family Asteraceae; genus Rutidosis; species Rutidosis leptorrhynchoides. The sequence continues at coordinate 227,037,425 of NC_092343.1, forward strand.
AACAAGATTGGATATTTTTGCTTGTGGTAGCTACGTGAAAATTGGTAACAAATTTATATTAATCATATCCTTGCTAACTTATATTGTATTATACATGTATTCTAATATATTATGTAATCTTGGGATACCATAGACACGTATGCAAATGTTTTGACATATCATATCGACCCATCTATATATATTATTTGGAACAACCATAGACACTCTATATGCAGTAATGTTGGAGTTAGCTATATAGGGTTGAGGTTGATTCCAAAAATATATATACTTTGAGTTGTGATCTAGCCTGAGACGTGTATACACTGGGCCGTGGATTGATTCAAGATAATATATATATCGATTTATTTCTGTACATCTAATTGTGGACAACTAGTTGTAGGTTATTAACGAGGACAGCTGACTTAATAAACTTAAAACATTAAAATGTATTAAAAATGTTGTAAATATATTTTGAACATACTTTGATATATATGTACATATTTGTTATAGGTTCGTGAATCGACCAGTGGCCAAGTCTTACTTCCCGACGAAGTAAAAATATGTGAAAGTGAGTTATAGTCCCACTTTTAAAATCTAATATTTTTGGGATGAGAATACATGTAGCTTTATAAATGTTTTACAAAGTAGACACAAGTACATGAAACTACTTTCTATGGTTGAATGATCGAAGCCGAATATGCCCCTTTTTCTTGGTAGCCTAAGAATTAGGGAACATCACTAATTTTGAGAATTAGTGCACGCCTAATTGACGCGAATCCTAAAGATAGATCTATTGGGCCTAACGAACCTCATCCAAATTACCGGATGCTTTAGTACTTCGAATTCGTTTTTATCATGTCCGAAGGATTTCCCGGAATGATAGGGGATATTCTTATATGCATCTTGTTAATGTCGGTTACCAGGTGTTCACCATATGAATCATTTTTATCTCTATGTATGGGATGTATATATTGAAATATGAAATCTTGTGGTCTATTATTATGATTTGATAATATATAGGTTAAACCTATAACTCACCAACATTTTTGTTGACGTTTTAAGCATGTTTATTCTCAGGTGATTATTAAGAGCTTCCGCTGTTGCATACTAAAATAAGGACAAGATTTGGAGTCCAAGCTTGTATGATATTGTGTAAAAACTGCATTCAAGAAACTTATTTTTGATGTAATATATTCTTATTGTAAACCATTATGTAATGGTCATGTGTAAACGGTATATTTTAGATTATCATTATTTGATAATCTATGTAATCCTTTTTAAACCTTTATAGATAAAATAAAGGTTATGATTGTTTTAAAAATGAATGCAGTCTTTGAAAAACGTCTCATATAGAGGTCAAAACCTCTCGACGAAATCAATTAATATGGAACGTTTATAATCAATATGAATGGGACATTTCATCATCGGCTATATCCTCGTCAGTAGTGAATTGATGTGCCTATTCTGCAATGTTCATCCCCGAGGATATCATGAACTGGACCTCGTTTGATCGTGCGATCAGTCCTGTAAGTGATGAGGTGTTTGATATGATTAAAATGGACGGTTTTATTCGTGTGGTGTCGTTAGGCCGCAACACTTCAGAATCAGCCACCAAGAGGGGGGGGGGGGGTACTTGTTTTAAATTTATATTTAGCGAGGCCTAGATCGTACTACTCCTTATTATGAGTAAGGGAAGTATGACCTAGAGTCGTATTTCTAAGATATAAGTAGAATCGGACCTATATTTAAAGCTTAAGATAGTTATGAAGGAGTAGTGGTTACCTAATTTTGGTTTTTTCTAGTTTATAAGACAGATAAAGTAAATACAATAAAATTCGTAATTCAGATAAGGTTAAAACAAGTGCATACTATAATTTCATCAGTTATTCTGTCGAGATTATGGAATGCTGGCTCATGAATAGGTAGAGGCCTTGTATTCATTACACTGATCCTAAACGCCCCTGTCGTAAGATATGTTACTGGGTAATGCCATAGGCTTGAAGATTCTAAATAGACAGCAACGTCCCTTACCCCCGACGCCCGTGCAGTCTGGCTACAGGCATACACGTTCAGACGGCTCATCCAATTGAGCGACTCGGTTGGGTGACGTATTAACATTCCACAAAGGTCTAAACTTTCTTAAGCATAAGAGAATACAAGGTTTACCATATCCGAGAGGCGTGATGTGTTTCAATGCTTTCGTTAATGATTGATTTTGAAAGATAGTTAGGCCCTTAAAAAGAGTTCAACCATAAAGAACACGATGGCCAAGTCATGTTGACTTCCATGAACACATTTGGTTATCCTAACGGTCTAATCCTTTATGTGTTTAAACAAACAATTCCTTAGTTAACCAAGAATCCCTCAAGCGGGGTGAAATGCTTGAGACGGCGTTATGGTGCAGTGTACTAATCAGCACTGACTGGGTGATCAAGCATATTTTCACCTAGTCAAGGTGAACTTACGCTTGAGTGCATAGTAGGGTTAAGGACTAACAACATTCGGACCTCCGACACTTAGTCGTGGATAACCCACATCAGTATCTATTCGATTACGACAGGGTGGTCGGTTTGAGAGTCCACCAAATAACCTATCATACGAGGTTGAGTGGCCCAAAGACATGAAGGTTTTATAGTTTGAGACATACCTGAAAGTCTTAGAGATCGTATGAAGCTTTGTTCGTACGATGCAGATTAGTATGTTGTGGTTTACGTATGAGTAAACGAATGAATATATATATATATATATATATATATATATATATATATATATATATATATATATATATATATATATATATATATATATATATATATATGAAGGATTTTCTTATGCCCGAGAGACATAATAAATTAATGTGGCTTACATGTTATGATCCAAGTCGGGTCATACCCAATAACAAGCTATCAACATTTTATGTATTTATTTTAAATGAATGGATCTTTAAAATAAATACTTGACACTTAGACTTTAGAAATTGGTTTTCTAAATATAAAATGCAAGAAATAATTATTTGGATAATTATAATTACAAGTTTAATTATTTGATTAAACTAAAATGTGTGTTATATTTTATAAGTGGTTATAAAGTATAGTTTTATAATAAAAGGTTTATTATAAGAAAATGCATGCAAGTAATTAGATGTAATTATAAGGTTTAGCAAAAAAAAAAAAAAAAAAAAAAAAAAAAAAAATAAGGGGGTAATTGGGACGGTTTTGGGAGTCCCCATAACACCCCATGCTTGCTTAACTTATAATTAATCCCTACCTAATCTATTTACTTCTTGCTTCTCTCAATACACACACTAACACTTGCAAATTCAAACTAGCAATTTTCTTCCTCCTCCCACTCACCTTGGCCGAAACTTTTGAGGCAAGAAGAGGGTTCCATTGTTGATTATTGCTAGTTATTTTAGTGTCCTAAATCCTAACCAAAAGGGTGTTGATTTGTGCTTGTGGGTATCAAAGATTTGAGGCTTCAAGTTAGAAGTTTTTCTTCATCTACATCATCACCTTCATCCTTGTTCTTCACCTCCTTTTGGAGTAGGTATAACACCTTACTAGCTTTTATTTACATTTTAATGTATTATTCAAGACTAGATCTTTAATGGAATTCTTGTTTTAAAAGGTTAAAACTTTGCATGCATAAACTTGTAAATTGCTTCCGCTTCATACATATATATACACGAATACATACATGTACAAAATGGATTTTGTAACTTGTTTATGTAAAGAATTCCATCAATGGTATCTAGAGCCAAAGTCTTGTTAATATGCTTCTTGTTTTGGCTAGTAAACTCATTTATTTTACAATCTACCAACATGCATGAAAGTAGAATGTAAAAATTTTGAGTTTTGGTGGGTTTATGGTGTAGGCCGAATTTTTGGAGCTCCAAAAGTGGGTTTGGACTTCAAGTTTGGCCAAGATTATTGTTATGTTGTTGTTCACAATCGAGCCTAGACCGTGTGTTTGTTTGGTTAAATGATTTGGTGATTATTCATGATTTGTAATATTCATTCATATGGTTGTAATAATTTTGTAATTTTTTGGTTTGGAAAAGTTGTAATTAATCTTGTAATTTGTTGATGTAATTTGTTCTATTTGGTTTGTAAAAATAGAATAGGTTGTTATTTCATTTTCTAGAAAAATTGTATTAGGATATAATTTTGTAAAAATGAAGATGAAGATTACAAGATGGAGCATTTGAAGATTACAAGATTAAGTGGGAGATTTTGGTAAAAATCTCTTACTTTGGTTAACCCTCTTAGGTGACATTTGTTTTTTGGCTAAACAAATGTCCACCAAAATGGCTCTTGATTGTGAACACTTTGTTATGCATGTTTGTGTATGTTTGTATGTTTGGTTGCTACAAGATCATCACATGTTAAGAACTTGCATAATACATTATAATTGGTTATAATAAAACATAACAAAATGACACTAATAATTGGTTATTAGACTTAAATAAAATGGTTTATTTAAAAAGGTAATGAAATGGTTAAAACTTGTAATTGGTTACTAAAAGGTACATGAAAATGGGTTTTTCATAAACATACTACACACCAAATGCATGTTGGTGTATAGCACTTTGTTTTCTAAACTAGAATGTAGAAAACCTAAAATCCCTTTCATAAAACAAGGTAAACAAGTTAAACGCCATCCTTTTGTGGAAACACTTAGACATATTAGGAATCTCTTGATGGGATAAAGGTCACCTAACCGTCATGAGTGAACTAATATGAATAAGGTACACTTCGCATACATGTGGGATAAAGGTCACCTAACCACTTGTATGTTAAGTCTACATGTCTACACAAGTAGGATGACTTGATTTGGGAATCATGAACTTAGGGTCACCGAAGCATGAGGAACAAATAGGTGTTGATGGGATTAATATGCCATGCAAAAGGATTGCATGATCCCATAACTTAGAAGTTGCAAAAGGATTGCAATTGTCATTATGACTACCTAGCTAAATCAAATGACGGGATAAAGGTCACCTAACCGAAATTTGATTTACCGTTGGATTCTAATATTTAATAAAACAAATTAAAGGGTATTGTTTATTAAAATTGAAATCAATACTTAAATGAACTTTGTTGAATTTTGTAGATGGCCGCTAATAACAACAACAACATGAACAATGCACCACTTAACTTTAACAACCTATCGTTACGGTCTCTCCTCGAGAAAGACAAACTCAACCATACAAATTTTATGGATTGGTTCCGCAATCTTCGGATTGTCCTCAAACAAGAGGATAAAATGTATGTGCTTGAGGACCCCATTCCCGATCAACCGGATGAGAATGATGTGGAGGCAATGGCCTCTTACGATAAGTATTGCCACGACTCCCTTCAAGTCTCATGCTTAATGCTTGGGACTATGATACCCGAACTCCAAAAGGATTTCGAGCATCATAGCGCATACGACATGATAACACAATTGAAGGAGATGTTTCTCCAACAAGCACGTGTTGAGCGTTTCGAAACGGTTCGGGCGCTTCATGCTTGTCGTATGGACGATACCCAATCGGTTTCATCTTATGTACTTAAGATGAAAAGCCTTATCGATCGTGCTAACCGTCTTAACCTTAACATATCTAATGAGTTAGCCACCGATCTTATCCTTAACTCCCTATCAAAGAGGTTTGATCAATTTGTTATTAATTACAACATGAATGGGATGGATAAGAGCATAGGTGAGCTTCATGGTATGCTTAGGACGGCGGAATCTAGCATGGGTAAAAGGGCTTTACCCATGTTAGCAATCGATCAAGGTGGGTCTAAAGGTAACACCTCTAAGCCAAAGGTGGCTAAGAGAAAAGGACCCGCCCATCAAGGCAAAGGGAAGGGGAAGATGGTTACCCCAACCATCAACAAGGCTAAGAAGCAAAAGGTAGCCGAGAAGGCAAACCCCAAGGAAGACCCTTGTTTCGGTTGCGGTGAGATGGGTCATTGGAAACGAAACTATCCGGTCTATCTTAAGGAGTTGAAGGACAAGAGGGATGCAGGGCAAACCTCAGGTAATATATATATGGTATATATAGAGCTTAGTATTACTTCTTCTAATACATGGGTATTAGACACTGGATGTGGAACTCACATTTGCAATTCTTTGCAGGGGTTCAAAAGAAGTAACAAGCAAACGGGAACATCAAGTCTCTTCATGGGAAATGGAGCTAAAGTGCAAGTGAAAGCTCAAGGAGACTTTGTGTTAAAACTTCCAAGTGGCTTGGAACTTATTTTAAATGATGTTTTGTATGCACCCGATTTATGTCGAAACATTATTTCTGTTTCCCGTTTGAGACAATGTGGTTTCAATGTTAATTTTATTGATGATGATATCCATTTTTCTAAAGATGATATATTCTATTTCAAGGCTACGCCTTCAAATGGAATTTATGAATTGGTTCATGATGATGCATCATCTAGTAGCTCAATATACCATACTAGCACCAAGAAACTCAAAAGGGATTTGAGTGATTCCTATTTATGGCATTGTCGTCTTGGTCACATAAACAAGAACCGAATGCATACACTTCAAAAGAATGGACTTTTGAAATCAAATGAAATGGATTCGTTTGATGTATGTGAATCTTGTTTACAAGGCAAGATGACTAAAGCACCTTTCAAAGGTACTTATGAAAGGGCTAAAGATTTATTGGGATTAATACATTCGGATGTATGTGGACCCTTTAAACCCATGACTAGGAATGGTGAAAGATACTTTGTTACTTTCATTGATGACTTTAGTCGTTTCGGATATGTCTACCTGTTAAGACACAAGGATGAAACGTTTGAAGCATTCAAAGAATACCAAAACGAAGTACAAAATCAACTCAATAAGACTATTAAGGTACTTCGTACCGATAGAGGAGGTGAATACCTAAGCGATGCCTTCCAAGATCATCTTAGGAGTTGTGGGATCATCTCACAACTTACTCCACCCGGAACACCCCAACTTAATGGAGTTTCCGAAAGGAGGAACCGAACCCTAATGGATATGGTTCGATCTATGATGGCTAGAAGCTCGTTACCTCTATCATTTTGGGGTTATTGTCTAAGCTCCGCGGCTCGTATTTTAAATATGGCCTCGACCAAGAAAGTGGAACGAACTCCTCATGAGATGTGGTTTGGAAAACCTCCTTCTCTTTCATACTTGAAAGTATGGGGATGTGAAGCTTATCCTAAGCGTTATGTAGCAAATAAGCTACATGCTCGATCCACAAAGTGTATCTTCATAGGATATCCCAAAGATGACATGGGATATTACTTCTATGATCCATCCGAGCAAACGGTATTTGTAGCTCGGAAAGCGGAATTCCTTGAAACCAAGTTCCTTGTGGAAGGTGATGGTGAAAGGAAGATAGATCTTGTAGAGGTACAAGATCAAGCCGATGATACATAATTGGTTGACACTAGTACTCAACATGAGGATGTTGAAAATGATCAAGTGGATGATCAAGGTACACAAGACGTTCGAAGATCTAGTAGGATTAGTAATCCTCCCGAGAGATATGGGTTTCTCGTAGATGGTTGCTATACGGTTGATTTGGATGAACCGACAAACTACAAAGATGCTTTATCAAGGATTGATAAAGATAAATGGCAGGAAGCCATGAACGCCGAGATGCAATCCATGTATGAAAACCAAGTTTGGGAACTTGTTGAGCAACCTCCTAGCTCTAAGCTAGTTGATTGCAAGTGGCTTTTCAAGAAGAAAACCGACATACATGGAAACTTGGATACATACAAAGCTAGACTTGTAGCAAAGGGTTTCACTCAAACTCAAGGGGTTGACTATGATGAAACCTTCTCGCCTGTGGCAATGCTAAAGTCTATTAGGATATTATTTGCCATCGCTGCTCATTATGATTACGAAATTTGGCAAATGGATGTCAAAACCGCTTTTCTAAATGGATATCTTGAGGAAGATGTCTATATGGTACAGCCCGAAGGTTTTGTCGATCCGAAAAATCCTAAAAAGGTATGCAAGTTAAAGAAATCAATCTACGGATTGAAACAAGCATCTAGAATGTGGAATCATCGTTTTAATGAAGAGGCAAAGAAATTTGGCTTCATTAAAAATGGTGATGAAGCTTGTGTATACAAGAAGGCTAGTGGGAGCTCTATAATGTTCCTTGTGCTATATGTGGATGATATATTATTATTTGGGAATGATATAACCACAATGCAAGAGGTCAAAACTTGGTTAAAAGGTTGCTTCTCCATTAAGGATCTTGGAGAAGCACAATACATATTGGGGATTGGAATCTATAGGAATAGATCCAAGAGATTGATAGGTTTAAGCCAAAGTACATACATTGATAAGGTCTTGAAACGGTTCAAGATGGAAAACTCTAAGAAAGGTTTGGTACCTATTCAAAAGGGAACCGTTCTCAGTTCATCACAGTGTCCTACCACGAAAGATGAACAAGAGAGAATGAAGAAAGTCCCATACGCATCTGCTATTGGGTCTATCATGTATGCAATGATATGTACTAGACCGGATGTGTCATGCGCTCTAAGCTTGACAAGTAGATACCAGAATAACCCAGGAAATAGTCATTGGACTGCGGTTAAATGTATATTGAAATACCTTAGAAGGACTAAGGATATGTTTCTAATATATGGGTCTGGTGAGGAGGAACTCGTTGTAAAAGGTTACGTGGACGCTAGTTTCCAAACTGATCGAGATGACTCTCGATCGCAATCCGGTTATGTATTCATGTTAAATGGTGGTGCGGTCTCTTGGAAGAGTGCGAAACAGGAAGTTGTTGCGTTATCCACTACAGAGTCGGAGTACATTGCCGCCTCATTGGCAGCTCAGGAAGCTGCATGGATGAAGAAATTCATCGACGACTTAGGAGTGGTCCCTTCCATTCAGGACCCTCTTGAGATCTTTTGTGACAACGAGGGTGCGATTGCTCAGATCAAGGAACCTCGTGCTCATCAAAAGACTCGTCACATTGAGCGGAGATTCAACTACATTAGGGATGAGGTTGAAAAAGGAAAGATATGTATTCACAAAGTTCACACAGATCAAAATGTTGCGGATCCACTTACGAAGCTCTTACATGGGCCTAAACATGAGGGACATGTTTGTGCATTAGGGCTTCGATATTCTAGTGATTGGAATTGATCTACTTTATGTATTGTAATGGAACGAATTAGTTCAAACTCATTAATATAATTATGGTATTAATTTAAATTATGAGTCATGTTCCAATTTAGCATATTTTATCCATGAATAAACTATTATTCTAAATTCCGTAGTCGATCACATTTGTGGGAACAAGTGTGAGGTCTAGACTATTATGAACTTGGATTGGTTAACATTCAAATGGTGAATGTGGGGCAAGGTTGCAACCAAGGTTCATAGATATTTGTGGGACACAAATATTGGAAGACCCGCTCTCAAGATTTACTATATGGAGCCTTTGTGGTTGATCACATGTAATCTTGAGTAAAGGAGAATATCATTATATCCTCTGACCTGAGACACATATTGGGTTCAGATATTCACCGAATATTGTGCCTTGATTCTTTCCTTCGCTATTCTGAAACATGGTAGTACATAAGGGAGGCTTCAGGTATGGTACGAAGTGTAATGTCTAGGACGTATGTAGTCAAGATGGAATTTGTCCCTCTTATTCGTTGAGAGTCAGATGTCTAAGGCCTGACAAAGTTAAATCTATAAGAGAGTGATCGTTCTATGTCTCTTGGATTTAACATGACATCTAGGACAAAAGGATACATTGAAAGATTCACCTAAATCATATTCGAGATGGGAACTCGAAAGGGATGATGTTATTGAATGGCACTAAGTCATAACATGTTGGGGGTGATGGACGGTCGTTAGGTGGTATCTGTCACATGCATTAATTCCTTATGTTTCTCGTGCAAGTGGGAGATTGAAGGATTTTCTTATGCCCGAGAGACATAATAAATTAATGTGGCTTACATGTTATGATCCAAGTCGGGTCATACCCAATAACAAGCTATCAACATTTTATGTATTTATTTTAAATGAATGGATCTTTAAAATAAATACTTGACACTTAGACTTTAGAAATTGGTTTTCTAAATATAAAATGCAAGAAATAATTATTTGGATAATTATAATTACAAGTTTAATTATTTGATTAAACTAAAATGTGTGTTATATTTTATAAGTGGTTATAAAGTATAGTTTTATAATAAAAGGTTTATTATAAGAAAATGCATGCAAGTAATTAGATGTAATTATAAGGTTTAGCAAAAAAAAAAAAAAAAAAAAAAAAAAAAAAAAAAAAAAAAAAAAAAAGGGTAATTGGGACAGTTTTGGGAGTCCCCATAACACCCCATGCTTGCTTAACTTATAATTAATCCCTACCTAATCTATTTACTTCTTGCTTCTCTCAATACACACACTAACACTTGCAAATTCAAACTAGCAATTTTCTTCCTCCTCCCACTCACCTTGGCCGAAACTTTTGAGGCAAGAAGAGGGTTCCATTGTTGATTATTGCTAGTTATTTTAGTGTCCTAAATCCTAACCAAAAGGGTGTTGATTTGTGCTTGTGGGTATCAAAGATTTGAGGCTTCAAGTTAGAATTTTTTCTTCATCTACATCATCACCTTCATCCTTGTTCTTCACCTCCTTTTGGAGTAGGTATAACACCTTACTAGCTTTTATTTACATTTTAGTGTATTATTCAAGACTAGATCTTTAATGGAATTCTTGTTTTAAAAGGTTAAAACTTTGCATGCATAAACTTGTAAATTGCTTCCGCTTCATACATATATATACACGAATACATACATATACAAAATGGATTTTGTAACTTGTTTATGTAAAGAATTCCATCAATATATATATATATATATATATATATATATATATATATATATATATATATATATATATATATATATATATATATATATATATATATATATATATATATATATATATATATATATATATATATATATATATATATATTTTTAGGGTTTATGAGCTATGTATTTATAGGCTCACGAATTAGGGTTTCGGTAGAATCTCTTCCCTAATTAAATGCAATCTTATGCCAACTAACTTTCGTTATTTAAGGAAAAGAATCCGAATTGATTATACCGTACATTCTTCTACAATGTACTGGACCCTTATGCAAGTATACGAAACTCACATCAGATGGTATAGGCCATAGAGTGCGGCTATACCCGTGCCATATGCCTTACATGACAATTTTTGTGCGGTTTAGGGCTTTGGATGCGCAATCTGCATAGTCTTGCGGATATGCGTATCATTAAGTCTCCCCAGTTCGATGTAATATACAATGCCAATGAGTGTATAGCATCGAACTAAAAATAGTACCACAAAATAATGCCCAATGATTACACCGAATCATAAAATTATTCGATTTAATATATTGGTAATACACATAGGATATTATATGCGTGTATGTGTAACAAACCGCTGTATGCATTTAATGCAATATATTCGTATAGTTGAAAAATCATCCTTTCGACTGTAATTCGTATACCCGAGGTGACAGCTGTCACTATTTATCCTAGATATAATGATGAAAACATATGTAACCGCCTGGAGTTGCTATCGTATGCCGATTTTGTCAATCATCTTTTTGTAGATTGATACACGTGTACGCTTTGAAATTGACCGTGCTATTTTCAAATTTCCTTTGCCTATAAATAGATAATTCACCCTTTTTGGGTTTTGCATGCTTCTCTCTTATTTCAAACTTTGCTCTTTTTCTGCAGCCATTTGCTTTTCCGTTCGTATTTACCCAAAGGTCCGTGCTTTCTTTCCTTCATTTTCCTTATTTACGCTTTAAATCTTGCATCCGTCTATCATGTCTTCTGATAAGAACATGAAGGATATAGAATCTTCTATTTGAAGGTATTTCGTATGCCCGATAGACATATTAACTTAATGTTGCTAATGTGTTATGATCTAAGTTGGGTCATACCCAATAACAAGCTTACTGACACCTTATACGTATTTAATCTTAACGATTGGATCATTCAATAAATACGCGACACTTGGATTTTATAAAATCGGGTTTCTAAAATGTTATCACCTGAGATAAATTATTTGGATAATTTATATATATTAAGGATTTAATTATTTATAAGTTTAAATAATTATGTTGTGTTATACTTTATAAGTTGGTTTATAAAGTACAAGTAACTTAAATAAAACTTGAGCTTTTATAAAAGTTTTATATAAATTAAGACAAGTTTTATATAAATAACAATATTGTTATTTAACTGACATGGGTGGGCAGATTTTGGGTCTCCAAGAAGTCCAACCCATGCTTGCTTTTGTTACTTCCTATATACACAACTCCTTAGGTGAATGTCCATGCTTGAACCAAGGTATTGACTCACTCTCTCAAGTGAATAACTAGATATTCAAAACACAAAAAAAACTGCACAGATTCTTGCTGCTGTTGCTGTTTGGCTGTGGGCCTTTTGGGACTCAAAAGTGAGTTCTAAAATTGTTTTGCAAGCTCATATCAAGTGTCAATCAAATCCTAACTAAAGGCAAGGGTGTTGGGGTTATTGTTTGGGGTATTACACACTTGAGGCTTCAAGTTAGAGGCTCTATTCTACATCATCTTCATCATCCATTCGATTTCACCCTCAACTAGCTTGAGGAGGTAAAAACTCTAAACCCACTTTAGTTTGTAAGTATATTTCATAGCTTGATCCTTTCTTGGGGTTTAACTTTAAAATGGTTAAAGATTAACAAGTTACTAAATGGTAATATACATGCTTCCGCCTTGTAAGATTCTTAAATGGTTTTAAGCATTATGAACTTGTTAAATCCCAACAATGGTATCTAGAGCCGAAGTTGATGGAATATGCTTCGAGATGTTTTTTTAAACCCAATATATTTTGCATTTTATGTACATGCATGAAAGAAAAATGAAAAAATTAAAGGGTTTGGGTGGGTATGCTGTTTAGGCCGATTTGTTTGAGTCCCAAAATGGGTTTTGGACTCTTCCATTTTGGTCATATTTGTTGATATATTAATGTTCACAATCATAGCCATGACCTTGTGTTTGAATGAATGTTTGTTTGGTTGATTTATTAATCTTTCAATGTGGTTGTAATATTCATTCATTTGGTTTGTAATATTAATTATTCATTTGGTATGTAATATTAATTTTGGTTATGTAATTTATTTTATATTTGGCATGTAAAATAGATTAGGTTATATTTTCATTTTTTAGAGAAAAATGTATTAGGATATATTTTGTAAAAATGAAGATACGAGAAGGTGACAATGAAGAACACAAGGAAGGATGCAAGATTAAGTGGGAGATTTAAAATCTCATACTTTGTGTTATAACCCCTTAACCGGTGGCATTTGTTTCCAGCTAAACAAATATCTACCAAATTGGTTTGATTATGAACATATTTGTTTTGCATGCATGGTTGTTTCTTGTGTTTGTATGTTTGGTTGCTACAAGTAAATCACAAGTTAACAACAAGCAAAATGACAATTTAATTGGTTAAATTAGACATTATTAACGACATGCAAAACGACAATTTAATTGGTTAAATTAAAAATGGCTAATGGGTTATAATAATTGGTTATTAAAACATATATAAAATGGTTTATATCAAGTAATTGGCTTAATTACAAGACATGAAAATGGTTTTTAGTGAGTACCATACACTAAATGCATGTTGGTGTATGGCAAAAAAAGGTATTCTTAAACTAGAAATAATGAAAACTTAAAATCCCTTATTAACAAGGCAAACAAGTTTAACGCCATCCATTTATGTAAACACTTAAACATGTTAGGGAACTAATAATGGGATAAAGGTCACCTAACCATTATGAGCAAACTAATATGATTAAGGTGAACTTCGCATGCTCGTGGGATAAAGGTCACCTAACCACTTGTATGTCAAATTTACACATTTACACAAGTTGGACGACTTAATTTGGAAATCATGAACTTAGGGTCACCGAAGCATGAGGAACAAATAGGCGTTGATGGGATAAATATGCCATGCAAAAGGATTGCATGATCCCATAACTTAGAAGTTGCAAAAGGATTGCAATTGTCATATAATGACTACCTAGCTAAATCAAATGACGGGATAAAGGTCACCTAACCGAAATTTGGTTTACCATTGGATTCTAAAATTTAATAAATATCAATTGGATTTAAGGGGTATTGATTGTTAAATTAAAATTGATACTTAAACAACTTTGTTAAATTTTGTAGATGGCCGCCAATAACAACAACATTCCAAATGCACTAATCAACTTTAACGACCTATCGTTGAGGTCTATCCTCGAAAAGGAAAAACTCAACCATACGAATTTCATGGAATGGTTTTGCAATCTAAGAATTGTCCTCAAACTTGAGGATAGAGCGTATGTGTTGGAAGACCTCATTCCCAATCAACCCGACGAGGATGATACGGAAGGCATGGCTTATTAGGATAAGTATTGCACCGATTCGGTGCAAGTCGCTTACCTTATGCTTGGGAGTATGATACCCGAACTCCAAAAGGACTTCGAGCATCATAGTGCATATGACATGATCACACAATTGAAGAAGATGTTCCTTCAACAAGCTCGTCTCGAGCGCTTCGAAATGGTTTGAGCGCTTCATGCATGTCAGATGGACGACTCCCAATCCGTTTCATCTTATGTCCTTAAGATGAAAAGCCTAATTGATCGAGCAAACCGTCTAAATTGCAACTTGTCTAATAAATTAGCCACGGACCTTATCCTTTATTCTTTGTCAAAAAGTTTTGACACATTCGTATTGAATTAAAATATGAATGGTTGGGATAAGATCATTGGCGAATTACATGCCATGCTTAAGACGGCCGAAGCAAGCATGGGTAAAAGGGCTTCACCCGTGCTTATGATCAATGAAGGCGGGTCCAAAATCAATAATACTTCTAAGTCAAAGGAGGCTAAGAGGAAAGGACCCGCCTACCAAGGCAAGGGTAAGGGAAAGGGGAAGATGGTTACCCCAACCAACAATAACAAGAAGCAAAAGGTTGCTGGTAAAGTAAACCCCAAGGAAGATCCGTGCTTTGGTTGCGGTGAAATGGGTCACTGGAAACGCAACTGCCCGGTCTACCTAAAGGAGTTGAAAGAAAAGAGGGATGCAGGGCAAACCTCAGGTAATGTATATATGGTATACATTGAGCTTAGTATTACTTCTTCTAATACATGGGTATTAGACACAGGATGTGGAACACATATTTGCAATTCTTTGCAGGGGTTCAAAAGAAGTAATCAAGATGCGGGAACAACAAGTCTCTTCATAGGAAATGGAGCAAGGGTACAAGTGAAAGCTCAAGGAGACTTTGTTTTGAAGCTACCAAGTAGTTTGGAGCTTATTTTGAAAAATGTTTTGTATGCACCCGATTTATCTCGAAACATTATTTCTGTATCCCGTTTGAAACAATATGGTTTTAATATTAATTTAATTAATGATGATATCCATGTTTATTTAGATGATGTGTTCTATTTTAAGGCTTCGCATTTGAATGGTATTTATGAATTGGTTCATGACGACACATCATACAATAGCTCAATGTTCCATGCAAACACCAAGAAACTCAAAAGGAATTTGAGTGATTCCTACTTATGGCATTGTCGCCTTCGTCACATAAACAAGAATCGAATGCATACACTTCAAAAGAATGGACTTTTGAAATCAAATGAACTAGACTCATTTGATGTATGTGAATCGTGTTTACAAGGCAAAATGACTAAAGCACCTTTCAAATGGACCTATGAAAGGGCTAAAGACTTATTGGGATTAATACATTCGGATGTATGTGGACCCTTTAAGCCCATGACAAGGAATGGTGAAAGATACTTCGTTACTTTCATTGATGACTTCAGTCGTTTCGGATATGTCTACTTGTTAAGACATAAGGACGAAACTTTTGAAGCATTCAAGGTATATTAAAACGAAGTACAAAATCAACTCAATAAGACAATCAAGGTACTTCATACCGATAGAGGAGGTGAATACCTAAGCAATGCTTTCCAAGATCATCTTAGAAGTTGTGGGATAATCTCGCAACTTACTCCACCCGGAACACCCTAATGGATATGGTTCGATCAATGATGGCTAGAAGCTCGTTACCTCTATCATTTTAGGGTTATTGTCTATGCTCCGCGGCTCGTATTTTAAATATGGCCCCAACCAAGAAAGTGGAACGAACTCCTCATGAGATGTGGTTTGGAAAACCTCCATCTCTATCATACTTAAAGGTATGGGGATGTGAAGCTTATCCTAAGCGTTACGTCCCTAATAAATTGAATGCTCGATCCACGAAGTGTATCTTCATAGGATATCCCAAGGATGATATTGGATACTATTTCTATGATCCATCCGAGCAAAATGTATTTGTTGCTCGGAAGGCTGAATTCCTTGAAACTAAGTTCCTGATGGAAGGTGATAGTGAAAGGAAGATAGATCTTGAAGAGGTTCAAGATCAAATAGATGATACACAATTGGTTGACACTAGCACTCAACATGAAAATATTGAGAATGATCAAATGGATGATCAAAGTATACAAGACGTTCGCAGATCTAGTAGGATTAGTAATCCTCCTGAGAGATATGGGTTTCTCATGGATGGTTGCTATGTGGTTGATTTGGATGAACCAACAAACTACCAAGATGCTTTATCAAGGATTGATAAAGATAAATGGCAGGAAGTCATGAACACTAAGATGCAATCCATGTATGACAACCAAGTTTGGAAACTTGTTGAACAACCTACTGGCTCAAGGCTAGTTGATTGTAAATGGCTTTTCAAAATGAAAACCGACATACATGGAAACTTGGATACATATAAACCTAGACTTGTAGCAAAATGTTTCACTCAAACTCAAGGGGTTGACTATGATGAAACCTTTTCGCCTGTGGCAACGCTAAAGTCTATTAGGATATTATTTGCCATTGATGCTCATTATGATTATGAAATATGGCAAATGGATGTCAAGACCGCTTTCCTAAATGGAAATCTTGAGGAACATGTCTATATCGTTCAGCCTGAAGGTTTTGTTGATCCGAAATATCCTAAAAAGGTATGCAAGTTAAAGAAGTCAATCTACGGATTGAAACAAGCATCTAGAATGTGGAATCATCGTTTTAATGAGGAGGCCAAGAAATTTGGCTTCATTAAAAATGGTGATGAAGCTTGTGTATACAAGAAAGCTAGTGGGAGCACAATCATGTTCCTTATACTATATGTGGATGATATATTGTTATTTGGAAATGATATTCTGGCAATGCAAGGTGTTAAAACTTGGCTAAGCAAATGCTTCTCCATTAAGGATCTTGGAGAAGCACAATATGTTTTGGGGATTGGGATCTACAGGGATAGATCCAAGGAACTGATAGGGTTGAATCAAAGTGCATACATTGAAAAGATCTTGAAAAGGTTCAAGATGGACAACTCTAAGAAAGGTTTGGTACCTATTTAAAGAGGAACACTTCTCAGTGCATCTCAGTATCCTACCACGAAAGATGAACAAGAGAGAATGAAGAAAGTCCCGTACGCATCTGCTATTGGGTCAATCATGTATGCAATGATATGCACTAGACCGGATGTGTCATGCGCTCTCAGCTTGACAAGTAGATACTAGAATAACCCAGGAAACAGTCTTTAGATTGAGGTTAAAAGTATATTGAAATACCTTAGGAGGACTAAGGATATGTTTCTTATATACGGGTCTGGTGAGGAAGAACTCGCAGTAAAAGGTTACGTGGATGCGAGTTTCCAAACTGATCGAGATGATTCTCGATCACAATCCGGTTATGTCTTCACATTAAATGGAGGTGCGGTCTCTTGGAAGAGTTCAAAACAGGATGTTGTTGCTTTATCCACTATAGAGTCGGAGTACATTACCACCTCATTGGCAGCTCAGGAAGCTGCATGGATGAAGAAATTCATCGACGACTTAGGAGTAGTCCCTTCCATTCAGGACCCTCTTGAGATCTTTTGTGACAATGAAGGTGCGATTGCTCAAATCAAGGAACCTCGTGCTCACCAAAAGACCCGTCACATTGAGCGGAGATTCAACTACATAAGGGATGAAGTTGAAAATTGAAAGATATGTATTTGAAAAGTTCAAACAGATCTTAATATAGCAGATCCACTCACGAAGCTCTTACATGGTGCAAAACATCAAGGGCATGTTAGTGCATTAGGGCTTCGATATTCTAGTGATTGGTTGTGATCTGTTTTATGTATTGTAACGGAACGAAGTGGTTCAAACTCATTAATACAATTATGGTGTTAATTTATTAATCTTTAGTCAGGTTCTTATTTTGCATATTTTATCCATGAATAAGTAATTATTCTAAATTCCGTAGTCGATCACATTTGTGGGAGCAAGTGTGAGGTTTACACTACTATGAACTTGGATTGGTGTACATTCACGGGATGAATGTGGGGTAAGGTTGCAACCAAGGTTCATAGATATTTGTGGGATACAAATATTGGAAGACCCGCCCTCAAGACTTACTAAATAGAGCCTTTGTGGTTGATCACATGTAATCTTGAGTAAAGGCGAATATCATTGTATCCTCTGACCTGAGACACATATTGGGTTCGGATGTTCACTAAGTATTTTGCCTTGATTCTTTCCTTCGCTATTCTGAAATATGGTAGTTCATAAGGAAGAGCTCAGGTGTAATAGAAAGTATATATCTAGGACGTATGTAGTCAAGATGGAATTCATCCCACTTATTCGTTGAGAGTCAGATGTCTAAGGCCTGATAAAGTTAAATCTAGAAGAGAGTGATCACTCTGTATCTCTTGGATTTAACATGACATCTAGGATGAAAGGATATAATGAAAGATTTACCTATTCATATTCGAGATGGGAACTCGAAAAGGATGATGTTATTAAATGGCACAAATTCATAACATATTGGGGTGATGGACGGTCGTTAGGTGGTATCCATCACTTGCATTAATTTCTTATGTGTCTCGTGCAAGTGGGAGATTGAAGGTATTTCGTATGCCCGATAGACATATTAAATTAATGTGGCTAATGTGTTATGATCCAAGTCGGGTCATACCCAATAACAAGCTTATCAACACCTTATACGTATTTAATCTTAACGATTGGATCATTAAATAAATACGCGACACTTGGATTTCAGAAAATCGGGTTTCTAAAATGTTATCACTTGAGATAAATTATTTGGATAATTTTTATATATTAAAGATTTAATTATTTATAAGTTTAAATAATTATGTTGTGTTATACTTTATAAGTTGGTTTATAAAGTACAAGTAACTTAAATAAAACTTGAGCTTTTATAAAACTTTTATATAAATTACAACAAATTTTATATAAATACCAATATTGTTATTTAAGTGACATGGGTGGGCAGATTTTGGGACTCCGAGAAGTCCAACCCAAGCTTGCTTTTGTTACTTCCTATATACACAACTCCTTAGGTGAATGTCCATGCTTGAACCAAGGTATTGACTCACTCTCTCAAGTGTAGAACTAGATATTCAAAACACAAAAAAACTGCACAGATTCTTACTGCTGTTGCTGTTTGGCCGTGGGCCTTTTGGGACTCAAAAGTGAGTTCTAAAATTGTTTTGAAAGCTCTTATCAAGTGTTAATCAAATCCTAACTAAAGGCAAGGGTGTTGGGGTTATTGCTTGAGGTATTACACACTTGAGGCTTCAAGTTAGAGGCTCTATTCTACATCATCTTCATCATCCATTCGATTTCACCCTCAACTAGCTTGAGGAGGTAAAGACTCTAAACCCACTTTAGTTTGTAAGTATATTTCATAGCTTGATCCTTTCTTGGGGTTTAACTTTAAAATGGTTAAAGATTAACAAGTTACTAAATGGTAATATACATGCTTCCGCCTTGTAAGACTCTTAAATGGTTTTAAGCATTATGAACTTGTTAAATCCCAAAACTATTACCGAAGTAAAAATTCGCCATATCCTCGATCAAATCCCCGAATTGAGAAATATTCGTCGATTGCCCCTGAAAGCGGCCAATGGGCGAACAAGCCGCCGGAGCAATTGATTGCTGTTTATGACAAGGTCTTGGAGCTCGGAAACATCCGTATTCCTCCTACCCCTTTTTTCATGGAGGTTCTCCGTCATTACTCAATTGCTATTAGTCAATTGCACCCTTATGGTGCCAATGTCATTTCTATTTTTGAAATGTGGTGTCGTGTCAATGGTTGCAAACCTTCTTTGTCCATTTTTACCAACATGTTCCGTGCCTCAATGAGTGATGAGAGTTGGTATTCTTTTGACAATGTCGCCAAGTTTTGTGTTACTCCAAAATAGGGCATGAAGGGAATGTGGGAAAAGTCCTTTTTCTTTGTTAGAGCTACTTGTATTTCTGAAGATTACAATAGCATTCTCGTCTGGTATTCTGGCAAAAAAAGGGAGAAAAGTAAAACTCTGCCAATTCTTCCTGAGGGAGATAAATTTTACAAGTCTTGCCTTAATCTCCTTCTCCCATCTCGCATTTATCCAAATGTCCCTCTAGTTATTGGCTGCATTTCAACCCACTGGACGCGTTCTGATAAGTGTCCTGTCATTATTAGAAAAAAGAAGGGTATATCCCTCTTTTATCTGTATTACCCTGGGCGTATATGTAATTCCTTTGCCCTTACAGTTCTATTTTGTCTTATATTGCAGAAATGGATTTGAATGAGTTTATTATGCTAAAGGCATCTGATAACGTTGCTTTTGGACAGAGAGATCTGCATGATACCGACTCCAATGTTCAACCAGAAATCATTAAGGCCCCAACTAATCCAGCTGCCCCTGTAACCTCAAAGTGCATAACAACCAACCTGCGCCAAGAAAGAGAAACTGATGTTTCTTCCTTTGTGGAAATTCAGCGGTCACTTGTCATGGAAACTTCGAAAGCGGACGAAAAAATGCCAATCATCGGTAAGCGCCCGTTATGCTCTATTTTAAGAACATTTTTAGCATTAGTTTTTTTTTTTTTTTTTTTTTTTTTTTTTTTTTTGAAACGCTACTCCTTATTATTGCAGATATTAGTAATCCAATTGATATTGACCAAGAGGTGCAATCTGACCATCGCGCTCCTGCCTCAGAAGCCCAGGAGTGCCATACTGAAATGTCCCGTTCTTATTGATTAAAAACGTTCCATATTAATTGATTTCGTTGCGAGGTTTTGACCTCTATATGAGACGTTTTTCAAAGACTGCATTCATTTTTAAAATAAACCATAACCTTTATTTCATAGATAAAGGTTTTAAAAAGCTTTACGTAGATTATCAAATAATGATAATCTAAAATATCCTGTTTACACACGACCATTACATAATGGTTTACAATACAAATATGTTACAACAAAATAAGTTTCTTGAATGCAGTTTTTACACAATATCATACAAGCATGGACTCCAAATCTCGTCCTTATTTAAGTATGCGACAGCGGAAGCTCTTAATAATCACCTGAGAATAAACATGCTTAAAACGTCAACAAAAAATGTTGGTGAGTTATAGGTTTAATCTATATATATCAAATCATAATAATAGACCACAAGATTTCATATTTCAATACACATCCCATACATAGAGATAAAAATCATTAATATGGTGAATACCTGGTAACCGACATTAACAAGATGCATATATAAGAATATCCCCATCATTCCGGGACACCCTTCGGATATGATATAAATTTCGAAGTACTAAAGCATCCGGTACTTTGGATGGGGTTTGTTAGGCCCAATAGATCTATCTTTAGGATTCGCGTCAATTAGGGTGTCTGTTCCCTAATTCTTAGATTACCAGACTTAATAAAAAGGGGCATATTCGATTTCGATAATTCAACCATAGAATGTAGTTTCACGTACTTGTGTCTATTTTGTAAATCATTTATAAAACCTGCATGTATTCTCATCCCAAAAATATTAGATTTTAAAAGTGGGACTATAACTCACTTTCACATATTTTTACTTCGTCGGGAAGTAAGACTTGGCCACTGGTTGATTCACGAACCTATACCAATATATACATATATATCAAAGTATGTTCAAAATATATTGACAACACTTTTAATATATTTTGATGTTTTAAGTTTATTAAGTCAGCTGTCCTCGTTAGTAACCTACAACTAGTTGTCCACAGTTAGATGTACAGAAATAAATCGATAAATATTATCTTGAATCAATCCACGACCCAGTGTATACGTATCTCAGTATTGATCACAACTCAAACTATATATATTTTGGAATCAACCTCAACCCTGTATAGCTAACTCCAACATTCACATATAGAGTGTCTATGGTTGTTCCGAAATATATATAGATGTGTCGACATGATAGGTCGAAACATTGTATACGTGTCTATGGTATCTCAAGATTACATAATATACAATACAAGTTGATTAAGTTATGGTTGGAATAGATTTGTTACCAATTTTCACGTAGCTAAAATGAGAAAAATTATCCAATCTTGTTTTACCCATAACTTCTTCATTTTAAATCCGTTTTGAGTGAATCAAATTGCTATGGTTTCATATTGAACTCTATTTTATGAATCTAAACAGAAAAAGTATAGGTTTATAGGTGGAAAAATAAGTTACAAGTCGTTTTTGTAAAGGTAGTCATTTCAGTCGAAAGAACGACGTCTAGATGACCATTTTAGAAAACATACTTCCACTTTGAGTTTAACCATAATTTATGGATATAGTTTCATGTTCATAATAAAAATCATTTTCTCAGAATAACAACTTTTAAATCAAAGTTTATCATAGTTTTTAATTAACTAACCCAAAACAGCCCGCGGTGTTACTACGACGGCGTAAATCCGGTTTTACGGTGTTTTTCGTGTTTTCAGGTTTTAAATCATTAAGTTAGCATATCATATAGATATAGAACATGTGTTTAGTTGATTTTAAAAGTCAAGTTAGAAGGATTAACTTTTATTTGCGAACAAGTTTAGAATTAACTAAACTATGTTCTAGTGATTACAAGTTTAAACCTTCGAATAAGATAGCTTTATATGTATGAATCGAATGATGTTATGAACATCATTACTACCTTAAGTACCTTGGATAAACCTACTGGAAAAGAGAAAAATGGATCTAGCTTCAACGGATCCTTGGATGGCTCGAAGTTCTTGAAGCAGAATCATGACACGAAAACAAGTTCAAGTAAGATCATCACTTGAAATAAGATTGTTATAGTTATAGAAATTGAACCAAAGTTTGAATATGATTATTACCTTGTATTAGAATGATAACCTACTGTAAGAAATAAAGATTTCTTGAGGTTGGATGATCACCTTACAAGATTGGAAGTGAGCTAGCAAACTTGAAAGTATTCTTGATTTTATGAAACTAGAACTTTTGGAATTTATGAAGAACACTTAGAACTTGAAGATAGAACTTGAGAGAGATCAATTAGATGAAGAAAATTGAAGAATGAAAGTGTTTGTAGGTGTTTTTAGTCGTTGGTGTATGGATTAGATATAAAGGATATGTTATTTTGTTTTCATGTAAATAAGTCATGAATGATTACTCATATTTTTGTAATTTTATAAGATATTTCATGCTAGTTGCCAAATGATGGTTCCCACATGTGTTAGGTGACTCACATGGGCTGCTAAGATCTGATCATTGGAGTGTATATACCAATAGTACATACATCTAAAAGCTGTGTATTGTACGAGTACGAATACGGGTGCATACGAGTAGAATTGTTGATGAAACTGAACGAGGATGTAATTGTAAGCATTTTTGTTAAGTAGAAGTATTTTGATAAGTGTCTTGAAGTCTTTCAAAAGTGTATGAATACATATTAAAACACTACATGTATATACATTTTAACTGAGTCGTTAAGTCATCGTTAGTCGTTACATGTAAATGTTGTTTTGAAACCTTTAGGTTAACGATCTTGTTGAATGTTGTTAACCCATTGTTTATTATAACAAATGAGATGTTAAATTGTTATATTATCATGATATTATGATATATAATATATCTTAGTATGATGTATATACAGTTAAATGTCGTTACAACGATAATCATTACATATATGTCTCGTTTCGAAATCAATAAGTTAGTATTCTTATTTTTACATATGTATTTCATTGTTAATACACTTAATAATATATTTACTTATCATTTAACATAATTAACCAAGTGTATCAATATCTTAATATGATTCATATGTACCTAGTAAGACGTTGTTATAACGATAATCGTTATATATATCGTTTTCGAGTTTCTTAAATTAATAGTCTCATTTTTATGTATATAACTCATTGTTAAAATACCTAATGAGATACATACTTATAATAAAAACATGTTAACTATATATATAACCATATATATGTCATCGTATAGTTTTTACAAGTTTTAACGTTCGTGAATCACCGGTCAACTTGGGTGGTCAATTGTCTATATGAAACATATTTCAATTAATCAAGTCTTTACAAGTTTGATTGCTTAACATGTTGGAAACATTTAATCATGTAAATATCAATCTCAATTAATATATATAAACATGGAAAAGTTCGGGTCACTACAGTACCTACCCGTTAAATAAATTTCGTCCCGAAATTTTAAGCTGTTGAAGGTGTTGACGAATCTTCTGGAAATAGATGCGGGTATTTCTTCTTCATCTGATCTTCACGCTCCCAGGTGAACTTGGGTCCTCTACGAGCATTCCATCGAACCTTAACAATTGGTATATTGTTTTGCTTAAGTCTTTTAACCTCACGATCCATTATTTCGATGGGTTCTTCGATGAATTGAAGTTTTTCGTTGATTTGGATTTCATCTAACGGAATAGTGAGATCTTCTCTAGCAAAACATTTCTTCAAATTCGAGACGTGGAAAGTGTTATGTACAGCCGCGAGTTGTTGAGGTAACTCAAGTCTGTAAGCTACTGGTCCGACACGATCAATAATCTTGAATGGTCCAATATACCTTGGATTTAATTTCCCTCGTTTACCAAATCGAACAACGCCTTTCCAAGGTGCAACTTTAAGCATGACCATCTCTCCAATTTCAAATTCTATATCTTTTCTTTTAATGTCAGCGTAGCTCTTTTGTCGACTTTGGGCGGTTTTCAACCGTTGTTGAATTTGGATGATCTTCTCGGTAGTTTCTTGTATAATCTCCGGACCCGTAATCTGTCTATCCCCCACTTCACTCCAATAAATCGGAGACCTGCACTTTCTACCATAAAGTGCTTCAAACGGCGCCATCTCAATGCTTGAATGGTAGCTGTTGTTGTAGGAAAATTCTGCTAACGGTAGATGTCGATCCCAACTGTTTTCGAAATCAATAACACATGCTCGTAGCATGTCTTCAAGCGTTTGTATCGTCCTTTCGCTCTGCCCATCAGTTTGTGGATGATAGGCAGTACTCATGTCTAGACGAGTTCCTAATGCTTGCTGTAATGTCTGCCAGAATCTTGAAATAAATCTGCCATCCCTATCAGAGATAATAGAGATTGGTATTCCATGTCTGGAGACGACTTCCTTCAAATACAGTCGTGCTAACTTCTCCATCTTGTCATCTTCTCTTATTGGCAGGAAGTGTGCTGATTTGGTGAGACGATCAACTATTACCCAAATAGTATCAAAACCACTTGCAGTCCTTGGCAATTTAGTGATGAAATCCATGGTAATGTTTTCCCATTTCCATTCCGGGATTTCGGGTTGTTGAAGTAGACCTGATGGTTTCTGATGCTCAGCTTTGACCTTAGAACACGTCAAACATTCTCCTACGTATTTAGCAACATCGGCTTTCATACCCGGCCACCAAAAATGTTTCTTGAGATCCTTGTACATTTTCCCCGTTCCAGGATGTATTGAGTATCTGGTTTTATGAGCTTCTCTAAGTACCATTTCTCTCATATCTCCAAATTTTGGTACCCAAATCCTTTCAGCCCTATACCGGGTTCCGTCTTCTCGAATATTAAGATGCTTCTCCGATCCTTTGGGTATTTCATCCTTTAAATTTCCCTCTTTTAAAACTCCTTGTTGCGCCTCCTTTATTTGAGTAGTAAGGTTATTATGAATCATTATATTCATAGATTTTACTCGAATGGGTTCTCTGTCCTTCCTGCTCAAGGCATCGGCCACCACATTTGCCTTCCCCGGGTGGTAACGAATCTCAAAGTCGTAATCATTCAACAATTCAATCCACCTACGCTGCCTCATATTCAGTTGTTTCTGATTAAATATGTGTTGAAGACTTTTGTGGTCGGTATATATAATACTTTTGACCCCATATAAGTAGTGCCTCCAAGTCTTTAATGCAAAAACAACTGCACCTAATTCCAAATCATGCGTCGTATAATTTTGCTCGTGAATCTTCAATTGTCTTGACGCATAAGCAATCACCTTCGTTCGTTGCATTAATACACAACCGAGACCTTGCTTTGATGCATCACAATAAATCACAAAATCATCATTCCCTTCAGGCAATGACAATATAGGTGCCGTAGTTAGCTTTTTCTTCAATAACTGAAACGCTTTCTCTTGTTCATCATTCCATTCAAATTTCTTCCCTTTATGCGTTAATGCAGTCAAGGGTTTTGCTATTCTGGAAAAGTCTTGGATGAACCTTCTGTAGTAACCAGCTAGTACTAAAAACTGGCGTATGTATTTCGGAGTTTTCGGGGTTTTCCACTTTTCAACAGTTTCTATCTTTGCCGGATCCACCTTAATACCTTCTTTGTTCACTATGTGACCGAGGAATTGAACTTCTTCCAACCAAAATGCACACTTTGAAAACTTAGCGTACAATTCTTCCTTCCTCAATACTTCTAACACCTTTCTCAAATGTTCACCGTGTTCTTGGTCATTCTTTGAGTAAATAAGTATGTCATCAATGAAAACAATGACAAACTTGTCAAGGTATGGTCCACACACTCGGTTCATAAGGTCCATGAACACAGCTGGTGCATTAGTTAAACCAAATGGCATGACCATAAACTCGTAATGACCGTAACGTGTTCTGAAAGCAGTCTTTGGAATATCATCTTCTTTCACCCGCATTTGATGATACCCGGAACGTAAGTCAATCTTTGAATAAACAGACGAGCCTTGTAGTTGATCAAATAAGTCGTCGATTCTCGGTAGTGGGTAGCGGTTCTTGATGGTAAGTTTGTTCAACTCTCGGTAGTCGATACACAACCTGAATGTACCATCTTTCTTCTTGACAAACAAAACAGGAGCTCCCCACGGTGATGTGCTTGGTCGAATGAAACCACGCTCTAAAAGTTCTTGTAATTGGCTTTGCAGTTCTTTCATCTCACTGGGTGTGAGTCTGTAAGGAGCACGAGCTATTGGTGCAGCTCCTGGTACAAGATCTATTTGAAATTCAACGGATCGATGTGGGGGTAATCCCGGTAATTCTTTCGGAAATACATCGGGAAATTCTTTTGCAATGGGAACATCATTGATGCTCTTTTCTTCAGTTTGTACTTTCTCGACGTGTGCTAGAACAGCATAGCAACCTTTTCTTATTAGTTTTTGTGCCTTCAAATTACTAATAAGATGTAGCTTCGTGTTGCCCTTTTCTCCGTACACCATTAAGGGTTTTCCTTTTTCTCGTATAATGCGAATTGCATTTTTGTAACAAACGATCTCTGCTTTCACTTCTTTCAACCAGTCCATACCGATTATCACATCAAAATTCCCTAACTCTACTGGTATCAAGTCAATCTTAAATGTTTCGCTAACCAGTTTAATTTCTCGATTCCGACATATATTATCTGCTGAAATTAATTTACCATTTGCTAATTCGAGTAAAAATTTACTATCCAAAGGCGTCAATGGACAACTTAATTTAGCACAAAAATCTCTACTCATATAGCTTCTATCCGCACCCGAATCAAATAAAACGTAAGCAGATTTATTGTCAATAAGAAACGTACCCGTAACAAGCTCCGGGTCTTCCTGTGCCTCTGCCGCATTAATATTGAAAACTCTTCCGCGGCCTTGTACATTCGTGTTCTCCTGGTTCGGGAAATTTCTAATAATGTGGCCCGGTTTTCCACATTTATAACAAACTACATTGGCATAACTTGCTCCGACACTACTTGCTCCGCCATTACTCTTTCCGACACCATTTGTTCCTTTTGTTCTATTAACCCCTGGTCCGTAGACCTCACACTTCACCGCGCTATGACCATTTCTTTTACACTTGTTGCAAAATTTGGTGCAGAACCCCGAGTGATACTTTTCACACCTTTGGCATAGCTGCTTCTGATTGTTGTTGTTGCGGTTATTATTGTTGTTGGGATGATTGTTGTAGTTGCTGTTGTTGTTGTTGTTGTTGTTGTTGTTGTTGTTGTTGGGCCTTTTGTTGTAGTTGCGATTGATGTTGCGATTGTTGGGATAATTGTTGCGATTATTGTTGTAATTGCTGTTGTTGTTGTATTGGTGATTCTTATCACCGTTTTCCTCCCACTTTCTTTTGACTTGCTTCACATTGGCCTCTTCAGCAGTCTGTTCTTTAATTCTTTCTTCAATCTGGTTCACTAGTTTGTGAGCCATTCTACATGCCTGTTGTATGGAGGCGGGCTCGTGTGAACTTATATCTTCTTGGATTCTTTCTGGTAATCCTTTCACAAACGCATCGATCTTCTCTTCCTCATCTTCGAATGCTCCCGGACACAATAGGCACAATTCTGTGAATCGTCTTTCGTACGTGGTAATATCAAATCCTTGGGTTCGTAACCCTCTAAGTTCTGTCTTGAGCTTATTGACCTCGGTTCTGGGACGGTACTTCTCGTTCATCAAGTGCTTGAATGCTGACCACGGTAGTGCGTACGCATCGTCTTGTCCCACTTGCTCTAGATAGGTATTCCACCATGTTAACGCAGAACCTGTGAAGGTATGCGTAGCGTACTTCACTTTGTCTTCTTCAGTACACTTACTTATGGAAAACACCGATTCGACCTTCTCGGTCCACCGTTTCAATCCGATCGATCCTTCGGTTCCATCAAATTCCAAAGGTTTGCAGGCAGTGAATTCTTTGTAGGTGCATCCTACACGATTTCCTGTACTGCTAGATCCAAGGTTATTGTTGGTATGTAGCGCAGCCTGTACTGCGGCTATGTTTGAAGCTAGAAAAGTACGGAATTCCTCTTCATTCATATTCACGGTTTGTCGAGTAGTCGGTGCCATTTCCTTCAAAATAGTCAAATGGAACAAGTTAATCATACAGAATATTAAGAGTAGTTAATAGTATTTTGTAGCATAATATGAACTCATTTATAAAAGCTTTTTCTTCATATTAGCGTTTTATAAGTTTAAATTCGGGTATTACCTACCCGTTAAGTTCATACTTAGTAGCTAATATACAATTCAACTACTACAATTCTATATGAAAAACTGATTATAATAATATTTCGCGTTCAAACTTTTATACAATATTTTACAAACTTACAATACCGCTTATTTTACATAAAGCATGAAATATAGCACACAATAAATTTGATACAAGATGGTTGTGAAGATAATTCTAGCTAGTACACAAGTCGTTCAGCAAAGGCAATAAAGACACGTAATTCATACGTCCAGAAACAAGTCATGCATTCTGGTTTTACTAGGATTACTTCCCATCCTTGGTCTTGTGGAACATAACCGTTATGGCCGTTGATAAGACAGCGTGTTGTAATGTCGTCAAAGGGACGAGGGTTACGTAATGTCCAACAGTCCCGTAACAATCTAAAAACCTAATTTCTTACCCCAATTACCGACTCCGTCACTTGTGGAAATGTTTTGTTTAATAGTTGTAGCCCGATGTTCTTGTTCTCACTTTGGTGAGAAGCGAACATTACTAATCCGTAAGCATAACATGCTTCTTTATGTTGCATGTTAGCCGCTTTTTCTAAATCACGAAGTCCAATATTCGGATATATTGAGTCAAAATAATTTCTTAACCCATTGCGTAAAATAGCATTTGGGTTCCCCGCAATATATGCGTCAAAGTAAACACATCGTAACTTATGGGTTTCCCAATGTGATATCCCCCATCTTTCGAACGAAAGCCTTTTATAAACCAAGGCATTCTTGGAACGTTCTTCGAATGTCTTACAAACTGATCTCGCCTTAAATAGTTGTGCTGAAGAATTCTGACCGACTCTAGACAAGATTTCATCAATCATGTCTCCGGGTAGGTCTCTTAAAATATTGGGTTGTCTATCCATTTTGTGTTTTTATACTGTAAAATAGACAAGAGTTAGATTCATAAAAAAAAATACTTATTAATACAAGCAATTTTTACATATATCATAAAGCATAAGCACACTATATTACATATATTACACCACACGAATACAACTATCTTATTCCGACTCGCTTGTTTCTTCTTCTTCGGTTTTGGTTCGTTTTTCCAAGTTTCTAGGGATATATGATGTTCCCCTAATACGAGCCGTCGTAATCCACATTGGTTTAGAAAAACCTGGTGGTTTAGAGGTTCCCGGGTCATTGTTACAACTTAAGGACTTCGGGGGTTGACGATACATATAAAGTTCATCGGGGTTGGAATTAGATTTCTCTATTTTTATGCCCTTTCCCTTATTATTTTCTTTTGCCTTTTTAAATTCAGTTGGGGTAATTTCTATAACATCATCGGAATTCTCGTCGGAATCCGATTCATCGGAGAATTGGTAATCCTCCCAATATTTTGCTTCCTTGGCGGAAACACCATTGACCATAATTAACCTTGGTCGGTTGGTTGAGGATTTTCTTTTACTTAACCGTTTTATTATTTCCCCCACCAGTTCTATTTCTTCATCTGGTTCCGATTCTTCTTCCGGTTCCGATTCTTCTTCCGGATCCGACTATTCTTCCGGTTCCTCTTCGGGAACTTGTGAATCAGTCCACGAATCATTCCAATTTACATTTGACTCTTCATTATTATTATTAGGTGAGTCAATGGGACTTGTTCTAGAGGTAGACATCTATCACATAATATCAAACGCGTTAAGAGATTAATATATCACATAATATTCACATGTTAAAAATATATAGTTTCCAACAAAATTTGTTAAGCAATCATTTTTCAAGTAAACACGGTCGAAGTCCAGACTCACTAATGCATCCTAACAAACTCGATAAGACACACTAATACAAAATTCTGGTTCTCTAAGACCAACGCTCGGATACCAACTGAAATGTCCCGTTCTTATTGATTAAAAATGTTCCATATTAATTGATTTCGTTGCGAGGTTTTGACCTCTATATGAGACGTTTTTCAAAGACTGCATTCATTTTTAAAACAAACCATAACCTTTATTTCATAGATAAAGGTTTTAAAAAGCTTTACGTAGATTATCAAATAATGATAATCTAAAATATCCTGTTTACACACGACCATTACATAATGGTTTACAATACAAATATGTTACAACAAAATAAGTTTCTTGAATGCAGTTTTTACACAATATCATACAAGCATGGACTCCAAATCTCGTCCTTATTTAAGTATGCGACAGCGGAAGCTCTTAATAATCACCTGAGAATAAACATGCTTAAAACGTCAACAAAAAATGTTGGTGAGTTATAGGTTTAACCTATATATATCAAATCATAATAATAGACCACAAGATTTCATATTTCAATACACATCCCATACATAGAGATAAAAATCATTCATATGGTGAATACCTGGTAACCGACATTAACAAGATGCATATATAAGAATATCCCCATCATTCCGGGACACCCTTCGGATATGATATAAATTTCGAAGTACTAAAGCATCCGGTACTTTGGATGGGGTTTGTTAGGCCCAATAGATCTATCTTTAGGATTCGCGTCAATTAGGGTGTCTGTTCCCTAATTCTTAGATTACCAGACTTAATAAAAAGGGGCATATTCGATTTCGATAATTCAACCATAGAATGTAGTTTCACGTACTTGTGTCTATTTTGTAAATCATTTATAAAACCTGCATGTATTCTCATCCCAAAAATATTAGATTTTAAAAGTGGGACTATAACTCACTTTCACATATTTTTACTTCGTCGGGAAGTAAGACTTGGCCACTGGTTGATTCACGAACCTATAACAATATATACATATATATCAAAGTATGTTCAAAATATATTTACAACACTTTTAATATATTTTGATGTTTTAAGTTTATTAAGTCAGCTGTCCTCGTTAGTAACCTACAACTAGTTGTCCACAGTTAGATGTACAGAAATAAATCGATAAATATTATCTTGAATCAATCCACGACCCAGTGTATACGTATCTCAGTATTGATCACAACTCAAACTATATATATTTTGGAATCAACCTCAACCCTGTATAGCTAACTCCAACATTCACATATAGAGTGTCTATGGTTGTTCCGAAATATATATAGATGTGTCGACATGATAGGTCGAAACATTGTATACGTGTCTATGGTATCTCAAGATTACATAATATACAATACAAGTTGATTAAGTTATGGTTGGAATAGATTTGTTACCAATTTTCACGTAGCTAAAATGAGAAAAATTATCCAATCTTGTTTTACCCATAACTTCTTCATTTTAAATCCGTTTTGAGTGAATCAAATTGCTATGGTTTCATATTGAACTCTATTTTATGAATCTAAACAGAAAAAGTATAGGTTTATAGTCGGAAAAATAAGTTACAAGTCGCTTTTGTAAAGGTAGTCATTTCAGTCGAAAGAACGACGTCTAGATGACCATTTTAGAAAACATACTTCCACTTTGAGTTTAACCATAATTTTTTGATATAGTTTCATGTTCATAATAAAAATCATTTTCTCAGAATAACAACTTTTAAATCAAAGTTTATCATAGTTTTTATTAACTAACCCAAAACAGCCCGCGGTGTTACTACGACGGCGTAAATCCGGTTTTACGGTGTTTTTCGTGTTTCCAGGTTTTAAATCATTAAGTTAGCATATCATATAGATATATAACATGTGTTTAGTTGATTTTAAAAGTCAAGTTAGAAGGATTAACTTTTATTTGCGAACAAGTTTAGAATTAACTAAACTATGTTCTAGTGATTACAAGTTTAAACCTTCGAATAAGATAGCTTTATATGTATGAATCGAATGATGTTATGAACATCATTACTACCTTAAGTTCCTTGGATAAACCTACTGGAAAATAGAAAAATGGATCTAGCTTCAACGGATCCTTGGATGGCTCGAAGTTCTTGAAGCAGAATCATGACACGAAAACAAGTTCAAGTAAGATCATCACTTGAAATAAGATTGTTATAGTTATAGAAATTGAACCAAAGTTTGAATATGATTATTACCTTGTATTAGAATGATAACCTACTGTAAGAAATAAAGATTTCTTGAGGTTGGATGATCACCTTACAAGATTGGAAGTGAGCTAGCAAACTTGAAAGTATTCTTGATTTTATGAAACTAGAACTTTTGGAATTTATGAAGAACACTTAGAACTTGAAGATAGAACTTGAGAGAGATCAATTAGATGAAGAAAATTGAAGAATGAAAGTGTTTGTAGGTGTTTTTAGTCATTGGTGTATGGATTAGATATAAAGGATATGTTATTTTGTTTTCATGTAAATAAGTCATGAATGATTACTCATATTTTTGTAATTTTATGAGATATTTCAATGCTAGTTGCCAAATGATGGTTCCCACATGTGTTAGGTGACTCACATGGGCTGCTAAGAGCTGATAATTGGAGTGTATATACCAATAGTACATACATCTAAAAGCTGTGTATTGTACGAGTACGAATACGGGTGCATACGAGTAGAATTGTTGATGAAACTGAACGAGGATGTAATTGTAAGCATTTTTGTTAAGTAGAAGTATTTTGATAAGTTTCTGAAAGTCTTTCAAAAGTGTATGAATACATATTAAAACACTACATGTATATACATTTTAACTGAGTCGTTAAGTCATCGTTAGTCGTTACATGTAAATGTTGTTTTGAAACCTTTAGGTTAACGATCTTGTTGAATGTTGTTAACCCATTGTTTATTATAACAAATGAGATGTTAAATTGTTATATTATCGTGATATTATGATATATAATATATCTTAGTATGATGTATATACAGTTAAATGTCGTTACAACAATAATCGTTACATATATGTCTCGTTTCGAAATCAATAAGTTAGTATTCTTATTTTTACATATGTATTTCATTGTTAATACACTTAATAATATATTTACTTATCATTTAACATAATTAACCAAGTGTATCAATATCTTAATATGATTCATATGTACCTAGTAAGACGTTGTTATAACGATAATCGTTATATATATCGTTTTCGAGTTTCTTAAATTAATAGTCTCATTTTTATGTATATAACTCATTGTTAAAATACCTAATGAGATACATACTTATAATAAAAACATGTTAACTATATATATAACCATATATATGTCATCGTATAGTTTTTACAAGTTTTAACGTTCGTGAATCACCGGTCAACTTGGGTGGTCAATTGTCTATATGAAACATATTTCAATTAATCAAGTCTTTACAAGTTTGATTGCTTAACATGTTGGAAACATTTAATCATGTAAATATCAATCTCAATTAATATATATAAACATGGAAAAGTTCGGGTCACTACACATACTGCTCCCAACTCTCCCATCTTCCGTCAATCAACTGTGGATCCCGATCTTTCCTGCAAGCTTCCACCATTCTAAAGGCGCACCAACCTGTATAAAGATACCCTTCACTGGATACTAGTCACAACAAGCGTGTTCGACTCAGCATTCTGACTAGCTTTTCTTTTTCCCCTGACATGAATCTGGATTATTTTGACGAGTTTTTTAAGATATCGGTTCCCAATTTTACTCAGCAGTTCACACATCTTGGTGCCTGTGCTCCTTCCAATCTTACAGCGAAGTTTGAGCATCTCTCTCCTGAGCAAGATCTTTTCATTGATACGCAGGCCACGATGTTTAATCTGGCCAAAGATATTAGCCGCCTGAAGTAGAAATCCAATTCCATACTTCTTGGTCATAAACATCTGTCGCGTGAACAAAGGGAGTTTGCCAAGCTGGATGCTGAAAAACAACAGATATCTGAACAACTTCATCAGGAGGTTGCAGCTCGTTTGAAGGTGGAGGATAGGAATACTCATCTTGAGGGTGAGTGTCAGCGTCTAATGAATGAAATTAAGCGTTCGGAAACTGTTCCAGCTGATCTTGAGGCTCAAGTGAATCATCTGTCATTACAACTTGGTACTGCATCATCTGAAAATTCCCAGCTTAAAAAACACTTTGAGGAGCTGGACGCGAAGCACCAGACAGTTGTTGGTGAGCGTGATGATCTTAATACCAAATGCTCAAGCCTCAAAACTGAATACTCGATTTTAAAATCTGGTCTTCCTGAGATTGCTAAGCATATCATGGCCTACCCGAGTGTCCGCGTTCCTTTTGGTCAAGCCATACTAGCTGCGCGTGCGTATGAGCGGTCCCTTTTCTGGGATGTTGTGAAATCAAACCTTACCATACCGGACATTATTATGGTATCTATTTCAAATGAGCTTATGGAGGATGCCGGTGGGAAATGCGGTGAGGCGTGCGCGGCTTTAGCTATTTTAAGAATTCCTCGTTTGGAGGAATTAGCTGAGAATAGGGACTTTTCCTCCTGCCAGGTGGTTGATGACATGCTTTTTTAGGCTTGCATGTGGTTTGAAATGGAGGGACAATGTTTGTCCACCTCCAGTTTGTTTGAGTCGCGAGGAATGGGCCCAACAGCTTGAGGGTTTCGCATCCCTATATCTATATTTATATATTTCTGTTTTAAAGCAGGGTATGCGTCTGATCGCTGCGTGCGAGGATGGTATATTCTCCTTAGTGTAGGGCACCGTTCCAATTAAGCCACCCCTAGTATATTATTATGTTTGTAGGAAATAATTATCTTAAACGACTTGCGTAAGAGTAGAATTTTATCCTTTTTAGGTATCTGCCTTTTCTTATATGATGTTGCAGTATAAGAGTTTTTCTGTTTGCTAAAGGCATTTTGATATAAGTATTCTTCTACTTATCGTTAGACTTTTCGTACAGATATTTTAATATATTTTGCTATATACTTTTATACTTATTTGCAAATTTATAAGCGGTTTATTTGCACTTGTATGCGCATTATAGCATATGAATAAATGTCATTCACATATGACGGGAGCGACCCTTCTATATACGAATGATCCTTTTATTCTTGCATCTTATCAAAGCAAACTAATGCTTATACATATTATACTCTTGAGATTAAAATTATTTGTACGCATTGATAAACCAATATCAAATTCGTCTATATAAGCAACCCAATGCTTATTTCAAGAGTCTTCCGGACAATTCAATGTCTGTAGTACTAACAAGTAACCAAACTTGTATTTTATAGTCATGACTTTGCAAGTCTCCGTCTTGCGCGGTATACAAGCGTTTGAAACAAACCAATGTTTTACTACTGTTACCATTAAAAATAGTATTAGTAACCAAACTAAACTATGCCATTTGAGACTCGGAGTGTGTCCTTGTGCAGATTAAGGGGCATGCAATCAATCAAAATGTAAAAATGCACAAATTATGGAATTAAATTGCATGATTCAATTTATTATAAAAAAATTTAAACGACAGAAATAGAAACATAACAAAATTTCAACAGATATCCGGGTGATCAATCCTACTGTTGCCATCTTTTACTTTTTGTGCCGTTTATTTTTACGCATGCAAGGCGCATCCTGTTAGTTCACTTTCAAGCCCTTGTGCCCCTTTTGTTGCTTTTCCCAGTAACCATATTATCTGGGTCATTCACCATGTAATAATTTCTGGGGTTTTATTATTCTTTTTCCTTACTGCTATTAACCTGGCAGTGCCATCGTTTCCTTGCATTTTAACAAAGTGTTGCTTTCGTGGCATTTTTCCCTTTTACTCTTTTTCACTTGCCTCAATCATTTCACGAACGATCTTCAGAGGTTTATTATTGGTATGGTGTTTATTCCACCAACCACTCGATTGTCGTTGTTTTAAACACCATAAACCTCCTGCCGATATAATGTTCAAAAATAAATTTCAATTTGGCTTAGAGTAAAATATTTAACTTGGCTGTTATTTTATGTTTGTAATTTTACCTCCCCCTGAAAACCATGTTTGAATGATGTCAGTATATGATTGGGTGCGCACGCTTTGCTTTATAGCGAGCTCTTCAGGCGCATCGTTCTTTACAGCTGTACTGATTTTTGACGCTGTGCGTAAGCTATTTTTTGGCTTTATACGTGCGCGCACCCCTGCATTTTTCTTTTGGTATTAGGTAATTTTTCTACCCTTGCATGTGCTGCTTCTTTCTTGTTCCTTGAAATGCGTTTTTTCGCAAAAACCATGATGCGGGTGCGGATCTTTTTTCCACGTTTTCTTTTGATTTCCTTGTTCATTTTAACACCTTTTCTAAGATTTCCAAACCCTGCATCTTATAATAGTGTATAATATCTTTAAAATAAGTAATTACAGCGCCGTTTTATGCACCCGTATTACGTAATTAAGCACCCATCTTATGTGTTTACACTTTTAAAGTAAGTAACTTTGATTGAAAAACAAATTGGAGCTTTTATTATTTTTTTCTAAAAACTGTGACTTGCAACATCAAATACCGAATTGGAATATTTGCGTACCTGTGAGCATAGTGTTTCTTCGATTGTCTGAGCCATTCGCTGTTTATTTGACTCTGCATCTTTGCATCCCATCCTTATGCCTTTTTGCATCCTTCTTTCTTTTCTATCCACTTTCGATTTTATAGTTGCGACTCCCCGCTTTGTTAGGAATCTTAATAGGCCGTGTATTATGGATGGTATGGCACCTAGCTTTTGCAAGGTGTTCCTGCTTATTAGTGCGTTATGCTCAGCTTTCGACTTGACTATAGCAAATTCAATCTCAACATCCCTTCTCTTTTTACCATTGTTGTCGTCTCGTAATTCTGACCCAACTCTAATCGTCCCTAATGACATGACCAGTCCACCAGTAAAATAAAACAAAGTAACTGCTTTCTTTTTTAGCTGCGACTTGACTGATCTAGGTAGCGACATATAGCAATGTTCATACATGATATCTATGTCACAGCCAGTTTCTACACATAACCCCTTAAGTTCCTGATTACAACTTTTGATGTACCCTTTAACTATCACGGGTTTGTTGAACCATTGCCTTTCACTTGCTTCAAATGAGATTTTGGTTTTTTTCCACTCTTTGAATTCTTTCGTTTCTGTCATTACGCTCTCACCTATTACCATATTTATGGTTTTTTCGACTTCTCCCGCTTTTGACTCGCTTTTGGTTTGCCACGTGTATTCTTTTTCCTGTCTTGACTTATTGCCCTATGCTTTAGCCGATTTCTTTAAATGCTACAACCTTCCATTTTTAGTTCTACGACCACCTTCTCGATTAACTGCCTGCACTTATTAGTTTCGTGACCAAAATCGTCATGAAAGTCACAAAATTTGGTTTTGTCCTTCTTTGCATAATCGGGTAGTGGTGCTGGAGCTTCGAACATTTTACACACTGACTCAGTTCCCAATATTTCCTTTGGTGTTTTGCTGACGTCTTTTATGATTGCATAATTATCGTCGTAGACGCTCTTGCTTCTGTAATTGCCACCTCCTCTGCTATTGTTGTACCGACGGTATTTATTGTTATTATTGTGACTTCCGCCTTTGAGAGGGCTATTATTATTATACTCTTCGCGGATCCAGAGCCCTTTCCCTGATCGCGATGGTGATCATCATCATTATTTCTGTCCAAGTAGCTTTTTCCGCAATTTTGCGTTATATCTTCTTGCGCCCGCATGTAATCATGTGCTTCTTTTATTGCTTTCGCAAATGTTTGAGGAACCTTCCTTCGCAACCTCTGCCATAAGGACAGGTGTTTTTCTGTATCAAGGCAGTGTATAAATCCTGAAATCTTTTGACTTTCTGGTAGATCTGGTATTTTAGCCACCTCCTTTATGTACCTATCAATAACCTCACCCAAGGATTCTTTAGGTTTTTGCTCTATGTCGTGGCATTCTACATGTGTTCTTTTTCGTGCACGTAGACTATGAAAATTAAGTAGAAACCGAGATCTTAAGTCTGCATAACCTGTTATGCTTCTGGGAGTTAAATTGTTGAACCACTCCTGCGCCACTCCTTGCAACACAATTGGTAGCATATGACATGCTACCGCGTCTCCCCAATTGTGGGTTCTTGCCATCCCCTCAAACCTTTTATAGGAAGTCATCAGGGTTAGACAACCTGTCGTAATTTCCTAATGTTAGCGGTATTACAGGTGCTTGAGGAAATGGGTGATTTGCTATATGTGCGGCAAATTTTTCTGTAGTGGGAGCCACCTCTAGAGATTTCCTTGCTTTATGCCCTTGCATGACTGCAAACCAGTTTTGCATAAACTCCTTGAATCGCGCTGGCTCATTGAGTGCTTGCGCTAGGTGTGGAGGTGCAACTTGCTGCAATTGTGAAATAAAATTATTCGAGCTGCTTGGCTCCAGCGGGTTATAAGGCGCACTTCCCTGGTTATCCTGATGTTGAGTTTGCGTTAACCCACCTATATTTGGTTGGGGTGGTGCATAGGTCATCTTTGCTTGTAGTGGCGCTATCGTAATATATGAACCATCTAGGTTTCTCAAACCCAATCTTCTAATTTCTTCCTGCGCACTTGTCGGGGTAACCCTCAAAGTTTGAGTTTCTAGTTCCACCGTTGTGATAATTGAGATTGTTCCTACATACGTAGTTTTTGCTATTAGCTTGGCAATACTTGGCGGAGATTCATACCCGTCGTCTGTTTCTTAAGAGCGTATATAGTTAGTGTTGGTTGGAGATCCAAAACTTATTTTTTCCGGAGACTTCATGCGCTCCGTTTCCATTTCTTTGATACGTACATAACTAGTTTCTACTCCTGGGGGCGTATCTTTCCCACCACTCTGTAGCCATTCACTTTCTGTCGCCGCCATGGTCGGCGGAATCGTTTATTCCATCTCAGCGCTTATAGGCCCCATTAGGATAGCCTCTGTCGAAGGGGGTTTTGACACCTTTTTCCCTTTTACCACAGATGCCTGTTTTGATGTCTGCACAGGTGTTCGTTGACCTGTAAATGCCTGAAATGTAGGCTTCGAACCTTTGTTGCCCGCCATTAATCTGAATTAGGTGAATAATCTGAAATTTGACCAATTAGTGTGAACAAAAAACATTTTATGGAAAACACAAAAACGAATCATATATTTAATATGAATTTCCTTCTTGTTTGTTCATGTAACTGGTCTCACAGATGGCGCCAAATGATCAAGCATATTTTCACGTGGTCAAGGTGAACTTACACTTGAGTGCATAGTAGGGTTTAAGGACTAATAACATTCGAACCTCCGACACTTAGTCGTGGGTAACCCACATCAGTATCGTTTCGATTCCGACCGGGTGGCCAGTTTGAGAGGCCACCAACAACCTAGCATACGAGGTTGAGTGGCCCAAAAACATGAAGGTTTTATAGTTTGAGACATACCTGAAAGTCTTAGAGATCGTATGAAGCTTTGTTCGTACGACGAAGATTTGTATGCTGTGGTTTATGTATGAGTAAACGAATGAATATATATATATATATATATATATATATATATATATATATATATATATATATATATATATATATATATATATATATATATATATATATATATATATATATTAGGGTTTATGAGCTATGTATTTATAGGCTAACGAATTAGGGTTTCGGTAGAATCTCTTCCCTAATTAAATGCAATCTTATCCCAACTAACTTTCGTTATTTAAGGAAAAGAATCTAAATTGATTATACCGTACATTCTTCTATAATGTACTGGACCCTTAGGCAAGTATACAAAACTCACATCAGATGGTATAGGCGCATAGAGTGCGGCTATACCCATGTCATATGCCTTACATGACAATTTGTGTGCGTTTTAGGGCTTTGGATGCGCAATCCGCATAGTCTTGCGGATATGCATATCATTATTGGGTTCCATGGCCTTACTTAGCAGAGGTACAGCTTACAACAACTGTTGTGCTTCAGCATGCACGTACGAAGTTTATATGCTTGGTGACTACACTAGCATGGTCTGGGAGTACTAAGGGTCTAGTCAGATGTTTCACTACGAAAGAGTCCTCTGTCGGAGTCCAAAGCTTGATAGACTTACTACAACCGGTGTGCCTCAGTCGATCTTACGTTGTATCCTAGAGACTTCTCTTACCAAGGGGTGACACAGATAGTGTACTCTGAATTGGGGTTCGCGACTTCCCAATAACAGAGCTAATAACTACGTTCTATTGGTTGGAAAAGCGATTGAGTTTAAAGCATAATCGGAAAGCATTTCGACAACATACACAAACCATAACATTATTTCGGCATTATAATTAGTTATATCATAGCATACACTAAAGATAACTACTCGCTAATCATGGCAACATATGATAGAAGACATTATATAAAGATAAAGGATAGAAGTACCGGTAGATTAAACGTGTTCCGAATACAAAAGTGACAACTTCAAACTCCAGACCGCTCCTAATACAACATTCGGCGTTCTTCTCTGGGTACTAGATTTCTCGCACGGAGTTGAAGACCTTGAAAGTATGACTAATATTGTATAAGAGAGAGAAAGAAAGAGAGAGAAAGAAGTTAATTGGAGTGTGTGTTGGAATGAATGACGAAGACTCTTTAAATAAGCATAAAATTTTCCTGCAAACGGCTGGCAGGTGTAACATCCCGCCTTTTTCCGTTTACTTTTTCGTTTAACTATTTAAATCCCGTTATATGTTTATAACATCTCCGGTTAATACGTGTTTTAAAAATATCTCGTCTAGGTATTTCACGCACCCGCAAACGAACTTGAGGGACTAGTTTCGTCAAAATGCCAAAGAGGTGACTAGCCTTTGACTAGTCAACCCCCACCCCTCATCTTTTCTTTTTCATTTCCCTTTTCTTCTTCTACTTCCATATTTTCTCTAAATTCTCCAATTTCAAGAATCATCATCTAAATCAAATCGAGCAAGCATCCATCTAAACAAATTGCATATTCGAAATCCTCTCATCTTCCTCTTCGATTCCATACCGATTTCATCAAGTTTGGGTAACTTTCTAAAATCACTAGATTTTGTGTTCTTGATATTTTTAACTTATAAAGTTGTTAATTAGTGTCTATGGCTCAAGTCTAACATGATTATATGATTTATATGCTCGATTTCGTTATTTGAAGTAACTAGCTTAAATATGAACTTTGGTGTGTTTGATTTGGTAATTTGGTTGCTTAAATGTTGTTGTTATGGTAAAGTGCAAGTATTAAATGTGTTACTAGTAGCACTAGCTTCAATTTGATGTGTAGGTTGTTTTAGAAAACTTCATAAACTTGATTATTGGTTTTGGTGGATTTGGGTTAGGGTTTGATGAACTTGAAATGAACTTTTGATACTTTGAATGACATGAAATGTTATTTGTAAGTGTTAGGTTGTATTGTATGCTTGATCACCTTCGAAACGGCATATCATTCATGTAAATTGGTTGCCGAATCATCGAATTTCATTTATGAACTTGAGTGCATTTAATGAGGAGCTTTGAATGTGATTTTGGTTGTTGTAAAAGTAAATGTGATGGATGAAATGTGTTTAGTTGTTTTCCTTGTCAAAATACCTTTCCGATGATATAAGATACATGCTTTGGTTGTTTGCGGGTCATAAATGGTGATTGGTTGAAGTTAGGTTCGTGCATAAAACTTAAAAACTGCCAGAATTCTCTGCACAGGTAATGGCGCGGCGCGCCCTATACCCGCGCGGCGCGCCAAAGTGGTCTGTCCAACTTTGTCGATTTTTGAATAATGTTTGCTATGCTACGCACCTCCGATTCACATGTAACTTGTTCTAACATGCTCATATATGATTAAAAACCTCAGAAAAATAGTTCGGGACCCGACCCGAACGTGTTGACTTTTTCGTTGACTTTGACCGACTAAAGTTTGACTTTTTGTCAAACTTAACCAAATGATTATGCAACCTTCCTAACTTGTTTGTATACTTGTATCTTGCATGAAACTTGACAATTTGATATCACATGCTACATAATCGAGTCGTAACGAGCCATAGGACTAATTGAACATCTTTGACCTATCGTGTTTACCGTTATTGATACGACCTATTTGTTTAGGTCAAGACTAGCACTATCCTTCGCACACGTTACTTTGTGAAGTACTTTTCATATGTGCACTCAAGGTGAGATCATAGTCCCATCTTTCAACAACTTTTATACTTTTAAATCATGGGATGAGAAACATATACGATTTTATACTACATACTTTTACACTTTGAACACAGGTACGAAAACGAACATTCCACATACGGATTTGAACAAAAATCCTCAATTCAATTATCATTAGTTACACTTTCAGGGTGTAAACGTGAACTTATATTATGTGATCACATGGGCTTGACGAGCCTCATTCGGACGGTTCGCTACCGTTAGTGGATGAAATATATTTTCGGGTCTAGTGTATGTTCTAACACTACGCAAAGGGTGCAAAACAGTTAAGTTTGATAATTGGGTGCCCGCGAAACAAATAACTTTGGAATGCGAATGATTTAGATAATCATATTATATTAAATCTTGTGGTTCA
Source organism: Rutidosis leptorrhynchoides (assembly GCF_046630445.1). Taxonomy (NCBI): domain Eukaryota; kingdom Viridiplantae; phylum Streptophyta; class Magnoliopsida; order Asterales; family Asteraceae; genus Rutidosis; species Rutidosis leptorrhynchoides. The sequence goes on from NC_092343.1 coordinate 227,081,065, forward strand.
AATGCAACGTTTACTAAAACACCTATGATTTCACCAACATTTTCGTTGACAGTTTTCTATATGTTTTCTCAGGTCCTTGAAAGCTACTTGATACATGCTTCTGCACTCTTTTTGATACTTACTTGGATGTCGAGTATATATGCATAGTTGGAGCGTCTTTTGACTACTTTAAATTGTGTCGCATAGGTTTCATTCGTACGTTAAACATTATAATGTAACTAGTCTTTTGAACTACATTTGTAAACTTGAAACATCCTTTTACTTATGAAATAAATGCGACATATTTTGGTTAAACGTCATGATAAAGATTTATGACCATGTAACGGGACCTAAGTAGTCGGCGCCGTCAAACATGATTTGGTCGGATCGCTACAGATGGTATCAGAGCGTTGGTTGTAGGGATTTAGAGTTCATTGGTGTCAACCCCGAGTCATAGGGTACATTGGTGAGCCTAGACTACAACCGGCATATAGACTTGAAGTAGGAATTACTTGACTACTTGTGCATTATACTCGAACTCGTCTATCATATTAAATTCTTATTCAATCTTAATCTCACGTTACTTGATTCAATTGACGCGCCACCTTGACTATATGAATTAGTGTCGAATGCACATATGAATTAGGGTAATATAATTTCCGGGATTATATTACGGTGACTCATATGAACATTCTGACATTATGACATAAAGATTTTAAGGCGAGTCAAGGAAAAAATTTTCTCTATCCTTATTCCATATCATGGTTAGTATTATTAAGAATACTAATCAACGGTATTCTTGTGTTTTGAAGGAACAATGCCTCCTCGTCGTGTGCCACGCCATGAGACTCCCGAACAAGCTCTACAACGAATGATAGCCACCGCCGTGGAAGCGGCCATGGCCGATCACTCCTCCAACAATAACAACAACCACAACAACAACAACAATGGAGCTGGTAACTCAAATGAAGGGTGCTCCTACAAATCCTTCATGGGGTGCAAACCTCACACTTTTGATGGAACCGGGGGACCGGTCGTGCTCACCCGATGGTTTGAGCAAACGGAAGCTGTCTTTAGCATAAGCGGTTGTCGGGACCAAGACAAGGTTAAATACTCCACTCACACCTTCGCCAGTGTTGCTCTTACATGGTGGAATACTTATGTACAATCGGTGGGTACCGATGAAGCTCACGCCCTCTCTTGGGCCGATTTAAGGGAAAAGATGGTCATCGAATATTTCCCTCGCGAAGAAACCCGAAAGCTCTAACAAGAGCTAAGAACCTTAGAGGCGGTCGGAAACGATCTCAAGGCCTATAATCAACGATTCACCGAACTATCCTTGATGTGTCCCAACCTCGTGAACCCCGAATCTCAAAGGGTCGAACTTTATATGTATGGTCTTCCAAAGAGCATCAAATAAGGGGTGATGTCATCCAAACCCACTAACCTACAATAAGCATTGAACATGGCCCGCCAATTGATCGAAACGGTTGACGAAATCGTAGTTCCGGCACCTAAGGCTGAGGATAAATCGGGCGGCAACAAAAGAAAGTGGGAACCCTCCCAATTAAGCAACAACAACTTTGCTAAGAAGCCTTGCACCTCCGACACCAAGAAAAGTTATGGCGGAAATAAACCCTTTTGCAACAAATGCCACAAGCACCACTATGGTGAATGTAGCAATCTATTTTGCCACCGGTGCCAAAGGGGTGGTCATGTGGCCAACGATTGTAGAAGTGCCGCCCCCGTCGCTCAAAAGGTTCCCAATGCACCAAAACCGGGTACTTGTTATGAATGTGGCCAAACGGGTCATTTTAGAAATGCATGTCCGAAGAAGAAAGCCAACCCCAACACACGCGGCCGAGCTTTCAACATCAACACCGAGGAAGCCCGAGATGACAATGAATTAGTCACGGGTACGTTTCTCCTCAACAACACTTATGTTACTTGTTTATTCGATTCGGGTGCCGATAAGAGTTTCGTATCCAAGACTTTGACTCATTCTTTTAATACTCCACCCCTCCCACTAGATACCACTTATACCATTGAAGTGGCCAACGGAAAACTATTGAGTGCCGACACATATTACCGGGGGTGTACGTTAAACATTTTGGGTAATGAGTTTGAAATTGACTTGATACCCATGGAACTAGGAAGCTTCGATGTATTAATCGGTATGAATTGGCTAGCCAAAACGAAATCTCACATCCTTTGTGATCTTAACGCAATCCGAATCCCTATCGAGAATGGTGAACCTTTGATCGTCTATGGCGATAAGAGTTACACCGGACTCAACCTCGTTTCGTGTATTAAAGATAGAAAACTACTCCGTAAGGGTTGTTTTGCGATCCTTGCTCACGTTAAGAAAGTCGAGTCCGATGAGAAGCACATCGATGATGTGCCAATTGTTAGTGACTATTCCGATGTATTTCCCGACGAATTGCCGGGTCTTCCACCTCATCGACCGGTTGAATTCCAAATCGATCTTATTCCGGGGGCCGCACCCGTAGCACGTGCACCTTATAGACTCGCTCCATCCGAGATGAAAGAATTGCAAAGTCAAATCCAAGAACTACTTGATCGTGGTTTTATCCAACCTAGCCATTCACCTTGGGGCGCTCCGATTTTGTTTGTTAAAAAGAAAGACGGATCCCTACGAATGTGCATTGATTATCGTGAACTAAGCAAATTGACGGTTAAAAACTGATATCCTCTTCCTCGCATCGATGACCTCTTTGATCAACTACAAGGGTCTTGTGTATATTCAAAAATCGATCTCCGCTCGGGTTATCATCAATTAAGGGTTAAGGGGGAAGATGTCTCCAAAACCGCTTTCCGAACTCGTTATGGTAGTTATGAATTTCTTGTAATGCCATTTGGTTTCACTAACGCACCGGCGGTGTTCATGGATCTTATGAACCGCGTGTGCAAACCGTATCTTGACAAATTCGTTATCGTGTTCATCGATGATATTTTGGTTTATTCTAAAAGCGAAGAAGAACACGAGGAACACCTCCGGCTCGTGCTTGAACTTTTAAGACAAGAATGACTCTATGCCAAATTCTCCAAGTGTGAATTTTGGTTGAAGGAAGTTCAATTTCTTGGTCATGTTGTAAGTGACCAAGATATTAAAGTCGATCCAACGAAAATTGAAGCCATTAGTAAATGGGAGACTCCCACTACTCCTACTCACATTCGTCAATTCTTGGGGCTCGCCAGATACTACCGTAGATTCATCAAGGATTTTTCTTTGGTTGCTCGTCCTCTAACCGCTTTAACTCACAAGGGAAAGAAATTCAATTGGATGACCGAACAAGAATCCGCATTTCAAATCTTGAAAACAAAGCTAACCACCGCTCCTATCTTGTCACTTCCCAAAGGCAATGACGATTTTGTTGTGTATTGCGACGCCTCGAAACATGGTTTTGGGTGTGTGTTGATGCAACGAACGAAAGTCATTTCTTATGCTTCTCGACAACTCAAAATTCATGAACGAAACTACACGACACATGATCTCGAACTCGGAGCCGTTGTCTTTGCACTTAAAATGTGGAAACACTATCTTTATGGAACCAAGAGTACTATCTTTACCGATCACAAAAGTCTCCAACACATATTCGACCAAAAGCAACTAAACATGAGACAACGAAGGTGGATTGAAACCTTAAACGATTATGATTGCGAGCTTCGTTACCATTCCGGGAAGGCAAATGTAGTAGCCGATGCCTTAAGTCGAAAAGAAAGAGCGGTGCCTCTTCGTGTCCGAGCCTTAAATATCACCATCCACACCAACCTTAATAGCCAAATTCGGGTAGCCCAGGATGAGGCTCTCAAGGATGAAAACGCTTCACACGAGCTCTTGAACATTCTCGTCTCTCAATTCGAAATTAGGTAGACCGGACTCCGATATTTCGCCGGAAGGATTTGGGTGCCTAGTTATGGGGACCTACGAAGCCTTATTTTAGATGAAGCCCATAAGTCGCGATACTCGATTCACCCTGGTGAAAATAAGATGTACCACGACCTTAAACAACTATATTGGTGGCCGAACCTCAAAAGGGACGTAACTACTTATGTTTCCAAGTGTTTGACATGTTCCAAAATCAAAGCCGAACACCAAAGACCGTCCGGGTTACTTCAACAACCCGAAATCCCGCAATGGAAGTGGGAAAGAATAACGATGGACTTCATCACCAAGTTACCAAAAACGACGGGCGGTTATGATACCATTTGGGTTATTGTTGATCGTCTCACCAAATCCGCACACTTTCTCGCTATGAAAGAAACCGACAAAATGGAGAAACTTGCACAACTTTACATAAAGGAGATCGTAGCTCGACACGGTGTACCTTTATTGATTATCTCCGACCGAGATGGCCGTTTTGTTTCTAGATTTTGGCGTACCTTGCAAGAAGCGTTGGGAACGCGTTTAGACATGAGCACCACATATCATCCTCAAACCGATGGACAAAGCGAACGTACAATTCAAACCTTAGAGGACATGTTACGAGCTTGCGTGGTTGATTTTGGAAAAGCTTGGGATAAGCACTTACCTCTCACCGAGTTCTCTTACAACAATAGTTATCACGCGAGTATAAAAGCCGCCCCATTCGAAGCATTATATGGCCGAAAATGCCGTTCTCCTCTTTGTTGGGCCGAAGTAGGCGACGTACAAATCACCGGACCCGAACTCATTCACGAAACCACCGAAAAGATCGTTCAAATCCGAGATAGGCTTCGGACGGCCCGGAGTCGTCAAAAGTGCAATACCGACAAAAGACGCAACGACCTTGAATTTCAAGTCAGTGACCGCGTCATGTTAAAAGTCGCACCTTGGAAAGGTGTAATCCGTTTTGGGAAACGCGGGAAGCTAAATCCGCGGTATATTGGTCCTTTCGAAATCTTGGAGCGTATTGGAACCGTTGCTTATCGTTTAGATCTTCCGCCTCAATTGAACTCCGTTCATCCTACCTTCCATGTATCTAACTTGAAAAAGTGTCTTGCCGAACCCGATATCGTCATCCCTCTCGAGGAATTTACTATTGATGACAAACTTCATTTTATGGAGGAACCGGTTGAAATTGTGGACACCTCCGTCAAGACATTGAAACAAAGCCGAATTCCGATTGTTAAAGTCCGTTGGAACGCCAAAAGGGGACCCAAGTTTACTTAGGAAAGGCAAGAACAAATGCAAAAGAAATACCCTCATTTATTCCCGGCTCCGGAAACGCAAGATCCCGAGGAAGAAACAACAACTACTACGCCTACTTAAATTTCGGGACGAAATTTCTTTTAAGGAGTAGGTAGTGTAACATCCCGCCTTTTTCCGTTTACTTTTTCGTTTAACTATTTAAATCCCGTTATATGTTTATAACATCTCCGGTTAATACATGTTTTAAAAATATCTCGTCTAGGTATTTCACGCACCCGCAAACGAACTTGAGGGACTAGTTTCGCCAAAATGCCAAAGAGGTGACTAGCCTTTGACTAGTCAACCCCCACCCCCCATCTTTTCTTTTTCATTTCCATTTTCTTCTTCTACTTCCATATTTTCTCTAAATTCTCCAATTTCAAGAATCATCATCTAAATCAAATCGAGCAAGCATCCATCTAAACAAATTGCATATTCGGAATCCTCTCATCTTCCTATTCGATTCCATGCCGATTTCATCAAGTTTGGGTAACTTTCTAAAATCACTAGATTTTGTGTTCTTGATGTTTTTAACTTATAAAGTTGTTAATTAGTGTCTATGGCTCAAGTCTAACATGATTATATGATTTATATGCTCGATTTCGTTATTTGAAGTAACTAGCTTAAATATGAACTTTGGTGTGTTTGATTTGGTAATTTGGTTGCTTAAATGTTGTTGTTATGGTAAAGTGCAAGTATTAAATGTGTTACTAGTAGCACTAGCTTCAATTTGATGTGTAGGTTGTTTTAGAAAACTTCATAAACTTGATTATTGGTTTTGGTGGATTTGGGTTAGGGTTTGATGAACTTGAAATGAACTTTTGATGCTTTGAATGACATGAAATGTTATTTATAAGTGTTAGGTTGTATTGTATGCTTGATCACCTTCGAAATGGCATATCATTCATGTAAATTGGTTGCCGAATCATCGAATTTTATTTATGAACTTGAGTGCATTTAATGAGGAGCTTTGAATGTGATTTTGTTTGTTGTATAAGTAAATGTGATGGATGAAATGTGTTTAGTTGTTTTCCTTGTCAAAATACCTTTCTGATGATATAAGATACAAGCTTTGGTTGTTTGCGGGTCATAAATGGTGATTGGTTGAAGTTAGGTTCGTGCATAAAACTTAAAAACTGCCAGAATTTTCTGCACAGGTAATGGCGCGGCGCTCCATATACCCGCGCGGCGCGCCAAAGTGGTCTGTCCAACTTTGTCGATTTTTGAATAATATTTTCTATGCTACGCACCTCCGATTCACACGTAACTTGTTATAACATGCTCATATATGATTAAAAACCTCAGAAAAATAGTTCGGGACCCGACCCGAACGTGTTGACTTTTTCGTTGACTTTGACCGACCAAAGTTTGACTTTTTGTCAAACTTAACCAAATGATTATGCAACCTTCCTAACTTGTTTCTATACTTGTATCTTGCATGAAACTTGACAATTTGATTTCACATGCTACATAATCGAGTCGTAACGAGCCATATGACTAATTGAACATCTTTGACCTATCGTGTTTACCATTATTGATACGACCTATTTGTTTAGGTCAAGACTAGCACTATCCTTCGCACACGTTACTTTGTGAAGTACTTTTCATACATGCACTCAAGGTGAGATCATAGTCCCATCTTTCAACAACTTTTATACTTTTAAATCATGGGATGAGAAACATATACGGTTTTATACTACATACTTTTACACTTTGAACACAAGTACGAAAACGAACATTCCACGTACGGGTTTGAACAAAAATCCTCAATTCAATTATCATTAGTTACACTTGCAGGGTGTAAACGTGAACTTATATTATGTGATCACATGGGCTTGACGAGCCTCATTCGGACGGTTCGCTACCGTTAGTGGATGAAATATATTTTCGGGTCTAGTGTATGTTCTAACACTACGCAAAGGGTGCAAAATAGTTAAGTTTGATAATTGGGTGCCCGCGAAACAAATAACTTTGGAATGCGAATGATTTAGATAATCATATTATATTAAATCTTGTGGTTCAAATGCAACGTTTACTAAAACACCTATGATTTCACCAACGTTTTCGTTGACAGTTTTCTATATGTTTTCTCAGGTCCTTGAAAGCTACTTGATACATGCTTCCGCACTCTTTTTGATACTTGCTTGGATGTCGAGTATACATGCATAGTTGGAGCGTCTTTTGACTACTTTAAATTGTGTCGCATAGGTTTCATTCGTACGTTAAACATTGTAATGTAACTAGTCTTTTGAACTACATTTGTAAACTTGAAACATCCTTTTACTTATGAAATAAATGCGACATATTTTGGTCAAACATCATGACAAAGACTTATGACCATGTAACGGGACCTAAGTAGTCGGCGCCGTCAAACATGATTTGGTCGGGTCGCTACAGCAGGCCATTTGGCAAGCCGTTTGGCAGGCCGTTTGGTGAGGCCATTTGCCAGGCCAGCCCGTTTGATCGGGGCGTATGGCAGGCCGTTTGCCATACTGCAAGCCATTTGGTAGCCCGTTTGGCAAGCCGTTTGGCTTGTTGAATTGCTGGATCGTAACTTGATTTCTTGTCTTTCACCGTTTTCGCTCTAGAATCTTCGTTTTACCTCCGATTCTCTTGATTCTTTTTGCATCGACTTCGTATTTATCTACAAATTCAACTAAAAAGTGATTATTTTTTCGACAAAGTTTTGAACTTTATACTTTTGGGACTCAATATCGGGGGTAAAAACGTGACTTTTTAGCAGATATCAGTGCTCATGTGAATCATAGACCCTGTACGCCACCCTTGTCCTTCCTGTAGATCTCTACCATAATCCGTGTTCATACCCATTCCTCCGTACCATGTGTGACATCCTCAGTAATATACCGGCTCACAGCCTGATCCCATACACTGGTCTGAGCAATAGTGGATGTGTCTCTGTGGGTGCTGACGCGGGTTGTTCCAAAAAGGCTGGTAACAAAATCCGAAGCCCCTGTGCTCTGTTCCCTTAGAGGAGATGGAATGATCATGTGCTGTGTATAGTGATACTAAGGTGGTGGAGGAGGTAATGGATACTGATGGCTAGGCCCTGCACCTCTTGGGTCTCTGTGGGAGAAAATTAACGGATACTCGTGAGGATACGGGGGAACGTTAAGCTGCCTTCCTGCGTAGTGCATGAAATGATCTAGGTTCTGAAAGATAGCAGCTTCAACGAACCACCTCTCCCATCCGGGCAAATCACCCATATGATAATGGTACGGCTCAAATCGCGGCCGATCTCCCTGATCTACTGATGAGCATCTGCGGGTGTCAGTGGGCCTTCCCTGCATGGTAGGATTATCCTCATCCTGTGGTTCCTGTGAACCTCGCCGTCTCCTAACATCCCTAGTCCTTGGGTCAGGCCTAAATCCTCTAACTCTCACCCCTGTCACTGTTCGGTCTTCCGAGTCTGGGATTACCGGATTAGTTGCAACTATCAACTATCAACTGCTCATCCTCTATCTGAATGTACTACCAAGTGTGCAGTAATCTATACCCTATCTCTTCTGACTTAGTTGCCCTTATATAACCAAATCTTTCAACATTACCTAAAACATGCATCCGGCGAAGGAGTTTGGTGACAATGGCTCCCAAAACTGGCACAACTGTTCTCGGGGCATTCCTTTCATTAGTAAATGCTTGAGCTAGGAGGTGTGCGACTTGCATATTTTAGTTGTGAATCATGGCATGCATTAGGCGCATATCATTAACGGTGACAGCACCACCATGTTGGATTTTTGGGTGAAGAGTTTTGGCGATGAGGTGGTGGAGAATGCGATGAACGGGGTTAGTAAAATTTGAGGCTTTTTTACTTGACCTCTAGGCTTCATTGTCGGAGGTGTAGGTCTGTCAGAGAGCTTGATGATCGATTGAGTTCAGGGTGATGTATCCCTTCTTAAACACTGATTGGTTAATGTGAGCTCTCTTATACAGTTCTGAATGAATTGCGAACTGTGCGAGAGTCGGGTGACGCATTTAGTTCTGGTGGCTGAAATGGATGCATTGATGACTGTTGTATTCTTCATGATCAACATTTGCTTCGAATCTCCATGTTGCCATAAACTCTGCATACAGTTCCTGATACACCCGTTCATTGATTTCAAATAGTTTTTGCCACGCGCTGTTTGTTTTTTCGTGTGCCGTAAAACTCAAAATCTGCCTCAGGTCATCGGCCCACCCACACTGCTCCATTATCTCCCTGTTTATGTACTTGTTGGGGCTCTTTTGTCTGTTTATCTAGTTTCTCATGAATGGCTCGCATTCCACCGGGTTATCCTGCCCGTGGATAGAGTGGGGCAACTCGTACTCTTCTGGTAGATAATTAGCCATCTGCGAGAGTCAAATAATGTAGGTTATGTTCTAAAATAATAAGACTTATAATAAAACTTAGAAATGAAAAATGCTTATATTTTTCGAAAAAAATTCGAAATGAGGGCTTTAAACCAAATCCCTGTTATAGTCAATTATAGCCAAAATTACCGCAAACAATATCTAATCTTACTATAAACTTGTTTCTAAGCAAAATTCAAAGCATACCCATGATTACAACAAATAATTCTAAAAATAATAATTATAGTGAGTTAGTTGTAATAAGCAATTTTGATTAAAGTAAGATGATTTTTAAGCATACAATGATTATAATGACCATTTTTAATTACCTTAAATATTTTTAAACATCAAACTTTGCCTATAACTTCCTTATGTCAAGGTTTAAGACCATTTTTATCGAAAAATATTCATTTTGATCAAAACGTACAAAATAAGAAAAGTCAAAAGACTATGCTTCAATTTCATTTGCAAGTCAATGATATCTTCATTTAAACTAATTTTCAAGTCATCCTAAGTTTTAAAAACGCTTTAACTATAGGAAAAATCTAAAGCCTAATTCCGTATAGTTTTATCAAAACTTCAATTTTCAATCAAACAATCCTAAATTGTTCCAAAACTAGTTTCTAAGCATTTTAGATGAAACACTAAGCCTAAATGAGCAAGCAAAACATACCGATTTCTAGCCTAAAACCTAAACTAACGAATTGAAAGCTAAAAGTGAACCAAAATGCGTCAATCGAACCTAAAAGCTAACATATATCAATCACATTGTCTAACTAAGCATATAGGAATTCAAAATTGGGCATAAAACACGAATTTTTTTAAAAGTCAAAAATTTGACTTCGAGTAAAAACTCGTTTTTTAATCGTGAAAAAGTATCTTTTATGAAAAATTGATGATGGAAACATATTTAGTAGGCACGAGAGACGCGGATTAGTACTTTGAATCGTTAAAATTGGTCAACAAATGGTGGTGGTGATGCTCTTGGGCCGTCGGTTGAGAGAAAGGAAGAGAGGAGGAAGAGAAGAAAAAAGAAAGAAGAAAAAAGAGAGAAGGAGAAGAAAAATGGGCCCGTGTGGCGCATGGGCTTATTTCCCCAACCCGACTCGTAATTTTTTATATTTTTAAAATTTTAAAGTTTTCACTAAATTAGTAAAAGATAAATAAAATTTTGGTATTTTTACTAATTAAAAATTAAAAGAAAAAAAAAACAAATGGACGGAGTAAAATAAAATTTTTTATTTAATTAATAGCATAAATTACACAGGTTCCACAACTAAGTTCCATAAATAACGTGGAAAGAAAGATAAATTTAAAGTTTCTTTGACCATCCAGAGTAAATCAGCGGTGTGTACTGAAAATATTTCAAAATCACTTAGCATTTTACGTTCACGCTTTTGTAAATCTTCGATGTCGTCCATAAGTTTAACCAAAGCTCTTCTAACTTTTTTAATATTTGTAAATCCATCTCTAGGTCCAGTATCCCGATAATTAAGTTCTAAAAGAAGTTTTGACACTGTGTCTTTGAATAAAAGATCTTCCGCGCAGTCAGGATCACCGATAGTAAATTTAAAGTTTTCAGATATTTCCCGAATGATCTTTCTTTGCGGAGTTTTATATTGAAATTTTGACATAGTGAGGATTTGCACGAGTTCAGAATATATTTCCTTTCTTTTTGCGAAGAAATTCTGATGTATTCTTTCCTCGGTTGAATCCAGAAAAACTTCGATTAATCGTTAGATTTCTCTATTTTTATGCCCTTTCCCTTATTATTTTCTTTTGCCTTTTTAAATTCAGTTGGGGTAATTTCTATAACATCATCGGAATTCTCGTCGGAATCCGATTCATCGGAGAATTGGTAATCCTCCCAATATTTTGCTTCCTTGGCGGAAACACCATTGACCATAATTAACCTTGGTCGGTTGGTTGAGGATTTTCTTTTACTTAACCGTTTTATTATTTCCCCCACCAGTTCTATTTCTTCATCTGGTTCCGATTCTTCTTCCGGTTCCGATTCTTCTTCCGGATCCGACTATTCTTCCGGTTCCTCTTCGGGAACTTGTGAATCAGTCCACGAATCATTCCAATTTACATTTGACTCTTCATTATTATTATTAGGTGAGTCAATGGGACTTGTTCTAGAGGTAGACATCTATCACATAATATCAAACGCGTTAAGAGATTAATATATCACATAATATTCACATGTTAAAAATATATAGTTTCCAACAAAATTTGTTAAGCAATCATTTTTCAAGTAAACACGGTCGAAGTCCAGACTCACTAATGCATCCTAACAAACTCGATAAGACACACTAATACAAAATTCTGGTTCTCTAAGACCAACGCTCGGATACCAACTGAAATGTCCCGTTCTTATTGATTAAAAATGTTCCATATTAATTGATTTCGTTGCGAGGTTTTGACCTCTATATGAGACGTTTTTCAAAGACTGCATTCATTTTTAAAACAAACCATAACCTTTATTTCATAGATAAAGGTTTTAAAAAGCTTTACGTAGATTATCAAATAATGATAATCTAAAATATCCTGTTTACACACGACCATTACATAATGGTTTACAATACAAATATGTTACAACAAAATAAGTTTCTTGAATGCAGTTTTTACACAATATCATACAAGCATGGACTCCAAATCTCGTCCTTATTTAAGTATGCGACAGCGGAAGCTCTTAATAATCACCTGAGAATAAACATGCTTAAAACGTCAACAAAAAATGTTGGTGAGTTATAGGTTTAACCTATATATATCAAATCATAATAATAGACCACAAGATTTCATATTTCAATACACATCCCATACATAGAGATAAAAATCATTCATATGGTGAATACCTGGTAACCGACATTAACAAGATGCATATATAAGAATATCCCCATCATTCCGGGACACCCTTCGGATATGATATAAATTTCGAAGTACTAAAGCATCCGGTACTTTGGATGGGGTTTGTTAGGCCCAATAGATCTATCTTTAGGATTCGCGTCAATTAGGGTGTCTGTTCCCTAATTCTTAGATTACCAGACTTAATAAAAAGGGGCATATTCGATTTCGATAATTCAACCATAGAATGTAGTTTCACGTACTTGTGTCTATTTTGTAAATCATTTATAAAACCTGCATGTATTCTCATCCCAAAAATATTAGATTTTAAAAGTGGGACTATAACTCACTTTCACATATTTTTACTTCGTCGGGAAGTAAGACTTGGCCACTGGTTGATTCACGAACCTATAACAATATATACATATATATCAAAGTATGTTCAAAATATATTTACAACACTTTTAATATATTTTGATGTTTTAAGTTTATTAAGTCAGCTGTCCTCGTTAGTAACCTACAACTAGTTGTCCACAGTTAGATGTACAGAAATAAATCGATAAATATTATCTTGAATCAATCCACGACCCAGTGTATACGTATCTCAGTATTGATCACAACTCAAACTATATATATTTTGGAATCAACCTCAACCCTGTATAGCTAACTCCAACATTCACATATAGAGTGTCTATGGTTGTTCCGAAATATATATAGATGTGTCGACATGATAGGTCGAAACATTGTATACGTGTCTATGGTATCTCAAGATTACATAATATACAATACAAGTTGATTAAGTTATGGTTGGAATAGATTTGTTACCAATTTTCACGTAGCTAAAATGAGAAAAATTATCCAATCTTGTTTTACCCATAACTTCTTCATTTTAAATCCGTTTTGAGTGAATCAAATTGCTATGGTTTCATATTGAACTCTATTTTATGAATCTAAACAGAAAAAGTATAGGTTTATAGTCGGAAAAATAAGTTACAAGTCGCTTTTGTAAAGGTAGTCATTTCAGTCGAAAGAACGACGTCTAGATGACCATTTTAGAAAACATACTTCCACTTTGAGTTTAACCATAATTTTTTGATATAGTTTCATGTTCATAATAAAAATCATTTTCTCAGAATAACAACTTTTAAATCAAAGTTTATCATAGTTTTTATTAACTAACCCAAAACAGCCCGCGGTGTTACTACGACGGCGTAAATCCGGTTTTACGGTGTTTTTCGTGTTTCCAGGTTTTAAATCATTAAGTTAGCATATCATATAGATATATAACATGTGTTTAGTTGATTTTAAAAGTCAAGTTAGAAGGATTAACTTTTATTTGCGAACAAGTTTAGAATTAACTAAACTATGTTCTAGTGATTACAAGTTTAAACCTTCGAATAAGATAGCTTTATATGTATGAATCGAATGATGTTATGAACATCATTACTACCTTAAGTTCCTTGGATAAACCTACTGGAAAATAGAAAAATGGATCTAGCTTCAACGGATCCTTGGATGGCTCGAAGTTCTTGAAGCAGAATCATGACACGAAAACAAGTTCAAGTAAGATCATCACTTGAAATAAGATTGTTATAGTTATAGAAATTGAACCAAAGTTTGAATATGATTATTACCTTGTATTAGAATGATAACCTACTGTAAGAAATAAAGATTTCTTGAGGTTGGATGATCACCTTACAAGATTGGAAGTGAGCTAGCAAACTTGAAAGTATTCTTGATTTTATGAAACTAGAACTTTTGGAATTTATGAAGAACACTTAGAACTTGAAGATAGAACTTGAGAGAGATCAATTAGATGAAGAAAATTGAAGAATGAAAGTGTTTGTAGGTGTTTTTAGTCATTGGTGTATGGATTAGATATAAAGGATATGTTATTTTGTTTTCATGTAAATAAGTCATGAATGATTACTCATATTTTTGTAATTTTATGAGATATTTCAATGCTAGTTGCCAAATGATGGTTCCCACATGTGTTAGGTGACTCACATGGGCTGCTAAGAGCTGATAATTGGAGTGTATATACCAATAGTACATACATCTAAAAGCTGTGTATTGTACGAGTACGAATACGGGTGCATACGAGTAGAATTGTTGATGAAACTGAACGAGGATGTAATTGTAAGCATTTTTGTTAAGTAGAAGTATTTTGATAAGTTTCTGAAAGTCTTTCAAAAGTGTATGAATACATATTAAAACACTACATGTATATACATTTTAACTGAGTCGTTAAGTCATCGTTAGTCGTTACATGTAAATGTTGTTTTGAAACCTTTAGGTTAACGATCTTGTTGAATGTTGTTAACCCATTGTTTATTATAACAAATGAGATGTTAAATTGTTATATTATCGTGATATTATGATATATAATATATCTTAGTATGATGTATATACAGTTAAATGTCGTTACAACAATAATCGTTACATATATGTCTCGTTTCGAAATCAATAAGTTAGTATTCTTATTTTTACATATGTATTTCATTGTTAATACACTTAATAATATATTTACTTATCATTTAACATAATTAACCAAGTGTATCAATATCTTAATATGATTCATATGTACCTAGTAAGACGTTGTTATAACGATAATCGTTATATATATCGTTTTCGAGTTTCTTAAATTAATAGTCTCATTTTTATGTATATAACTCATTGTTAAAATACCTAATGAGATACATACTTATAATAAAAACATGTTAACTATATATATAACCATATATATGTCATCGTATAGTTTTTACAAGTTTTAACGTTCGTGAATCACCGGTCAACTTGGGTGGTCAATTGTCTATATGAAACATATTTCAATTAATCAAGTCTTTACAAGTTTGATTGCTTAACATGTTGGAAACATTTAATCATGTAAATATCAATCTCAATTAATATATATAAACATGGAAAAGTTCGGGTCACTACACATACTGCTCCCAACTCTCCCATCTTCCGTCAATCAACTGTGGATCCCGATCTTTCCTGCAAGCTTCCACCATTCTAAAGGCGCACCAACCTGTATAAAGATACCCTTCACTGGATACTAGTCACAACAAGCGTGTTCGACTCAGCATTCTGACTAGCTTTTCTTTTTCCCCTGACATGAATCTGGATTATTTTGACGAGTTTTTTAAGATATCGGTTCCCAATTTTACTCAGCAGTTCACACATCTTGGTGCCTGTGCTCCTTCCAATCTTACAGCGAAGTTTGAGCATCTCTCTCCTGAGCAAGATCTTTTCATTGATACGCAGGCCACGATGTTTAATCTGGCCAAAGATATTAGCCGCCTGAAGTAGAAATCCAATTCCATACTTCTTGGTCATAAACATCTGTCGCGTGAACAAAGGGAGTTTGCCAAGCTGGATGCTGAAAAACAACAGATATCTGAACAACTTCATCAGGAGGTTGCAGCTCGTTTGAAGGTGGAGGATAGGAATACTCATCTTGAGGGTGAGTGTCAGCGTCTAATGAATGAAATTAAGCGTTCGGAAACTGTTCCAGCTGATCTTGAGGCTCAAGTGAATCATCTGTCATTACAACTTGGTACTGCATCATCTGAAAATTCCCAGCTTAAAAAACACTTTGAGGAGCTGGACGCGAAGCACCAGACAGTTGTTGGTGAGCGTGATGATCTTAATACCAAATGCTCAAGCCTCAAAACTGAATACTCGATTTTAAAATCTGGTCTTCCTGAGATTGCTAAGCATATCATGGCCTACCCGAGTGTCCGCGTTCCTTTTGGTCAAGCCATACTAGCTGCGCGTGCGTATGAGCGGTCCCTTTTCTGGGATGTTGTGAAATCAAACCTTACCATACCGGACATTATTATGGTATCTATTTCAAATGAGCTTATGGAGGATGCCGGTGGGAAATGCGGTGAGGCGTGCGCGGCTTTAGCTATTTTAAGAATTCCTCGTTTGGAGGAATTAGCTGAGAATAGGGACTTTTCCTCCTGCCAGGTGGTTGATGACATGCTTTTTTAGGCTTGCATGTGGTTTGAAATGGAGGGACAATGTTTGTCCACCTCCAGTTTGTTTGAGTCGCGAGGAATGGGCCCAACAGCTTGAGGGTTTCGCATCCCTATATCTATATTTATATATTTCTGTTTTAAAGCAGGGTATGCGTCTGATCGCTGCGTGCGAGGATGGTATATTCTCCTTAGTGTAGGGCACCGTTCCAATTAAGCCACCCCTAGTATATTATTATGTTTGTAGGAAATAATTATCTTAAACGACTTGCGTAAGAGTAGAATTTTATCCTTTTTAGGTATCTGCCTTTTCTTATATGATGTTGCAGTATAAGAGTTTTTCTGTTTGCTAAAGGCATTTTGATATAAGTATTCTTCTACTTATCGTTAGACTTTTCGTACAGATATTTTAATATATTTTGCTATATACTTTTATACTTATTTGCAAATTTATAAGCGGTTTATTTGCACTTGTATGCGCATTATAGCATATGAATAAATGTCATTCACATATGACGGGAGCGACCCTTCTATATACGAATGATCCTTTTATTCTTGCATCTTATCAAAGCAAACTAATGCTTATACATATTATACTCTTGAGATTAAAATTATTTGTACGCATTGATAAACCAATATCAAATTCGTCTATATAAGCAACCCAATGCTTATTTCAAGAGTCTTCCGGACAATTCAATGTCTGTAGTACTAACAAGTAACCAAACTTGTATTTTATAGTCATGACTTTGCAAGTCTCCGTCTTGCGCGGTATACAAGCGTTTGAAACAAACCAATGTTTTACTACTGTTACCATTAAAAATAGTATTAGTAACCAAACTAAACTATGCCATTTGAGACTCGGAGTGTGTCCTTGTGCAGATTAAGGGGCATGCAATCAATCAAAATGTAAAAATGCACAAATTATGGAATTAAATTGCATGATTCAATTTATTATAAAAAAATTTAAACGACAGAAATAGAAACATAACAAAATTTCAACAGATATCCGGGTGATCAATCCTACTGTTGCCATCTTTTACTTTTTGTGCCGTTTATTTTTACGCATGCAAGGCGCATCCTGTTAGTTCACTTTCAAGCCCTTGTGCCCCTTTTGTTGCTTTTCCCAGTAACCATATTATCTGGGTCATTCACCATGTAATAATTTCTGGGGTTTTATTATTCTTTTTCCTTACTGCTATTAACCTGGCAGTGCCATCGTTTCCTTGCATTTTAACAAAGTGTTGCTTTCGTGGCATTTTTCCCTTTTACTCTTTTTCACTTGCCTCAATCATTTCACGAACGATCTTCAGAGGTTTATTATTGGTATGGTGTTTATTCCACCAACCACTCGATTGTCGTTGTTTTAAACACCATAAACCTCCTGCCGATATAATGTTCAAAAATAAATTTCAATTTGGCTTAGAGTAAAATATTTAACTTGGCTGTTATTTTATGTTTGTAATTTTACCTCCCCCTGAAAACCATGTTTGAATGATGTCAGTATATGATTGGGTGCGCACGCTTTGCTTTATAGCGAGCTCTTCAGGCGCATCGTTCTTTACAGCTGTACTGATTTTTGACGCTGTGCGTAAGCTATTTTTTGGCTTTATACGTGCGCGCACCCCTGCATTTTTCTTTTGGTATTAGGTAATTTTTCTACCCTTGCATGTGCTGCTTCTTTCTTGTTCCTTGAAATGCGTTTTTTCGCAAAAACCATGATGCGGGTGCGGATCTTTTTTCCACGTTTTCTTTTGATTTCCTTGTTCATTTTAACACCTTTTCTAAGATTTCCAAACCCTGCATCTTATAATAGTGTATAATATCTTTAAAATAAGTAATTACAGCGCCGTTTTATGCACCCGTATTACGTAATTAAGCACCCATCTTATGTGTTTACACTTTTAAAGTAAGTAACTTTGATTGAAAAACAAATTGGAGCTTTTATTATTTTTTTCTAAAAACTGTGACTTGCAACATCAAATACCGAATTGGAATATTTGCGTACCTGTGAGCATAGTGTTTCTTCGATTGTCTGAGCCATTCGCTGTTTATTTGACTCTGCATCTTTGCATCCCATCCTTATGCCTTTTTGCATCCTTCTTTCTTTTCTATCCACTTTCGATTTTATAGTTGCGACTCCCCGCTTTGTTAGGAATCTTAATAGGCCGTGTATTATGGATGGTATGGCACCTAGCTTTTGCAAGGTGTTCCTGCTTATTAGTGCGTTATGCTCAGCTTTCGACTTGACTATAGCAAATTCAATCTCAACATCCCTTCTCTTTTTACCATTGTTGTCGTCTCGTAATTCTGACCCAACTCTAATCGTCCCTAATGACATGACCAGTCCACCAGTAAAATAAAACAAAGTAACTGCTTTCTTTTTTAGCTGCGACTTGACTGATCTAGGTAGCGACATATAGCAATGTTCATACATGATATCTATGTCACAGCCAGTTTCTACACATAACCCCTTAAGTTCCTGATTACAACTTTTGATGTACCCTTTAACTATCACGGGTTTGTTGAACCATTGCCTTTCACTTGCTTCAAATGAGATTTTGGTTTTTTTCCACTCTTTGAATTCTTTCGTTTCTGTCATTACGCTCTCACCTATTACCATATTTATGGTTTTTTCGACTTCTCCCGCTTTTGACTCGCTTTTGGTTTGCCACGTGTATTCTTTTTCCTGTCTTGACTTATTGCCCTATGCTTTAGCCGATTTCTTTAAATGCTACAACCTTCCATTTTTAGTTCTACGACCACCTTCTCGATTAACTGCCTGCACTTATTAGTTTCGTGACCAAAATCGTCATGAAAGTCACAAAATTTGGTTTTGTCCTTCTTTGCATAATCGGGTAGTGGTGCTGGAGCTTCGAACATTTTACACACTGACTCAGTTCCCAATATTTCCTTTGGTGTTTTGCTGACGTCTTTTATGATTGCATAATTATCGTCGTAGACGCTCTTGCTTCTGTAATTGCCACCTCCTCTGCTATTGTTGTACCGACGGTATTTATTGTTATTATTGTGACTTCCGCCTTTGAGAGGGCTATTATTATTATACTCTTCGCGGATCCAGAGCCCTTTCCCTGATCGCGATGGTGATCATCATCATTATTTCTGTCCAAGTAGCTTTTTCCGCAATTTTGCGTTATATCTTCTTGCGCCCGCATGTAATCATGTGCTTCTTTTATTGCTTTCGCAAATGTTTGAGGAACCTTCCTTCGCAACCTCTGCCATAAGGACAGGTGTTTTTCTGTATCAAGGCAGTGTATAAATCCTGAAATCTTTTGACTTTCTGGTAGATCTGGTATTTTAGCCACCTCCTTTATGTACCTATCAATAACCTCACCCAAGGATTCTTTAGGTTTTTGCTCTATGTCGTGGCATTCTACATGTGTTCTTTTTCGTGCACGTAGACTATGAAAATTAAGTAGAAACCGAGATCTTAAGTCTGCATAACCTGTTATGCTTCTGGGAGTTAAATTGTTGAACCACTCCTGCGCCACTCCTTGCAACACAATTGGTAGCATATGACATGCTACCGCGTCTCCCCAATTGTGGGTTCTTGCCATCCCCTCAAACCTTTTATAGGAAGTCATCAGGGTTAGACAACCTGTCGTAATTTCCTAATGTTAGCGGTATTACAGGTGCTTGAGGAAATGGGTGATTTGCTATATGTGCGGCAAATTTTTCTGTAGTGGGAGCCACCTCTAGAGATTTCCTTGCTTTATGCCCTTGCATGACTGCAAACCAGTTTTGCATAAACTCCTTGAATCGCGCTGGCTCATTGAGTGCTTGCGCTAGGTGTGGAGGTGCAACTTGCTGCAATTGTGAAATAAAATTATTCGAGCTGCTTGGCTCCAGCGGGTTATAAGGCGCACTTCCCTGGTTATCCTGATGTTGAGTTTGCGTTAACCCACCTATATTTGGTTGGGGTGGTGCATAGGTCATCTTTGCTTGTAGTGGCGCTATCGTAATATATGAACCATCTAGGTTTCTCAAACCCAATCTTCTAATTTCTTCCTGCGCACTTGTCGGGGTAACCCTCAAAGTTTGAGTTTCTAGTTCCACCGTTGTGATAATTGAGATTGTTCCTACATACGTAGTTTTTGCTATTAGCTTGGCAATACTTGGCGGAGATTCATACCCGTCGTCTGTTTCTTAAGAGCGTATATAGTTAGTGTTGGTTGGAGATCCAAAACTTATTTTTTCCGGAGACTTCATGCGCTCCGTTTCCATTTCTTTGATACGTACATAACTAGTTTCTACTCCTGGGGGCGTATCTTTCCCACCACTCTGTAGCCATTCACTTTCTGTCGCCGCCATGGTCGGCGGAATCGTTTATTCCATCTCAGCGCTTATAGGCCCCATTAGGATAGCCTCTGTCGAAGGGGGTTTTGACACCTTTTTCCCTTTTACCACAGATGCCTGTTTTGATGTCTGCACAGGTGTTCGTTGACCTGTAAATGCCTGAAATGTAGGCTTCGAACCTTTGTTGCCCGCCATTAATCTGAATTAGGTGAATAATCTGAAATTTGACCAATTAGTGTGAACAAAAAACATTTTATGGAAAACACAAAAACGAATCATATATTTAATATGAATTTCCTTCTTGTTTGTTCATGTAACTGGTCTCACAGATGGCGCCAAATGATCAAGCATATTTTCACGTGGTCAAGGTGAACTTACACTTGAGTGCATAGTAGGGTTTAAGGACTAATAACATTCGAACCTCCGACACTTAGTCGTGGGTAACCCACATCAGTATCGTTTCGATTCCGACCGGGTGGCCAGTTTGAGAGGCCACCAACAACCTAGCATACGAGGTTGAGTGGCCCAAAAACATGAAGGTTTTATAGTTTGAGACATACCTGAAAGTCTTAGAGATCGTATGAAGCTTTGTTCGTACGACGAAGATTTGTATGCTGTGGTTTATGTATGAGTAAACGAATGAATATATATATATATATATATATATATATATATATATATATATATATATATATATATATATATATATATATATATATATATATATATATTAGGGTTTATGAGCTATGTATTTATAGGCTAACGAATTAGGGTTTCGGTAGAATCTCTTCCCTAATTAAATGCAATCTTATCCCAACTAACTTTCGTTATTTAAGGAAAAGAATCTAAATTGATTATACCGTACATTCTTCTATAATGTACTGGACCCTTAGGCAAGTATACAAAACTCACATCAGATGGTATAGGCGCATAGAGTGCGGCTATACCCATGTCATATGCCTTACATGACAATTTGTGTGCGTTTTAGGGCTTTGGATGCGCAATCCGCATAGTCTTGCGGATATGCATATCATTATTGGGTTCCATGGCCTTACTTAGCAGAGGTACAGCTTACAACAACTGTTGTGCTTCAGCATGCACGTACGAAGTTTATATGCTTGGTGACTACACTAGCATGGTCTGGGAGTACTAAGGGTCTA
Organism: Rutidosis leptorrhynchoides; assembly: GCF_046630445.1. Lineage (NCBI taxonomy): Eukaryota > Viridiplantae > Streptophyta > Magnoliopsida > Asterales > Asteraceae > Rutidosis > Rutidosis leptorrhynchoides. The sequence goes on from NC_092343.1 coordinate 227,102,886, forward strand.
GTCAGATGTTTCACTACGAAAGAGTCCTCTGTCGGAGTCCAAAGCTTGATAGACTTACTACAACCGGTGTGCCTCAGTCGATCTTACGTTGTATCCTAGAGACTTCTCTTACCAAGGGGTGACACAGATAGTGTACTCTGAATTGGGGTTCGCGACTTCCCAATAACAGAGCTAATAACTACGTTCTATTGGTTGGAAAAGCGATTGAGTTTAAAGCATAATCGGAAAGCATTTCGACAACATACACAAACCATAACATTATTTCGGCATTATAATTAGTTATATCATAGCATACACTAAAGATAACTACTCGCTAATCATGGCAACATATGATAGAAGACATTATATAAAGATAAAGGATAGAAGTACCGGTAGATTAAACGTGTTCCGAATACAAAAGTGACAACTTCAAACTCCAGACCGCTCCTAATACAACATTCGGCGTTCTTCTCTGGGTACTAGATTTCTCGCACGGAGTTGAAGACCTTGAAAGTATGACTAATATTGTATAAGAGAGAGAAAGAAAGAGAGAGAAAGAAGTTAATTGGAGTGTGTGTTGGAATGAATGACGAAGACTCTTTAAATAAGCATAAAATTTTCCTGCAAACGGCTGGCAGGTGTAACATCCCGCCTTTTTCCGTTTACTTTTTCGTTTAACTATTTAAATCCCGTTATATGTTTATAACATCTCCGGTTAATACGTGTTTTAAAAATATCTCGTCTAGGTATTTCACGCACCCGCAAACGAACTTGAGGGACTAGTTTCGTCAAAATGCCAAAGAGGTGACTAGCCTTTGACTAGTCAACCCCCACCCCTCATCTTTTCTTTTTCATTTCCCTTTTCTTCTTCTACTTCCATATTTTCTCTAAATTCTCCAATTTCAAGAATCATCATCTAAATCAAATCGAGCAAGCATCCATCTAAACAAATTGCATATTCGAAATCCTCTCATCTTCCTCTTCGATTCCATACCGATTTCATCAAGTTTGGGTAACTTTCTAAAATCACTAGATTTTGTGTTCTTGATATTTTTAACTTATAAAGTTGTTAATTAGTGTCTATGGCTCAAGTCTAACATGATTATATGATTTATATGCTCGATTTCGTTATTTGAAGTAACTAGCTTAAATATGAACTTTGGTGTGTTTGATTTGGTAATTTGGTTGCTTAAATGTTGTTGTTATGGTAAAGTGCAAGTATTAAATGTGTTACTAGTAGCACTAGCTTCAATTTGATGTGTAGGTTGTTTTAGAAAACTTCATAAACTTGATTATTGGTTTTGGTGGATTTGGGTTAGGGTTTGATGAACTTGAAATGAACTTTTGATACTTTGAATGACATGAAATGTTATTTGTAAGTGTTAGGTTGTATTGTATGCTTGATCACCTTCGAAACGGCATATCATTCATGTAAATTGGTTGCCGAATCATCGAATTTCATTTATGAACTTGAGTGCATTTAATGAGGAGCTTTGAATGTGATTTTGGTTGTTGTAAAAGTAAATGTGATGGATGAAATGTGTTTAGTTGTTTTCCTTGTCAAAATACCTTTCCGATGATATAAGATACATGCTTTGGTTGTTTGCGGGTCATAAATGGTGATTGGTTGAAGTTAGGTTCGTGCATAAAACTTAAAAACTGCCAGAATTCTCTGCACAGGTAATGGCGCGGCGCGCCCTATACCCGCGCGGCGCGCCAAAGTGGTCTGTCCAACTTTGTCGATTTTTGAATAATGTTTGCTATGCTACGCACCTCCGATTCACATGTAACTTGTTCTAACATGCTCATATATGATTAAAAACCTCAGAAAAATAGTTCGGGACCCGACCCGAACGTGTTGACTTTTTCGTTGACTTTGACCGACTAAAGTTTGACTTTTTGTCAAACTTAACCAAATGATTATGCAACCTTCCTAACTTGTTTGTATACTTGTATCTTGCATGAAACTTGACAATTTGATATCACATGCTACATAATCGAGTCGTAACGAGCCATAGGACTAATTGAACATCTTTGACCTATCGTGTTTACCGTTATTGATACGACCTATTTGTTTAGGTCAAGACTAGCACTATCCTTCGCACACGTTACTTTGTGAAGTACTTTTCATATGTGCACTCAAGGTGAGATCATAGTCCCATCTTTCAACAACTTTTATACTTTTAAATCATGGGATGAGAAACATATACGATTTTATACTACATACTTTTACACTTTGAACACAGGTACGAAAACGAACATTCCACATACGGATTTGAACAAAAATCCTCAATTCAATTATCATTAGTTACACTTTCAGGGTGTAAACGTGAACTTATATTATGTGATCACATGGGCTTGACGAGCCTCATTCGGACGGTTCGCTACCGTTAGTGGATGAAATATATTTTCGGGTCTAGTGTATGTTCTAACACTACGCAAAGGGTGCAAAACAGTTAAGTTTGATAATTGGGTGCCCGCGAAACAAATAACTTTGGAATGCGAATGATTTAGATAATCATATTATATTAAATCTTGTGGTTCAAATGCAACGTTTACTAAAACACCTATGATTTCACCAACATTTTCGTTGACAGTTTTCTATATGTTTTCTCAGGTCCTTGAAAGCTACTTGATACATGCTTCTGCACTCTTTTTGATACTTACTTGGATGTCGAGTATATATGCATAGTTGGAGCGTCTTTTGACTACTTTAAATTGTGTCGCATAGGTTTCATTCGTACGTTAAACATTATAATGTAACTAGTCTTTTGAACTACATTTGTAAACTTGAAACATCCTTTTACTTATGAAATAAATGCGACATATTTTGGTTAAACGTCATGATAAAGATTTATGACCATGTAACGGGACCTAAGTAGTCGGCGCCGTCAAACATGATTTGGTCGGATCGCTACAGATGGTATCAGAGCGTTGGTTGTAGGGATTTAGAGTTCATTGGTGTCAACCCCGAGTCATAGGGTACATTGGTGAGCCTAGACTACAACCGGCATATAGACTTGAAGTAGGAATTACTTGACTACTTGTGCATTATACTCGAACTCGTCTATCATATTAAATTCTTATTCAATCTTAATCTCACGTTACTTGATTCAATTGACGCGCCACCTTGACTATATGAATTAGTGTCGAATGCACATATGAATTAGGGTAATATAATTTCCGGGATTATATTACGGTGACTCATATGAACATTCTGACATTATGACATAAAGATTTTAAGGCGAGTCAAGGAAAAAATTTTCTCTATCCTTATTCCATATCATGGTTAGTATTATTAAGAATACTAATCAACGGTATTCTTGTGTTTTGAAGGAACAATGCCTCCTCGTCGTGTGCCACGCCATGAGACTCCCGAACAAGCTCTACAACGAATGATAGCCACCGCCGTGGAAGCGGCCATGGCCGATCACTCCTCCAACAATAACAACAACCACAACAACAACAACAATGGAGCTGGTAACTCAAATGAAGGGTGCTCCTACAAATCCTTCATGGGGTGCAAACCTCACACTTTTGATGGAACCGGGGGACCGGTCGTGCTCACCCGATGGTTTGAGCAAACGGAAGCTGTCTTTAGCATAAGCGGTTGTCGGGACCAAGACAAGGTTAAATACTCCACTCACACCTTCGCCAGTGTTGCTCTTACATGGTGGAATACTTATGTACAATCGGTGGGTACCGATGAAGCTCACGCCCTCTCTTGGGCCGATTTAAGGGAAAAGATGGTCATCGAATATTTCCCTCGCGAAGAAACCCGAAAGCTCTAACAAGAGCTAAGAACCTTAGAGGCGGTCGGAAACGATCTCAAGGCCTATAATCAACGATTCACCGAACTATCCTTGATGTGTCCCAACCTCGTGAACCCCGAATCTCAAAGGGTCGAACTTTATATGTATGGTCTTCCAAAGAGCATCAAATAAGGGGTGATGTCATCCAAACCCACTAACCTACAATAAGCATTGAACATGGCCCGCCAATTGATCGAAACGGTTGACGAAATCGTAGTTCCGGCACCTAAGGCTGAGGATAAATCGGGCGGCAACAAAAGAAAGTGGGAACCCTCCCAATTAAGCAACAACAACTTTGCTAAGAAGCCTTGCACCTCCGACACCAAGAAAAGTTATGGCGGAAATAAACCCTTTTGCAACAAATGCCACAAGCACCACTATGGTGAATGTAGCAATCTATTTTGCCACCGGTGCCAAAGGGGTGGTCATGTGGCCAACGATTGTAGAAGTGCCGCCCCCGTCGCTCAAAAGGTTCCCAATGCACCAAAACCGGGTACTTGTTATGAATGTGGCCAAACGGGTCATTTTAGAAATGCATGTCCGAAGAAGAAAGCCAACCCCAACACACGCGGCCGAGCTTTCAACATCAACACCGAGGAAGCCCGAGATGACAATGAATTAGTCACGGGTACGTTTCTCCTCAACAACACTTATGTTACTTGTTTATTCGATTCGGGTGCCGATAAGAGTTTCGTATCCAAGACTTTGACTCATTCTTTTAATACTCCACCCCTCCCACTAGATACCACTTATACCATTGAAGTGGCCAACGGAAAACTATTGAGTGCCGACACATATTACCGGGGGTGTACGTTAAACATTTTGGGTAATGAGTTTGAAATTGACTTGATACCCATGGAACTAGGAAGCTTCGATGTATTAATCGGTATGAATTGGCTAGCCAAAACGAAATCTCACATCCTTTGTGATCTTAACGCAATCCGAATCCCTATCGAGAATGGTGAACCTTTGATCGTCTATGGCGATAAGAGTTACACCGGACTCAACCTCGTTTCGTGTATTAAAGATAGAAAACTACTCCGTAAGGGTTGTTTTGCGATCCTTGCTCACGTTAAGAAAGTCGAGTCCGATGAGAAGCACATCGATGATGTGCCAATTGTTAGTGACTATTCCGATGTATTTCCCGACGAATTGCCGGGTCTTCCACCTCATCGACCGGTTGAATTCCAAATCGATCTTATTCCGGGGGCCGCACCCGTAGCACGTGCACCTTATAGACTCGCTCCATCCGAGATGAAAGAATTGCAAAGTCAAATCCAAGAACTACTTGATCGTGGTTTTATCCAACCTAGCCATTCACCTTGGGGCGCTCCGATTTTGTTTGTTAAAAAGAAAGACGGATCCCTACGAATGTGCATTGATTATCGTGAACTAAGCAAATTGACGGTTAAAAACTGATATCCTCTTCCTCGCATCGATGACCTCTTTGATCAACTACAAGGGTCTTGTGTATATTCAAAAATCGATCTCCGCTCGGGTTATCATCAATTAAGGGTTAAGGGGGAAGATGTCTCCAAAACCGCTTTCCGAACTCGTTATGGTAGTTATGAATTTCTTGTAATGCCATTTGGTTTCACTAACGCACCGGCGGTGTTCATGGATCTTATGAACCGCGTGTGCAAACCGTATCTTGACAAATTCGTTATCGTGTTCATCGATGATATTTTGGTTTATTCTAAAAGCGAAGAAGAACACGAGGAACACCTCCGGCTCGTGCTTGAACTTTTAAGACAAGAATGACTCTATGCCAAATTCTCCAAGTGTGAATTTTGGTTGAAGGAAGTTCAATTTCTTGGTCATGTTGTAAGTGACCAAGATATTAAAGTCGATCCAACGAAAATTGAAGCCATTAGTAAATGGGAGACTCCCACTACTCCTACTCACATTCGTCAATTCTTGGGGCTCGCCAGATACTACCGTAGATTCATCAAGGATTTTTCTTTGGTTGCTCGTCCTCTAACCGCTTTAACTCACAAGGGAAAGAAATTCAATTGGATGACCGAACAAGAATCCGCATTTCAAATCTTGAAAACAAAGCTAACCACCGCTCCTATCTTGTCACTTCCCAAAGGCAATGACGATTTTGTTGTGTATTGCGACGCCTCGAAACATGGTTTTGGGTGTGTGTTGATGCAACGAACGAAAGTCATTTCTTATGCTTCTCGACAACTCAAAATTCATGAACGAAACTACACGACACATGATCTCGAACTCGGAGCCGTTGTCTTTGCACTTAAAATGTGGAAACACTATCTTTATGGAACCAAGAGTACTATCTTTACCGATCACAAAAGTCTCCAACACATATTCGACCAAAAGCAACTAAACATGAGACAACGAAGGTGGATTGAAACCTTAAACGATTATGATTGCGAGCTTCGTTACCATTCCGGGAAGGCAAATGTAGTAGCCGATGCCTTAAGTCGAAAAGAAAGAGCGGTGCCTCTTCGTGTCCGAGCCTTAAATATCACCATCCACACCAACCTTAATAGCCAAATTCGGGTAGCCCAGGATGAGGCTCTCAAGGATGAAAACGCTTCACACGAGCTCTTGAACATTCTCGTCTCTCAATTCGAAATTAGGTAGACCGGACTCCGATATTTCGCCGGAAGGATTTGGGTGCCTAGTTATGGGGACCTACGAAGCCTTATTTTAGATGAAGCCCATAAGTCGCGATACTCGATTCACCCTGGTGAAAATAAGATGTACCACGACCTTAAACAACTATATTGGTGGCCGAACCTCAAAAGGGACGTAACTACTTATGTTTCCAAGTGTTTGACATGTTCCAAAATCAAAGCCGAACACCAAAGACCGTCCGGGTTACTTCAACAACCCGAAATCCCGCAATGGAAGTGGGAAAGAATAACGATGGACTTCATCACCAAGTTACCAAAAACGACGGGCGGTTATGATACCATTTGGGTTATTGTTGATCGTCTCACCAAATCCGCACACTTTCTCGCTATGAAAGAAACCGACAAAATGGAGAAACTTGCACAACTTTACATAAAGGAGATCGTAGCTCGACACGGTGTACCTTTATTGATTATCTCCGACCGAGATGGCCGTTTTGTTTCTAGATTTTGGCGTACCTTGCAAGAAGCGTTGGGAACGCGTTTAGACATGAGCACCACATATCATCCTCAAACCGATGGACAAAGCGAACGTACAATTCAAACCTTAGAGGACATGTTACGAGCTTGCGTGGTTGATTTTGGAAAAGCTTGGGATAAGCACTTACCTCTCACCGAGTTCTCTTACAACAATAGTTATCACGCGAGTATAAAAGCCGCCCCATTCGAAGCATTATATGGCCGAAAATGCCGTTCTCCTCTTTGTTGGGCCGAAGTAGGCGACGTACAAATCACCGGACCCGAACTCATTCACGAAACCACCGAAAAGATCGTTCAAATCCGAGATAGGCTTCGGACGGCCCGGAGTCGTCAAAAGTGCAATACCGACAAAAGACGCAACGACCTTGAATTTCAAGTCAGTGACCGCGTCATGTTAAAAGTCGCACCTTGGAAAGGTGTAATCCGTTTTGGGAAACGCGGGAAGCTAAATCCGCGGTATATTGGTCCTTTCGAAATCTTGGAGCGTATTGGAACCGTTGCTTATCGTTTAGATCTTCCGCCTCAATTGAACTCCGTTCATCCTACCTTCCATGTATCTAACTTGAAAAAGTGTCTTGCCGAACCCGATATCGTCATCCCTCTCCAGGAATTTACTATTGATGACAAACTTCATTTTATGGAGGAACCGGTTGAAATTGTGGACACCTCCGTCAAGACATTGAAACAAAGCCGAATTCCGATTGTTAAAGTCCGTTGGAACGCCAAAAGGGGACCCAAGTTTACTTAGGAAAGGCAAGAACAAATGCAAAAGAAATACCCTCATTTATTCCCGGCTCCGGAAACGCAAGATCCCGAGGAAGAAACAACAACTACTACGCCTACTTAAATTTCGGGACGAAATTTCTTTTAAGGAGTAGGTAGTGTAACATCCCGCCTTTTTCCGTTTACTTTTTCGTTTAACTATTTAAATCCCGTTATATGTTTATAACATCTCCGGTTAATACATGTTTTAAAAATATCTCGTCTAGGTATTTCACGCACCCGCAAACGAACTTGAGGGACTAGTTTCGCCAAAATGCCAAAGAGGTGACTAGCCTTTGACTAGTCAACCCCCACCCCCCATCTTTTCTTTTTCATTTCCATTTTCTTCTTCTACTTCCATATTTTCTCTAAATTCTCCAATTTCAAGAATCATCATCTAAATCAAATCGAGCAAGCATCCATCTAAACAAATTGCATATTCGGAATCCTCTCATCTTCCTATTCGATTCCATGCCGATTTCATCAAGTTTGGGTAACTTTCTAAAATCACTAGATTTTGTGTTCTTGATGTTTTTAACTTATAAAGTTGTTAATTAGTGTCTATGGCTCAAGTCTAACATGATTATATGATTTATATGCTCGATTTCGTTATTTGAAGTAACTAGCTTAAATATGAACTTTGGTGTGTTTGATTTGGTAATTTGGTTGCTTAAATGTTGTTGTTATGGTAAAGTGCAAGTATTAAATGTGTTACTAGTAGCACTAGCTTCAATTTGATGTGTAGGTTGTTTTAGAAAACTTCATAAACTTGATTATTGGTTTTGGTGGATTTGGGTTAGGGTTTGATGAACTTGAAATGAACTTTTGATGCTTTGAATGACATGAAATGTTATTTATAAGTGTTAGGTTGTATTGTATGCTTGATCACCTTCGAAATGGCATATCATTCATGTAAATTGGTTGCCGAATCATCGAATTTTATTTATGAACTTGAGTGCATTTAATGAGGAGCTTTGAATGTGATTTTGTTTGTTGTATAAGTAAATGTGATGGATGAAATGTGTTTAGTTGTTTTCCTTGTCAAAATACCTTTCTGATGATATAAGATACAAGCTTTGGTTGTTTGCGGGTCATAAATGGTGATTGGTTGAAGTTAGGTTCGTGCATAAAACTTAAAAACTGCCAGAATTTTCTGCACAGGTAATGGCGCGGCGCTCCATATACCCGCGCGGCGCGCCAAAGTGGTCTGTCCAACTTTGTCGATTTTTGAATAATATTTTCTATGCTACGCACCTCCGATTCACACGTAACTTGTTATAACATGCTCATATATGATTAAAAACCTCAGAAAAATAGTTCGGGACCCGACCCGAACGTGTTGACTTTTTCGTTGACTTTGACCGACCAAAGTTTGACTTTTTGTCAAACTTAACCAAATGATTATGCAACCTTCCTAACTTGTTTCTATACTTGTATCTTGCATGAAACTTGACAATTTGATTTCACATGCTACATAATCGAGTCGTAACGAGCCATATGACTAATTGAACATCTTTGACCTATCGTGTTTACCATTATTGATACGACCTATTTGTTTAGGTCAAGACTAGCACTATCCTTCGCACACGTTACTTTGTGAAGTACTTTTCATACATGCACTCAAGGTGAGATCATAGTCCCATCTTTCAACAACTTTTATACTTTTAAATCATGGGATGAGAAACATATACGGTTTTATACTACATACTTTTACACTTTGAACACAAGTACGAAAACGAACATTCCACGTACGGGTTTGAACAAAAATCCTCAATTCAATTATCATTAGTTACACTTGCAGGGTGTAAACGTGAACTTATATTATGTGATCACATGGGCTTGACGAGCCTCATTCGGACGGTTCGCTACCGTTAGTGGATGAAATATATTTTCGGGTCTAGTGTATGTTCTAACACTACGCAAAGGGTGCAAAATAGTTAAGTTTGATAATTGGGTGCCCGCGAAACAAATAACTTTGGAATGCGAATGATTTAGATAATCATATTATATTAAATCTTGTGGTTCAAATGCAACGTTTACTAAAACACCTATGATTTCACCAACGTTTTCGTTGACAGTTTTCTATATGTTTTCTCAGGTCCTTGAAAGCTACTTGATACATGCTTCCGCACTCTTTTTGATACTTGCTTGGATGTCGAGTATACATGCATAGTTGGAGCGTCTTTTGACTACTTTAAATTGTGTCGCATAGGTTTCATTCGTACGTTAAACATTGTAATGTAACTAGTCTTTTGAACTACATTTGTAAACTTGAAACATCCTTTTACTTATGAAATAAATGCGACATATTTTGGTCAAACATCATGACAAAGACTTATGACCATGTAACGGGACCTAAGTAGTCGGCGCCGTCAAACATGATTTGGTCGGGTCGCTACAGCAGGCCATTTGGCAAGCCGTTTGGCAGGCCGTTTGGTGAGGCCATTTGCCAGGCCAGCCCGTTTGATCGGGGCGTATGGCAGGCCGTTTGCCATACTGCAAGCCATTTGGTAGCCCGTTTGGCAAGCCGTTTGGCTTGTTGAATTGCTGGATCGTAACTTGATTTCTTGTCTTTCACCGTTTTCGCTCTAGAATCTTCGTTTTACCTCCGATTCTCTTGATTCTTTTTGCATCGACTTCGTATTTATCTACAAATTCAACTAAAAAGTGATTATTTTTTCGACAAAGTTTTGAACTTTATACTTTTGGGACTCAATATCGGGGGTAAAAACGTGACTTTTTAGCAGATATCAGTGCTCATGTGAATCATAGACCCTGTACGCCACCCTTGTCCTTCCTGTAGATCTCTACCATAATCCGTGTTCATACCCATTCCTCCGTACCATGTGTGACATCCTCAGTAATATACCGGCTCACAGCCTGATCCCATACACTGGTCTGAGCAATAGTGGATGTGTCTCTGTGGGTGCTGACGCGGGTTGTTCCAAAAAGGCTGGTAACAAAATCCGAAGCCCCTGTGCTCTGTTCCCTTAGAGGAGATGGAATGATCATGTGCTGTGTATAGTGATACTAAGGTGGTGGAGGAGGTAATGGATACTGATGGCTAGGCCCTGCACCTCTTGGGTCTCTGTGGGAGAAAATTAACGGATACTCGTGAGGATACGGGGGAACGTTAAGCTGCCTTCCTGCGTAGTGCATGAAATGATCTAGGTTCTGAAAGATAGCAGCTTCAACGAACCACCTCTCCCATCCGGGCAAATCACCCATATGATAATGGTACGGCTCAAATCGCGGCCGATCTCCCTGATCTACTGATGAGCATCTGCGGGTGTCAGTGGGCCTTCCCTGCATGGTAGGATTATCCTCATCCTGTGGTTCCTGTGAACCTCGCCGTCTCCTAACATCCCTAGTCCTTGGGTCAGGCCTAAATCCTCTAACTCTCACCCCTGTCACCGTTCGGTCTTCCGAGTCTGGGATTACCGGATTAGTTGCAACTATCAACTATCAACTGCTCATCCTCTATCTGAATGTACTACCAAGTGTGCAGTAATCTATACCCTATCTCTTCTGACTTAGTTGCCCTTATATAACCAAATCTTTCAACATTACCTAAAACATGCATCCGGCGAAGGAGTTTGGTGACAATGGCTCCCAAAACTGGCACAACTGTTCTCGGGGCATTCCTTTCATTAGTAAATGCTTGAGCTAGGAGGTGTGCGACTTGCATATTTTAGTTGTGAATCATGGCATGCATTAGGCGCATATCATTAACGGTGACAGCACCACCATGTTGGATTTTTGGGTGAAGAGTTTTGGCGATGAGGTGGTGGAGAATGCGATGAACGGGGTTAGTAAAATTTGAGGCTTTTTTACTTGACCTCTAGGCTTCATTGTCGGAGGTGTAGGTCTGTCAGAGAGCTTGATGATCGATTGAGTTCAGGGTGATGTATCCCTTCTTAAACACTGATTGGTTAATGTGAGCTCTCTTATACAGTTCTGAATGAATTGCGAACTGTGCGAGAGTCGGGTGACGCATTTAGTTCTGGTGGCTGAAATGGATGCATTGATGACTGTTGTATTCTTCATGATCAACATTTGCTTCGAATCTCCATGTTGCCATAAACTCTGCATACAGTTCCTGATACACCCGTTCATTGATTTCAAATAGTTTTTGCCACGCGCTGTTTGTTTTTTCGTGTGCCGTAAAACTCAAAATCTGCCTCAGGTCATCGGCCCACCCACACTGCTCCATTATCTCCCTGTTTATGTACTTGTTGGGGCTCTTTTGTCTGTTTATCTAGTTTCTCATGAATGGCTCGCATTCCACCGGGTTATCCTGCCCGTGGATAGAGTGGGGCAACTCGTACTCTTCTGGTAGATAATTAGCCATCTGCGAGAGTCAAATAATGTAGGTTATGTTCTAAAATAATAAGACTTATAATAAAACTTAGAAATGAAAAATGCTTATATTTTTCGAAAAAAATTCGAAATGAGGGCTTTAAACCAAATCCCTGTTATAGTCAATTATAGCCAAAATTACCGCAAACAATATCTAATCTTACTATAAACTTGTTTCTAAGCAAAATTCAAAGCATACCCATGATTACAACAAATAATTCTAAAAATAATAATTATAGTGAGTTAGTTGTAATAAGCAATTTTGATTAAAGTAAGATGATTTTTAAGCATACAATGATTATAATGACCATTTTTAATTACCTTAAATATTTTTAAACATCAAACTTTGCCTATAACTTCCTTATGTCAAGGTTTAAGACCATTTTTATCGAAAAATATTCATTTTGATCAAAACGTACAAAATAAGAAAAGTCAAAAGACTATGCTTCAATTTCATTTGCAAGTCAATGATATCTTCATTTAAACTAATTTTCAAGTCATCCTAAGTTTTAAAAACGCTTTAACTATAGGAAAAATCTAAAGCCTAATTCCGTATAGTTTTATCAAAACTTCAATTTTCAATCAAACAATCCTAAATTGTTCCAAAACTAGTTTCTAAGCATTTTAGATGAAACACTAAGCCTAAATGAGCAAGCAAAACATACCGATTTCTAGCCTAAAACCTAAACTAACGAATTGAAAGCTAAAAGTGAACCAAAATGCGTCAATCGAACCTAAAAGCTAACATATATCAATCACATTGTCTAACTAAGCATATAGGAATTCAAAATTGGGCATAAAACACGAATTTTTTTAAAAGTCAAAAATTTGACTTCGAGTAAAAACTCGTTTTTTAATCGTGAAAAAGTATCTTTTATGAAAAATTGATGATGGAAACATATTTAGTAGGCACGAGAGACGCGGATTAGTACTTTGAATCGTTAAAATTGGTCAACAAATGGTGGTGGTGATGCTCTTGGGCCGTCGGTTGAGAGAAAGGAAGAGAGGAGGAAGAGAAGAAAAAAGAAAGAAGAAAAAAGAGAGAAGGAGAAGAAAAATGGGCCCGTGTGGCGCATGGGCTTATTTCCCCAACCCGACTCGTAATTTTTTATATTTTTAAAATTTTAAAGTTTTCACTAAATTAGTAAAAGATAAATAAAATTTTGGTATTTTTACTAATTAAAAATTAAAAGAAAAAAAAAACAAATGGACGGAGTAAAATAAAATTTTTTATTTAATTAATAGCATAAATTACACAGGTTCCACAACTAAGTTCCATAAATAACGTGGAAAGAAAGATAAATTTAAAGTTTCTTTGACCATCCAGAGTAAATCAGCGGTGTGTACTGAAAATATTTCAAAATCACTTAGCATTTTACGTTCACGCTTTTGTAAATCTTCGATGTCGTCCATAAGTTTAACCAAAGCTCTTCTAACTTTTTTAATATTTGTAAATCCATCTCTAGGTCCAGTATCCCGATAATTAAGTTCTAAAAGAAGTTTTGACACTGTGTCTTTGAATAAAAGATCTTCCGCGCAGTCAGGATCACCGATAGTAAATTTAAAGTTTTCAGATATTTCCCGAATGATCTTTCTTTGCGGAGTTTTATATTGAAATTTTGACATAGTGAGGATTTGCACGAGTTCAGAATATATTTCCTTTCTTTTTGCGAAGAAATTCTGATGTATTCTTTCCTCGGTTGAATCCAGAAAAACTTCGATTAATCGTTTGATGAGAAATGATGCTGGATCAAAGTAAAAGAAATCTCGATCTCCATATTTTGAAATAGGGTTAGGTTTTTTGCTTTCCATCCAAAATTCTAATTCAAAAATTATTACGGTGACATAATGGTTGATATCAATTTGTGAAAATTCCTTATCACTGATGTGAGGTAGAAAACTGACGAATGACTCTAAATCAAATTTGAAGTCGATTTCTGCATCCTGATACTTGACAAAAATATCATCCCCACATTCTTTTAACATTTTGTAAAGAGAACGAACTTGAGAACGTAGCTCTTTTAACAGATTTATTTGAAATGTTGAGAACGGGAAGTCTAAGGAATAGAGGTGCCTAATGAATTCTCTATAGACGTCTAACCTTCTGCTAGGATTTAACAGATTTCCAGTAAACGGAGCTTTTGACTTATCAATATGTCGTTTCTCTTTTGGATTAAATTCAAACAAGTTAGGATATTTGAAAATAGTTGGGTATTCTTCCCTTATTTCATCTTCCATAATGTAAGATCCTAATCTTCATTATACAGTAGAGTATATAGAGTTCATAAAGTGTGGGAATGATTGTGCAGTTAAACAGAAGTCAGAGAGCGATCTGAGCTTAGTGCGCGCCGCGCACACCCGCGCACTCCCTACTGTAGCCGGGTTTTTTTTGCTGTTTTAATGAGATATTTTGATGGGCATTTTGGTAATTTCATTTGTGGACGGGATAAAGGCTACCAGATCTGTTTGGGTGGAGTCATAACTCCATCTTCAACTACTTTATCCTTATCACTTTAAATCTAGAGAGAGACTTTGATTCTTGAGTGAGAAAGCTTAAATCCAAGAGGAAGAAGTTGCTTTCGGGTCAAATCGCGGGTATTAAAGTTGTTCATCTCCTCCCTAGCTCCGTTGTAGTTGTAGTGATATGTTCTAAATTTAATTTCCTTACTTTGATTTTGTGTAAGGGTTAGGGTTTAGGGTAGTGATGAACATAAAACCCATAATTAATGATTTTGGGTGTTCTTGGGTAAGAGGGAGTCATGAAGACTCAATAGTGACTAACCTAGGGTTTCAAAATGTTAATTGATGTTTATGAGTTATAATTGGTTAGTTAATCACTAGCACACCTAGTTAATTAGTAAATGGGTGTTAGATGGGTTAGTAGATAACCCGAAATGGGTGTGTTGACTAATTGGGAAATATGGGTATGAAATACCCTAATTGTGTAATGGTTAGTGTTGTTGGACCTTAATCACTAGCTTTTAAGTGATTAATGATGGTCTTGACCCTTAAGGGCGGTTTTGGTAAAAATGGGACATTTAATGCATTTAAGTCATTAAATGCACATAAGTGAAATTGTTGGTATTTAGTCCAACTAGTTATGTGGGTTGATTGAAGTACTTATTATATTAGGTACTTTGATTTGAAGCTTGCGGAAGTATAAAATCGTCACCAAATCATTAAAGGTGAGTGGAATGATTATATGCATATGTATGTAATGTATTTATTTGTATGCTGTGGTATGAACCAAAGAGCCGGTAGTGCCATAGTATGTGAGAGCGTGCTATAATGTGAACCAAAGAGCCGGTAGCGTCATAGTACGTGTGTTATAGTGTGAACTAAAGAGCCGGTAGCGCTATAGCACGATTTGTTAGGGTTTGAACCAAAGAGCCGGTAGCACCTTAGCGTTGTTAGAGTG
This sequence comes from Rutidosis leptorrhynchoides, assembly GCF_046630445.1. NCBI lineage: Eukaryota > Viridiplantae > Streptophyta > Magnoliopsida > Asterales > Asteraceae > Rutidosis > Rutidosis leptorrhynchoides. The sequence goes on from NC_092343.1 coordinate 227,118,353, forward strand.
TGAACCAAAGAGCCGGTAGCACTCTAGCGTGAGTATGACTCGAGTTGTGATGTGAACCAAAGAGCCGGTAGCATCATGACAAATGCGTATGGTGTGAACCAAAGAGCCGGTAGCACCATGACACGAGAATGGTTAACCATGGTTGTGTATTTTGTTTTGTAGCATATTATATTATATCGATTATATGTTATTGATTTCGCTAGTAGCGGTTTGTTGAAGATTATTAGCTTTGTACTTGAGATGGTATGCTAATTGTATTGCTAGCGTGTATGCGGTATATGTGTAAGTGATTGCAAGTAGGTATATTATATATATATATGGGTATAATTATTGCATTCACTAAGCTTTGCTTACCCTCTCATTGTTTATCTTTTTATAGGCTCCCGCATTGACAAGGGTAAGGGCCTTCGATTGGATTAGAGATCCCGCTTGTTGTTTAGGGGACGCTTTTGGGATGTGATAGCTTTGGAGTTTGACCGAGACTTGGGTAGTTTAACCCCAAACACCATGCTCATAGTGTCGTTTGGAATTTAAACTAGTGCGGTCAAAACTCGAACTTTTGTATGAAACTCGTAAAACGGCCGATGTGGGCCCCATTTTGTAAAACTCATTTTATTATTGAATCGTGTGAGTTTTAACCATTATAACATATTGTGAAAAGTGTTTTGTCTAAAAATGTCTGGAAGTGGGAGATCTTTAATTGAAAATTGACGAAATCGGACAGAACTGAATGTGGGCCTGTGCGCGCCGCGCACCCAGAGGTGTGCGCGTGGCGTACTCCGCTGTAAAATAAAAAAAAAATTATTACACGTGTTCGATTGTATATTGGGGTGGGTTGTTACAAGTGGTATTAGAGCATGGTCTAAGGGATTTAGGCGACTCGAGATAGGTGCCTAGACTTAGATTTATTTGTGTATGTTCTTTATGCGGGACTTGTAGGAGACGAGTCGGACCGGGAGTTGATTAGTGCTTAGGTTTATGTGAACTAACCTTGCACTAATTATTTTGTGTTGTGTTAGAAATCATCAAGCAAGATAGACGTTGTACTAGCAAGTTAATGCGACGTGCTCGCGTAACAATGATTAGCTACCATTGTTACGAGTTCAAATCGTGTTAAACAAGCGATGTATGATGATTGTTGAGCAAGATGGGGTAGTGTGGTGTATATGTATATACATATGTGTTAAGTTTTTTCGTTCATTGCTTAACCTTTTCCGTTTTATAGTATGAAGACGAGAAACGGACCCGAGATCAATGAAGGGGGTTCGAGCGAGGATGTTGAGTTTAGGGCCAAGGTTGAGGCCATTATGCAAAGGCGTCATGAGGCCTTTTTAGAGGACGTTAAGAAGATGTTCTTGGATTCGATTGACGAATAAGTAGTCAATCTAGTCAAGGAACAAGTTAAGATTGTTCTTAAAGAGGATAACGCGGGAAGGCGAGACTTCCACTATAAAAACTTCAAAGATGCTCAACCTCCTACCTTTGAAGGTGAATGAGACCCACTCAAGAGTGCTCGATGGATCTCCGATATGGAGAGGGCTTTTCGTACTAGTGAGTGCCCTCTCGATAAAAAGACGAGGTTTGGTAGTAGCATGATGAGGGGTGATGCCAAGTTGTGGTGGGATGCAAAAATCCGACTTTATGGCAAAGACCAAAGTATGAGTTTGACGTGGGACGAGTTTAAAGAAGAATTTTTCAAGGAGTAACGAACTTCGGCCGATCTTTCAAAGCTTAAGGATGAGTTACGTACTTTAAGGCAAGGGTCAATGGATTTGAACACTCTCAAGTCCACTTTCTTATCAAAGACCCAATTTTTCCCGGAGAATGACGGGAACGATCACATGTTGAAAGAAGATTTCTACCGAACCTTGAATGATAACTATCAAGAAAGGATTAGTAGGAATTCGGCGAAGACTTTTGATGAGCTATTTGATATCGCTAAGGGTTTTGAGTCGCTTCCTCCAAGAAAGAGTGACTTCACCTTTGGCAAACAAAAATTTGAAGCTACTAGCCACTCGAACAAGAAGAACAAGAGTGTGACCGAGAGCGTCAGTAATGCGAAAAAAGGGGGCTTCTAAGAGTTTTGGGCCCACGTGCTACAATTGTGGTCGACAAGGGCACTTGGCCCTTGATTGTACGAACTCATCTTCCAACAAAATCGTTTGTTTTAATTGTAACAAAGAGGGGCACAAGAGGCCGGAGTGTCCTGAACTGCGCAACGATAATGTTAAGCGACTAGAGAAGGCGGCAGGTACGGCTAGGGGTCGCAATTATTTGATGACCAATGAGGAGGCCAAGCAATCTAATGAAGTTGTCTCAGGTACTTTCATGGTTAATTCCAATCCGGCAAGGATACTCTTTGATAGTGGTGCAAACTTGTCGTTTGTGTCACCAAAATTTGTGCCCAAACTTAATAAACCGTTAGTTAAGTTAAGTCGTCTGGTAGAAGTTGAAATAGCGGATGGCAAGACGGTGCTAGTGGTTGATGTGTGTAAAAATTGTAATGTTGTATTTAGTGTCGAAAACTTTAAAATCGATCTCATCCCGATGACTTTGGGTGATTTTGATATCGTTGTTGGTATGGATTGGCTCGATCATAATAGAGCCGATATTGCATGCCATGAAAAATCTATTCGATTGAAGACCCTTAGTGGGGGAGAGTTAATTATTCATTGCGATAAACGAAGAAGGCTTGTGCCGATATGCACTTTTGCACTGGCACGTCGTTTTCTTGTTGGTGGTGGCATGGCTTTTCTTGCCCATGTTGTTGATACTCGAGATGAGCCACCACCCATTCGTGAAATTCCGGTGGTGAGTGAATTTGAAGATGTTTTTCCGAATGAGTTACCGGGTGTTCCGGCGGAAAGACAAGTTGAATTCCGCATTGAGTTGGTTCCGGGGGCTACCCCCATTGCTAAAACTCCTTATCGTTTAGCACCAAAGGAAATGCAAGAGTTTTTAAACCAAACCCAAGAGTTGCTTGAAAAGGGTTTCATTCGACCGAGTGCTTCGCCATGGGGCGCTCCGATTTTATTCGTGAAGAAGAAGGATTGTAGTATGCGGATGTGCATCAATTATTGGGAGTTGAACAAAGTGACGATCAAGAATCGTTATCTATTACCTAGGATTGACAATTTGTTCGACCAACTCCAAGGTGCAACGTATTTCTCTAAAATCGACCTACGGTCCATCTATCACCAAATGCGGGTCCGTGAGGAAGACATCGAGAAAACGGCTTTTCGAACGCGTTATGGGCATTTTGAATTCGTAGTTATGCCTTTTGGTCTTATGACTGCGCCGGCGGCATTCATGGATCTTATGAACCGAGTGTGCCAACCTATGTTAGACAAGTCGGTAATTGTGTTCATCGATGACATACTTGTCTATTCGAAGAGTATGAAGGAACATGAACATCATTTACGGAGTGTGTTAAAGACGTTACGGAAGGAGAAGTTGTATGATAAATTCTCCAAATGTGAATTTTGGCTAAGGGAGGTTCAATTCCTTGGCCGCATTGTGAACGAAAATGGTATTCAAGTAGATCCGGGGAAGATAGAGACGGTAAAGAGTTGGGGACGACCGACTACGTCTACGGAAATCCGAAGTTCTCTCCGATTGGCCGGTTATTATCGTCGGTTTATCCAAGACTTTTCTAAGATCGCTTCTCCATTGACGAAATTGACGAGAAAGAATGCGAGATTTAATTGGGAGAACGAGCAATAAATTGCTTTTCAATTGTTAAAAGAGAAGTTGTGTCAAGCTCCGGTGCTAGTTTTTCCAGAAGGGGTGGAAGACATGACGGTCTATTGTGATGCTTCTTTAAATGGGCTCAGTTGTGTTCTAATGTAAAGGGGTAAAGTCATCGCTTATGCCTCTCGACAATTAAAGGAACACGAAACGAGATATCCGACTCATGATCTTGAGTTGGCGGCGGTTGTTCATGCGTTGAAAATTTGGCGCCATTACTTGTATGGTGTCAAGTGTACGATTTATTCAGATCACAAGAGTTTGAAACATCTTTTTGATCAAAGAGATTTGAATTATCGTCAACGTAGATGGATGGATGTGGAGAAAGACTACGATTGTGAAATACTTTATCATTCGGGTAAGGCGAATGTGGTCGCGGATGCATTAATTCGAAAGAGTCAACATCCGGCGATACGAGTAGGATCGTTACGTATGATTATTACTAATGATTTTCTGGAAAAACTTGGTGTGATTCAAATTGAAGCTTACGTTCACAACAAGCATGCAGAACGAATTGTGAGGCAATCGGAATTCATTACTATGGGCTCGCGTGATTTGTTGTCTTTTCAAGGAAGAGTGTGGTGTGATGACCCGGGAATTTTCGACCAAATTTAAACTTGATCTTAACATGGTTTTGACACGATAAGTAAAGTCTATAAAGTTGAGTCTCAAATAGTTTGAACTATTTTTATATATTTATGTGACCTTTGACTGCTCCCGACGATTCACGAACAATTGTCTGTAAATAAATATGTACACAAATATATACATATACATATATAAATATACATGATTTTTAAACACATTTAATGAACAAATATAATTATGATAATCCATTTAATATAAATATATGATTAACATATATTATAAGTATTTAACATTAACTATCTATATGTAAAATTAGATAGATCATCATTTACCGGACATGTGGTGTTTTGTTTTGTTTTTGCTTATTATCAACTTCATGGCCAACATTTTGGGATCCCAACTCACATTCAAAAACGTCCACATGATTAAAGGAGATATTGCTTTTTCATTTTCTTTTTTTGGTAATATACAATCATGCACGTCACTATCTATATAGTACTAATATATATCCGTGAAAAGTGTCGGTACAAGTGAACAAATTAAAGGGCTGCGGAACTGTTCTGGTTGATGAATACCACGTTTTACTCTAATGACATATTATAATTATTATTATATATTATATTCTAATTCTATATATATTTATATATATACTTTATGCTTTATGATGAAAACCATAATAATTGAATTCTACTTTGGTCTATCTGTTTCTGACTTAAACGATTATCACTTTGAGACATCAAAACTCAACAAACACCACCTCCTTCGATTGCCTACTTCTATTGTTTCTGTCCTGGTTCGATACTCACCAAAACCCACTCACAAAACTTGTTGAAACTTGCTGATATTTCTTCGGTTTGAGGTTACAACTACTGCAGCTGCTCGTTTCCTATCCAATTATCAATCATCAAAACTGAAAGCCTTCTTGTTGTTATATGGATCAATTATTGATATCACTAATTGTTTTGATCGGACATCACCATAAACCACCTTATTATCGAAACCACCGTGATTTGCAACCAAGAACCATCCCTCTCATCAATTCTCTCTCCCTCTCTTCTTTTTAAATCCACGACTGCAAACTGTTTCTTGTATCAACTTACCATTCGAACAGCAACTCTTGTTGCTGTATTGTTTCTATTCCGTTTAAATCATCACCATGGTAGCAACCTGCAATTCGTTGTTGATGTGCTCCAATGGCTATTCAAATTACTTTTCTTCTTTCTTCATGTTTAAGGAATAAAACGCGAATACAGTTATCATAATTTTATGTTATGATAAGATTAATGATGATGAGGAATGGAATGATGATGTAAAAAAAACGTATGCCGAGACTTTAATCATTGAGAAGAGCTGTAAAGGAAAAACTGTCGTGATCATGGTGAACAGATGGGGAATATTAGAAAACGTGTGTTTCCAATTCATTCTATATTTTTTTTCGATCGGTTATAAAAAAAAAAGAAACTAAACCCTACTAATTTATTCCTGGACTACTAATCCGAAATTGGACTTCAATTGGATTAAGATGTTGGGCTATTTAAGTTTTAGGAGGACTTGAAGCTACTTGGGCCGATTAATTGCAGTTGGGCCGGGATAATAAGAAATACGGGTTAAAAGTATTTCGGGGTTGTATAAAAATAGAAAGAACGTGTAGCTTGGATGGTTAGGTGTTGGTTTGGGGTAGCGAGAGGTCACGGGTTCGAGTCCCGACTTGGGCAATCTACCAATTCTTTTTAAACCATTGAAGGTAGTTTCTTATTATTATTATTATTATTATTATTATTATTATTATTATTATTATTATTATTATTATTATTATTATTATTATTATTATTATTATTGTCACAAATGATGTTACTAGTATTATTATTGTTGAAAGTATTACTAGTACTATTAGTATTATCATTATAATTATTGGAATTATCATTATAATTAGTATTATAAATATTACTATTATTACTATGTTTAAAATTATTGTTATTATTAATGTATTATAATTATCATTGTTATTATTATTATTATTATTATCCTCATCAATATCATTTAAAAGTAGTATGATTAAAATTATAGAATTATCATTGTTATTATTAGAAATTGTTATTAGGACTAACATGATAGTTATTATTATTATTATTACTAATAAATGTATTAGTTACCATTTATTATTAGTATTATGATTATAGTCACCAATATGAATAATAATATTATTATTAGGATTACTAATTTATCATTTTTTAATTGTTAGTATTATTGTTATTATTAACCCAAGTAGCATTTTAAACAATATCATTACTATTATTAGTATTATCATTATCAATAAAATTATTATTATTATTATTATGAGTATCATTGTTATCGGAACTATCATTTTTAACAAATAAATATTTATACATAAAATATACTCTTTACATATACTAAAAGTACATTAATATTTCATATACAATATATCAAACATATTAATAGTATTTATATAAATACTTACATATAACCAACTAATGATTTTAAATATAATACTGATCATATAATATATATAGATATATTGATACAAATAAATATATAAATATTTATCATTTTAAATATATATACAAAATAAACAAATATAACATATAAATTAAATATATCAAATATATCTCAATAACATAATATAACAAGTATATTATTAATAACAAATTATATATATATATATATATATATATATATATATATATATATATATATATATATATATATATATATATATATATATATATATATATATATATATATATATATATATATGTTGTTCAGTTACAATTATGTGTATTAATAAATATCCAAATGATATAGGTTCGTGAATCCGAGGCCAACCCTGCATTGTTCAATATAGTCATATGTATTTTTACTACAAAATACATTAGGTGAGTTTCATTTGCTCCCTTTTTAAATGCTTTTGCAATATATATTTTTGGGACTGAGAATACATGCGCTGCTTTTATAAATGTTTGACGAAATAGACACAAGTAATCGAAACTACATTCTATGGTTGAATTATCGAAATCGAATATGCCCTTTTTATTAAGTCTGGTAATCTAAGAATTAGGGAACAGACACCCTAATTGACGCGAACTCTAAAGATAGATCTATCGGGCCCAACAAGCCCCATCCAAAGTACCGGATGCTTTAGTACTTCGAAATTTAAATCATGTCCGAAGGAGGATCCTGGGATGATGGGGATATTCTTATATGCATATTGTGAATGTCGGTTACCAGGTGTTCAATCCATATGAATGATATTTTTGTCTCTATGCATGGGACGTTTATTTATGAGAATTGGAAATATGAAATCTTGTGGCCTATTAAAATTATGAAATGATTGTTTATGATAAACTAATGAACTCACCAACTTTTTGGTTGACACTTTAAAGCATGTTCATTCTCAGGTATGAAAGAAATCTTCTGCTGTGCATTTGCTCATCTTAGAGATATTACTTGGAGTCATTCATGATATATTTCAAAAGACGTTGCATTCGAGTCGTTGAGTTCTTCAAGATTTTTATTAAGTCAAATATAGTTAGATGTATTATGAAATGGTATGCATAATGTCAACTTTCGATGAAAAGAAAGTTTGTCTTTTAAAAACGAATGCAATGTTTGTAAAATGTATTATATAGAGGTCAAATACCTCGCGATGTAATCAACTATTATGAATCGTTTATAATCGATATGGACTTTGTCCGGATAGATTAGGACGGGTCGCTTCATGTGGGTGCCTAAGATGGGTGATTATTGACAAATGCTACTCGATGAAGCACATAAGTCAAAGTATTCCATTCATCCGGGCGTGATGAAAATGTATCTTGACTTAATGAAAGATTATTGGTGGCAGGGCATGAAACGTGATGTTGTAAAGTATGTTGAGCAATGCGTCACGTGTTTGCAAGTTAAGGCCGAGCACCAAAAGCTATATGGTAAGTTACAACCGTTAGAAATCCCGAAGTGGAAATGGGAGCACATTACCATAGATTTCATCACAAAGTTACCTAAAATGGCGAGAACCTAATTCGATTCGATTTGGGTGATAGTTGATCGATTGATGAAGAGTGCCTTGTTTCTTCCCATTCGGGAAGCGATATCATCGGAAACCTTGGCTAAATTGTTTATCAAGGAGGTAGTCGCTCGACATGGGGTTCCTATATCTATTATTTCGGATCGAGATACTCGTTTTATATCTCGGTTTTGGGAAAAATTTCATGAAGATATGGGTACACAATTGAAATTGAGCACGGCGTATCATCCTCAAACGGACGGTCAAACCGAACGTACGAATCAAACATTGGAGGATATGTTGCGGGCGTGTATTATTGATTTCGGTGGTAGTTGGGAGGAGCACTTACCTTTGGTGGAATTCTCGTACAATAATAGTTATCATACTTGTATCGGGATGCCACCTTACGAGATGCTTTATGGGCGGAGGTGTCGAACTCCGATTTGTTGGGGTGAGATTGGTCAAAAAGAAATCGGGAGTACCGATTTGGTTTTAGAAACGGATAGCAAGATCGATATAATTCGAGATCATTTGAAAAAGGTGCAAGATAGACAAAAGTCGTATGCTGACAAGCGTAGATGAATGATTGAGTTCCAAGAGGGCGACAAAGTAATGCTTAAAGTTTCGCCATGGAAAGGTATTATTCGGTTTCGAAAATGGGGAAAGTTAGCTCCTCGGTTTATTGGGCCATTTAAGGTTTTAGCTCGTGTTGGTGAAGTCGCGTATCGATTGGAATTACCCGAAGTGCTTGCGGGGATCCATAATACATTTCATGTTTCCCATCTCCGTAAGTGTCTTGCGGATGATTCATCATGGGTGCCTTTGGACGAAATCGAGCTAAACAATAAGTTAGAGTATATTGAGGAGCCGATTGCCATACTCGATAAGAAGGTCAAAAGGTTGAGACATAAAGAGGTCAGGACTTTTAAAGTTCAATGGCGTCGTAGTAAGGGTTCCGAGTTTACTTAGGAGCCCGAAGAATTCGTGTTGGTTTATCTTCCCTCTTGTCATGAGGCTTGGATCGCGAGGACGCGCTCCGATTCAAGTGGGGGAGAGTTGTAAGACCCTAATCTTCATTGTACAACAGAGTATCTAGAGTACATAAAGTGTGGGATTGATTGTGCAGTTAAACAGAAGTCAGAGAGCGATTTGAACTTAGTGCGCACCGCGCACACCAAAGGGAGCGCGCCACGCACTCACATTGCCGGGTTTTTTTGCTTTTTTAATGAGATATTTGATGGGCATTTTGGTAATTTCATTTGTGGACGGGATAAAGGCTACCAGATCTGTTTGGGTGGAGTCATAACTCCATCTTCAACTACTTTATCCTTATCACTTTAAATCTAGAGAGAGACTTTGATTCTTGAGTGAGAAGGCTTAAATCCAAGAGGAAGAAGTTGCTTTCGGGTCAAATCGTGGGTATTAAAGTTGTTCATCTCCTCTCTAGCTCCGTTGTGGTTGTAGTGGTATGTTCTAACTTTAATTTCCTTACTTTGATTTTGTGTAAGGGTTAGGGTTTGGGGTAGTGATGAACATAAAACCCATAATTAATGATTTTGGGTGTTCTTAGGTAAGAGGGAGTCATGAAGACTCAATGGTGACTAACCTAGGGTTTCAAAATGTTAATTGATGTTTATGAGTTCTAATTGGTTAGTTAATCACTAGCACACCTAGTTAATTAGTAAATGGGTGTTAGATGGGTTAGTAGATAACCCGAAATGGGTGTGTTGACTTTAAATTAGTCAAAGGGCTAATGATTGACCTAATTGGGAAATATGGGTATGAGATACCCTAATTGTGTAATGGTTAGTGTTGTTGGACCTTAATCACTAGCTTTTAAGTGATTAATGATGGTCTTGACCCTTAAGGGCGGTTTTGGTAAAAATGGGCCATTTAATGCATTTAAGTCATTAAATGCACATAAGTGAAATTGTTGGTATTTAGTCTAACTAGTTATGTGGGTTGATTGAAGTACTTATTATATTAGGTACTTTGCTTTGAAGCTTGCGAAAGTATAAAACCATCACCAAATCGTTAAAGGTGAGTGGAATGATTATATGCATATGTATGTAATGTATTTATTTGTATGCTATGGTATGAACCAAAGAGCCGGTAGTGCCATAGTATGTGCGAGCGTCCTATGATGTGAACCAAAGAGCTGGTAGCATCATAGTACGTGTGTTATAGTGTGAACCAAAGAGCCGGTAACGCTATAGCATGATTTGTTAGGGTGTGAACCAAAGAGCCGGTAGCACCTTAGCGTTGTTAGAGTGTGAACCAAAGAGCCGGTAGCACTCTAGCGTGAGTATGACTTGAGTTGTGATATGAACCAAAGAGCTGGTAGCATCATGACAAATGCGTATGGTGTGAACCAAAGAGCCGGTAGCACCATGATGCTAGAATGGTTAACCATGGTTGTATATTTTGTTTTGTAGCATATTATATTATGTCGATTATATGTTATTGATTTCGCTAGTAGCGGTTTGTTGGAGATTATTAGCTTTGTACTTGAGATGGTATGCTAATTGTATTGCTAGCGTGTATGCGGTATATGTGTAAGTGATTGCAAGTAGGTATATTATATATATATAGGTATAATTATTGCATTCACTAAGCTTTGCTTACCCTCTCGTTGTTTATCTTTTTATAGGCTCCGGCGTTGACAAGGGTAAGGGCCTTCGATTGGATTAGAGATCCCGCTTGTTGTTTAGGGGACGCTTTTGGGATGTGATAGCTTTGGAGTTTGACCGAGACTTGGGTAGTTTAACCCCAAACACCATGCTCATAGTGTCGTTTGGAATTTAAACTAGTGCGGTCGAAACTCGAACTTTTGTATGAAACTCGTAAAACGGCCGATGTGGGCCCCGTTTTGTAAAACTCATTTTATTATTGAATCGTGTGAGTTTTAACCATTATAACATATTGTGAAAAGCATTTCGTCTAAAAATGTCGGGAAGTGGGAGATCTTTAATTGAAAATTGACGAAATCGGACAGAACTGAATGTGGGCCTGTGCGCGCCGCGCACCCTGAGGTGTGCGCGTGGCGCACTCCACTGTAAAATAAAAAAAATATTTTATTACACGTGTTCGATTGTATATTGGGGTGGGTTGTTACATATAATGAGGAGTTCGTTAAGACTGAGCCTCCCTTTTGGATCATGAAGAGGGTCGAATCCTGGTTCATTTGAGTAAAACTTATCCAAAAGCAATGAAATCTTTAAGTCGGATGAAGTTATCCGGCTTCTTGGACTATAAGGATCAAGAATTAATTCTTGATGAGATTCATCAGGGTTTAGATTTGTTTTGGTTTTATAAAGAAAAACTTCTCCGGTTTCCAAAGTCGTGGAAGAGCAACTGCCTTTCGCACTTTCTTTGTAATCGGTTAAGTTTGAACTGGAATCTACAGAAATTAATACCGTAATTAATATTTTATTTTTATAGTTTTAAAAAGGGTTTACTATAATGGCGAATTTAAATCCTATACCGACAAACTCCCTGTTTGTTAAGCATGTGTGTTCCTTATCAATTTATCTTTGAAACAAGTGGTCAGGACGACAACGGAGAGGCAGGATCCTTATGGTTCCAATATAATTGGAGATTGTTCGGAAAATACAACAACCAGGTCCGTGTATAATTGTCTTTCTTAGACACCACTCAAGAATCTCAGATATCTTGACAGAATTAACGATTACCTTAACAGACAAAAAATTTAATCCCCAGCAGCGGCGCCAAAAACTTGTTACTACTTATAATATGGCCAAAATGGACGGTTTTATTTGTGCAGTGTCATTAGGTCGCAATACGTCAGAATTAGCTACCAAAAGAGAGTAACGGTTTTATTATTTATATTTAGCTGGGGTTTCCTAGCTATAACTCAGCTACTTGTCTTCCTTTTAACGAGTAAGTGGTAAATATAACTCAGGTTTGTATTTTTGTATGTTTGCTCAGTAACGTGGGATGAAAGTGTCAAAATAGTTAACCCTACTTGACAAGTGGTGATAGATTAAGATTAACTACTAATACTATAATATAACTATAAAGATAAAGATGGATAGGTATGAAGAATAGAATTCTGATGGGGAACTATCACAAGAGTTTAACTTCCGAGAATAAACAATAAACCTTAATCAACTTGGCTATAAACCTAACATATTTGTCACTAAGAGTTTAGGCCATGAAATTTTGGCTAAGACGGATATCTCTACTCCTAGCATTAAACTTAGAGGGTTTAAACGACCTTATGGATAGAATCCGGGGTACATGAACAAAGTGGTATATCTCTAAAGGAAAGTCTCAGCTTTTCTTAATCCTAGTTGGTCTAACTTTAGCAATATTCCACCACTTAATACTAAGTTATGCCTTAACATTAACAGATGTGCAATCTTAGATATTCTAAGGTACTGCTAATGAAAGGACCCGTCCTAATCCATATGGACGAAATCACTAACATCTGGTTTCATTGCGATGATCGACTCCAAATAATGTCTTTAAAATGAGCAAATGCACAGCGGAAAGTTTCTTTCTTACCTGAGAATAAACATGCTTTCAAGTGTCAACCAAAAGGTTGGTGAGTTCATAAGTTTATCATAAAACAATAAAATTCATCATTTTGATAGACCACAAAATTTAAATGCTGCATGGTACAAATGGGCCCGAATCCTATACCCACCTGTAATGTACATGCTATATCTTTTAAATACAGTACATCTTTCTCGTGTACGAAACCATTTTCATAAATCATAGTAACCGTACACATATCTTGTGCACAAAAATAACATACACATAACATGTGTATAAAATCATTCTCTCGATATATAACATTCATATCAACTGGTGGCAATTATAATGTCCACATAATTCAATGGCGGCAATTATCATGTCCACATAATTCAATGGTGGCAATTATCATGTCCACATAATTCAATGGTGGCAATTATCATCTCCACATAATTCAACAATAATCCGCAGAACTTCTGTCTGCATAATAATTCATTCGAGGAATGTTTTGCTTGTGTCTATCTCGTCAAACATTTATAAAAGCATTTCATGTATTCGCAGTTCAAAATATATTTCAAAAGCATTTAATAAAGCAGTTGTAAAAATAGCGCATGTATTCTCAGTTCCAAAAATATAAAGAGTAAAAGGGAGCAAATGAAACTCACCATACTGTATTTTGTAGTAAAAATACATAGAACGACATTGAACAAATATAGGGTTGGCCTCGGATTCACGAACCTTAATTAGTTATCAGTTATATATATTAAAACATGTAATAATATTCAAACAAGTTTATCTACTAATATTAATATACTTGTTATCTTAATAATTTATATGTTATTTTATTAAGTAGTTTAATTATAATTATTTTATATTTTATATATTTTGAATAATTAATTTATATTTAGATGTTAGATTCTTATTAGAGTAATTTAATTAAAATATATATATAATGTATTAAAATTTATATATATTAAAATATATTTATATATTATATCTAACTTAAATAATAATAACATTTTGTTTTAAAAACAATACTCCCTCCGTCCCAGATTAATTGTCCCCAGACAAAAAACACACAGTTTTAGGAAATCCCACTAACTTTATTTCTCCACCAATGAAATATCTTCTCTCTCCAGATCCACCAATGAAATATCTCCTTTCCTTTCTATTTATGGAAGTAGACAATTAATTTGGGACATCCCAAAATGGAATACTGGACAATAATTTAGGGACGGAGGGAGTAGTATGTAATATTAATATAGTCATGATATATGTAGTAAATATATTTTTATATAAATATCTGTTGTTTAAAATAATAATAATGATAAATATATTAAAGTCTTACTAATAGTATTAATAATTTAATAGTGATAAAACTAGTCATTTTATTTGTAGTACTAATAATAATGATCATAATAATATATTAAAATTAATGATAATAATAATAGTTGGTGTCATTTTTGTAATAACAATAATAATAATAATAATCATATTCATATCAATGTTAATAATAATAATAATAATAATATTAATTGTAACTAAAATCATAATAATAAATGATACTTCCTAATTAGTTAATAGTTATAATTATAATAACAATAACAATAATAATAATAAAAATAATAATAATAATAATAATAATAATAATAATAATAATAATAATAATAATAATAATAATAATAATAATAATAATAATAATAATAATAATAATAATAATAAATAAATAAAATACTACCTTAAAGGAAAGTGTCCTAAAAAGAAATAGCAGCCCATGTCCGGGCTCGAACTTGTGACCTCTAGCTTATCCACCAACACCCATTAACCATTCCTCCAGTTTCTGTTTTTCTGATATAAATCTAATACCTAAACGTATTTAACCCGTTATACCAACTATTTTTATTTTCCTAATTTAATCATCATATCATCATCACAGCATCATCATTCATAATCACCATCATCATCAATTTTCATCATAATCATCATCGTGCATCATTATACCCAACATCATCATCTAACTTACAATGTTCATCGTCATCCCCATGTTAGCTTCGTGAACCATCATCATTATCATTCAAAAACATAATTATCATAGTAACCGTATCATATCTATATCTACTCGTCTGGCTTGCATTCTTTTCGGCCCAAAACAGTTCCCAAAACCCAACCTATCGCTAGCCCAATTAGAAAGTCAGCAAAAAAAAAATAAAAAATACGGCCCATGATGTTGTATTGGGAATTCGAAACAGAAAAAAAAAAACAAAAGCCAACATCTTCTTAATCGTTTCTTTTATTTCCACATACATCATCATACAACCCCCATTTAACATAATCATCATCACAGAAACATCTTCGTTTCATCCCGACGTCCCCGTTCTCCCACAAAGATATTAGATATATTTACAACTCTCAATTCCTTCCTATATCACGTAACACGTGTCCGGGATCAAAAGCATAAGGATTTGCAAATTCGGTATCTTTTATTTGGATGGGAATATAAATCAAATAATTTACAAGATACATGACACCGAAATTCAATACGCACTAGACCAAAAGTCCAAGCAAATTGTTGGATTCCACTAATGCCATTATTTATCAATCAATAAAGTGCAAGTGGTATTATTTTGGAAATATTATAAAAAGAAACAAAGGGGTCTTTTATAAGCAATTTAATAGTTCCGGAGTTCAACCATCTTTTTTTTGTATAATATTTTATGGTAACGAAAAGGTAGGGCTATGACCTTTCAGAAGATACGTTGGACCATCGGTGGTGGTGGTGGTTTTGAGATGAAGGTGGTAGAGTGATGGAGGATTGTGTTACAAGGTGGTGACGGTTTTGTGGTGTTCGAACACAACAGAAAGCAACAGAAGAATGGAGCAACTGTGTGGCGAGTTATGGTGGTTTTGGGTACACGTTTAAGAGGAAAAGAGAGAGAGAGATTGGTGGTTGTTAAGGCTCAACGGTTGATGGTGTGTGGTGTTTGGTTGCTTAAATAGAAAAACGAAAGAAATAAGAAGACCAAGGTGGTTTTTGACGTTTGCAACCAGAAGCAGTAACGTATGATTTGGTTTGTTTGGTTTTTCAATTCTTGTGATCAAAGCAGAAAACAACATTTAAAACAAAGCAGTGGCGACAGGAAATAAGTAGTAGAATCTGTGACTCATAGTAGTAGTTTTTCATGGGTCTATTGTTGTCATTGGTGAACCGGAAAAATATGACGAGGTGAAGTATAGCAGTTGCATGACAAGAGTGGTGAATTCGTGGCGAGGTGATGTTCGAAGATGGTTTGACGTTTCACATAAATTAACTAGGGTGATCTAGGTGGTAATGAATAATAAGTATCCTAGAGTTACAATGGTGAGAATGAATTTAAGGTGGGCTAAAAATTTGGTTATGAAGGTGGACACTTAGATGACTTCCTCAATTATGTTGAGTGATGTAATTGTTTGATAGAATTATTCGAGCTGACAGAAACAAGAATAATAAAGTTAGACAAAGACTTAAAGTTGATTCGTACACTTTAATCGATTTGGAAAGTTAACAAAATCATAAAAAATTTCAAGAAAGTTGATTGAGATTGAAAACCGAATTGAAATCCAAAATTGTACGATTTATAATTTTTATTATTAATGTTTAATAATTATAATTATATTAATAATAATCTATATAAATAATAATATTAATAATATTAATAATAATAATAAAGGTAATAATAATAATAAAAATAATTTTAAAGAATTTGACGATAAAAACATTATGAATGATAATTATAATGATAATACCAATTATATTAGTATTGATAATAATATTAGTAATAATATTATTTGTATATATATATATAACTCAATATCTATATATTATATTTTTACATTATTAATTCCAATTGTTTGGAGTGTAATTTGACTAATCCACATTAATATCTAGATATACCTGTATCTATATTTATATCTATATATTTATTTACAAACAATGGTTCGTGAATCATCGAGAATGGTCAAAAGGGCAAATGCATTCATATAGCTGTTCCAAAGTTTTCGAGACTCAACATAACATACTTTGCTTATCGTGTCAAAAATATTAAATCGTATCGAGAGTTTGATTTAAAATTAGTCAAAATTTTTCGGGTCACTACAGTTAATTGGATTAGAAGTCTCTCCTTTGCGATCACTTACTCAACCCCGGATCATCTTACAACATCTCAAGAACATTGCTTCTGACGCTAATCACGCTTCTGAGCAAGCCAGTATTCACTGAACTCTATATTGCTTACTCTAATCACAACCTAATTGGGCAGCTCTTCTTTGACGAATAAATGATCATTCGTACGTAGGTACTATATCCCTATTATGACGTTAAGCACACATACCTACTTACCTTGTATCCTAGGGTTGATCAATTCCTAATACTAGGTTATAGCCACGTGAATAAGCAGAAAGGGTGGTCCGTAAATTAAACTTCTAAACCGTCAAGGTTTCAGCATAACAATAGCATAAGTTTTAGATAAAGTATTCGACACATAATAAACATTTGCAATGGAGAGATAAGCATGCAAGATGAAAGAAAATTAAAGTAACAAGATAACTTTATTAAATTAAGGAAAGCGTTCACCATTTACAGACGAGATCTGGACCATTACAAGTGCTGACATCCTCTAGACCGCTCCTATTACAATCTTCGGCGTTCGCCTTTGGGTACTTAATTTTCCGCTCGGAGGTGAGAAGGCCTTGAAAGCTCTAGTGAAAGAAAGTGTATGGTAGTGAGAGAGTGAGGAGAGGTGTGTTGAAAATGGATGAAAACAAGCCTTTAAATAGAAGTGAAAATGCCTGCAAATGGCTGGCAGGCCGTTTGGCAGGCCATTTGACAAGCCGTTTGCACAGGCCGTTTGACCAGGCAGCCCATTTACCATGCCCATTTGCCTTGGGTGTGTGGCAGGCCATTTTCCATAGTGGCAAATCGTTTGGCAGCCCGTTTGGCAAGCCATTTGGCTTGCTGATTTGCTAGATCGTAACTTGATTTCTTGTCTTTCACCGTTTTCGCTCTAGAATCTTCGTTTTAGCTCAGATTCTCTTAATTCTTTTTGCATCGTCTTTGTAATTACTTTATCTACAAATTTAACCTAAAAAGAGATTATTTTGCCAAAAAAGTTTTGAACTTTATGGTTTTTGGAACTCAATATAGGGGGTAAAAACGTGACTTTTTAGCCGATATCAACCGCACACGAACCCTACCTTGCCGCCTCGATGGGTTCCCAACCTTGCCGCCTCAGTTGTTGTCCAACGAACAGTTCGCACATTAGATCACAGATAATTGGTCATGCAATCATCCTATCTAGCATGGCAATATCTAACTACACATGGTATTCATACATGATATAAACATAAGAGTAAAGAGTCTGAACAAGTAGCGTGTCAGCTACTTAATACTCTATCCGGAGATAGACCCACTCACTGAATACTAGCAACTAACTCAGATAATCTATCACTGAGCTGCTTCCTTATCCTTATCACCTGAACATAAGTTAAATCAAGTTAGTTTCTGTCCGTTAGCATAAAACAGCACACAACAATAAATCAGTATCAAAAGCACTGCTAAAAAGTCTACTCAACACTTATGTATTTTCAGAATTTACATTCTGATTATCATAAGTCACGCGGTCAGCATAACGGCTAGACATCAACAATTAATACAATTTCCACTGCCTAAGACCATTGGCCGACTGACCAAGATAATCGGCCGACGTCGTCACTCCATCGGGCGAGGGTCTCTTCCACCGATCGAACATCTAATGTAATTTCACTAACCGAAGGACTTCCACCATTGGTCAGTGGTCAAAGACCATCGGCCGAAGGTAGTTCATCAGATGCAGCAGCAGAAAGTGACCGGTTTCAATCCAAAATCACCAAATCTCGATTTTGGACACGTTTTTGACCTCAAAGCTGAACACATCTTGTACACTAAACCTTTTGGGACAAAAACCCACAACATTTAAACACAAACAACTACGATTTGTATCAATTATGACATCGAAACCTGCTTTTATAAAACTTAACCAAAACAACCATTTTGACACTGATTATATCAAAATATCAAACAAACCTTACCTTGTTAGAATCACAACAACACAAGGAACGATTTGACACTAAAATCAAGCTTCAATTCGAGATCAAATGATTTAGGGTTGTTTGAAGAAGGTTAAGTTAGGTGAGAGTGAGTGTGAGGAAGGTTCAGGAAACAATGAGAGGAAATAGCTGATCATATGCTTATTGTGGGGTTAAAACCCCATATCCCACAACACACGGGTATTTACAAGTTATCTTATATCTTTCGTACTTAATTTGACAAACCTAACGGAGTCCAAATTAAGTAAGCGAACCTGTTCTATGACCCTTGTCACTAACTGGTCTTAACTAAATAAAAAATAATCTTAAACATATAATTAAAATAAAAGAATAATTAACCTCACAATTATGCCTATGGGCAAAAAGTTCATCTTAGATCTAGGACCGATCTGAGGATGTTACAAATCCACCACTTTAAGAGGATTCCGTCCTCAGAATCTGGTCATGGTCTAACAGACGTGGATAACGAGCCTTCATTAGATCTTCGGTCTCCCACATAAGGTTCGATCCTAAACTATGCTTCCACTAAACAAGCACCATTTGGATCTCCTTCTTTCTTAGCTTTGTTACCTTTCTATCGACATATCTCACCGGTTCTTCAACTCACTTTTGATTCAAGTCTACCTTCAAATCATCCAATGGAACCAGTTGTATTTCATCGTCGACCTTACACTTCCTAAGGTAGCACACATTGAATGTGTTATGAATTCTTGCCAACTCTATCGGAAGTTCTAACACAACCCTCTGATCATCAACCCTCTGGATAATCTTGAACGGCCCAATGTATCTCAGAGCTAAGTTACCCAGCTTACCATACCTAATAACTCCTTTCCACGACAAAACTTTCAAGTAAACGCGATCTCCCACCTCAAAGTTTACCCGATGTCTACGTGGATCAGCATACATTTTCTGTCTATCACGTGCCACTTTCAACTTTTCACGCACTATCGCTACCTTGTCTGCTGTTATTTGAACTATTTCTGGACCTACAAACTATTTCTCACCAGCTTCTAACTAACAAGTCGGTGTTCTACATTTACGACCACACAACATTTCATAAGGCAGCATACCAATACTCGAATGATAAGTATTATTGTAAGAAAACACTGTCAAAGGTAAATGGATATCCCACAGACCACCATACTCTAACACATAGGATCTAAGCATATCCTCAAGTGTTTGTATTGTACGTTCACTATGATCGTTGGTCTGTGGATGATACGATGTACTCAGATTTACCCTCGTTCCCGAACTTTTCTGTATACTTTTCCAGAAGTTAGGCACGAATCTAAAATCCCTGTCGGATACGATAGATAATGGAACCCCATGTCGATTAACTATTTCTTTCAAGTATAATTCTGACAAAGTACTCAACGAGGCTGTCTCTTTTGTTGCCAAGAAATGTGCAGTCTTTGTCAGTCGATCAACAATTACCTATATCATATCATTTTCTCTCTTTGAGATCTAGGTAATTTGGTTAAAAAATCCATCGTAATATGATCCCATTTCCACTCTGGAATTTTCAATTGCTGTAACGAACCATAGGGTTTCTGGTGTTCGGCTTTAACCTGAGCGCAAACATGACATCTTTCTACCAGTTGAGCAACATCTTTCTTCATTATTGGCCACCAATACATCGGTTTTAAGTCATTATACATCTTGGTAATACCCAGATTGACAGTCAACCTTGATTTGTGCGCTTCATTTAAGATTAATTTTTTTAAATCTCCAAGCATAGGAACCCAAATTCGGTTCTTAAACGTCTTAAGTCCACGAGAATCGTCAGTCAACTGGTCTTTTATTTTGGTCATCAATTCAGTCTTTAAATTTTCCTCCAATAAAGCTCGGGCTTGTACCTGTCTTAACTGTTCAATAAGGTCTGAAACGATTTCGGTTCTCATAAACTTCACAGTATCCACAGTTTTCTTACGACTTAAGGCATCGGCAAAAACATTCGCTTTACCCGAATGATACTTTATGTCATACCCCATCCTAATCCATCTGGAAGAAGTCATCAACATTTGGTCCCATTGCGAGGTACTGTCCTAAGTATGCCATGAGCGACTCCATGTAATGTCTTTAAAATGAGCAAATGCACAGCGGAAGATTTCTTTCATACCTGAGAATAAACATGCTTTCAAGTGTCAAACAAAAGGTTGGTGAGTTCATAGGTTTATCATAAAACAATAAAATTCATCATTTTGATAGACCATAAGATTTAAATACTGCATGGTACAAATGGGCCCGAATCCTATGTGACGACCCGGAAATTTCCGACCAAATTTAAACTTAATCTTATTTAATTTCGACACAAAAAGCAAAGTCTGTAATATTAAGTCTCAAAATGTTTAAACTGTTTCATATATTCAATTGACCTTTGACTACTCTCTCAACGGTTCACGAACAACTATTTGTAAATAGATATGTGTGTATATATATAAATAACAATTGGTAGTATAATTTGAAATATTGAATGTTGTTGTTAAGAAATATGATATTATAATATTTATTATTTAAAACATATCTATATATATACATAAAAGTATATTAAAAAAAAATATTAAATGATTGTAATACTCGTTTGATGTTCCGATTGATATTAGAGAAGTTTAATTCGAACTTATAATTTCTATACATAATTATGAACATTATAATAATTTATAAATATTATATATAGAAATTTATTTATACATAAATAATTACAGAATATAAATATTGTATTAACACTAATATTATTATGATTATTTACATTATTATTATTATTATTAATATTAATGTCAATATTGGTATTAGTATTATTATTATTAGTAATTTTAATATTATTAACAGTATTATTATTATTAACACATTTATTAATTATTAATATTAATTAAATATAAATATTTATTGCGAAATCCGTTTTCTATCATTAACCACTTTTATCTCATTTTTCTGTTCACTTGTGAGTTTATGTTAACAAAAGAAGGAAATTATCTATATGTTTGATTACTTTACATTAGTTGTCTTCTATCACCAATTAAACAGAAACATACTTAATATCCGTGAATGGGGAATAATTGATCATGTACTGTGTTTATTTCATTAAACCTTTGAGATGAAATATTAACTTGATCAACCACCATCACCCCTTCATTTATTCCTTGTTCTGTTTACCGAAGCCTCTATCACCACACCCATTTCCTTACTTCATCTTTCGATCACCAAACACACCACCTTTGTAACAAGGACAAACAAGCCCCCACTCTATCAAATTGTTACCTTGGTGCTACACTCGATTTTTCTTACTATTGCTACGGGTATACTGTTGCCATGATTTTTGCTTCGATCAGGTATTCCAACATTGAATGCTACTATTATTTTCGCTGCTATGCTCTTCTTCTGCTTTCTGTTTACAGCGGGTACAAAACACCACAACATCCGGTGACCCCCTAAACCACCGGCAATCACCATCGTCACTCTCTCTTACATTTTCTTGAACTCACCATAACGAACACCATCACCATGGTTATTATAACAACCATCACAACCCCGAGAAGTATCACCTTACTACACCACCATTCACCATCAAACTATGGTTGAACATGTTTCTATTTTAAACGATCCAAACAAAAGGTCGACCCTTTTGAACACTACAAACGCCAATAACCACCTTGGACTACGGCTATTCACCTGCTATACGTGTATGCTTACTGCTACTGCTACATTTTTCCTATTCGCCATTATTTTCTGCTATTTGTAAACAAATAAGTATGGGAAGTAATGCTACTATCATGTTACATAAAATAATGTTTCGGTAAATAATAAACACTAAAGTAATGATAGTGGCATACTAAATTAGAGGAATCAATGGACAAATTTCCAATGAAGACCCCACACCAAGCCCACGATTTAATCTGTTTCTATTTTTATACCATTGCTACAACCATCACCTTAATCATCTCCTAACCCTCATTTTCTCATGAAACCCATAAAATCCCTTTAATCACTTTACACGATTCCTTTTCTTTTTCCTTTTGGACCGACAATTTACTAAAGAAATCACCCCACTTGTTAAATTGTGATTAAAGAATTAAAAAGAAAAGGATTTGAGCAATTATACGGCATAGGCAGTTATAATTTTTTTTTTAAAAAAAAAACGAAACCTACTGGACTTGTGTTGGTGGATTAGCTTGATGGACCAAATTAATCAAGCAAATGAAATCCTCTTAAACCTATCTAGCTAAGCTGTTCGATAACCAAAAACCCGCACACCATTTTGGGGTTTGTCTTCTTGTTATGAAGCCATAATTAATATGTGATAAGATGATCATGATTGTATTTTAATGATAATAATGATGATGATGGACCGGGGTGCCATTTTTACTACACAAGATTTGAAAACATATAATTGTTTATTATGATGTTGAGTTTTGATAAGTGAACGTGAGTGGAGATGTAGGGTTACGTACTTTTGATTGCAAGTCTAAGAATAGATGGGAAACAAACTTCCTTATTTTAATGATAAACTGAATTATAATGGTGGGCCGTAACAGTTGGGTTATATGGGTTGTTATAATTGTGTTTTCCACTTCGATCAAATATATAAAAAAAAGGCGATATTATTTATGTACTGTGATGATGCGTAGATATAGACAAAGAGGTTAAGAAGATAACGAAATCATGATGATAATAAGGTTATGGTTCGGTGAGATAATACGCATGATGGTGGATATATAGATGATGATTCAAATAGACGATATATGAATTGATGAGTAAAGGACGATGAGCGTGATCATTATAAAGGATGATGATAATTTGATTAGGATAATGAATAATAAAAAGGATGGATCGTGATTTTATGTTGGGGAGTTTTCGGGTTACGGGAGGTCGCGGGTTCAAACCCGGACTTGGGCATTTTTTTAGGAATACTTCCTTGAGGTAGTTTACTTATTACTCATTATTATTATTATTATTATTAATTATTTTTATTATTATTATTATTATTATTATTATTATTAGAATTATCATTATTTTTAATATATTATTATCCCTAATCTTACTAATTTAACATTAATATTATTATTTTTACATTATTATTATTATTATTATCATTTTTATTATTACTAGTATCATTATTATTATTATAAAAATCATAATATTATTATTATCAATATTACTACTAATATTATTATCATTACTACAATAAAAATTTATCATATAGAAATATATTTAGCTAAACTATATTAACAATTTTTATTTATTTAAAGTATATAAAATAAATACATTATATTAAACTATTAATGAAATACATAATTTATTAAAGTAACATGTATATCACTAATAATATATAAATTCATTCATATACAATTATATGTGTTAATCTATATATAAATGATATAGGTTCGTGAATCCGAGGCCAACCCTGCATTGTTCAATGTCGTCATATGTATTTTTACTACAAAATACAGAATTGTGAGTTTCATTATTCCCTTTTTAAATCCTTTTGCAATATATATTTTTGAGACTGAGAATACATGCGCTGCTTTTATAAATGCTTTACGAAATAGATACAAGTGATCAAAACTACATTCTATGGTTGGATTATTAAACCGAATATGCCCCTTTTTAGTCTAGTAATCTAAGAATTAGGGAACAGACACCCTAATTGACGCGAACTCTAAAGATAGATCTATCGGGCTCAACAAGCCCCATCCAAAGTACCGGATGCTTTAGTACTTCGAAATTTATATCATGTCCGAAGGAGGATCCCGGAATGATGGGGATATTCTTATATTCATATTGTGAATGTCGATTACCAGGTGTTCAATCCATATGAATGATATTTTTGTCTCTATGCACGGGACGTATGTTTATGAGAAATGGAAATATGAAATCTTGTGGTCTATTAAAATTATGAAATGATTATTTATGTTAAACTAATGAACTCACCAACCTTTTGGTTGACACTTTAAAGCATGTTTATTCTCAGGTACGAAAGAAATCTTCCGCTGTGCATTTGCTCATTTTAGAGATATTACTTGGAATTATTCATGACATATTTCAAAAGACGTTGCATTCGAGTCGTTGAGTTCATCAAGATTATTATTAAGTCAACTTTAGTTAGATTTATTATGAAATGGTTTGCATGACGTCAATTTCCGATGTAATGAAAGATTGTCTTTTCAAAAACGAATGCAATGTTTACAAAATGTATCATATAGAGGTCAAGTACCTCGCGATGTAATCAACTGTTGTGAATCATTTATAATCGATATGGACTTCGTCCGGATGGATTAGGATGGGTCCTTTCAGTTGGTATCAGAGCGGTGGTCTTAGCGAACCAGGTCTTGCATTAGTGTGTCTAACTGATAGTCGTTAGGATGCATTAGAGAATCTGGACTTCGACCGTGTCTGCATGTCAAAAGTTTTGCTTATCATTTTTGTCAAAAATCATCTCTTTATCATCCTTAGGAATTTACCTGCTTATCATTTTTAGTCTAGACACATCTTGCTACAATGATTGCATGAATGGTGTATAGACAAAAATTCGTATCTTAGCGTATCTGCTAATTCATATTTTAGCATATATGTTATTGTTATCTTTGCCTGACAGTTTCTGTAGATTTCTCCGTAACTTATGGGATTTTAGTATTATATATGCATATGTAAACTATGTATTGCAGGGTACTAATCTACATCCTATAATCTATTTCTTATCGAAAATCCTTCATCTGATCGTACGAGATGAATCCCTCAACCAGTTCGAGTCCCTCAGATTCCGATAGCTATTCCGATAGTTATTTCGACAGCTATTTCGATATAGATTTCCACTCAAGCTCCAAAAGCAGTGTCACCAGAATGAATCAACCAATCATCCATCCCCGATTTATCTGATGAGTTCATAGCCTCCTTAATCATTGGAGACAAGAAGAAGGCGATGCTTTCCATCAACCAAATTTCCCTCTTGGCGGTGAACCTGAAACACTCACCGGCGAACCCATTCGAAACATTATCTTCACTCTCATTTCCTGGATACCACGCAACGACTATATGATATCCAAAATTTTGAATCTTATTTGTTCGCTCGTTCTGACTGATAGTCATCCTGGAATAATAGAAAAAGTCAACGAACTTCACGCTCGAGTAATCAATTTGGAAAAACCTGATGCAAAATGTACCAGCTTCAACAACATCACCGGCACCAACAGTATCACCAACATCATCATCAACCTCAGCACCAACAACACTTGTAGCACCGACAGCAACAGTACCATCATCAGCAGCACCAGCAGCATAACTAGTACCAACAACAACAACATCATCACACATCACAACCTCGCAATCTATACCTCAAGCATAATCATCGTTGTACGTATCGTTCTACATCGATTATCTTCGTTCTTCATGGCAATTAAGTAATCTCTAAATGTTTTAGAGATTATGTATTCTAGTTCTAACGGTAAACCAAATGAGTTTAATATCATATTAACTCAATGAATCCATGATTACATCTGAAGAAAATATATATGTATATATATGTTTTCATAAAAATTGTAATTAAAAATTCTTTAGTACAAAGTGTTAATTGTGAAAATATTTTAACGAGTAGGTAATACCCGAAGAATATTTAGATTTCACATTAGTAAATTACACTGTACATTCTTCGAAGTTGATTTAACAGTTGCTTACTATCCTACTTACATCCACTGATATACAAATCCGTTCACCACAGAATAACCATATTCATCCAATTTCATATTTGGATTTTGATTTATCAGAATCCAACAAGTGGCATAATGAAGAAATAATTGACACAATAAAAATTGATTAGAAACAGACTAATTGACAATATGAAATTTTGTTAAGAAACCACGCTAACAAAATCATAGCTAACTGTTCCTAGCTAACTGTTAATTCCATATTACATTTTATTTATCGCAATTTAATTTTCGCAATTTATTTTATCGCAATTTTAATTCTACCAATTTTATTTATCATTATTTAATTTCTGTTATGTACTTTACGCATTTTATTTATCGTCATTTAATTTTTGTATTTATTTTACGCACTTTAAATATCGGGACACGTATACAAGGTTTTGACATATCATATCGACGCATTTATATATATTATTTGGAATAACCATAGACACTCTATATGCAGTAATGATCGAGTTCTCTATACAGGGTTGAGGTTGATTCTATAATAATATATATAATTTGAGTTGTGATCGAGTCTGAGACGAATACGGGTCACGATACGTATTAATTAATTCGAATATTATATATATATATGAATTGTTGAATTGCTAACTGTAGACTATCAATCGAGGACTACCAACATTGGACAATTAAAGTGAATTAAAATATTGATTATAACATATGAAACTAAACAAATCTTCAAGTTTGCCACTTGATTTCACCCTAAAACCTCAATTGTATCTTGACAATTACAATCTGCGTCCAAACCTTTCGTAATTCTTGAAAACACCTCAATCGAGAGGATAAACCAACCGCATTTCATCTACGGAAGAAAATATTGATGCATATAACTTTTCACCTGAGAAACTCTCGGCAACTGAGTAAACGTTTAAAATGTAGCTATGCTAATTTCTTAGTGTTATTATTACCCAAAATAACTTTGCAATCCCTTTCTAAATTAGTAAATTTTGTCACAGCTCCAGCAAGCCAACTTCGACTTTTCGCTTGAAACAACCTTATTATAACCTTGATATATATGCGTGCTCTTTTAATATTACCGGGGAACCTTTTATATTCCATCTGATTACCAGCAGACGTACCAGCAACCTCGTGGCTCTTTGGCTCAAATCTCTACTACAAATCAATATATTTATCTATTGAAGTCTTATCATGAACTCATCGGTATCTTGTAAAGATAATTATCATACCAAATACCGGAAGGCATCAATCGATAATCTCAAAATTCTCAGCGTTTCTACGATAACAATTTATATATATATATAAATATGTATATAAATATAACTTCTATCTCCTGGATTTACGAATTCTAATTCTGAAATTCTAAAAAGCACTCAGTCTACAAATCAATACTCTGAATGTTGAAAAAGCTGAATGAAGCAGCAGAAACCGTAGACAACCGTAAATGACCTTAATCATTGGAAGTTTGGTGATAAAGAATAGTATGTTGGAAAAGCTCAAAAAAGTTGGAGCTGGAAAACGGATTGAGCTAACCATGAAGGAGACCAAGGACGAATACAAGGACCAAACCCTATATTCAAAGAATCCCGGTAATTTTGGATCCGATGAAATCTTTAGAGAATATTTTGCTCCAAAGTCATGTTAAAATCTTGCGGGAAGTCTTTCTTCATGAACCATCAAACTTAGAAATTCCTAAAATATCATCATAAATATCTTCGATATTTCTGAAGATATTTTCATAAATATTCTCGTCCGAAATTATTTACCTCTTCGTGCTATCTATATTACATCATAAAGGAAACTACTTTAATTTCTAAATTTCTTTAAAATTCGAGTTTAAGATATGAATGTTATTGAAGTAATGTTGGGAACTGATGCATGAGTTAGTATAATATAATTGCACTTGATCAACGTGATTATATTATAGTAAGTCATGCTGAGTTTCTAAACGGAACATGATGATTCACAGATTATAACGTCATCATGTGTCATGTTACATAACTCTTTCATTCTGATTAACTTCTGAACATATCAAGAAACTATATTCTTGATAGTTCTATTCTCAGTGATTCAGGTAATTTGACAAATCAAATCGTGCTAATACATTCTTTCTTATTTAGAACATGATGATTATCCGAAATTCCATACTTATGAATTCTGGACCGTTACTCGCTTTACTAGAGGTCGGGAGGATAAGAAAAAGGCAAAGAACCCCAAAATATAAGAGAAAATATTAAGCTCAATAACAACACGGAGGTTACAAACCGTGGATATTAATAAGAATAGCAACATAAAGACACGGTAGAATTAAGAATAGTATCATCCCAAGGTAATAGTAGAAGTAACCAAATCTTTCTGGTAGAAGATTGAAAAGAAGGATGACAAAAATAATAATTAGGAAAATATCAAGGATTAGAACGGGATTAAGCATTTTCACAATCTTTTAGATGTACGAACTAAGAAAGAAAGTATAGGAATGGTGAGAATAATGGAACGAAAGAGTTAATTTATAAAGGAAAAATTTAGACGTAACAATCGAGACAGATGACCGCATTTAATCAAAGAGGATCCTAATTTCCTTGATTATCGAAGAATCAAATCTTGTAGATTTCAAAGATTTTCTTTAAATCCCTTGAATCCTGGAATCCAACCATGACTACGTCAAAAGTTATGACGAAATTTTATTTTCTCATTTCACTCTTTTGTGATAACTTCATTCGTGCTCTTCGAATAATCAAATTGTTTTATTCCATATTACTCAATAATGATAAAACTCTATTCTATCAACTCATATTCGTCATGAAAACATTTTTATTGTTAGCCATGACCACCTTACTCAAATTTCGGGACGAAATTTATTTAACGGGTAGGTACTGTGACGACCCGGAAATTTCCGACCAAATTTAAACTTAATCTTATTTAATTTCGACACAATAAGCAAAGTCTGTAATATTGAGTCTCAAAATGTTTAAACTGTTTCATATATTCAATTGACCTTTGACTGCTCTCTCAACGATTCACGAACAACTATTTGTAAATAGATATGTGTGTATATATATAAATAACAATTGGTAGTATAATTTGAAATATTGAATGTTGTTGTTAAGAAATATGATATTATAATATTTATTATTTAAAACATATCTATATATATACATAAAAGTATATTTAAAAAAATAAATATTAAATGATTGTAATACTCGTTTGATGTTCCGATTGATATTAGAGAAGTTTAATTCGAACTTATAATTTCTATACATAATTATGAACATTATAATAATTTATAAATATTATATATAGAAATTTATTTATACATAAATAATTACAGAATATAAATATTGTATTAACACTAATATTATTATGATTATTTACATTATTATTATTATTATTATTAATATTAATGTCAATATTGGTATTAGTATTATTATTATTAGTAATTTTAATATTATTAACAGTATTATTATTATTAACACATTTATTAATTATTAATATTAATTAAATATAAATATTTATTGCGAAATCCGTTTTCTATCATTAACCACTTTTATCTCATTTTTCTGTTCACTTGTGAGTTTATGTTGACAAAAGAAGGAAATTATCTATATGTTTGATTACTTGACATTAGCTGTCTTCTATCACCAATTAAACAGAAACATACTTAATATCCATGAATGGGGAATAATTGATCATGTACTGTGTTTATTTCATTAAACCTTTGAGATGAGATATTAACTTGATCAACCACCATCACCACTTCCTTTATTCCTTGTTCTGTTTACCGAAGCCTCTATCACCACACCCATTTCCTTACTTCATCTTTCGATCACCAAACACACCACCTTTGTAACAAGGACAAACAAGCCACCACTCTATCAAATTGTTACCTTGGTGCTACACTCGATTTTTCTTACTATTGCTACGGGTATACTGTTGCCATGATTTTTGCTTCGATCAGGTAT
Source organism: Rutidosis leptorrhynchoides (assembly GCF_046630445.1). Taxonomy (NCBI): domain Eukaryota; kingdom Viridiplantae; phylum Streptophyta; class Magnoliopsida; order Asterales; family Asteraceae; genus Rutidosis; species Rutidosis leptorrhynchoides. The sequence continues at coordinate 227,148,943 of NC_092343.1, forward strand.
TCCAACATTGAATGCTACTATTATTTTCGCTGCTATGCTCTTCTTCTGCTTTCTGTTTACAGTGGGTACAAAACACCACAACATTCGACGACACCCTAAACCACCGGCAATCACCATCATCACTCTCTCTTACATTTTCTTGAACTCACCATAACGAACACCATCACCATGGTTATTACAACAACCATCACAACCCCGAGAAGTATCACCTTACTACACCACCATTCACCATCAAACTATGGTTGAACATGTTTCTATTTTAAACGATCCAAACAAAAGGTCGACCCTTTTGAACACTACAAACGCCACTAACCACCTTGGACTACGGCTATTCACCTGCTATACGTGTATGCTTACTACTACTGCTACATTTTTCCTATTCGCCATTATTTTCTGCTATTTGTAAACAAATAAGTATGGGAAGTAATGCTACTATCATGTTACATAAAATAATGTTTCGGTAAATAATAAACACTAAAGTAATGATAGTGGCATACTAAATTAAAGGAATCAATGGACAAATTTCCAATTAAGACCCCACACCAAGCCCACGATTTAATCTGTTTCTATTTTTATACCATTGCTACAACCATCACCTTAATCATCTCCTAACCCTCATTTTCTCATGAAACCCATAAAATCCCTTTAATCACTTTACACGATTCCTTTTCTTTTTCCTTTTGGACCGACAATTTACTAAAGAAATCACCCCACTTGTTAAATTGTGATTAAAGAATTAAAAAGAAAAGGATTTGAGCAATTATACGGCATAGGCAGTTATAATTTTTTTTAGAAAAAAACGAAACCTACTGGACTTGTGTTGGTGGATTAGCTTGATGGACCAAATTAATCAAGCAAATGAAATCCTCTTAAACCTATCTAGCTAAGCTGTTCGATAACCAAAAACCCGCACACCATTTTGGGGTTTGTCTTCCTGTTATGAAGCCATAATTAATATGTGATAAGATGATCATGATTGTATTTTAATGATAATAATGATGATGATGGACCGGGGTGCCATTTTTACTACACAAGATTTGAAAACATATAATTGTTTATTATGATGTTGAGTTTTGATAAGTGAACGTGAGTGGAGATGTAGGGTTACGTACTTTTGATTCCAAGTCCAAGAATAGATGGGAAACAAACTTCCTTATTTTAATGATACACTGAATTATGATGGTGGGCCGTAACACTTGGGTTATATGGGTTGCTATAATTGTGTTTTCCACTTCGGGTTTCATCAAATATATAAAAAAAAGGCGATATTATTTATGTACTGTGATGATGCGTAGATATAGACAAAGAGGTTAAGAAGATAACGAAATCATGATGATAATAAGGTTATGGTTCGGTGAGATAATACGCATGATGGTGGATATATAGATGATGATTCAAATAGACGATATATGAATTGATGAGTAAAGGACGATGAGCGTGATCATTATAAAGGATGATGATAATTTGATTAGGATAATGAATAATAAAAAGGATGGATCGTGATTTTATGTTGGGGAGTTTTCGGGTTGCGGGAGGTCGCGGGTTCAAACCGGACTTGGGCATTTTTTTAGGAATACTTCCTTGAGGTAGTTTACTTATTACTCATTATTATTATTATTAATTATTATTATTATTATTATTATTATTATTATTATTATTATTATTATTATTATTATTATTATTATTAGAATTATCATTATTTTTAATATATTATTATCCCTAATCTTACTAATTTAACATTAATATAATTATTTTTACATTATTATTATTATTATTATTATCATTTTTATTATTACTAGTATCATTATTATTATTATAAAAATCATAATATTATTATTATCAATATTACTACTAATATTATTATCATTACTACAATAAAAATTTATCATATAGAAATATATTTAACTAAACTATATTAACAATTTTTATTTATTTAAAGTATATAAAATAAATACATTATATTAAACTATTAATGAAATACATAATTTATTAAAGTAACATGTATATCACTAATAATATATAAATTCATTAATATACAATTATATGTGTTAATCTATATATAAATGATATAGGTTCGTGAATCCGAGGCCAACCCTGCATTGTTCAATGTCGTCATATGTATTTTTACTACAAAATACAGAATTGTGAGTTTCATTATTCCCTTTTTAAATCCTTTTGCAATATATATTTTTGGGACTGAGAATACATGCGCTGCTTTTATAAATGCTTTACGAAATAGACACAAGTGATCGAAACTACATTCTATGGTTGGATTATTAAACCGAATATGCCCCTTTTTAGTCTGGTAATCTAAGAATTAGGGAACAGACACCCTAATTAACGCGAACTCTAAAGATAGATCTATCGGGCTCAACAAGCCCCATCCAAAGTACCGGATGCTTTAGTACTTCGAAATTTATATCATGTCCGAAGGAGGATCCCGGAATGATGGGGATATTCTTATATGCATATTGTGAATGTCGATTACCAGGTGTTCAATCCATATGAATGATATTTTTGTCTCTATGCACGGGACGTATGTTTATGAGAAATGGAAATATGAAATCTTGTGGTCTATTAAAATTATGAAATGATTATTTATGTTAAACTAATGAACTCACCAACCTTTTGGTTGACACTTTAAAGCATGTTTATTCTCAGGTACGAAAGAAATCTTCTGCTGTGCATTTGCTCATTTTAGAGATATTACTTGGAATTAATCATGACATATTTCAAAAAACGTTGCATTCGAGTCGTTGAGTTCATCAAGATTATTATTAAGTCAACTTTAGTTAGATTTATTATAAAATAGTTTGCATGACGTCAATTTCCGATGTAATGAAAGATTGTCTTTTCAAAAACGAATGCAATGTTTGTAAAATGTATCATATAGAGGTCAAGTACCTCGCGATGTAATCAACTGTTGTGAATCGTTTATAATCGATATGGACTTCGTCCGGATGGATTAGGACGGGTCCTTTCATCCTACACCCTCCTGTAATGTACATGCGATATCTTTTAAATACAATACACCTTTTCTCGTGTATGAAACCATTTTCATAAATCTTAGTAACCGTACCTATATCTTGTGTACAAAATATCATACACATAACCTGTGTATAAAATCATTCTCTCGAGACATAACATTCACATTTCATTCATTGCTTGGCTTGGTAACTGATCTTAACATATAATGCGCATCAATAATATCCCCAAAACATAACATCTCGTCTGTATAATATATAAACTTCGAAGTACTAAACACCACGCCCACTAGCTCTTTCGTGTAGTGAACATTCTGGGTGGGGGTGTTAAACCCGGTAGCTACCTTTAGGATTCGCGTGAATTAGGGCCATACCCGATTCTAATTCTTAGGTTACCAAGCAATAATAATCAGGGGAAAATATTCATAACAATCAGTGGAAATTATAACGTCCAACTAATTCAATAATAATCCACAGAACTTCTGTCTGCATAATAATTCATTCGAGGAATGTTTTGCTTGTGTATATCACGTCAAACATTTATAAAAGCATTTCATATCGCAGTTTAAAATATATTTTAAAAGCATTTAATAAAGCAGTTGTAAAAACAGCGCATGTATTCTCAGTCCCAAAAATGTAATGAGTAAAACGGAGCAAATGAACTCACAATACGATATTTTGTAGTAAAAATATGCATACGACTGAACTGGACGATGCAAGGTTGTCCTCGGATTCACGAACCTATATCATTTATATATATATTAACACATATAATTGTAATCGCACAAATTTATATATATATATATATATATATATATATATATATATATATATATATATATATATATATATATATATATATATATTATTAATTGTTACCTTATTAATTTATACTTTAATAACCTATATTCAAAAATATTAGATCTTGTTATGTTATATAGTTTTATATATATAACCTTTGTTTGTTAAGATTAGTAATTATAATAATACCAAAATGTTATTTGTAATGATAATAATGATAATACTTAATGTTACTAATAAAAATATTAAAGTTAGTAATTTTGTTAATATTAATATTAATGATAGTTTTTAATTATAAATCTTATAATGATGATATCAGTAGTTTTTGATAAAATTAAAAATTTAATAATAATGGTAGTGAAAATAATAACTAATAATCATAATAATAATAATAATAATAATAATAATTATCATAATAAGTAATAAATAATAATACTAATAATTTTAATACTAATAATAATAATTCTTACTAATACTTACTTATAATAATAATAATAATAATAATAATAATAATAATAATAATAATAATAATAATAATAATAAATAACAAATATAATAATAATAATAAAATGAAAATAAAAATGTATACCCTTCTTAAAAAGCCCCTTAAGAAAAAGAATTGCATCAAGCCGGGTTCGAACCCGAGACCTCTCGCTCACCTGCAAACCACCTATACCACTCCTCTACATATATTTCTGTTTTAAACTCCTAACCGGATTATATTTAACCCGTTTAATCCTCGTTTCCATCTTCTTCTTCACATCACCAATTTCATTTCGACAGAAAACTAATTAATCCTATCAAAAATTACGATCTGATATACGGTGTTACATGGGTTTATTGAACGAAGGAAAAGCTAATAAACAAAAATGTGTTTGGTCACGGTTTATAGAACATAAAAACAGATGGATAAAGATTTCGGCCCAACACTCATCGGCCCAAAATACAAACGAAAATGGCAGCCCAACATAAAATTCTGCAACAAATCGATAAATCTGGCCCAAGTAGATAATCCAATGGAATTTCGATTTATACATGAAACAAAAAGTAAAATCTTGCAAGAGGGTTTTGAGATTACTTTTGGGTTTGACTTTTAAATAGAAACAGATAAGTAGCAGGAAGTAACATGGAGAAAAAAAATAAAACAATCCTGATCATTGCTTTAATCATCATTATCTTCTACTTCATTATCTCGCTGTAATATCTTTAAGTATCACCATCATTTCATCACTATCTATCATCATTATCAGAAAAACAGAAAAGAACCGAGCAATAGGAAAGTGGTGGTGATTGGTTTATTTCGTCAACTGATACAGAAATATGTAGGTGGTGGTTCAGTTTTGTCTTGGGTTCGAAATAGGAGAAAAATAAAAAGAATAAAAACCAAACCCCCGTGTTCGATGGTGGTTTGATTTAAACTGAACCAGAAACGAGATATATAGATGTTGCAGGTGGTGTTTTGGTTTGTTTCACGAAGAAAAGAACAAAGAAAAGAAAGAGAGAGAGAGAGAGAGAGAGAGAGAGAGAGAGATACAAATCATGGGTGATCAATGAAGGTGATCTAGGGTATTGTTCTTGATGGTGATGGTGAACATAAACAGATTCATGGTGATGGAAATGGGTTTCGAAGTGGTGGCTTGGGTGGAGATTATGATGGGTTAAAGGTGATGATAAATGGTGTTTTATGTGGTGTTTCTTCAAGTAGCCTGTTTAGAAAACAATTAAGGTGGTTTCAAATATAAAGGAGGTGGAATTGGGTTCATTTGTTCAGACTAGAATTAAAACGATAGAGGAGTAGAAGAACAAGGTGGTAGCCGGTGGTTGTAGGAGGAGATGTGGTGGCTCATGGTGTCTTGTTGGTTTGGGTTCTCACGACAACAACTAGTAGGCAAGGGTGATCAAATAGAAGCAGAAAGGAAATTGAAGAAGGTGAGAATGGTTGATCATAAAAATATCTATGGTTTGTGTATTTGTGAGGGATGGATGTATATAAAGATTCATTTGATACAGAAAGCAAAAAGCAAATAGTAATATAATTTAAGAAACGTGCAGAATCACTCTTACTATACGGCCGACAGTTTATCCCGGATGGCTATATCGTGTCCATTGCTAAACAGTTAACGTATAAAAGTGTTCCTAAAAAAATCCCAAATTTTTAGATTAAATATATTTAATTATTTCACTCATTAACTGTTTGAAACTTGATAAAAAAGGTTCGATAATTATTTATTTTCTGTTCCAATTAGTATGTACGGAGTACTAAAATTTAAACTAAAAAGGTAAAAATATTTTTGTCAAGTCTAAAATCTTCGTAATCGATTTACAGTCCAACTTTTATTTTAAATCTTCATGAATTCGTTTTAGATCTATATGAACACTAACGAAATGTCAACCGAATTTTACAACCATTGACTAAATCTACCCGAAATCATTCATTTTCAATATACACTTTCTATATATATATATATATATATATATATATATATATATATATATATATATATATATATATATATATATATATATATCCAATCTTAATTAACAAAATTTATTAAGTAAAGAAATATATTAATTATATCTTTTTAAACAAATAAATATAGTATTATCTATTTACAATTAATATTTGTATATAAATATAAATATAAATATAAATATATATATATATATATATATATATATATATATATATATATATATATATATATATATATATATATATATATATATATATATATATATATATATATATATATATATATATATATATTTATTTATTTACAAACAGTTGTTTGTGAATCGTCGAGAACAGTCGAAGGGTAATTGAATATATGAAACAGTTCAAAATTTCTGAGACTCGATATTATAGACTTTGCTTATCATGTCGAAATCATATAAGGATTAAGTTTAAATTTGGTCAAAAATTTCCGGGTCATCACAGTACCTACCCGTTAAAGAAATTTCGTCCCGAAATTTGATCGAGGTCGTCATGGCTAACAATAAGAATGTTTTTATGACGAATTTTGGTTGACAAATAAAGTTTTATCATTATTGAGTAATGTAGATAAAACAGTCCGTTTATGTGAAGAGTACGAATGAAACTATCGTAAAAGAGTGAAATGAGAAAATAAAGTTTCGTCATATCTTTTGACGTAGATAAGGTTGACTTCCGGAGTTCAAGGGATTTAGAGAAAATCTTCGTAATAAGATTTGGTTCTTCGGTATTTAAGGAAATTAGGATCTTCTTTGATTAAATGCAATAATCTATTTCAATTGTCCTGTCAGATATTTCACTATAAATTCATCCTCTTTGTTTCCTTTATATTTTGGAGTTCCACACTTATGTTTTCTCTTTTCGACTTTAAGTCAAGCGAATAATGGTCCAGAATTCGTAGGTCTGAAGTTTCGATTGATTATAATGTTCTAAGTAGGAAGGAACGTAATAGCACGATTTGATTTGGCAAATTACCAGAATATCTGGGAAAGATAGAACTATCAAGTAATTATGTTCTTGATATGTTTAGTGGTTAAATAGAATGAAAGAATCATGTAACATGGCACATGATGACATTATAATCTGTGAATCATCACGTTCCATTTGAAACTCAGCATGACTTACTGTAATATAATCACGTTGATCAAGTGTCATTATATTATACTAACTCATGCATCAATTTCCATCACTACTTCAATACATTCATAATTCAAACTCGAACTTTTTTTTTCTTTAGAATTTTTGAAACTAAAACAGTTTCTTTTATGATGTAACACAGATATCGCGAAGAGATAAATGATTTCAGATAACAATAGTTATGAAAATATCTTCAGAAATATCGAGGATATTTATAATGATATTTTCAAAATTTCTAAGATAGAAGGTTGATGAAGAAAGATTTTCCACAAGATTTAACATGAGTATAGAGCAAGGTTTTCTCTAAAGGTTTCATTGGATACAGAATTATCTGGATTCTTTGAATATAAGGTTTGGTCCTTGTATTCGTCCTCAGTCTCCTTCAGGGTTAGCTCAATCCGTTTTTCAGTACTAAATTTTCTATCGAGCGTTCCCAACCTTCCATTCTTTTATCATCAAACTTTTGGCCGTTTAGACTATTTATAATTTTGCTGTTTCCTCTACATTTAATGCTACCATATCTGAATCATCGGTAATCAATCCAAGGTGGTTTTAAAAGAATTGTGTTTTTAGATGATTAAACGCTGATGGTAATACGGTGGAATATAAAAGGTTCCCCGGTAACAATAAAAGAGCACGCATATATATCAAGGTATAATAAGGTTGTTTTGGACGAAAAGTCGAAGTTGACTTGTTGGAGCTGTGACAAAACTGGCTAATTTGAAAAAGAATTGAATTGTTATTTTCGATAATAACGATGCCAAAGGAGCTAGAACAGGTACGTGTTAAACGTTTGCTCAGGTTCCGAGTGCTTTAATGTGCATAACTATATGCATCAATCTTTTCTTCCGTAGATGAAGTGCGGTTGGTTCATCCTCTCAATTGCGGTGTTTTCAAGAATCATGAAAAGTTTGAACGCAGATTATAATCGTCAAGATACGAATGAGGTTTAAGATGAAATCAAGTGGCAAACATAAAGAATTATTTAGTTTCATATGTTATAATCAATATTTTAGTTCATTTTAATTGTCCGATGTTGATAGTCCACAGTTAATTGTCCACAGTTTGTAGTTCGATAATTCACATATAGTTTAATATATAATATTCGAATTAATTAATACGTATCGTGACCCATTGTACACATGTCTCAGACTCGATCACAACTCAAAGTATATATATTATTGTAGAATTAACCTCAACCCTGTATAGCTAACTCGATCATTACTGCATATAGAGTGTCTATGGTTATTCCAAATAATATATAGATGCGTCGATATGATATGTCAAAACATTGTATACGTGTCCCGACATTTAAATGCGTAAATAACAGTATTTAAATGACGATAAATAAAGTGTGTAAAATAAATAACAGAAATTAAATGACGATAAATAAAATTGCGAGAATTAAATTGCGATAAAATAAATTGCGATAATTAAAATGTAATAAGGAATTAACAGTTAGTTAGGAACAGTTAGCTAGGATTTTGTTAGCGTGGATTCTTGACAAAATTTCTCATAGTTAATTTGTTTGTTTCTAACAAATTTTATTTTGTCCAATGTTTTCTTCATTATGCCACTTGTTGGATTCTGATAGGTCAAAATCCAAATATGAAATTGAATGAAAATGGTTATTCTACAGTGAACAGATACGTATATCTTGTGGATGTAAGTAGGATAGTAAATGACCATTGAATCAGATTCGAAGAATGTATAGTGTAACTTATTAATGTGAAATCTAAATATTCCTGGGGGTATTACCTACCCGTTAAAATATTTTCACCATTAACAGTTTGTACAAAAGAATTTTTAATTACAATATTTATGAAAATATATATACATATATATTTTCTTCGTATGTAATCATGGATTTAATGAGTCAATATGATATTAATCTTATTCGATTTATCGTTAGAACTTGAATACATAATCTCTAAAACATTAGAAATTATATAGTCGTCATGTAGAACGAAGATAAATGATATAGAACGGTTCGTAGAATGATGATTATGCTCGAGTTACATAATGAGATGTTGAGGCGTGTGATGTTGAAACTTGGGTTGTTGGTGGTACTGGTATTGACGTTGGTGGTACTGTTAGTGCTGGTAATGTTGCTGAAGCTGGTAAGTTTTGCACCATATTCTCCAAATTGATTACTCGAGCGCGAAGTTCGTTGACTTCTTGTATTACTCCGGGATGATTGTCGATCGGAATGAGTGGATGAATAAGGTTTAGAATTATGGATAGAATATAATCGTGTCGAGCTATTCTGGAAATGAGGCTAAAAATGGTGTTTTGGATAGGTTCGTCTGCAAGTGCTTCAGTTTCATCACCAAGAGGTGAATTCGGTTGGTGGAAGGGATCTCCTTCTTCGCGTCTCCATTGATTAAGTCGACTACGAACCCATCAGAGGAATTGGAGATGGCTGATTAGTTGATTCATTCCAGTGACGCTGCTTCCGGAGCTTAGGTAAACATCCATATCGGAATAGCTGTTGGAATCCGAGTAATTCGAACTGGTTGAGAGATCCAACTCGTACGATCAGATGGAGGATTTTCTATATGAATTATATTATAAGATATAGATTAGTATCCTACAATACATAATTTACATATGCATATATAATACTAAAATCTCATAAGTTACGGAGGAATCTACGGAAGCTGTCAGGCGAAGTCTATAGTAACAGATACGCTAAGATATGAATTTTTGTCTGTACACTATTCATGCAATCCAGGCAGTAAGATATGTCTTGATTAAGAATGATTAGCAAGTGATTCCTTAAGAATGATAAGCAGGTAATTTTCGACAAAAAATGATAAGCAAAACTTTTGACATGCAGACACGGTCGAAGTCCAGACTCACTAATGCATCTTAACAACTATCAGTTAGACACACTAATGCAAGACCTGGTTCGCTAAGACCACCGCTCTGATACCACCTGTCATACCCCGTCCTAATCCACTTGGATGAAGTCTTCAACAGCTGGTCCCATTGCGAGGTACAGACCTCTATATGCCATGAACGACTCCAAATATTATCTCTAAATGAGCAAATGCACAGCGGAAGTTTTCTTTCATACCTGAGAATAAACATGCTTAAAAGTTTCAACCAAAAGGTTGGTGAGTTCATAGGTTTATCATAAACAGTAAAATTCATCATTTCTATAGACCACAAGATTTAAATACAGTACACCTATCTCGTGTACGAAACCATTTTTCAATAATTCTTAGTAACCGTACACATATCTCGTGTACAAAATATCATACACATAACCTGTGTATAAAATCAATCTCTCGATACATAACATTCACATTTCATTCATTGCTTGGCTTGGTAACTGACCTTAACATATAATGCGCATCAATAATATCCCCAAAACAGAACATCTCGTCTGTATAATATATAAACTTCGAAGTACTAAACACCACGCCCACTAGCTCTTCCGTCTAGTGAACATTCTGGGTGGGGGTGTTAAACCGGTAGCTACCTTTAGGATTCGCGTGAATTAGGGCCGTACCCGATTCTAATTCTTAGGTTACCAAGCAATAATAATCAGGGAAAAATATTCATAATAATTAGTGGCAATTATAACGTCCAACTAATTCAATAATAATCCACAGAACTTCTGTCTGCATAATAATTTATTCGAGGAATGTTTTGCTTGAGTCTATCTCGTCAAATATTTATAAAAGCATTTCATGTCGCAGTTCAAAATATATTTCAAAAGTATTTAATAAAGCAGTTGTAAAAACAGCGCATGCATTCTCAGTCCCAAAAATGTAATGAGTAAAAGGGAGCAAATGAACTCACAATACGATATTTTGTAGTAAAAATATGCATACGACTGAACTGGACAATGCAAGGTTGGCCTCGGATTCATGAAACTATATCATTTATATATATATTAACACATATAATTATAATCGCACAAATTTATATATATATATATATATATATATATATATATATATATATATATATATATATATATATATATATATATATATATATATATATATATATATTATTAATTGTTACCTTATTAATTTATACTTTAATAACTTATATTCAAAAATATTAGATCTTATTATGTTATATAGTTTTATATTTATAACATTTGTTTGTTAAGATTAGTAATTATAATAATACCAAAATGTTATTTGTAATGGTAATAATGATAATACTTAATGTTACTAATAAAAATATTAAAGTTAGTAATTTTGTTAATATTAATATTAATGATAGTTTTTAATTATAAATCTTATAATGATGATATCAGTAGTTTTTGATAAAATGAAAAATTTAATAATAATGGTAGTGAAAATAATAATTAATAATCCTAATCATAATAATAATAATAATAATAATCATAATAAGTAATAAATAATAATACTAATAATTTTAATACTAATAATAATAATAATTCTTACTAATACTTACTTATAATAATAATAATAATAATAATAATAATAATAATAATAATAATAATAATAATAATAATAATAATAATAATAAAAATAATAATAATAATAATAATAATAATAATAATAATAATAATAATAATAAATAACAAATATAATAATAATAATAGAATGAAAATAAAAATGTATACCCTTCTTAAAAAGCCCCTTAAGAAAAAGAATTGCATCAAGCCGGGTTCGAACCCGAGACCTCTCGCTCACCCGCAAACCACCTATACCACTCCTCTGTATATATATTTCTGTTTTAAACTCCTAACCGAATTATATTTAACCCGTTTAATCCTCATTTCCATCTTCTTCTTCACTTCACCAATTTCATTTCGACAGAAAAAACTAATTAATCTAATCAAAAATTACGATCTCATATATGGTGTTACTTGGGTTTATTGAACGAAGGAAAAGCTGATAAACAAAAATGTGTTTGGTCACGGTTTATAGAACACAAAAACAGATGGATAATGATTTCGGTCCAACACTCATCGGCCCAAAATACAAACAGAAATGGCAGCCCAACATATAATTCTTCAACAAATCGATAAATCTGGCCCAAGTAGATAATCTAATGGAATTTCGGTTTATACATGAAACAAAAAGTAAAATCTTACAAGTGGGTTTTGAGATTACTTTTGGGTTTGACTTTTAAGTAGAAACAGATAAGTAGCAGGAAGTAACAAGGAGAAAAAAAATAAAACAATCATGATCATCGCTTTAATAACCATTATCTTCTACTTCGATATCTCGCTGTAATATCTTTAAGTATCACCATCATTTCATCGCTATCTATCATCATTATCAAAAAAATAGAAAAGAATCGAGCAATAGGAAAGTGGTGGTGATTGGTTTATTTCGTCGACTGATACAGAAATATGTAGGTGGTGGTTCGGTTTTGTCTTGGGTTCGAAATAGGAGAAAAATAAAAACAATAAAAACCAAACCCGCGTGTTCGATGGTGGTTGGATTTAAACTGAACCAGAAACGAGATATATAGATGTTGCAGGTAGTGTTTTGGTTTGTTTCACGAAGAATAGAACAAAGAAAAGAGAGAGAGAGAGAGAGAGAGAGAGAGAGAGAGAGAGAGATAGAGAGAGAGAGAGAGAGAGAGAGAGAGAGAAACAAATCATGGGTGATCGATGAAGGTGATCTAGGGTGGTGTTCTTGATGGTGATGGTGAACATAAACAGATTCATGGTGATGGAAATAGGTTTCGAAGTGGTGGCGAGTGTAGTGACCCGAACTTTTCCATGTTTATTTATATTAAATGAAATTTATATTTACATGATTAAGTGTTTCTAACATGTTAAGCAATCAAACTTGTTAAGACTTGATTAATTGAAATAGGTTTCATATAGACAATTGACCACCCAAGTTGACCGGTGATTCACGAACGTTAAAACTTGTAAAAACTATATATATATATATATATATATATATATATATATATATATATATATATATATATATATATATATATATATATATATATATATATATATAGTTAACATGATATTATGATAAGTATGTATCTCATTAGGTATTTTAACAATGAGTTATATACATAAAAATGAGACTATTGAATTAAGAAACTCGAAAACGATATATATAACGATTATCGTTATAACAACGTCTTACTAATTACATATGAATCATATTAAGATATTGATACACTATATATAAACATGATAAATGATAAGTAAACATATCATTAAGTGTATTAACAATCAACTACATATGTAAAAACAAGACTACTAACTTAAGGATTTCGAAACGAGACATATATGTAACGATTATTGTTGTAACGACATTTAAATGTATATATATCATATTAAGATATATTAATACATCATAATATCATGATAATGTAATAATTTAACATCTCATTAGATATAATAAATAATGGGTTAACAACATTTAACAAGATCGTTAACTTAAAGGTTTCAAAACAACATTTACAAGTAACAACTAACGATGACTTAACGACTCAGTTAAAATGTATATACATGTATTGTTTTAATATGTATTCATACACTTTTGAAAGACTTTAATACACTTATCAAAGTACTTCTACTTAACAAAAATGCTTACAATTACATACTCGTTCATTTTCATCAACAATTTTACTCGTATGCACCCGTATTCGTACTCGTACAATACCCAGCTTCTAAATGTATTTACTATTGGTATATACACTCCAATGATCTGCTCTTAGCAGCCCTTGTGAGTCACCAACACATGTGGGAACCATTATTTAACATCTAGCATGAAATATCTAACAAAATTACAAACTAATGGAGCCTATATGACTACCCCATATTCACGTGAATGATGAGTACCACAAACACATTCACTTTGCAATTTTCTTGAATCAAATTACTCTCTCTCAAGTGTTCTTCCTTTGTTCTAAGTGTTCTTCATCATCTTCATCAAAATCTAGCTCAATCTAGTTCATAAATCCATACATAAACCAAGATACAAAACAACTACTCAAGAACACACCAACAACACTTCCAAGTTTGCTAGCTTACTTTCAATATTGCAAATCCATTTCAAGTGATCATCCAACCTCAAGAAATCTTTCTTATTTGCAGTAATATATCTCTCTAATACAAGGTAGTACTCATATTCAAACTTTGATTCAATTTCTATAACTATAACACTCTTATTTCGAGTGGAAATCTTACTTGAACTTGTTTTCGTGTCATGATTTTGCTTCAAGAACTTTCAAACCATCCTGGGATCCTTTGAAGCTAGATCTATTTTTCTCATTTCCAGTGGGCTTATCCACAAAACTTTAGGTAGTAATGATGTTCATAACATCATTCGAATCATATATATAAAACTATCTTATTCGAAGGTTTAGACTTGCAATCACTAGAACATAGTTTAGTTAATTCTAAACTTGTTAGCAAACAAAAGTTAATCCTTCTAACTTGACTTTTAAAATCAACTAGACACATGTTCTATATCTATATGATATGCTAACTTAATGATATAAAACCTGAAAACACGAAAAACACCGTAAAACCGGATATACGTCGTCGTAGTAACACCGCGGGCTGTTTTGGGTTAGTTAATTAAAAACTATGATAAACTTTGATTTAAAATTTTTTCTTCTTGGAAAATGATTTTTATTATGAACATGAAACTATATCCAAAAATCATGGTTAAACTCAAAGTGAAAGTATGTTTTTCAAAATGGTCATCAAGACGTCGTTCTTTCGACTAAAATG
Organism: Rutidosis leptorrhynchoides; assembly: GCF_046630445.1. NCBI lineage: Eukaryota > Viridiplantae > Streptophyta > Magnoliopsida > Asterales > Asteraceae > Rutidosis > Rutidosis leptorrhynchoides. Next base: position 227,164,064 of record NC_092343.1, read on the forward strand.
ACTACCTCTTATAATATTGACTTGTAACCTGTATTTCTGACTATAAACTTATACTTTTTCTATTTATATTCATAAACTTAAGTTCAATATGAAACCATAGCAACTTGAATCACTCAAAACGGATTTAAAACGAAGAAGTTTTGGGTAAAACAAGAATGGATAATTTTGTTTGTTGTAGCTACGTGAAAATTGGTAACAAATCTATATTAATCATATCCTTGCTAACTTATATTGTATTATACATGTATTCTAATATATTATGTAATCTTCGGATACCATAGACACATATACAAATGTTTTGACATATCATATCGACCCATGTATATATACTATTTGGAACAACCATAGATAATCTATATGCAGTAATGTTTGAGTTAGCTATACAGGGTTGAGGTTGATTCCAAAAATATATATACTTTGAGTTGTGATCTAGCCTGAGACGTGTATACACTGGGTCATGGATTGATTCAAGATAATATATATCGATTTATTTCTGTACATCTAACTGTGGATAACTAGTTGTAGGTTACTAACGAGGACAGCTGACTTAATAAACTTAAAACAGTAAAACGTATTAAAAATATTGTAAATATATTTTGAACATACTTTTATATATATGTACATATTTATTATAGGTTCGTGAATCGACCAGTGGCCAAGTCTTACTTTTCGACGAAGTAAAAATCTGTGAAAGTGAGTTATAGTCCCACTTTTAAAATCTAATATTTTTGGGATGAGAATACATGCAGTTTTATATATGTTTTACGAAATAGACAAAAGTAATTGAAACTAAATTATATGGGTGAACGATCGAAGCCGAATATGCCCCTTTTGCTTGGTAGCCTAAGAATTAGTAAACCGATCTACTAATTGACGTGAATCCTAAAGATAGATCTATTGGGCCTAACGAACCCCATCCAAAGTACCAGATGCTTTAGTACTTCGAATTCCTTTTTATCAGGTCCTAAGGATTTCCAGGAATGATAGGGGATATTCTTATATGAATCTTGTTAATGTCGATTACCAGGTGTTCACCATATGAATGATTTTTATCTCTATGTATGGGATGTATATTGAAATATGAAATCTTGTGGTCTATTATTACGATTTGATAAATATATAGGTTAAACCTATAACTCACCAACATTTTTGTTGACATTCAAAGCATGATTATTCTCAGGTGATTATTAAGAGCTTCCACTGTTGCATGCTAAAATATGGACAAGATTTAAAACTGCATTCAAGAATTACTTTGTTTTAACATATTAATATTGTAAACCAATATGTATTGGTAGTGTGTAAGTGTGATATTTTTAGATTATCATTTCTTGATAATCTAGGTGGTGTCCTTTTAACCTTGTCGATAAAATAAAGGTTATGGTTTGTTACAAAAACGAATGCAGTCTTTGAAAAACATCTCATATAGAGATCAAAACCTCGCAAAGAGATCAATTAATATGAAACGTTTATAATTGATATGAACGGGACATTTCAGAGAGGGTGGCGATTATGATGGGGTTAAAGGAGATGATAAATGGTGTTTTGTGTGGTGTTTCTTCAAGTAGCCTGTTTAGAAAACAATTAAGGTGGTTTCAAATATAAAGGAGGTGGAATTGGGTTCATTTGTTCAGACTAGAATTAAAACGAGAGAGGAGTAGAAGAACAATGTGGTAGCCGGTGGTTGGAGGAGGAGAGGTGGTGGCTCATGGTGTCTTGTTGGTTTGGGTTCTCGCGACAAAAACTAGTATGCAAGGGTGATCAAATAGAAGTAGAAAGGAAATTGAAGATGGTGAGAATGGTTGATCATAAAAATATCTATGGTTTGTGTATTTGTGAGGGATGGATGTATATAAAGATTCATTTGATACAGAAAGCAAAAAGCAAATAGTAACATAATTTAAGAAATGTGCAGAATCACTCTTACTATACTGTCGACAGTTTATCCTGGATGGCTATATCGTGTCCATTGCTAAACAGTTAATGTATAAAAATGTTCCTAAAAAAATCTCAAAATTTTAGATTACATATATTTAATTATTTCACTCATTAACTGTTTGAAACCTGATAAAAAAAGGTTCGATAATTATTTATTTTCTGTTCCAATTAGTATGTACGGAGTACTAAAATTTAAACTAAAAAGGTAAAAAGATTTTTGTTAAGTCTAAAATCTTCGTAATCGATTTACAGTCTAACTTTTATTTTAAATCTTCATGAACTCGTTTTAGATCTATATGAACACTAACGAAATGTCAACCAATTTTTACAACCGTTGACTAAATCTACCCGAAATCATTCATTTTCAATATACACTTTCTATATATATATATATATATATATATATATATATATATATATATATATATATATATATATATATCCAATCTTAATTAACAAATTTTATTAAGTAAAGAAATATATTAATTATATCTTTTTAAACAAATAAATATAGTATTATATATTTACAAATAATATTTATATATAAATATAAATATAAATATATATTTATTTACAAAAAGTTGTTCGTGAATCGTCGAGAATAGTCGAAGGGTAATTGAATATATGAAACAGTTCAAAATTTATGAGACTCGATATTATAGACTTTGCTTATCGTGTCGAAATCATATAAAGATTAAGTTTAAATTTGGTCGAAAATTTCCGGGTCGTCACACTTTATTTCACAATCGTAATCTTTTATAAGCTCAATCCACCGTCTCTGTCGCATATTCAATTCTTTCTGTGTGAAAATATACTGAAGGTTCTTATTGTGCTAACCCGGAAATTTCCGACCAAATTTAAACTTTATCTTTATATTATTCTAACACGATAAGCAAAGTTTGTTAAGTTGAATCTCAAGGATTTTAAACTGTGTTCATACATTCATTTAACCTCGACCAAATTCCGACGATTCACGAACCATTATATAAATGGATATGATTTTATATATATATATATATATATATATATATATATATATATATATATATATATATATATATATATATATATATATATATATATATATATATATATATATATATATATATATATATTATAACTTGAGAATGTTAACAAAGTATTAAATGTATAATACTTTTCATGAACATATTTGTTCAATATATTTTCGACAGAATTACTATATGATATCAAATGATTAAGTTATCAAGATTCATTATGATTACGAGTCTCTGTTGTAAGGTCCACTATGATTTAAGAAATATTTCCCTTTTAACGATATTCAGAATAAATGGTAAAGTGATTTACATATGGAAACAAAGTGTCAAATAATGAGAATTAGACAAAAGTTAGTGGAAGACTAAATTGCACAATAATCAGTTGATTTAGTTTCAAATGTACGAAAATGTTTTTCGATATAATAGAACTTGATTATTTAAAATGTCTTTGATTAATTAACGTGAGTAGGAATATTAGTTGTTAAATATATAAATAACTTGCAACTTGTATTTAAAATGAGTTTATATATATTAGATATATTTGATTTCAAATTTATTAAATAAGCGATTGTAACATTCGCTTATTGATTCGATTAATATTTGGATACGTCAATTAGTACGTTAAGAAGTTAAAATAAACGCTGGTACATAAATGAACTATACTTAGTTAAGTTTTAAAAATGAAAACGTTATATGTTATAATAATTCCTGTTATGTAAACGATCTTAAATTATACTTTGAAATATAATTAGTATTTGAAAAACTAAAGATGATATTGTGAAATAAATATTTCTAATATATATAAACTTATATTTCTAAATGAATATATATATATATATATATATATATATATATATATATATATATATATATATATATATATATATATATATATATATATATATATATATATATATATATATATATATGGCAGGATCAATGGGGAAGTAACCAATCGGGGGAAGCGGGGGGAAGCAAATATTTTTTTTTCGTTTTTTTTGAAATTTTTTTTTCCGGCATCAAGATCACACAAAAATATGAACATTTAGAAGAGACACTTCGTGATGAATGTTATTATTTAGGCGGGAAAACAATCGAAAAAATAACATTCAAGATAATATTGTTCGTGAAGAATATGAACGTTTTTTTTTTATGTTTTGTGAAGTAAAATTTAGCCCGATCTAGAGTTTAGGGTTTAGGGTTTAGGGTTTGGTGTTTTGGGTTTATGGAATAAACCCAAAACACCAAACCCTAAACCCTAAACCCTAAACCCTAAACTCTAAACCGTTCGTGTGAAAAACTCAATCTAAATCCTAAATCTAAACCTAAATCTAAACCCTAATATCTAAACCCCAATAGCTAAAACCTCAAAATACACTCGAAAAACACGATAATTGTTATATATTACTTCTTCGAGCATTTTCCCGCCAAAATAAAAACATTTATCACAAAGTGTCTCTACTAAATATTCATATTTCCATCTCATCTATAATGTTCGTGAACAAAGTTTTTTCAAAAAACGAAAAAAAAAAAGTTTTTGCTTCCCCCTGCTTCTCCCCGAATGGTTACTTCCCTCTTGATCCTACCACTATATATATATACATACATACATACATACATATATATATATATATATATATATATATATATATATATATATATATATATATATATATATATATATATATATTCCAAATGATAAAATATAACTTCTATATAAAATGTTTTGATTCAAAATAATACTATCGTATATATATATATATATATATATATATATATATATATATATATATATATATATATATATATATATATATATATATATATATATATATATATATATATATATATATATATATATATATAAGTATATATAGTGAAAAGATGATTTAAAGAAGCAAATGACCAAAACACTCAAATGAATAAGTTACACTTTGAGTGGGATAGTTTTCATTGATTTAAGTCTAATTATTGATATAGGTACACGTCGCGTAAGGTAAAGTGCTAGTTTTCTAAGCGTACGAAAATGAGTTCGAGAAATCGGAAATAGTACATTGGTCGAGCGACAACGTACGAGTCATTGGAACTAAATTTACAAATTAACTATGCAAGTAAATATAATATAATAGTTAAATAATTATAAAGATTAAATATAATATATAAATTAAAACGTGTGTCGGCAGAGTAAAACAACGATTGTTAGCGATCGCATGGGAAATAGGCTACAAATCCATGCGATCACATGGCAGCCTAGTTCAGAAATGTTCTATAAAACTCGTTCGGTTTGCAGACAAATTCATTCATATATTTTCTCAATCTCTCTACTCTCTATAAATATATATATTAATATTAATATTATTATTATTATTAATATAAAAATTAATATTATTATTATCAATCGTATTATCATTATTAGTAGTATTATACATAAAATACTACGATGAGGTCATGAGCGGGTTATTTCAAAATGGGTTTTTCGAGCGGGATAGAGCTAAAGAAATTAAGGGTTATAGCTATGGAGTTTATGGGTATGGTTTGGAGGTATAGCTCGTGAGTCAAACATAGTGTTTATCTTCAATGTTGCGTCTACGTACTTTCCTGCAATATTGAATCACAATATTGATACGTGAGCATTCATATCTTATCTTTTATATATTAATAGTTTATCCCTAACTAGTGCTCGAGTATATAGGATTATGCATGCTTGTACGTTTATTACTGTTGTTAGATAGTTTATGATGAATCCTGAATTTAATATATATGCTACAAGGATAAGGTACATGATATGCATGTCGTTGGAAAACTGACGAAAAATCAATAAATTTTAATTTAGAAGTCGTGTGCTTTCGATGAACGGATTTAAAGATATGGTCAACTGAATTATCATTAACTCTAATATTATTATTATTATTATTACGATCGTTGTTATCGTTATCGTCGTTATTATCGTCATTATTATTATTATCTAATAATTAATATTATAATTATCATTATCGTTATTAATATAAGTATTATCATTAAAAATTGTTATTGTTATTACTATCGTTATTATCATTAAGGTTATTATTAATATTATCAACATTATTATTATTATTATTATTATTATTATTATTATTATTATTACTAAAATAATTAATATTTTTATCAAAACTATCATTTTATTATTTTTATCATTATTATTATTATTAAAAGTATCATTAATATTAAAACTAACATTTTTATTAAAATTATCATTTTAATAGAAATATCGTTGTTATTATAAAATATCATTATAATTATCATTTTAGTATTATTATTATTAAAAATTATCATTTTGAATAAAATTATTATTTTTATAAAATATTATTATTATTACAGTTAATAATAAAAAAATATCATTATTATTAAAATTATCATGATTAGAATAATCATTTTATTATAATTAATATCATCATTAGTAAGTATAAATATTGTCATTATTATTATTTGTAGAATAATAATAATAATTATTATTATTACAAAATAATACAACCTTTGTTATTATTATCAAAATTATTTTATCAAATAAATATCTAATACAAAGATATTTTTACCACGCGTAACATAATTATATTAATAATACATACCACTATATTTTTATGATATTAAGTGAACTTTATAAATTTTATTACTTAAGATATATAAAAGTATATTTTTAGCATATATATATATATATTTTAATATAAAATTTTATTAATAAATGACTTTTATTATTTACTTTAATAAAATCTGATAAATATATTTAAATAAATAAAACGACTATATTTAGGTTATATAATAAACACGTATAGATTTTGGAAATCATTTTGAGTCAAGTTGACTTTTGTTGACTTTTGCTGACTTTTGCATGATAAGCTCGAGCATTAGGATTGTGATACACTATGACTTGACCTAAATTGTTAGACATATATTGACCAACATATAAATATATAATTAATATAGGTTCGTGAATCCGAGGCCAACCTTGCATTTGTTCAATGCCGTCATATGTATTTTTATTACGAAATACAGTATCATGAGTTTCATTTGCTCCCTTTTTAAATGTTTTTGCAATATATATTTTTGGGACTGAGAATACGTGCGCTGTTTTATAAATGTTTTACGAAATAGACACAAGTAATCGAAACTACATTCTATGGTTGGATTATCGAAATCGAATATGCCCCTTTTTAGCTTGGTAGCCTAAGAATTAGGGAAATGGCCCCTAATTGACGCGAATCCTAAAGATAGATCTATGGACCTTGACAAGTCCCATTCAGGTTACGAATGCTTTATTACTTCGATTTATCATATCCGATGAGAGTCCCGGAATGATGGGGATTTTCTATATCCATCCTGTTAGTTCGGTTATCAACCGTTCACCATATGAATGATTTTTATCTCTATGCAGTATGCGAAATGCATGATATGAGATGATGTTTATGAGAAATGAAAATGAAAATCTTGTGGTCTATTAAATTAATGGAAATGATTGTTTATGATAAACTAATGAACTCACCAACCTTTTGGTTGACACTTGAAAGCATATTTATTCTCAGGTATTAAAGAAATCTTTCGCTGTGCATTTGCTCATTTTAAAGATATTACTTGGAGTCATTCATAGCATATTTCAAAAGACGTTGGATTCAAGTCATTGAGTTCAAAAAAGATTAATATTGAGTAAATTACAGATTTGGTCATTTATAGTTTGGATATTATGAAATGGTATGCATGCCTATTAACTTTCGATGTAATGAAAGTTTGTCTTTTAAAATGAATGCAATGTTTGTAAAATGTATCATATAGAGGTCAAATACCTCGCAATGTAATCATATGTTATTGTATTCGCCCTTATGGATTAGGACGTGTCGTCTCACTTATGGTCTGTACATACTACACACTTTGTACCGTACATACTCCATAATTTCAATGCAAACACCACAGCGGCCATTTCTAAATCATGAACTGGATAATTACGTTCATGTGTCTTTAACTGGCGAGAAGTATACGTGATAACTTTATCTCTATGCATCAGAACACACCCTAACCCGGGAATGGACGCATCACAACAAACCACGAAGTCGTCTAAACCCTCTGGTAATGCTAACACTGGAGCCTGACACAAAAACTGTATCAGAGTCTGAAAGGCCTGTTCCTGTTGATCACTCCATCGAAAACTTACATCTTTTCTGGTTAATTTGGTCAACGGACCCACTATTTTAGAAAAATCTTTTATAAAACGGCGATAATAACCCGCAAGACCCAATAAGCTCTTAACTTCTATCGGCATCTTCGGCAAATTCCAACCCATTACCACTTCTATTTTTGACGGGTCCACTTTAATACCTGCCTCACAGATAACATGACCCAGAAACTGTACCACTCGAAGCCAAAACTCATACTTCAAGAACTTAGCGTATAACTGCTCTTTCTTTAACAACTCTAACACTAATCGAAGATATGTCGCATGATCAGCCTATGTCTTTGAATATACCAGTATATCATCGATAAACACAATAACTAACTGATCTAAATATGGTTTACAAACCCCATTCATCAGATCCATGAAGACTGCCAGAGCATTCGTTAACCTAGATGGCATAACCAAGAACTCATAATGCCCATATCTAGTTCTGAACGCTATCTTCGGTATATATAATTTTGCAACCCGAACCTGATGATACCCTGATCTAAGATCTATTTTCAAAAAGTACGACGCACCTGAAGCTGATCGAACAGATCATCAATTCTAGGCAAAGGACACTTGTTCTTAACTATCCTCTTATTCAATTCTTGATAATCTATACACATTCTCAGAGTACCGTCTTTCTTCTTTACAAACAATACTGTCGCACCCCACGGCAAAGAACTCGGTCTTATAAACCCTCTGTCTAACAATTCTTGTATCTGAGGCATCATATCTCTGATTTCAGAAGGTGCTAACCTATAAGGAGTCTTAGCTACTGGAGTTTTTCCCGGAACCAACTCAATCTTATACTCTACTTCTCTTACCGGCGACAGCCCTGGTAACTCAACAAGAAATACCTCAGGAAATTTCGAAACCACCAGAATATCGGTAACAGATCTCTTCTCTATCTTAGCATCAATAACATAAGCCATAAAAGACTCACATCCCTTAGAAAGTGACTTCTTTGCCTTCATCATAGATATCAACTAAAAACTAAACCCATCCCGTTCTTCTCGGGCCACACTCGGGTTCCACATTCAAACAAAAGGTCACAATCTTCTTATCACACTTGACGTAGGCCTTACGTAGGCTCATCCAGGGATAGGCAACACTAAACAGGACATAGCAAGCGGTCTACCATCAATTTCTATACTAGCTCCAGACACATATGTTGTGACTAGAACCGTCTTAGCATCAGCTACCTCTACTCTAACAGGCTCAGGCAGCACTGTAGCAGGTAACCCTGACTTAGTACAGAAATCTATAGACATAAACGTCCTATTTGCACCCAAATTAAACAATACTCTAGTAGATATTGAGTTGATCAAGAACATACTGGTTATGATGTCATCGGTATTAGTAGCGGCCTCCACTGTCATTTGAAAGGCCCTTGTGTAACGACCCGAACTTTTTGACTTACTTTTGTGCTTGTTACTTCCTACAAAACTGCGTATTTGTGCGTACTGTGTTGGCTTATATTTTTGGATCTTATTTCATGATTAATTTCTTTTGTTAATACCATACAACGTGCCATTAAGTACTTAGTTACTTAACTTGATCCCCGAATGCTTTTATGACCGTTAGTGTCACTTAACGTTGAGAACGAGCTATATGTTTTGGTACACGTTTAACTTTTGTCGCAATTGGAATATTACGACTACGTAATACTAATTGTTATTTCCTAATAACAATTTCTTAAGTTTTTGGTTTCTTAATTACGCTTAGTAATTTACTTGTGCTCACTAGTTAGTCTTGTTGGACTTTCTACCTTGTTGGACTTTAGCCCACCCTACTCTAGCTAATGGACTATTTAATTAGCCCAATTTTAATAAGTTTATGACCCATATAAATGTAAGACAAAAACTCATTTATTAGAGGGAACATACTAGCATTTTTGTTAACCATAATCACAAATGTTGCATGAGATCCTAACATAAGCACCACCTTTAGACCATCACTAACTAAAAAGCAAAAAAGGTGTCCCCCTTGTCCCCCTTAAAACCCACGGCTACCACCACCCCACCACCCTATAAATACCAAGCAATCTCACACATTTCACACTTAATCTCATTCACATTTTATGCACACATACTCTCTAATTCTCTCTCTAGTCTTTATCACTCTAAAAAGTGTAAGTTTTAAATTTTCTTCTTCTGCTTCTTCTCTTCTCATTTTTGACATCATCATCATCATGCAAGGATCAAGCTTTTTAGCTTCTTGATCTTGTTATATCTTGAAGATTCAAACTTTGATTTGAATCCTTCAAGAACATGAAAGCTTCAAGCTTTCTAGCTTTGAATCTTCATTATTTTGTTGGATCTAAGTTTTCTAGCTTAAGATCCCTTTATTTTGTTAAAAAGATCAAAACTTGTGTTTATGATCTTCATGAAGCTTGAAGATCTAGCCTTTTGCTTTAAGGATCTTCGAGAACATTAAAGATCCAAGCTTTCTAGCTTAGGATTTCATTATTTTGTTAAAAATCTTAGCTTTTTAGCTTATGGCCTCATTAATTTTACTAGATCTTAGCTTTCTAGCTTATGGTCTCATTAATCTTGTAAAGATCCAAGATTTCTAGATTAGGGTTTTCTTAATACTTGAAATCTAAGTTATCATTGTAGATCTCACTTACTTGGAACCTTTTTGTGATTGTTGTGATGATAAATATCAAGTCTTCATCATCTCATATGATGAATATGCATAAACTTGTGTAAAAAGGACAAAGGTTGAAGCTTTATTATGTTTATGCAATAAAGAGGCAACCTTAGAATGATAGCTTTTACTCTTAGTTGTGTGTTGATGGTTGAAACTTGGTCAAAGTGATGCTAAAACATCAAAAAGTTGTACACTTGAAGCTTACACGCATCAAAGGTTGAGAACCGTGATGAGCATCAAGCACCAAGAAACCCACCGGAGCACTTGTTTGCTGTTTTTCGGGGTCTGATCAAACTCCTAGGACTTCTAGAAAATTGATTTTCAGATAGTTCGTTTCGACTATATGACTTTTCGTTTAGGACTCGTCTAAATCCGATATATGGTTTAGGATTTATAGCCTTCCGAAAGTCACTACACCGTTGTAACGACGTACTGAAAATTCTGACCTACTCGCGCTTGAACCATCGCTACGGTCAAATGACATCGAGTTAGGATCTGAAAATTGGATATCGGTTAGAGGACTCACATACGGAGCATTGGCCACTGACCACTCGTCTTTTCGTTTTGTATAGAGGTCGATCTCTATTCTTGTAGAAAACTTATTGTGTCTTTTACGAATGATGATGCTGATGATGATGATGATACTTAAGACTTAATTTATTCACTTTTAAACTTTTGGGGACAATATACTGACTTAGTGACCTTTTACTTAGGTTGACGACCTTTCGGACCGACTTATTACCTGTATACTTTTCATATCAACTTTACTGCACATTCACTGTGAGTTATAGCTTCTCTTTTTTACTTTAACTATTTTTGGGACTGAGAATACATGCGCTTTTTATGTTTTACTTACTTGACACGAGTACTTAAACTTTATATATATGTGGGTTATATAACGGCATACACATTCCCCTTAGCACGGTAATGTTTAATCATTGGTTTTTGAACCGGTGAACGTGAATATTAGATATGGATCCATAGGGTTTGACATCCCCATTCGGGCTAGTCGCGCTAGCATTTAACGGGTATTTGATACTTCGAGAACATACGCACTCGCCAAGTGTACTTTTATGGGGTATTATTATTACGTTAAGTTAGTTACCGGGTGCCCACGGTTAAGCATATACTTTCATACTGTTTTGAATATGAAATCTCGTGGTCTACATTACATTACTGAATACAAACTATAGCTCATCAACATTCGTGTTGACCTTTTAAGCTTGTATTTCTCAGGTGCTTAGACGTTGTTACTTCCATTGTTAAACTTGCTATCTTGGGGTTTTAGACTTTCTGTTACAGACTCGCTGTGTTAGACTTCCACGGCATTACTTAGAGATGTCTCAATCATGTAACTTTTATTTTGCATTCGCAACTTATGTTATTTTGAATAATGGCTTTGTAACGACCTTTGTGTCACGTTATCTTTTGTAAAACGTTATCTTTTCATGAATGCAAAACTTTTTTTAAAACAGCATGTAATATTATACTGTGTAATGGACCTGTTGTTGACGATTCGTACATGATAGTTTTGTACGGGGCATCATTTGGTATCAGAGTATCGGTTGTAGGGAATTAGGTTGCATTAGTGAGTCTTGACCGAGCCTAATAGGATTCGCTAATAGGACTAATTTACAACTTCCTCGTTTACTTGTTACTGCTTACTACTACTGCATGCTACTGCTTACCTTTACTGCTATGTGAACTTGCTATATGATGCTACTTTCTCGCTACTGCATGCTACTAGCTGCCTTTGAATGCATGTTACTTTTGTTTAATACTGTTATGATTGCCATGCTATGTACTGCTAGGATGATGTAGTGCCTGATTATGTGCTTGCTATATGTGCTTCCTTGTTCAGATGTCAGACATGCCGCCCATGACCAGTGACTTCGAGAGTGACTCAGATACATCTACTACCTCTCCTACTATTGTTGTTGACTCACCGCTACCCTCCGGGGACTCTGGAGATTTGTCTTCTGGAGATAGTAGACACGCGCTTGACCTAATGGACGTCTCAGACGGAGACGAGGATCCCGAGGAGATTCCTGCACCACCCAGCCCTAGACTCCCGGGGCCACAGCACCATTCCGGTGGTACTGTGATCCCTGAGGGAAACAGAGACTGTCCCTTCTGTAACTAGTATGGACATTGGGCTAGGCGCACCGCTGACGGACATGTCGTAACGATTACACCTGGCAGATATCGACTTATGACCACCGGCCAGACGCTTTCTCCCGCCCATGAAGTACGTGCACTACCTTCAGACGATTTAGACGGATCATCATCCGATGACACCAGTGAGGAGGATCCCGAGGAGGATTCTGAGGAGGAGCCCATGCAGCCACCCTCTACCCCACCGAAGAAGCGGTACCGCTTCGATGGTACTGTTATTCCAGGGGTTAATGGAGGAAATCCGTTCGTGAATGGACATGGATAGTTGGTTAGGGTCACAGCCCATAAGCGGGTTGTACCGTATCCTGCCGATCCATTTGTGCGTAAGGTCACCCGCATTGTGCCGTCTACTTCCAGTACTACATCCGCGCCACCTGCACCATCTGCATCATCTGCACCACCTGCACCATCTGCACCATCTGCACCACCTGCCCTACCAGCATCTCCTACTGTCGAGGAACTGATGAGAGAAGTGCATGCCCTCTGTGCTCGAGTAACTGAGCTCGAGGACCAGATGACCCACCTGATGGACATTATTTACCCACCCACTGAAATGTCCCGTTCTTATTGATTAAAAACGTTCTATATTAATTGATTTCGTTGTGAGGTTTTAACCTCTATATGAGACGTTTTTTTCAAAGACTGCATTCATTTTTAAAACAAACCATAACCTTTATTTCATAAATAAAGGTTTAAAAAAACTTTACGTAGATTATCAAATAATGATAATCTAAAATATCCTGTTTACACACGACCATTACATAATGGTTTACAATACAAATATGTTACATCGAAATCAGTTTCTTGAATGCAGTTTTTACACAATATCATACTAACATGGACTCCAAATCTTGTCCTTATTTTAGTATGCAACAGCGGAAGTTCTTAGTATTCACCTGAGAATAAACATGCTTTAAACGTCAACAAAAATGTTGGTGAGTTATAGGTTTAACCTATATATATTAAATCGTAACAATAGACCACAAGATTTCATATTTCAATACACATCCCATACATAGAGATAAAAATTATTCATATGGTGAACACCTGGTAACCGACATTAACAAGATGCATATATAAGAATATCCCCATCATTCCGGGACACCCTTCGGATATGATATAAATTTCGAAGTACTAAAGCATCCGGTACTTTGGATGGGGTTTGTTAGGCTCAATAGATCTATCTTTAGGATTCGCGTTAATTAGGGTGTCTGTTCCCTAATTCTTAGATTACCAGACTTAATAAAAAGGGGCATATTCGATTTCGATAATTCAACCATAGAATGTAGTTTCACGTACTTGTGTCTATTTTGTAAATCATTTATAAAACCTGCATGTATTCTCATCCCAAAAATATTAGATTTTAAAAGTGGGACTATAACTCACTTTCACAGATTTTTACTTCGTCGGGAAGTAAGACTTGGCCACTAGTTGATTCACGAACCTATAACAATATATACATATATATCAAAGTATGTTCAAAATATATTTACAACACTTTTAATATATTTTGATGTTTTAAGTTTATTAAGTCAGCTGTCCTCGTTAGTAATCTACAACTAGTTACCCACAGTTAGATGTACAGAAATAAATCGATAAATATTATCTTGAATCAATCCACGACCCAGTGTATACGTATCTTAGTATTGATCACAACTCAAACTATATATATTTTGGAATCAACCTCAACCCTGTATAGCTAACTCCAACATTCACATATAGAGTGTCTATGGTTGCTCCGAAATATATATTGATGTGTCGACATGATAGGTCGAAACATTGTATACGTGTCTATGGTATCTCAAGATTACATAATATACAATACAAGTTGATTAAGTTATGGTTGGAATAGATTTGTTACCAATTTTCACGTAGCTAAAATGAGAAAAATTATCCAATCTTGTTTTACCCATAACTTCTTCATTTTAAATCCGTTTTGAGTGAATCAAATTGCTATGGTTTCATATTGAACTCTATTTTATGAATCTAGACAGAAAAAGTATAGGTTTATAGTCAGAAAAATAAGTTACAAGTCATTTTTGTAAAGGTAGTCATTTCAGTCGAAAGAACGACGTCTAGATGACCATTTTAGAAAACATACTTCCACGTTGAGTTTAACCATAATTTTTGGATATAGTTTCATGTTCATAATAAAAATCATTTTTCCAGAATAACAACTTTTAAATCAAAGTTTATCATAGTTTTTAATTAACTAACCCAAAACAGCCCGCGGTGTTACTACGACGGCGTAAATCCGGTTTTACGGTGTTTTTCGTGTTTCCAGGTTTTAAATCATTAAGTTAGCATATCATATAGATATAGAACATGTGTTTAGTTGATTTTAAAAGTCAAGTTAGAAGGATTAACTTTTATTTGCGAACAAGTTTAGAATTAACTAAACTATGTTCTAGTGATTATAAGTTTAAACCTTCGAATAAGATAGCTTTATATGTATGAATAGAATGATGTTATGAACATCATTACTACCTCAAGTTCCTTGGATAAACCTACTGGAAATGAGAAAAATAGATCTAGCTTCAAAGGATCCTTGGATGGCTTGAAAGTTCTTGAAGCAGAATCATGACACGAAAACAATTTCAAGTAAGATTTCCACTCGAAATAAGATTGTTATAGTTATAGAAATTGAATTAAAGTTTGAATATGATTATTACCTTGTATTAGAAATATAACCTACTGTAAGTAACAAAGGTTTCTTGATCTTTGATGATTACTTGGAATGGATTTAGAAAACTTGGAAGTAAACTTGCACTCTTGGAAGTATTCTTGATTTTATGAAACTAGAACTTTTGGAATTTATGAAGAACACTTAGAACTTAAAGATAGAACTTGAGAGAGATCAATTAGATGAAGAAAATTGAAGAATGAAAGTGTTTGTAGGTGTTTTTGGTCATTGGTGTATGGATTAGATATAAAGGATATGTAATTTTGTTTTCATGTAAATAAGTCATGAATGATTACTCATATTTTTGTAATTTTATGAGATATTTCATGCTAGTTGCCAAATGAGGGATCCCACATGTGTTAGGTGACTCACATGGGCTACTAAGAGCTGATCATTGGAGTGTATATACCAATAGTACATACATCTAAAAGCTGTGCATTGTACGAGTACGAATACGGGTGCATATAAGTAGAATTGTTGATGAAACTGAACGAGGATGTAATTGTAAGCATTTTTGTTAAGTAGAAGTATTTTGATAAGTGTCTTGAAGTCTTTCAAAATTGTATGAATACATATTAAAACACTACATGTATATACATTTTAACTGAGTCGTTAAGTCATCGTTAGTCGTTACATGTAAATGTTGTTTTGAAACCTTTAGGTTAACGATCTTGTTGAATGTTGTTAATCCATTGTTTATTATAACAAATGAGATGTTAAATTGTTATATTATCATGATATTATGATATATAATATATCTTAGTATGATATATATACAGTTAAATGTCGTTACAACGATAATCGTTACATATATGTCTCGTTTTGAAATCATTAAGTTAGTAGTCTTATTTTTACATATGTATTTTATTGTTAATACATTTAATAATATATTTACTTATCATTTAACATAATTAACCAAGTGTATCAATATCTTAATATGATTCATATGTACCTAGTAAGACGTTGTTATAACGATAATCGTTATATATATCGTTTTCGAGTTTCTTAAATTAATAGTCTCATTTTTATGTATATAACTCATTGTTAAAATACCTAATGAGATACATACTTATAATAAAATTATGTTAACTATATATATAACCATATATATGTCATCGTATAGTTTTTACAAGTTTTAACGTTCGTGAATCACCGGTCAACTTGGGTGGTCAATTGTCTATATGAAACCTATTTCAATTAATCAAGTCTTAACAAGTTTGATTTCTTAACATGTTGGAAACACTTAATCATGTAAATAACAATTTTATTTAATATATATATAAACATGGAAAAGTTCGGGTCACTACACCCTCACCCTAGGACTGTTGTATTAGATTTCTTTATGTATTCCGTTTGTAGTTTCCTGTTTTTCATTTATGTATTGTACGAACCTTATGCTGTTGTATTCAAATTTCTTATTATGAATGGAACTACTGTTGTTGATTTATTGTACGCCGTTTTATTACATATTGGCTTTTGTACTATCTGCTGCTTGTTACCATGCTTAGTTATCGTGTAGTGTGTTGTTTCCATGTTGTTTACCGTATGCCGTGACGTTGTTGGTTAATGGATTTTGACTTAAGTCAAAAAATTTGTTTGGAAGATCGATGGCTAACGGAAGAGGTCCAAGGGAAATGCCCACAGCAGCACAGATCGAGGAGATGATAGCTGCTCGAGTAGCCATAGCTATGGCGAATGCCAACCCCCAAGCTCCACCGGCTAACCCGAACTTCCAGAATGGGTGCACTTTCAAGGAATTTCAGAGTTGTAAGCCCCATAATATTAGTGGAACAAAAGGGCCAGTTGGGCTGACGAGATGGTTTGAGAAGTTGGAATCTGTGTTCCGTGTGAGTAACTGCTCCGAAGAGAATAAGACTAAGTTCGCATCCTGCACTTTGTCGGATGGCGCTTTGACTTGGTGGAATACGCTCGCCCAGGCGCAAGGAATTGACGAAGCTTATGCTACACCATGGGAGGAGTTTAAGAGGGCTATGATCGAGGAATACTGCCCCAGAACCGAAATTCAGAAAATGGAAGGGGAATTTTGGGAACTGAAAGTTGTAGGAACTGACCTTGATGGCTATAATCGAAGGTACTTGGAGTTAGCTTTAATGTGTCCCATAATGGTTACTCCGGAGTACAAACGGATGGAGAGGTATCTGTGGGGACTCCCCAAGGACATTCAGGGAAATGTCACTTCTTCGAAACCAGCGAATGTCCCAGAAGCTATACGCATGGCGGACACCCTGATGAATCAAATTACCCGCCAAGATGTGATGACCCGCAAATTTCCGACTAAATTTAAACTTAATCTTTATAGGGTTTGACATGATAAGCAAAGTCTATTTAATTGAATCTCTAAATTTTTGAACCATTTCATGAAATCATTTGACCTTTGATTATTCCCGACGATTCACGAACATTTGTTGTAAATAAATAA
Source organism: Rutidosis leptorrhynchoides (assembly GCF_046630445.1). Classification (NCBI taxonomy): domain Eukaryota; kingdom Viridiplantae; phylum Streptophyta; class Magnoliopsida; order Asterales; family Asteraceae; genus Rutidosis; species Rutidosis leptorrhynchoides. The sequence continues at coordinate 227,182,150 of NC_092343.1, forward strand.
ATAAATATATATATATAAATATATATAAGTATTGGAAATAATAAAATGTTATTGAATCATTAGAATTAAGTATGTAAAATAAAATACAAAATAATTAAGTATAATGAAATCGTATATATATATATATACAAAATAATTAAGTATAATGAAATCATATATATATATATATATATATATATATATATATATATATATATATATATATATATATATATATATATATATATATATATATATATATATGATTGTTATTAATAATTATTATATTGTAATATATATAAAATATATACATGATAAATATTCGAATATGTTAGTATATAAAATAAGTAACACATAATTAATGAAAGGTAAGATTAATATATTATATGTAATTACAAGTTAAAATATAAATGTTATATTAATGTTATGATTGTTACATTCATAATTATTATTAAAATAAATATATGTATTATCAATAATATAAGTTCTAATGTAAGATAAAAATATATATATATAAAGCTTGATATGTTTAAGATGTATTATTGTTAATGCTATTAATATTATTATTAAGTATTGTCATTAGGAATTATTATTTTATATATATATATATATATATATATATATATATATATATATATATATATATATATATATATATATATATATATATATATATATATATATATATATATATATATATATATATATATATATATATCATATAATTAATAACAAGAAATGTTAATGTCTAAGATAATAAATTTAATTATAAACGAAACTATAGTTGTTATAGTAATAATATTATTACTTTTAATGCAATATTAATACTAGCGCTATTAATATTATTATCTTAATTATAAAATTTATAGATATAAATTTGATATAAACAAATTGTTATAGTATTATTATTACTTTCAATATTAACATCTACATTAGTAATTAGCAATATGAAAATGATTATATATATAAATCGTTATATTATAATTATTACTAATGTTACTATGTTTAGTATTATTACCAATATCAATAATAATAGTATTATTATCATTTTTATTTATATTATTATTAGCATCTTATTTTTTTATATTTATTATTAATATTAGCAATATTATATTTCTAATATTATTAGAATTCTTATTAAAATTACTTATAGAATTATATTAAAATCTAATATTACAAAATTTAATAAAATAGATATACATAAATAGATATATATATATATAAATACACTTATATGAAATATAACTATATAAATAAATGTTTAATCAGATATAAAAGAAAATTCAGTTATATATATATATATACTTATATATATACGAATACAATACAAATAAATTGTTTAACCACGTAATCTGTTACAAGTCGCTATACTTCTATTTAATTTGTCTACTTACTGGTTAAACAAGTCGACTTCAATTCAGAAAATGGTATGATTCTGCTTAGCTTTCCCTGTTTGTTGTATATTTTTTTTTGTTTTCTTATCCTTGGCTAGAATATGCTGTCGAGAGCATCTAATCTAAATAACAATCGATTTCTGAATGATATGAGACACAGGTATTCGAATTCTCCACTATCAATATTAATTAAAAACTAATATCTATTCTATCTGTGAAATTCAATTCGAAATTTTATAAAATAGTCCAAATATCTCTGTTCTTGGGTGTAAACATCAAAAACTCGATTTCGCATTAAAATACAAAATCTATAAATGCAATTGTGTTAGGAATCTTCTATCTAATCTGTCTGAAAGTATTCAAGTCTCAATTCCTTATATCGAATGCGAATTTTGAAGTCAAAGTTTTATACAAAAAAAAGTCAACAATTGTTCATGAATCAAATTCAGTTTTTCTGTAATGTTTTAATTCAAAATAACGATTCCAATAGTTTTAGGGATTGATTTTCAATGTAATTCGTTTAATAATCTATGTCCAATACACTCTAAAAACTGAGATCATTTTTTTTTCTTTCTCTTTAAACAGCGTAGCAGCAGGAGCACTCTTATATATATATTTTTTTGTTTTCTTTGATAATCAATAACAACTACAATAGCTTATGTATATTTCGTTTAATAATTTAAAAATACGTTTTTCTTTTTATTGTTGTTACGATTCTTAAATATGGAAGTTGGTCGCCTAAGAATTCAAGGAAGAAGATGATGAAACAGATTATTAAGGGTTAAATGATTATAGAAGTGGTATTAAAACAGAAAAATAGGTTGGATCAAATGGTTAGGGTGTTGGATTGGTTAGCGTGTGATCATGGGTTCGAGTCCAGGTGCTATCATATTTTGGGAACCCATTTCAATTGACGTAGTTTTCTAATTTTATTATTATTACTATTACTATTATTATTATTATTATTATTATTATTATTATTATTATTATTATTATTATTATTATTATTATTATTATTATTATTATTATTATTATTATTATTATTATTATTATTATTATTATTATTATTGTTGTTGTTGTTGTTATTATAAACAGTTATTATTATGTTAAAATTTATAATTTGATATTTATCATTTTAGTTATTATTAAGTTATATCACTAAATATTATTTTTATTATTATTATTATTATTATTATTATTATTATTATTATTATTATTATTACTATGAATATAATAATTATTATTATTATAATTATGAAAATAACATAAACTATTATTAATATTAGTCTTGGTATCAATTTATAATTATTAGTAGTATTATTATTATTATTATTAGGATTAACATAAGTATTACTACTAATAATATCATTACTAAATATTAATATGATTATCATAATTAGTATTTATCATTAAAATGAACATTTTCTATTATTATTATTACCATTGTTACTATCATTATTATTATTATCCCTAACCGGTTATTATTACAACTATTAATTTTTGACAAAACATGAGCTATTTATATAAAAATATATTTATTACATAAGTATACTAATTTTACATAATACCACGTTTTAACTAATATTATATATTTATATTGATATAATGTTAATTAACTTATATACCAAATAGGCAATATAATATATTATAGGTATAAATAAAATTATATATAAATATTAATCCTAATACATAACTAAATATATAAATTTGTTCCATCACAATTATATGTTTTAATATATATACAAATGATATAGGTTTGTGAAACCGAGGTCAACCCTGCATTGTTGAGTTTCGTCGTATGAATATTTTTACTACAAAATATTGTAGAGTGAGTTTCATTTGCTCCCTTTTTAAATGTTTTTGCAATATATATTTTTGGGACTAAGAATACATGCGCTGTTTTATAAATGTTTTACGAAATAAACACAAGTAATCGAAACTACATTCTATGGTTGAATTATTAAACCGAATATGCCCCTTTCAGCTTGGTAGCCTAAGAATTAGGGAACTGGCCCCTGATTGACGTGAATCCTAAAGGTAGATCTACGGGAACTAACAACCCCCATTCTGGAATTTAGAATGCTTTAGTACTTCGATTTTATCATGTCCGATGGGTGTCCCGGAATGATGGGGATATTCTATATGCATCTTGTTAATGTCGGTTACCAGGTGTTCAACATATGAATGATTTTTATCTCTATGCAGTTTGCGAAATGCCTGATACAAGAATGATATTTATGAAAAATGAAATCTTGTGGTCTATTAAAATATTGGAAATGATTGTTTATGATAAACTAATGAAGTCACCAACCTTTTGGTTGACACTTGAAAGCATGTTTATTCTCAGGTATGAAAGAAATCTTCCGCTGTGCATTTGCACATATTAGAGATATTATTTGGAGTCATTCATGAAATATTTCAATAGACGTTGCATTCGAGTCGTTGAGTTCATCAAGATTGTTATTAAGTCAATTATAGTTGGATATATTATGAAATGGTATGCATGCCGTCAACTTTCGATGTAATGAAAGTTTGTCTTTTAAAAACGAATGCAATGTTTGTAAAATGTATCATATAGAGGTCAAGTACATCGCGATGTAACTAAATGTAATGTATTTGTCCAGATGGATTAGGACGGGTCATTAGAGTTGGTATCAGAGCGGTGGTCTTAGCGAACCAGGTCTTGCATTAGTGTGTCTAACTGATAGTTGTTTAGATGTATTAGTGAGTCTGGACTTCGACCTTGTCTGTATGTCAAAGGTTTTGCTTATTATTTCGTGTTGGAAATTACCTGCTTATCATTCTTAGTCTAGACACATCTTATTGCATTGATTACATGAATAGTGTATAGACAAGATTCATATCTTAGCGTATCTGCTAATTCATATCTTAGCTTATCTGTTATTGTTACCTTTGCCTGACAGATTCTATAGATTCCTTCGTAACTTATGGAATTTTAGTATTATACATGTATATGTAAACTATGTATTGCAGGGTACTAATCTACATCTTATAATCTATTTCTTATCGAAAATCCTTCATCTGAGCGTACGAGATGAATCCCTCAACTAGTTCGAGTCCCTCAGATTCCGATAGCTATTCCGATAGTGTCATAACCCGTCCTACACCATAAGGATAAATATAATAACATATGATTTCATCGCGAGGTATTGACCTCTATATGCGATATTTTTCAAAGAAAACTGCATTCGTTTTTACAATACAAACCATAACTTTTATTAAAAATACAAAGTTTAAACAACATAATAATGATTATCATTTAGCGATAATCTTAGCCTTACAAACTTTACATGTGATGATAACAACACGATTTCCAACGTACTTTACATTACAACTTCTCTGATATGCAGTTTTATTTTTGACACAAATATGCATACTCAAGATCTTGCTTAAATTCAACATGTTGTAGCGGAAGCTTTTAGTTATCACCTGGGAATAAACATGCTTAAAACGTCAACATAAAGTTGGTGAGATATAGGTTTAATGCCGGCAGCGTTATAAATATAGACCACAAGATTTCATATATAAACGTTTTAATAAAAATATTCTAAGTTGTTGAGCACTTGATAACCATAATTAACATTTAATCAACGTCGCATATTCCCTTTATTATGAAATCTTACTACACCGTACCAAGTGTAGTCACCGAAATGAAGTACTGTGCAACCGTTGAATACTGGTCGTCCAGTCCGGTAGGGGTTGTCAGGCCCGATAGATCTATACACAGGATTCACGTTTACAATACCTCATGTAAATAGTAGTTACCAAGTTACAGGGAAGTATGCCAGTGGTACAACTCTACGTAGAATATATATTTTTAATCACTTGTGTCCATAACGAAAATCATAAAATGCATGTATTCTCATCCCGAAATATTCCGAGTTTAAAAGTGGGACTATATACTCACTTTTGCTTTGAAGGTATTTAACACGACTTGGTCTGTGATAGATATCACGAACCTAACCATATATATAATATATCAACATATTTTCTTTTCAAGTAATCGTTACATATATATATATATATATATATATATATATGATAGTGCTCCAAATGAACATATATTTAGTAGCAATATCGTTCCAATATGTAAAGTTTTTAAATGTAATTTCCTTATTTTTAGTTGTAATAGTTAAATAAATAAGTGCGAAGACGAAAGACGCAAATCGCTCGAAAATGAAGATTTAAAGACAAAAACGAAGATTTGAAAGACCAAAACATCCAAAAAGCTCAAAAGTACAAGATACAATTAAAAAGGTTCAATTTATTGATAAGGAACGTCTAAAAATGACAAGAGTACAAGTTACGAAACGCAAAGTACAAAATATCTCAGCGTACGCAAGGACGTTCGAAAATCCGGAACCGGTACATGAACCAACTCTCAACGCTCGACGCAACGGTGTAAAAATTACGAGTCAACTATGCACAAGAATAAAATATAATATTTAAATAATTCATAATAAGAATAATATTAAATAATAAAAAGTTGTTAATTAAGCATAGTTCAGGGGTCGTAAATGAAAATTCAATTTATAATTTTGCTTATAAAAGGAACGATCTTCGTTTCTTAAGAAGGAAGACTTCTTTTTTTTTTCCGATCAATTTCTTATCTTTTTCTTACTTTTCTATATCAAATATCAATATCTATATTTATAATTCTCTATCATAATGTTAATGTAATAAGATATAACAATAATCTTAATTTTAATTTTAAATTATGATAATAATAAGATTTATGATAGAGATCGTTTGAGTGTGTAAGTCGAAATTCTGTCCGTGTAACGCTACGCTATTTTTAATCATTGTAAGTTATGTTCAACCTTTTTAATTTAATGTCTCGTAGCTAAGTTATTATTATGCTTATTTGAGCCGAAGTAATCGTGATGTTGGGCTAAAATATTAAGACGGGGTTATTGAACTTTGTACCATAATTGGGGTTTGGGCAAAAGACCGACACTTGTGGAAATTGGACTATTGACTATTAATAGATGGGGGGTATTGTCTAATTGAGTGACAACTCATTGGAGTCTGTCGAACCTATCTTCAAATTAATTAACCTAATAATTAATAATGATTATGGTTGTCCTATTTAGTGATGTTCATATGGAATCTGTTATAATCATTTAATTAATCAATTGGGTTGGGTAATTGATTATTCATTCTGATCAAGTGGATGAATTAATATTCATAAACTAATTAAAACAGGGGTGGATTACATACAGTGATAACTGGTGTAATTGTTGACAGAAGTGATAACTGCGTCACAGTTTAAATCCTTAATCAGTTGGAATATTTGACTTCGGGTATAAGGGTAATTTGACGAGGATACTCGCACTTTATATTTATGACCGATGGACTATTATGGACAAAAACCAGATAGACGTATCAAATAAACCAGGACAAAGGACAATTAACCCATGGTAATAAATTAAAATCAACACGTCAAACATCATGATTACGGAAGTTTAAATAAGCATAATTCTTTTATTATATTTCTCATCGTATCTTTATTTACTGTCATTTTATTACTCGCAATTTTATTTTCTGTCATTTTATTTATCGCAATTTATTTTACGCACTTTAATTTTTGTCATTTATTTTTACGCTTAAAATCGACAAACCGGTCATTAAACGGTAAAACCCCTATTTTATAAAAATACTACTACTTATTTATATATATATTTTTACAAATAAACTTAATAATATAGCGTTAACTTCACCAGCTCCCTGTGGAACGAACCGGACTTACTAAAAACTACACTACTCTACGATTAGGTACACTGCCTATAGTGTTGTAGCAAGGTTTAGGTATATCCCATCCGTAAATTAATAAAACTTGTGTCATATTTTGTAGTATTTTGTATTAAAAATAATACTATTTCGTACCCTCACGCTACCACATCAAGTTTTTGGCGCCGCTGCCGGGGAGCGCTAAAACGCTATATTTTTAATTATAATAATATTGAAATAAAATATAATAATATAATAATATTGAAATAGAATATAATAATATAATAATATTTAAGAATCAAAAATTTATACAAGTTATGATATTATATTACCTTCCCAATCTGCAAAGCAAGGAATGAGATCCAAACAAAGACAAGAAGCCCAAGTTCTTTCCAATAAACATTGTCGAGGACAGTCACCTAAGTGGTTTATACGGTAAAAAATATAAATAAAAATAAAAAAATGAAACAACGGAATTGCGAAAAAAAGAAAAAAAAAAACTAATTTACAACAACTGTGCTTTTACCTCTTCTTTCAATGCTCATTCGATTTTCGTTAAATTTTAAAAAAAAAGTCGTATTTATTAAATACTTCAGGGGTATATTATGTAACTTATAATTAATAATTGCTATCATGTCGCTTTCATGTGAATAGTAAATTAATTAATTTATTTTCATTTACTATTCATGAATAGTAAATGAATTAATAAAAAAAAAAAAAAAAAAAAAAAAAATTTTGAAAAAAAAAAATTATAATTATAAAAAAATTATTAATTTGTAAAAAAAATCGTTTTTTTTAAAAAAAAAAAAAAATCGTTTTTTTTAAAAAAAAAAAAAAAATTCGTTTTTTTTAAAAAAAAAAAAAAAAAAAAAAAAAAAAAAACGAAAAAAAAAAAAAAAAAAAAATATAAAAAAGAAAAAAAAAAAAAAAAATATATGTATTTTTAAGACTTTGTTAAATAGTTAAGTTTTAAAAGTTTCTTTATTTTTATTTTAGTTTATAAAAATATAAGTTTTAATTTTAATATCTTTTATTTAATTAAAAAACAGAAAAATAAAAAAAAAAAAAAAAAAAAGAAAAACGCGTAAAAACAAAAGCTGTCAACTGAATTCCTGAACCCCGCGACTCGCGGAGTTTTCCTCTTTATTTGCCGCGACTCGCGGAGGCCTTCTGACACACGGACAAAAACCCTAATCACGGGTTATTTTTAATTATTATTATTATTAAAACCTAATTATTATTATTATTATTATTAGTTTTAAGTTTTATTTTTATTTATGTATTTAGTTTAAATAAGTTTTTATTAAATTGTAAAATTAATAGTTTTATTAAATAAATAATATAAAATAATATTTTTATAAAAATTGTACTTTTTACAACTTTTTGTATATTTTTATATTTTGTACCTTTTTAATCGTTGTAGCGTAACTTTTGTATTTTTAGCTCATATTTAATTTTAAACTTAGTTTTTGCTATAGTTATTTTTACTCCTAGATTTTTAGGCTTTGCCGTAGAATTCCTTAAGTGCTTTTTTCTTTAGACTAAGATTTAGGTGCTTTAGAATTTTGCGACGCCTTTTTAAGTTTTAGTTTCTTTTTAAGTTATTTCCATTTGGAATTTAGTCTTTTCCTGTAAGCTTTAATATTTTTAGACCTTTTACTATGTATCAATTATCATTCCAATTAGTAATTTCAATTTGCGATTATAATTTTAAGTTAGTTGTAGTAATAAGGTTAAATTAGTTAAGTATTTTTAAGTTTTGATAAGTTTCTTTTATTTTTCCGTCACCTTTTATTTTTCAACCATTTTTTATTTTTCGACATTTTTCGGCGCGCAATCTATTTCTCTCTTATTTCTCGCCATTCTAGTTTTAGGACTTAGAATTTTTTCTACTTCTTCTCTAAATTTCTTAAAATTACGAAAATTTATTTTAAGTTGTTAAATTGATAGACATCAAAATTTTCTGGTTCGTAGTAATAGTTGGATTTGTACGTGGACCGGGTTATTGGAGCCAAACAGTCCTCAATTATATTGAGACCAAACGAATCCTGCCCCTCTGCTGCATCTTTTGGCTATTCGAAACGTGGGCAAAATCAGAAAAGTCTATTGATTGGATAACTTATTATAATTTTTCTTTCCTTTTAAAAACTAATAGGATATTCAGTGAATGCACCGAGTAAAACGTTCACCACCTTTCATACGTTCACCACCTGTAACTCGATCAAGACATCTAGCAAATATTGTCGCCGTTGATTTTTCTTTAGAATCGTCATCTAGTCGAACAAGAACTCCAACTCAAATTTCCGATAATCCATCTTTTGAACCCGACTTCACAATTAAGAACCCGGAGCATATTCAAGGACAATTCCAAGATCTTGAACCACTAATTATTCCTCCTGAGCCACAAACCATTAAATCAGAATCCTCTAGTGATTCGTATTCAACAAATTCAATTATGGAAGTAACGGAACCTCTAAGTATGGAAGACCGAATGAGAGCTACACGCACGGGCCAAGGTCACGCCATTATTAAACCAGAAGTTAATGCTCCAGATTATGAAATTAAAGGACAAATCCTACACATGGTAACTAACCAATGCCAATTCAGTGGTGCACCGAATGAAGATCCTAACGAACATCTTCGTACGTTTAATAGAATTTGTACACTATTCAAAATCCGAGAAGTGGAAGATGAGCAGATCTATCTCATGTTGTTTCCCTGGACTTTAAAGGGAGAAGCCAAAGATTGGTTAGAATCGTTACCTGAAGGGGCGATTGACACATGGGATGTTTTAGTTGAAAAATTTCTTAAACAATTCTTTCCGGCATCCAAAGCCGTGAGACTTCAAGGAGAAATTGTTACGTTCGCGCAAAATCCAAATGAAACATTATATGAGGCGTGGACAAGATTCGGAAGGATGTTGAGAGGATGTCCTCAACACGGATTAGATACTTTTCAAATAGTACAAATCTTCTATAAAGGCGTAGACATCGCCACACGAAAAGACATCGACATAACCGCTGGTGGATCCATTATGAAGAAAACCGCAACTGAAGCTTACAAGATCATTGATAGCACAGCCTCCCACTCACATGAGTGGCATCAAGAAAAAGATATCTTTCGATCATCTAAAGCGGCTAGAGCCGATTCTAGCCATGACTTTGATTCCGTTTCAGCAAAAATAGATGCTTTCGAAAGACGAATGGAAAAGATGAATAAAGATATTCACGCAATACGAATCAGTTGTGAGCAATGCGGTGGACCACACTTATTGAAAGATTGTCACATTGAACCAACGATGGAACAACGAGAGAATGTTTCCTATATGAACCAAAGGCCTGGAAATAATTATCAAAATAATTATCAACCGCCAAAGCTAAACTTCAATCGAAATCAAAACATTCTTTACAATCCAAAAGGACCCGAAAATAACTGGTATAACCAACAAGGTCCGAATAACCAACCAACTCAAAACAACACTTTCAATCAACAAAGACCTAGCTTGTATAAACCACCACAACAACCCGAAGAGAAAAAGCCAAATCTAGAAGAAATGATGGCAAAGCTGATTGAATCTCAAACACAATTCATTACATCTCAAACCCAAACGAACGAGAGGTTTGATCAGTCATTAAGAACTCAACAAGCTTCCATTTTGAATCTAGAAAAACACGTAGGTACTCTTGCTAGCATGATGAGTGAGAGGGAACAAGGAAAGCTACCGAGTAATACTGAAGTAAATCCTCGGAAAGAGAATGTTAATATGGTGTCAACAAATTCTGAAAAACCAGCTCCAGAAGATGGGAAGGTTTTAGATAAGAGTAACAATGAAGAAGTTACACCACCACCACCCGAGTATGTAAAGCCAGTGGTGGCACCATACAAACCACCCATCCCGTTTCCAAGAAAAGGAGTTGAGTATGAGCAAGTGATAGGTAATAAAGATTGTGATACCTCTGGAAAGAAGAAGAAGAAAAAGAATAAGAAAGTGCAAGAAACAAAAGCCGTAAATATAAACCCGGTGAAGACAATTCCACCAAAACCTCCACCTAGGATAGGTGATCCGGGTGAATTTATTGTTCCTTGTCTACTTAGTGATTGTGTCATGTATGATACACTAGCAGATTTAGGTGCAAGTGTGAGTGTTATGTCTCTTTCCTTATATAAGAGATTAGGTGTAGGTAAGTTAAGTCCAACGGATATGAGTGTTCGACTCTTTGATCAAACCATTAAGCACCCAGTTGGAATTGCTGACAACCTACCCGTTCAAGTAGGCAATTTAACCTTTCTAGTCGAATTTATTGTCATTGACATAGAAGAGGACCCAAACGTTCCTCTAATTTTAGGTCGACCATTCTTTGCGTCCACCGGGGCGTTATTTGATGTAGGAAATGGAAGAATGACACTTAAAAGTGGTAACAAATCTATCACCTTTATGATTCGAAAGTCTAAATCTCCACCAACTAAAACCGTTGAACCAGTAAAAACGATTGGTAATAACCATGTTGTTTTACCAACTCCAACGGTAGTGCTTAGCAATAATAAAACGCCTAAGTGTGGGGAAAATGAAGTAAAACCTAATGATGACTTGATAATAAAGAACCCCATTGTTGATACGAAATTAAATGACCCCGTTATTAACAGTTCAATGAAGAAACTTTTTAAACGGGCTATCGATGCTAGAAGTAAGGGGAACTTTAAGTTATGTAACCGGTTAGTATCCAATCTGTCACCTAAAGAAAAGGCGAAACTAGTTGAATTTTGGGATACTACGGAAGAAGCCGGGCACTGGCTTAAAGAAAAAGTCACAGATAGGCAAGTTGATTATGGACCAAGAGAAATTGACGATGAAGCTAATCACAATTTCGACACCACAGCTACCTAAGTGTGGGGAGATTCAAATGTTCTAAAAGGAAAATGTTGTCGAGAGTTAGTTGTTCTGTTCTCGTGTAGTTCCGAGAATGGAACCCGATTGGTCTTTTCCGCTAGCAGACACTAAAGAACTAGTTTTCTCCCTCCATTCTGAATTTTTGTTTTGTAGGTTTTATATAAAATTAATATTTTTTTTTTTAATTTAAGTTTTGTGTGAATTTTAAAAACAAAATTTACTTTAATTCATTAAGTTGAAAAAAATGATTTCTAAAATTCGTCGTGAGTTGAAGACTAGGTCATTAAGCCGAAATTACTTTACCCGAGGGCGGGGCGACAAATTTTGTTATCATTATTTTTAATTTTATTGATTTAAAGTATGCCAAAAATATTATACTTTATAAATTTTTGAAAAGTGGGGTTATAAACCAAACTTCAAAAATATGTATATATGTTTGTATTTTATCTTATGTACAAAACAGGGTAAAACAGCGCACTTTCAAAGACTGTCATGAAGTTCAGCAAAAGCTACTGATTTTGACAAGACGCAAAAAATCAAATGTGAAATAACAATATGTTTGCAAACTCGGTATTTTTAATCACTTTTCTACGCTAATCACCCTCATGAATTTATAATTATAGTCTGATTTCATGCAAATGAGGGCATTGCATGATCTCAAGTGTGGGGAAGGGTTATAAATTCTCTCAGGTTTATACTTGGTTTATTTGCCAAATTTTGTGAAAATTTGAAAAATTTTCAACTAAATGAACTCAAAATCATGTTTATACATATTTATGAACGATGAAAACTAGGTGTTAATACCGAAATTATCGTTACCTCGAAAAGGACATAAATTGAGAAACAACTTAAAACGCTTGAATTCATTTAAAATGGAATAAAGGAGAATAAAAAGGCAAAGAAAGAAACTAAGTGTGGGGAGAATGTACCAAGTTATTCAATTAAAAACTATCTATCACATATTTTTGTACAAACAATTGAAAATACTTTTGTTTTGAACGATAATCAACTGTTTTATCCGATGAAAGAAAAGAAGAGATGGATCTACACGATGAATCAATTCCATCATTTGAAGGAAGTAAAGTCTTCCGAAAAAGAAACGCGCTTCTTGATTTAGGTCATGAAGTTGTCGTCCAGACCAGCTGTAGGTTGACGAAAAACCTAGAAAAGTCATCACTAAAATCAGCAGGAAATCCACGGACCTCAGCATCAAACAGGGTCGCCAAGTGGTCAGACTTATCCTAACCATGAGAGGGTCTGTCTTGTAAAATGGGGAGGGCACCGTGCAAATTAGCTTGATAAGACTAATGAATCAGATCCCCAGAAAAGGATAATCTCCTTAAAGATTAAAAATCAGCTTTTAAGACTGATATTACTCAATCCTAGAGATTGACCTTAAAGATTGAGAATTCAAACTCATGGAATTCAATGATATCTAAACTCGAGCTTGAACGAGAAAATATTTTGATCAAAAATACAAACCGATTTGTTTTCTGAAAACCCATTTTCAATGCGTTCATTACCATTGAACGTAAAATCCTAAGAAATTCACCTGGAATTCATTAGGTCACCTGAACTAAATCGGGTGTCAACCGTAAGAACGGTGGTTGCATAGCATGGTCGGAGACATGACCTTGTGCCAGACCGAAAAATCATAGGATGATCTTTACTATCGCTCCTACCAAGGATAGTTCTAGCATCCGACACGTTAAAAGACCATAATCATCTGCATGTCACGGGACATTGCCTTAACAGTTTCTTGTTCATCGCTTTCCTTTACAACCGGACGGTAGTTTACCGAAAGGTAATATACGGAACAAGTAAACTGGATGTGTGCTTTCCGATACCGGGATAGCAGTGGATTACACGAACCTAAATGTTTTAGCCAAAATAATGATCTACAAATGTATTTTGCAACACCAATGATGGATCAAATCAGAAAACTTGTCTAGGGTAAAATCTAGCTTGAATTTTCAAAAGATCAAATGTTTTCATAAAGATCCAATTTCCCTAAAGGATCTACATTTTTATAGTCATGTGGGACTGTAAACCGCCTTTCAAATGTGCACTTTGCTTTGGAAACCGAAAGTAAATCGGCTATTTGATTGCAAGTGTCGTTGACCTAAACCCAAGGCAACTGTGGATGACACACCCACCTTTAACCATCATTACTGTCATTGTTTATACCGCTATATCAAAATCACTGATGTACAAAGTGTGATGAATAAAAAAGTGATTCATGTATGTTTTTATTTCAAGTTATGTATTGCTTGAGGACAAGCAACGCTCAAGTGTGGGGATATTTGATAGTGCTCCAAATGAACATATATTTAGTAGCAATATCGTTCCAATATGTAAAGTTTTTAAATGTAATTTCCTTATTTTTAGTTGTAATAGTTAAATAAATAAGTGCGAAGACGAAAGACGCAAATCGCTCGAAAATGAAGATTTAAAGACAAAAACGAAGATTTGAAAGACCAAAACATCCAAAAAGCTCAAAAGTACAAGATACAATTAAAAAGGTTCAATTTATTGATAAGGAACGTCTAAAAATGACAAGAGTACAAGTTACGAAACGCAAAGTACAAAATATCTCAGCGTACGCAAGGACGTTCGAAAATCCGGAACCGGTACATGAACCAACTCTCAACGCTCGACGCAACGGTGTAAAAATTACGAGTCAACTATGCACAAGAATAAAATATAATATTTAAATAATTCATAATAAGAATAATATTAAATAATAAAAAGTTGTTAATTAAGCATAGTTCAGGGGTCGTAAATGAAAATTCAATTTATAATTTTGCTTATAAAAGGAACGATCTTCGTTTCTTAAGAAGGAAGACTTCTTTTTTTTTTCCGATCAATTTCTTATCTTTTTCTTACTTTTCTATATCAAATATCAATATCTATATTTATAATTCTCTATCATAATGTTAATGTAATAAGATATAACAATAATCTTAATTTTAATTTTAAATTATGATAATAATAAGATTTATGATAGAGATCGTTTGAGTGTGTAAGTCGAAATTCTGTCCGTGTAACGCTACGCTATTTTTAATCATTGTAAGTTATGTTCAACCTTTTTAATTTAATGTCTCGTAGCTAAGTTATTATTATGCTTATTTGAGCCGAAGTAATCGTGATGTTGGGCTAAAATATTAAGACGGGGTTATTGAACTTTGTACCATAATTGGGGTTTGGGCAAAAGACCGACACTTGTGGAAATTGGACTATTGACTATTAATAGATGGGGGGTATTGTCTAATTGAGTGACAACTCATTGGAGTCTGTCGAACCTATCTTCAAATTAATTAACCTAATAATTAATAATGATTATGGTTGTCCTATTTAGTGATGTTCATATGGAATCTGTTATAATCATTTAATTAATCAATTGGGTTGGGTAATTGATTATTCATTCTGATCAAGTGGATGAATTAATATTCATAAACTAATTAAAACAGGGGTGGATTACATACAGTGATAACTGGTGTAATTGTTGACAGAAGTGATAACTGCGTCACAGTTTAAATCCTTAATCAGTTGGAATATTTGACTTCGGGTATAAGGGTAATTTGACGAGGATACTCGCACTTTATATTTATGACCGATGGACTATTATGGACAAAAACCAGATAGACGTATCAAATAAACCAGGACAAAGGACAATTAACCCATGGTAATAAATTAAAATCAACACGTCAAACATCATGATTACGGAAGTTTAAATAAGCATAATTCTTTTATTATATTTCTCATCGTATCTTTATTTACTGTCATTTTATTACTCGCAATTTTATTTTCTGTCATTTTATTTATCGCAATTTATTTTACGCACTTTAATTTTTGTCATTTATTTTTACGCTTAAAATCGACAAACCGGTCATTAAACGGTAAAACCCCTATTTTATAAAAATACTACTACTTATTTATATATATATTTTTACAAATAAACTTAATAATATAGCGTTAACTTCACCAGCTCCCTGTGGAACGAACCGGACTTACTAAAAACTACACTACTCTACGATTAGGTACACTGCCTATAGTGTTGTAGCAAGGTTTAGGTATATCCCATCCGTAAATTAATAAAACTTGTGTCATATTTTGTAGTATTTTGTATTAAAAATAATACTATTTCGTACCCTCACGCTACCACATCAATATATATATATATATACTTATAATACATTTAATATTTTCTTAGTCCATAGTTAGCAGTCTGTTGTTAATGGTCCACAATTAGTTGCTCAATAAAATAAATAAAGACCCCATCGTATTCGTATTGATCAGAATTAATCTCGACCCATGGTACCATGTTGTCAAATGACGTGTTGCGTACATAAAGTACCGTGTTGTCAAATGACGTGTTGCGTACAATCATGAGGTCTTATGATTAATCTTCTCGTGTTGTTTACGGGTGGTCCTGAAATATATAAAATCAAATTATAAGTAAATATATATAAAATATCATATTAATTAGCAAAAATATGATTAGTTTAGTTTTACTCCAATTAATTTCGTAGCTAAACTAGCTTCGGATACCCGATTTTGTTTTAAGGTGTTCTTTGTAAAAACAAGTTGTATCTTGTTAAGTTAGCATATCATTATGATATATTATAGGTCTTGAAGTATTTTAAAAGTCAAGTTAAAAGGATCTATTTAGTTTGCGAACAAGTATGAAATCATTCAAACTATGTTCTTGTTGTTATAATTTATACCTCAAAATAAGATAGCTATATAAATATGAATCGAATAAGATTATGAATAAGGTTACTACCTCAGGTTACTTGGATAAAGCTACTGGAAAAGATAAGAAAAATCTTGGAATCAAAAGAGTGGTGGAGTGGGATTGAAAGATTGGAAGTAATCTCCTTGAAATCGGATGACTATATTGATAGGTTCTTGAGTAAGTACATGAAGAGAGATTAGGGAGTGAATTAACTTGAAAGAAAATTGGAAATGAAATTGTATGTGTGTGTGCAAAATGATGTGATTATGGGATGGATATATAGGAGATTTAGTTTGTTTTCTTGCATATAAGTCATACATGAGGTTAAATGGTTGGTTCCCACATGTAACATCATGTCTAGTGGCTGATCATTGGAGTTTATTGTTGGTATATACTAATACTAAATACATATAGAAGCTGGGTATGATACGGTTACATATACCCTAGATATACTTGTAGAAATTTTGAGGAAACGGAACGAGAATTCAAATATGGACGGGTTTATAACTGTAAAAGAGGCTCAAAACCGGGCTTTTATTTTGGGTCAAACCGGGCCAAAATAAAATGTTAAGACATTTTTATTTTGGACCCCGCCAGGGGTTGCCACCCCTTAGACCCCGCTATTGGGGGCGCTGCCCCCGAACCCCCGTCATGATCAAGATAAGTTCAAACAAGTGTGCACTCCACACTTTCCCAAACTTGTTCGCTATTTATCAAGATTATTTTGGTTAACAAATTAATCCCATTACACTTAAATCATATTGGTGACATAAATCACCAACACATTATAGATTATAAGTATATATGTCAAAGAATGTTACATATAGTTATCGTTTTGAAAACTTAAGTTAGTGATCTCAAAATATACCTATAACTCATTGTTGTTAGTACACAATGAGACGTTAAACCATCCTTAAATCATTTTAAATATGTATAGATATGTATATATACATAATCGTATAATTATCGTGTGTTATATAGTTCGTGATATCATCGGTCAAATTGGACGGTCAAACATTGTGTAAAACTCTTTTCAAAAACATAAGTCTCAACAATTTGGATTGCTTATCATGTTGGTAAGGTTTAATTTATGTAAATATTAATCTCATAAGTATAAAATGATCTGAAAAATCCGGGTCGTTACAGTACCTACCCGTTAAATAAATTTCGTCCCGAAATTTTAAAATTGTACCTATTTTGCGTCATCGGGAAACAAATGTGGATACTTTTGTTTCATCAGATCCTCTCATTCCCAAGTAAACTCGGGACCCCTTCGAGCATTCCAACGAACCTTAACGATTGGTATGTTGCTCTGCTTGAGCCGTTTAACTTCACGGTCCATGATTTCAACTGGTTCTTCTATGAATTGTAGTTTCTCGTCGACTTGGATTTCTTCAAGTGGAATGGTGAGGTCTTCCTTTGCAAGACACTTCTTAAGGTTTAAAACGTGAAACGTATTATGTACTCCGGCGAGATGTTGTGGTAACTCGAGTCGATAAGCTACCGGTCCAATGCGTTCAATGATCTTGAACGGGCCTACATACCTTGGGTTCAGTTTACCCCTTTTACCGAAATGTATTACACCTTTCCAAGGTGACACCTTTAGCATAACCATGTCACCGATCTGAAACTCTAATGGTTTCCTTCGGACATCGGTGTAGCTGTTTTGGCGACTACGGGCCGTCCTCAATCTCTCATTGATTTGTACTATCTTCTCAGTCGTTTTGTGTATGATCTCCGGATCAGTTAATTGTCGATCTCCTACTTCATTCCAACAGATAGGGGATCTACACTTCCTTCCATACAGTGCTTTAAATGGTGCAGCTTTAATACTCGCATGATAACTATTATTATACGAGAATTCTGCTAATGGCAGATATTTATCCCATCCGTTTCCAAAATCGATCACACATGCCCTGAGCATGTCTTCAAGAGTCTGAATTGTTATTTAACTCTGCCTGTCAGTTTGTGGATGATATGCGGTGCTCATATCCAAACGAGTTCCCAGGGCTTCCTGTAGTGATTGCCAGAACTTTGATGTAAATCTACTATCACACTCAGATATAATAGAAATAGGTATTCCATGCCTTGAAACAATTTCCTTTATGTATAATCGTAATATTTTCTCCATTCTATCCGTTTCCTTTATAGGCAAGAAATGTGCAGATTTGGTAAGACGATCAACTATTACCCAAATGGTGTCATAACCCCAGGCAGTCTTAGGTAACTTCATGATGAAATCCATGGTAATACCGTCCCATTTTCATTCTGGGATTTCTAGTTGTTGAAGTAACCCCTACGGCTTCTGATGTTCTGCTTTAACTTTGGAACAAGTTAAACATTCCCCAACATATGTTGCAACGTCTGTCTTTAAATTAGGCGACCAATAATGCGTCTTAAGATCTTGATACATCTTTTCAACTACAGGATGTATCGAGTATCTTGTCTTATGTGCCTCGTTCAATATCAACTTCCTTAATCCACCCAACTTTGGTACACAAATACGGTTTGCAAAATATCGAATTCCGTCTTCCCGTATAACGAGTTGTTTCCCATACTTCTTCATTATTTCATTTCCTATTTTTTCTTTAGTAAGAGCTTCTCGTTGAGCCTCTTTGATTTGTGAGTTGAGATTCAAGCGAATTTTTATGTTCATTGCTCGTACTCGAATTGGTTCCCGTTCCTTTCTGCTTAGAGCGTCAGCCACCATGTTCGCTTTCCTGGGATGATAGCGAATTTCACAATCATAGTCATTTATCAGCTCGACCCACCTACGTTGCCTCATGTTCAGCTGTTTCTGATCAAAAATATGTTGAAGGCTTTTATGATCAGTAAACACAGTGCATTTAACCCCATATAAATAGTGTCTCCATATTTTCAATGCAAACACTACTGCTCCCAATTCTAAATCATGCGTCGTATAATTCCGCTCATGAATCTTAAATTGTCGGGATGCGTATGCTATAACTTTCTTCCGTTGCATAAGGACGCAACCAAAACCTTGTCGTGAAGCGTCAAAATATATCTCAAAATCATCGTTCCCTTCAGGTAATGATAAACTAGGTGCTGTAGTCAACTACTTCTTCAGTAATTGAAATGCACTCTCCTGCTCAGAAGTCCATTCGTACTTCTTCCCTTTTTAAGTTAACGCTGTTAATGGTTTAGCTATTCGGGAAAAATCTTGAATAAACCTTCTATAATAACCGGCTAAACCCAAAAATTGGCGTATCTGCGTTGGTGTCTTAGGAGTTTCCCATTTTTCAATGGCCTCAATTTTAGCTTGATCAACCTGAATTCCTTTGCTACTAAAACATGACCAAGAAATTGAACTTCTTTCAACCAAAATGCACACTTAGAAAATTTGGCGTATAACTGTTCCTTTCTTAACAATTCTAATACCAACCTGAAATGCTGCTCATGCTCTTGCTCATTTTTGGAATAGATGAGAATATCATCAATGAAAACGATAACAAACTTATTTAAATACGGACTACAAACTCGATTCATGAGGTCCATGAATATAGCTGGTGCATTCGTTAATCCAAACGGCATGACCAAAAATTCGTAATGACCGTAGCGTATCCGAA
Source organism: Rutidosis leptorrhynchoides (assembly GCF_046630445.1). Lineage (NCBI taxonomy): Eukaryota > Viridiplantae > Streptophyta > Magnoliopsida > Asterales > Asteraceae > Rutidosis > Rutidosis leptorrhynchoides. Next base: position 227,202,487 of record NC_092343.1, read on the forward strand.
AAGCAGTTTTCGGAATATCTTCTTCTTTGACACGTAGTTGATGATAGCCCGATCTTAAGTCGATTTTTGAGTACAAACATGATCCTTGCAGTTGATCAAATAAGTCGTCAATTCTCTGTAGTGGATACCGATTCTTGATAGTTAACTTATTTAATTCACGATAATCTATACACATCCTAAAAGATCCATCTTTCTTTTTAACAAATAAAATTGGAGCTCCCCACGGTGAAGTACTTGGTCGTATGAATCCTCGGTCCAGTAATTCTTTTAACTGACTCTGAAGTTCTTTTAACACGGACGGTGTAAGTCTATATAGAGCACGAGTAACCGGTGCAGCTCCTGGTACAAGATCTATTTGAAATTCTACAGACCTGAAAGGAGGTAGTCCCGGTAATTCTTCCGGAAATACATCGGGAAAGTCTCTTACTACATTTACATCGTTAATATTCTTCTCCTTTTCTTCAACTTTCTTTACATGTGCTAGGATGGCATAACATCCCTTTTCTAAGCACTTTCGAGCTTTCAAACAGCTAATGAGATTTAGGTTTGGGTTACCTTTATCTCCGTAAATCATTATCATTGATTTATCCTTTCAAGGAATACGAATTGCCTTTTCAGCACACACCACTTCGACTCCTACTTTGGACATCCAGTCCATGCCGATAATTACGTCAAAACTTCCTAATTCTATGGGTATCAAATCAATCTTAAATGTTTCTCCGGCTAAATTTATTTTACAATCACGGCAAATTTTATCGACTTTAATTAGTTTACCATTAGCTAACTCAATCATGTACTTAGCATCTAGAGGTAATGATGAACAATTCAATTTAGCGTAAAAGTCTCTACACACGTAACTTCTATCGGCACAAGTATCAAATATAATAGATGCTGATAAGTTATTAATGATAAACGTACCCGTAACAAGCTTCGGGTCTTCACACGCCTCTCTAGCATTAATAATAAATGCTCTTCCACGTGCAGATCCATTATTCTTCTCTGGATTCGGGCACTGGCTCTTATAATGACCCTGTTTCCCACACCCATAACAAGTAACAGTGGCCAAGGCTGTTCTATTTGCATTGGTGGCAGGAGTCTTGGTGCCATTGGTATTTGTAACAGGAATCCTACAATCTTCAGCAAGATGACCCCTTCGATTACAATTATCGCACACCACATTACAATAACCAGAGTGATGTTTGTGGCATCTGTTACATAAAGAATTTCTTCCTTTGTAACCTGAGCTTGAACCACTACCCACACCTTGCGTGGTTTCTTGTTCCTTGTTGGATTGTTGATTACCTTCCCACTTTCTTTTGTTTTCCGATGTCTTGACATCAGTGTTCTTATCCAGAATAATCTGGTCCATCAACTCGTTTGCCATAGTGATGTCTTCATGAATAGTCTTGGGTTTCGATGCTGTAACATTTTCCTTGACATTTTTAGGCAAACCATCTTTGTACAGTTCTATCTTCCGTTCTTTGGTTGGTACCAATTCGGGACATAGGAAATCTAATTCCATGAATCGCTGATTGTAGTTGGTGAGTTCAGTACCAATAACTTTCAGGCTTCGTAATTCAGCTTCCAACTTCCTAACCTCGTTCCTTGGACAATACTCGTTGATTAGCATTGTTTTGAATTCTTCCCAGGGAGTATCATAAGCTACATCTCCTCCTACGGCCTTCACATAGTTTTTCCACCACATGAGTGCACTATTTTGTAAGGTGCACGATGCATAATTGGTCATGTCCTTCTCACTACAACCACTGATTTTAAACACAGACTCAATCTTTTCGATCCACCGGGTTAAACCGACCGGTCCTTCTGTTCCACTGAATGATGAGGGCTTGCAACCTTGAAAAGTTTTGTAAGTACATCCCACACGAGGATTTGGGTTAACTGCAGCACCTCTCGCAGCCTCGACCCATAACATTCTGTCGTTCACTCGCTGATTGATGAGTTCCTCGGTTTCTTGTTCCGTCATTCGGTTCAATCGCACCATAATCTTCAATAAGAATGAAAAAAAATAATTATTCACATGGAATATTATAGATGTAGTGTGTATTTACATTACTTCGTAGCTTATTAATAATATGAACCAGTTATTATTATAAAAGCCTTTTCTTCTTATTAGCATTTTATAATTATATCTAGGGTAGTACCTACCCGTTAAAGTTCATACTTAATAGCTTAATACAGAAATTAATTACTACCATCCAAATAATACTCAACCATGGAAAATTATTGCATTTCGCACTTCACTATTTTACATATGCTTATCTTACATCAAACATTAAGCAAACCACACTAGTAATATTATACAAAACGTTATATGATTCCATGGTGTAAAACAACAACGCATCATTTAACCCCAAACGTTTGTGTTCAAAGAAATCGCTTAAAGGTTATCTTGACTATCTCCCTGCGTTTTGGCTGAGGGGCTGAAGAACTGGATGCCGAGATAGAACTAATAGGAATAGCGGGAATTGGGGTGGAAGTGTCTGGTGGAGTTGGTGCCACAACATCCTCACTAAACTCGGGATTTGGATTTTCCAATTCAGTAGCCTTTCGTTTCTTTCCTCTTTCGAACTTATCTTTCATAATTTCCTGTATTTCTTCCTCCTCAGGATCACTTTCCGGTTCCTCTTCAATTGATTCATCCGAAAATTGTGAGTCTTCCCCAAAGGTGTCGTTTTCATCATCGAATAGGTTAATGACTGGAACACCATCTGAAGATTCTGGTTCGGAGTCGCTGAATGTGATAACAAGTTCTAAGCCAGACATCTATCACATAACAACTAGCACATTAGTACCACATAATATTTACATATTAATTTTTAACCAACAAGGATAAGCAATAGTTTTCTAAATCAAACACGGTCAAAGTCCAGACTCACTAATGCATCCTAACAAACTCGATAAGACACACTAATGCAAATTTTCTGGTTCTCTAAGACCAACGCTCTGACACCACATGTAATAACAGTGGGGATGCATCCCACTCAGTGCCTTCCCAGCTAACCGTCTGGTGACCACTGAGCGTACCTCAGACACTGATTTTACAGCCCGCCTCTCGGCAACGTACAGCCAACCCTAATAGGGATCGCGAGGAGTAAGAACCAATGCTTCGTCACAGGTAACACTGTGAGAACCCCCTCTACGATTAACCCGCTAATAAACGGCATTAAACCAGCTCTGATACCACATGACATAACCCGTCCTAAACCATAAGGACAAATATAATAACATGTGATTTCATCGCGAGGTATTGACCTCTATATGCGACATTTTTCAAAGAAAACTGCATTCGTTTTTACAATACAAACCATAACTTTTATTAAAAATACAAAGTTTAAACAACATAATAATGATTATCGTTTTGCAATAATCTAAGCCTTACAAACTTTACATGTGATGATAACAACACGATTTCCAACGTATTTTACATTACAACTTCTCCGATATGCAGTTTTATTTTTGACACAAATATACATACTCAAGATCTTGCTTAAATTCAACATGTTGCAGCGGAAGCTTTTAGTTATCACCTGAGAATAAACATGCTTAAAACGTCAACATAAAGTTGGTGAGATATAGGTTTAATGCCGGCAGCGTTATAAATATAGACCACAAGATTTCATATATAAACGTTTTAATAAAAATATTCTAAGTTGTTGAGCACTTGATAACCATAATTAACATTTAATCAACGTCGCATATTCCCTTTATTATGAAATCTTACTACACCGTACCAAGTGTAGTCACCGAAACGAAGTACTGTGTAACCGTTGAATACTGGTCGTCCAGTCCGGTTGGGGTTGTCAGGCCCGATAGATCTATCAACAGGATTCACGTTTACAATACCTCATGTAAATAGTAGTTACCAAGTTATAGGGAAGTATGCCAGTGGTACAACTCAACGTAGAATATATATTTTTAATCACTTGTGTCCATAACGTAAATCATAAAATGCATGTATTCTCATCCAGAAATATTTAGAGTTTAAAAGTGGGACTATATACTCACTTTTGTCTTGAAGGTATTTAACACGACTTGGTCTCCGATAGATATCACGAACCTAACCATATATATAATATATCAACATATTTTCTTTTCAAGTAATTGTTACATATATATATATACTTATAATACTTTTAATATTTTCTTAGTCCGTAGTTAGCAGTCTGTTGTTATGGTCCACAATTAGTTGCTCAATAAAATAAATAAAGACCCCATCGTATTCGTATTGATCAGAATTAATCTCGACCCATGGTACCATGTTGTCAAATGACGTGTTGCGTACATAAAGTACCGTGTTGTCAAATGACGTGTTGCGTACAATCATGAGGTCTTATGATTAATCTTCTCGTGTTGTTTACGGGTGGTCCTGAAATATATAAAATCAAATCATAAGTAAATATATATAAAATATCATATTAATTAGCAAAAATATGATTAGTTTAGTTTTACTCCAATTAATTTCGTAGCTAAACTAGCTTCGGATACCCGATTTTGTTTTAAGGTGTTCTTTGTAAAAACAAGTTGTATCTTGTTAAGTTAGCATATCATTATGATATATTACAAGTCTTGAAGTATTTTAAAAGTCAAGTTAAAATGATCTATTTAGTTTGCGAACAAGTTTGAAATCATTCAAACTATGTTCTTGTTGTTATAATTTATAACTCAAATAAGATAGCTATATAAATATGAATCGAATAAGATTATGAATAAGGTTACTACCTCAGGTTACTTGGATAAAGCTACTGGAAAAGATAAGAAAAATCTTGGAATCAAAAGAGTGGTGGAGTGGGATTGAAAGATTGGATGTAATCTCCTTGAAATCGGATGATTATATTGATACGTTCTTGAGTAGGTACATGAAGAGAGATTAGGGAGTGAATTAACTTGAAAGAAAATTGGAAATGAAATTGTATGTGTGTGTGTGCAAAATGATGTGATTATGGGATGGATATATAGGAGATTTAGTTTGTTTTCTTGCATATAAGTCATACATGAGGTTAAATGGTTGGTTCCCACATGTAACATCATGTCTAGTGGCTGATCATTGAAGTTTATTGTTGGTATATACTAATAGTAAATACGTATAGAAGCTGGGTATGATACGGTTACATATACCCTAGATATACTTGAAGAAATTTTGAGGAAACGGAACGAGAATTCAAATATGGACGGGTTTATAACTGTAAAAGAGGCTCAAAACCGGGCTTTTATTTTGGGTCAAACCGGGCCAAAATAAAATTTTAAGACATTTTTAATAAAGCAATGCTAGCCCAAAAAAAAAATTTAAGACATTTTTAATAAAGCAATGCTCGACCCCAGCCAGGGGCTCTGCCCCTTGGACCCCGCCAGGGGTTGCCACCCCTTGGACCCCGCTATCAGGGGCGCTGCCCCCGAACCCCCGTCATGATCAAGATAAGTTCAAACAAGTGTGCACTCCACACTTTCCCAAACTTGTTCGCTATTTATCAAGATTATTTTGGTTAACAAATTAATCCCATTACACTTAAATCATATTGGTGACATAAATCACCAACACATTATAGATTATAAGTATATATGTCAAAGAATGTTACATATAGTTATCGTTTTGAAAACTTAAGTTAGTGATCTTAAAATATACCTATAACTCATTGTTGTTAGTACACAATGAGACGTTAAACCATCCTTAAATCATGTTAAATATGTATAGATATGTATATATACATAATCTTATAATTATCGTGTGTTATATAGTTCGTGATATCATCGGTCAAATTGGACAGTCAAACGTTGTGTAAAACTCTTTTCAAAAACATAAGTCTCAACAATTTGGATTGCTTATCATGTTAGTAAGGTTTAATTTATGTAAATATTAATCTCATAAGTATAAAACGATCGGAAAAATTTGGGTCGTTACAGATAGTTATTCCGACAGCTATTCCGACAAGAATGTTCACCTAAGCTCCGAAAGCAGCGTCACCAGAATGAATTAACCAATCAGCCATCCCCAATTCATCTGATGGGTTCGTAGATGAGTTAATCAATGGAGACGCGAAGAAGGCGATCCTTTCCACCAACCAAATTGCCCTCTTAGCGAAGAACCTGAAGCACTTACTAGCGAACCTATCTGAAACACCATTTTCTCTCTCATTTCCAGAGTATCTCGTCATGATTATATACTATCTCAAATTCAAAACCTTATTCATCCACTCGTTATGATCGACAATCATCCCGAAATAATAGAAGAAGTCAACGAACTTCGCGCTCGAGTAATCAATTTGAAGAATATGGTGCAAAACTTACCAGCTTCAGCAACATCACTGGCACCAACAGTACCAGCAGTAACAGCACCAGTAACATCAACAATCCAGGCCTCAGCATCTCATTCTGTATCTCGAGTATAATCATCGTTCTACATATCATTCTACATCAATTACCTTCGTTCCTCATGGTGATTATGTAATCTCTAATGTTTTAGAGATTATGTACTCTAGATCTAACGATAGATCAAATGAGATTAATATCATACTGACTCAATAAATCCATGATTGCATCTGAAGAAAATATATATGTAAATATGTTTTCATAAAGATTGTAATTAAAATTTTTTTTGTACAAACTGTTAATGGTGAAAATATTTTAACGGGCAGGTAATACCCGAGGAATATTTAGATTTCACATTGATAAGTTACACTGTACATTCTTCGAATCTGATTCAACAGTCATTTACTATCCTACTTACACCCAAAGATATACGTATCAGTTCACCGCAGAATAACCATTTTCATTCAATTTCATATTTGGATTTTGACCTATCAGAATTCAACAAGTGGCATAATGAAGAAAACATTGGACAAAATAAAATTTGTTAGAAACAAACAAATTAACTATGAGAGAAATTTTGTTAAGAATCTACGCTAACTGATTAATTCCGTATTACATTTTAATTATCGCAATTTATTTATCGTCATTTAATTTCTGTTATTTTATTTATCGTCATTTAATTTCTATTATTTATTTTACGCACTTTAAATATCGGGACACGTATACAAGGTTTTGACATATCATATCGACGCATCTATATATATTATTTGGAATAACCATAGACACTCTATATGCAGTAATGATAGAGTTAGCTATACAGGGTTGAGGTTGATTCTTAAATAATATATATACTTTTAGTTGTGATCGAGTCTGAGACATGTACACGGGTCACGATACGTATTAATTAATTCGAATATTATATATTAAACTATATATTAATTATTTGACTGTTAACTGTGGACTATCGACTGTGGACTAATAACATTGGACAATTAAAATGAATTAAAATATTGATTATAACATATGAAACTAAACATTTCTTCAAGTTTGCCACTTGATTTCATCTTAAACCTCATTGTATCTTGACAATTAAAATCTGCGTTCAAACCTTTCATGATTCTTGAAAACACCTCAATCGAGAGGATGAACCAACCGCAGTTCATCTACGAAAGAAAAGATTTATACATATAGTTATGCACCTGAAAATTTCTCGGAACCTAAGTAAACGTTTAACACATATCTGTGCTAGCTCATTTGGCATTGTTATTTCCGAAAATAATAATGCAATCCCTTTTCAAATTAGCCAATTTTGTCACAGCTCCAGCAAGTCAACTTCGACTTTCATACAAATTAGCCTTATTATAACCTCGATATATAAGTTTACCTTTCGTCATCGTTACCAGGGAACCTTTTATATCTCGCCACATTAGCAGTAAAATTACCAGCAACTTCATCGATCTTTGACTTTCAGAAAAATCATTATATTTATCGAAACCCTATCATATACTCATCCGCATCTTGTAACGATAATTATCTTACCAAATACCGGGAGGCATCTATCGATAATCTCAAATTTCTCAGCGATTCTACGACAACTATATATATATATATATATATATATATATATATATATATATATATATATATATATATATATATATCCTGGATTTACGATCTTAAATTCTGAATTTCTAAAAAGCCCTCTAGCCTATGAATCAGTTTTCTGAGTTCTGAAAAGAAAAAAAGCTGATGAAGCAGCGCAAACTGAAGACTGTTTAAACAGTCAAAAGTTTGATGATAAAGAATGAAGTGTTGAAAAAGCTCAAAGATTTGGACACTGGAAAATGAATGGAGCAAACCATGAAGGAGACTCTGAACAAATCACAAGGACTAAACTTGTATATAAAGAATCCTGATGATTCTGTATCTGGTGAAATCTTTAGCAAACACCATTCTTCTGAATCTAAACCCTTACGGATAAATCTTCTTCATCATCCTTCGATATTAGAAATTCCAAGATATCATCGTATCTTTCATTATAAATATCCTCAATATTTCTGAAGATATTTTCATAACTATTCTTATCTGAAATCATTTATCTATTCGCGATATCAGTGTTACATTAGAAAGGAAACTGATTTAGTTTCTAATTTCTAATAAATTTGAACTTAAAATATGAATGTTTTGAAGTAGTGTTGGGAACTGAAGCATGAGTTAGTATAATATAATGACACTTGATCAACGTAATTATATTACAGTAAGTCATGCTGAGTTTCTAATGGGATGTGATGTTTCACAGACCATAACGTCATCATGTGCCATGTGTGACGATACGGAAATTTTCGACCAAATTTAAACTTTATCTTTAAATTATTTCGACACGATAAGCAAAGCTTGTTAAGTTATATCTCAAGAGTTTTAAATTGTGTTCATACATTCATTATAACCTTGACCAAATTCCGACGATTCACGAACCGTTATATATAAATAATTATGTATATATATGTATATATATATATTATAACTTAAAAATATTAATAAATTATTAAACGTATAATACTATACATGAACGTATTTGTTTCAATATGTTTATCGATGGAATTAGAAGATAATATCAAATGATTGATTTATCAGATACATTGTGATATGATTACGGGTCTATGTTATAAGGTCCAATGTTAAAGTGATTTATAAGTAAGAACGTGGAGTGTAAATAACTTAGATGTTGGATATCGACAACTTAAGTAACTCGACATTTTTCATTAAGATTATTTCATACGTTTATTTAACCTTTGAACTTTATCGCATGCTTCACCAACAGACTGTAATTTAAAAACTTGAAACCTATTATGAAAATATATGATTTTACTTTTCTAAAATGTTTTATGATATAACGATTTCCATTATTTTAACCTTTAAACAAAATGCTTCTTAAATATATTTAGTTTTGGAAAACAAAATTATCATATTTATTTGATTTAGTTTCAAACGTACAAAAACGTTTTAAGTTTAAAAAGAACTTTATTATTAAAATGTATATAAATTTTATAAATATCTAGAACCACTTTTAACAACTCATTACTTAACCAGTATGATAAAGATAACGATATTTACATTTTATTTTATTAAATATAAATAACGATTTAAATTAATATTATATATATTTATACGCGTATAATACGTACATAGTTTTATACTTTTACTATACTTAAACTTTACCTTTACTTTATTTTTACTTTACCTTAACTTTAATAATTCATACTTTAATAATTTACTTTAATAATTCATACTTTAATAATTCACTTTAATAATTCATACTTTAATAATTCACTCTAATAATTCATACTTTAATAATTCACTTTAATAATTCACTTTAATAATTCATACTTTAATAATTCACTTTAATAATTCATACTTTAATAATTCACTTTAATAATTCAAAAATCTATTATAAATAGAATTCAATAGGTTTCATTATTTGATAGAAACTTGAAAATATTTTCTCTAAACTCTCTCAATCGATTTACATATATATATTTACTCCGTATTATTTCAAGATATTATCAGTATATATAAAATATTATGACGGAGTGTTGTCCGAGTGATTTTGAAATTGTTTTTCGAGCGGGATAGAGCTAAGGAAATTATGGGTTAAAGCTATGGAGGTTATGGGTATGGTTCGGGAGTATTGCTCGTGAGTCAAACTAGTGTTTATCATCTCCGTTGCGTCTACGTACTTTTTCTGCAATATTGAATCTCAATATTGATACGTTCGTGAATCCAAGGCCAACATTGCACTTGTTCAATGACGTCATATGTATTTTTACTACAAAATACAGTATTGTGAGTTTCATTTGCTCCCTTTATATATATATTTTTGGGCTGAGAATACATGCGCTGATTTATAAATGTTTTACGAAATAGACACAAGTACTAAAACTAATTCTACGTGGGTTTAAACCAGAAATATACCCTTAGCTTGGTAACATTAAACTACTTGTCTATGTACGGTAGGCGTGAATCCTAAAGATAGATCTATTGGGCCTGACAAACCCCATACCGACTATGGGATGCTTTAGTACTTCGAGGTTATTTTAAACACACCTGATCTGGTGTACTTCAGAGGGTAAAACATGAACGTTAAGGCTTGTTACCGGGTGACTACAACTTATAGAATACTTTTATACACTTGCGAGTGTGCATATATTTATAAACGGAAATCTTGTGGTCTATTAATATATTAAAATGATTGTTATGATAAACCTATGAACTCACCAACCTTTTGGTTGACACTTTAAAGCATGTTTATTCTCAGGTATTAAAAAAATCTTCCGCTGTGCATTAGCTCATTTTAAGGATATTACTTGGAGTCATTCATGGCATATTTTGAAAGACGTTGCATTCAAGTCATTGAGTTCATCAAGATTATTATTAAGTCAATTATAGTTGAATGTATTATGAAATGGTGTGCATACCGTCAATTTTTGTTGTAAAGAAAGTTTTTCTTTTAAAAACGAATGCAATGTTTGTAAAATGTATCATATAGAGGTCAAATACCTCGCGATGTAATCAACTATTGTGAATCGTTTATAATGTATATGAACGGGTCCTTTCAGTTGGTATCAGAGCGGTGGTCTTAGCGAACTAGCTCTGCATTAGTGTGTCTAACTGATAGTCGTTAGGATGCATTAGTGAGTCTGGACTTCGACCGTGTCTGCATGTCAAAAGTTTCGGTTATCATTTTTGTCGGAAATCATCTGCTTATCATCTTTAGGAAATTATCTGCTCATTATTCTTAGTCTAGACACCTTTTACTGCATTGATTGCATGAATAAGTGTATAGACAAAATTCATATCTTAGCGTATCTGTTACTGTAGACCTTGCCTGATATCTCTTGTAAATTTCTCCGTAATTTAAGGGATCCTGGTACTATATATATCTATGCACATTATGCATTGAGAATACCATCCAACTATCAATTTCTGTTACTAAACTCTTCATACCAAAAATCTTTTCTGTGATCGCTTAAGATGGCCTCTACGAATCGACCAAGTTCCTATGACTCCGAAGACAGCGTGACAGGAGCACACCAACCAATCAACTACCGTGATTACTGGAGAAAATGGGGGTGGATTCGCGACATACTCACAATATGGAGAAGGGAAGAAGGTACTCCATATCATGAACCAAATCTACCACCTAACCTTGGAGTACTTGACCCACTAACCGGCGAACCCGTTCACAACACCGTTTATACCCTTTTTGCAAGAATTTTTTGTCTTGAGACTACCATTAACGGAACTAGAGAAGATATCCGACCTTTACCTCACACCGATAACCAACTAGGGTTAGTAGAAGAAGTTAAAGAACTCGGAGCTCGAGTATTAACTTTAGAGAGTACGGTACACAATTTGCAAGCACCTGTAGTATCACCAACACCAGTAACATCACCAGCCTCAGCACCAACAGCACTAGAACCACCAACAACAACATCCGCATCACCAGCTTCGACATCTCATTCTGTACCTCGAGTATAATCATCATTCTACATGACGTTCTACATCATTTATTTTCATTCGACATAGCGATTATGTCATCTCTAATGTTTTAGAGATTATATATTCTTGTTCTAACGGTAAATCAAATGAGTTTAATATCATATTGACTCATTAAATCTATGATTACATCCGAAGAAAATATATTGGTATATATTTTTTTTTCATAAAGATTGTAATTAAAAATTCTTTCGTACAAACTGTTAATGGTGAAAATATTTTAACGGGTAGGTAATACCTGAGGAATATTTAGATTTCACATTAATAAGTTACATTGTACATTCTTCGAATCTGATTCAACAGTCATTTACTATCCTACTTACAACCACCGATATACGTATCTGTTCACAGGAGAATAATCATTTTCATCTAATTTTATATTTGGATTTTGACCTATCAGAATCCAACAAGTGGCATAATGAAGAAAATATTGGACAAAATAAAATTTTTAGAAACAAACAAATTAACTATGAGAAATTTTGTTAAGAATCCACGCTAACTGTTCCTAGCTAACCGTTCCTAGCTAACTGATTACATTTTATTTATCACAATTTATTTATCACAATTTATATTCTTGCAATTTTATTTATCGTCATTTAATTTCTGTTATTCATTTTTACGCACCTTAAATATCGAGACACGTATACAAGGTTTTGACATATCATATCGATGCATATATATATATTATTTGGAATAACCATAGACACTCTATATGCAGTAATGCTGGAGTTAGCTATACAGGGTTGAGGTTGATTCTATAATAATATATATACTTTGAGTTGTGATCGAGTCTGAGACATGTATACGGGTCACGATACGTATTAATTAATTCGAATATTATATATTAAACTATATATGAATTATTGGACTGTTAATTGTGGACTATCGACTGTGGACTAATAACATTGGACAATTAAAATGAATTAAAATATTGATTATAACATATGAAACTAAACAATTCTTCAAGTTTACCACTTGATTTCATCCTAAACTTCATTTGTATCTTGACGATTACAATCTGCATTTAAATATTTCATGATTCTTGAAAACACCTCAATCGAGAGGATAAACCAACCGCACTTCATCTACAGAAGAAAAGATCGATGCATATAGTTATGCACCTGAAAACACTCGGAACCTGAGTAAATGTTTAACACGTATCTGTGCTAGCTCCCTGGGCGTTGTTATTACCGAAAATCACTTTGCAATTCCTTTTCAAAGTAGCAAATTTTGTCACAGCTCCAGCAAATCAACTTCGACTTTTCGTTCGAAACAACCATATCATAATTTTGATATATATGCGTGCTCTTTATTGTTACCGGGGAAACTTTTATATTCCACCATATTACCATCAACGTTTAATCATCTAAAAACACAATTCTCTTGAAACCACCTCGGATTGATACCCGATGACACAGATATGGTAGCATTAAATGCAGAGGAAACAGCAAAATCGTAGATGGTCTAAACGGCCAAAAGTTTGATAATAAACAATGGAATGTTGTGAACGCTCGATAGAAAATTTGGTACTGAAAAACAGATTGAGCTAACCATGAAGGAGACCAAGGACAAATACAAGGACCAAACCCTATATTCAAAGAATCCAGGTAATTCTGGATCCGATGAAATCTTTAGAGAATATCCTGCTTCTAAGTCATGTTAAAATCTTGCGGAAAATCTTTCTTCATCAACCTTCGATCTTAGAAATTCCAAAAATATCATCATAAATATCTTCGATATTTCTGAGAATATTTTCATAAGTATTCTTATCCGAAATCATTTATCTCTTCGCGATATCAGTGTTATATCATAAAGGAAACTGTTTAGTTTCTAAAATCTGAAATCTTCGAGTTTGAAGTATGAATGTTTTCGAAGTAGTGTCCGGAACTGAAGCATGAGTTAGTATAATATAATGACACTTGATCAACGTGATTATATTACAGTAAGTCATGCTGAGTTTCTAATGAAACATGATGATTCACATACCATAACGTCATCATGTGCCATGTTACGCGACTCTTACATTCTATCTAATCTCTAAACATATCAAGAACATAATTTCTTGATAATTCTGTCTTTTCTCTTGAATTCTGGTAATTTAACCAATCAAGATCATGCTATTACAATTTCTTCCTTAGAACATTAGTCATGTTCATTCGAAACTCCATACTTACGAATTCTGAACCATTATTCGCTGACTTAAAGTCGAGAAGAGAAAACAAAAGGATGGAACTCTAAAATATAAAGGAAATAAAGAGGGTGGATTTATAATGAAATATCCGACAGAGCAATCAAAACAGATTATCGCATTTAACCAAAGAAGATCTTATTCCTTAATCTCCGAAGAATCAAATTTTATTCAGATTTTAAATATTTCTTTAAATCCCTTGAATTCCAGAAATCCACCGTGACTACGTCAAAAGTTAAATTTCTATCTCAAACTGTTGTGACAGCTACCCTCGTACGCTTCACATAATCGAATCGTTTTATCTACATTACTCAGTAATGATGAAACTCTATTTATCAACTCATATTCGTCATGAAAACAGTTTTATGGTTAACCATGACGACCTTACTCAAATTTCGGGATGAAATTTCTTTAACGGGTAGGTACTGTGACGATCCAGAAATTTTCGACCAAATTTAAACTTTATCTTTATATTATTCCGACACGATAAGAAAAGTTTGTTAAGTTAAATCTCAAGAGTTTTAAATAGTGTTCATACATTCATTATAACCTCGACCAAATTCCGACGATTTACGAACCGTTATATATAAATAAATATGTATATATATATATATATATATATATATATTGTAACTTAAAAATATTAATAAATTATTAAACGTATAATACTATACATGAACGTATTTGTTTCAATATGTTTATCGATGGAATTAGAAGATAATATCAAATGATTGTTTTATCAGATACATTGTGATATGATTACGGGTCTATGTTATAAGGTCCACTGTGATTTAAGAAATCTATTCTTTTTGACGACATTCAAAAAATGGTAAAGTGATTTATAAGTAAGAACGTGGAGTGTAAATAACTTAGATGTTGGATATCGACAAGTTAAGTAACTCGACATTTTTCATTAAGATTATTTCATACATTTATTTAACCTTTGAACTTTATCGCATGCTTCACCAACAGACTGTAATTTAAAAACTTGAAACCTATTATGAAAATATATGATTTTACTTTTCTAAAACGTTTTATGATATAACGATTTCCATTATTTTAACCTTTAAACAAAATGCTTCTTAAATATATTTAGTTTTGGAAAACAAAATTATCATATTTATTTGATTTAGTTTCAAACGTACAAAAACGTTTTCAGTTTAAAAAGAACTTTATTATTAAAACGTATATAAATTTTATAAATATCAAGAACCAATTTTAACAACTCATTACTTAACCAGTATGATAAAGATAAAGATAACGATATTTATATTTTATTTTATTAAATATAAATAACGATTTAAATTAATATTATATATATATTTATACGCATATTATACGTACATAGTTTTATACTTTTACTATACTTAAACTTTACCTTTACTTTATTTTTACTTTACCTTAACTTTAATAATTCATACTTTAATAATTCACTTTAATAATTCATACTTTAATAATTCATACTTTAATAATTCACTTTAATAATTCATACTTTAATAATTCACTTTAATAATTCATACTTTAATAATTGACTTTAATAATTCATACTTTAATAATTCACTTTAATAATTCATACTTTAATAATTCACTTTAATAATTCATACTTTAATAATTTATACTTTAATAATTCCCTTTAATAATTCATACTTTAATAATTCACTTTAATAATTCATACTTTAATAATTCACTTTAATAATTCATACTTTAATAATTCACTTTAATAATTCAAAAATCTATTATAAATAGAATTCAATAGATTTCATTATTTGATAGAAAACTTGAAAATATTTTCTCTAAACTCTCTCAATCGATTTACATATATATATTTACTCCGTATTATTTCAAGATATTATCAGTATACATAAAATATTATGACGGAGTGTTGTCCGAGTGATTTCGAAATTGTTTTTTCGAGCGGGATAGAGCTAAGGAAATTATGGGTTAAAGCTATGGAGGTTATGGGTATGGTTCGGGAGTATTGCTCGTGAGTCAAACTAGTGTTTATCATCTCCGTTACGTCTATGTACTTTTTCTGCAATATTGAATCTCAATATTGATACGTTCGTGAATCCAAGGCCAACATTGCACTTGTTCAATGACGTCATATGTATTTTTACTACAAAATACAGTATTGTGAGTTTCATTTGCTCCCTTTTTATATATATTTTTGGGCTGAGAATGCATGCGCTGATTTTTAAATGTTTTACGAAATAGGCACAAGTACTAAAACTAATTCTACGTGGGTTTAAACTAGAAATATACCCTTAGCTTGGTAACATTAAACTACTTGTCTATGTACGGTAGGCGCGAATCCTAAAAATAGATCTATTGGGCCTGACAAACCCCATCCTGACTATGGGATGCTTTAGTACTTCGAGGTTATTTTAAACACACCTAATCTGGTGTACTTCAGAGGGTAAAACATGAACGTTAAGGCATGTTACCGGGTGCCTACAACTTATAGAATACTTTTATACACTTGCGAGTGTGCATATATTTATAAACGGATATCTTGTGGTCTATTAATATATTAAAATGATTGTTATGATAAACCTATGAACTCACCAACCTTTTGGTTGACACTTTAAAGCATGTTTATTCTCAGGTATTAAAAAAATCTTCTGCTGTGCATTAGCTCATTTTAAGGATATTACTTGGAGTTATTCATGGCATATTTTGAAAGACGTTGCATTCAAGTCATTGAGTTCATCAAGATTATTATTAAGTCAATTATAGTTGGATGTATTATGAAATGGTGTGCATACCGTCAATTTTCGTTGTAAAGAAAGTTTGTCTTTTAAAAACGAATGCAATGTTTGTAAAATGTATCATATAGAGGTCAAATACCTCGCGATGTAATCAACTATTGTGAATCGTTTATAATGTATATGAACGGGTCCTTTCACCATGTTACATAACTCTTTCATTCTGCTTAACTTCTGAACATATCTAGAATATATATTCTTGATAGTTCTATTCTCAGTAATTCTGGTAATTTGACAAATTAAATCGTGCTATTTCGTTCTTTCTTGTTTATAACATTAGGTTCATTCGAAATTCCATAATTACGAATTCTGGAACGTTACTTGCTTTACTAGAGGTCGAGAAGATAATAAAAAGGCAAAGAGCTCCAAAATATAAGAGAAAATATAAAGCCCAATAACAACACGGAGGTTACAAATCGTGGATATTAATACGAATAACAATATAAAGACACAGTAGAATTAAGAATAGTATCACCCCAAGGTAATAGTAGAAGTAAACAGATTTTTCTGGTGGAAGATTAAAAAGAAGGATGACAGAAATGATAATTAGAAAAATATCAAGGATTAGAATGGAAGTAAGAATTTTCACAATCTTTTGGATGTATGAACGAAGAAGGGAAGTATAAGAATGATGAGAATAGTAGAATGGAAGAGTTTAATTTATAATGGAAATATCAAACA